>NC_057809.1:167965343-168675882 GCF_018294505.1 Triticum aestivum | reverse complement strand
CCACCGCACCTCCCCGACCTCTCCGGCATCCTCCTCTCCGGCGACTCCCGCTCCAGTGACCTCGTGTACAGCTCCGGCGACCTCGAGACGCGTGCAAACCCGATCCAGATCTAAGATTCGGTTGACTTTTTGCTCTAACCCTAGTTATTTTTGCATTTTTCATCGCATCATAACTCTCCAACCGTGGCTCCGTTTCGGGCGTGTACCATATCGAATTGTTCGTCTCGACGAGTACTTCATTTCATTCCATTGCACCATGTTCATTTGAGTTCATCTTGATGCCCTAAATGCTGTTGCAAGAGTGCTAGTTTATATTAGTTTCAGATTCTTATCAGTATTTGGACATTTGTCATTTTTGCCATGATTAATGTGTGCCTCCTATGAACTTGAGCCCTACATGAGTTTTGAAGTATGCCATGCCATCTTTACAGGGGTGTATTCCATGTATTTTGGTGACCTCTATGGTGACTAGCACAAGCATGCAAAGTAGCTCTCGTAATGTTGCTGATTTCAGGGACTTAGAAATCTTCTAAGTCTTTGCCCTGTTAATATTTTTATGCCATGTATCCTTGTTGCTATAGAGTGATCCATGCCTCTTTTGAGCATGATCAGTAAGGATGTTTGGAGATATCGTTATGCTCTATCCATCCATGTCTTTGTTTGCTATTATGGAGCACCCTAGCATGACTCAATCTTGCTCTACTTTTGCTATAAAATGTTCCTGGCAGAATGTTTACATGTTAAGCATTTTTGTCGAGCTTGTTGTAGTTGATCCATGCATGCTATGAGGTTGTTTTTGCCATGTTTAGCTTCTATGCCATGTCTACTTGCTGGGTGCATGCTTAGTTTGTGATGCAATGCCTTGTGGTGAGTGCATCGAGCTCGTAAACATGCCTACTTGATATCTGTTTTGCCATGTTCCAGTTTTCTACTAAGTCTGAATCTGTTAACAAAGTTGCTATGTTCACATGGTTACCATTGTATTTTCTGATCCCTTTTGGCTTATGGTCAGTAAGGGACTTTTGTTGTATGCTTTGAGTAGCTTCATGACATGCCTTGCTTTGCCATGTTATGTTCCTGTAGCATGTTGTTATCTTGCTCTAAACATTGCTTCCTGATGTTAAATTCCTGACATGTTATTTTCACTAAGTCTGTAACCTGTTATCTTTTGCACTTTTTCCATGCTTGTTTGGACCTGCTATTGAGTGTATTAGCCGTAGCTCAGTGTTCATCGTTTGTCAACCATCTTGAGTGGACCACTTCCATGTGTTTTGTTGTTATGTTAGAATGCAGTAGCTTGTTGGTCTTGATCCATTTAGATGGCCTCGTGCTGGTAATCTCAGCTTTGTGCCATTATTGTTTTGCTTTCCATTTGCAAACCGTGCATCCGATTCCGGTGATCTTTATATCGATTTTGACCGAAATCAACTCATATTTCTAGTGGCACTCTTGGTTTTCCAAGTTGAGGCCTGGCTCAATCTTTCCCTTCCGAAGCTCGCATATGCATTGCATATTACTTCCCGCATATCATGCCATGTTTTGCATCATGTTGCTTGGGCATTGCACTGTGGTTGATTGTGTATCCCTTTTGCTTGTGTTCTTGCTTGGGTAGAGCCGGGAGACGAGTACATGATCGAGGAGTGTCACATCCCTAGCTGCTGGTAGTGCTCTAGGCTAGCTTCATGTGTGCATCATGTCTATATTTTCGAAACTTGAACTGAGGAATTTTGGAAGCCTCAAAAACTTAAATAAAAGAGGGGCAAAAACCCTAGAAATCTCATTCATTGCTCCAAAATGCTCTTCTTAAATGTTTGATAACTTTTGGTAAGGGTTCTGGTCCCAACCAAAATATTGAACATTTTTGAGGAATTATTTTTGGGACTTTGGATTTAATTCATTAGCTATTTGAATTTGAATTATATTCATATAATTAGAATATAATTTCAAATACCCCTGAAATATTTTATAAGCTTTTGGAAAAGTCCATCTAGCAATATAAAATATTCAGAGGAGTTTTTGGCATTGTTCGAATTATTTTAAATTCAAAACAGTGGCAAAATAAATTAAATAAAACAAAACAGAAGAAAAAAATAAAACAGAGAGAGAAGGCAAGTTACCTGGCGCTACTTACCTGGCCCAGCTGGCCAGCCCATCTGGCCGGCCCAGCCCACCTCCTCCCCCTTGTCGTCTTCCTCCTCTGCCAGGAGGACGAACAGAGGCGAGGCGTTGCGCGCGCCCGAGAGCCCCGGCCACCTCCTGCTTCGCGCTGGAGGCCGCCCTTCGTCCTAATCCACGCCACGGAGCGCCACGCAGCCCCTGGCTCTCTCTCGCGCTCCCCCTCGCTCCTCCCCCTCCTCTGCTCTCTCTCCCTCATGCGCCCGAGCGGAACCCGTCGCCGCCGCTTGCTGCTGCCGCGGCCACCGCCTCCCCCTCGACCACTCGCCGCGTCAGCGAGCTCCGTCTCGACGTCCCCGACCTCCTCGACGACCCACGAGGCCCCGGACACGCTGCAACGCCGCCACCGAGGCTTTTCCCCTCCTCGGCCGCCGGAGATTGACCTCGCCGCCCCGCTCAGCTCCGGCCTTCCCCGAGCTCGTCGTCCGCACCGTTGCAACCGTCGTAAGCCTCTCCCTCGAATCCCCCTCTCTGTTGTTCTGTTTTCACACCGTGGCCCCTAGTTCACCGACGACCGAAGCCGCCGCCGCCATGGACGTTGAGCCACGCGCTCCCGAGCTTCGCTTACTCGCCCAATGGCACAGATGTGCTCCTGGTGACCCCACGACACCGTCCATGCCCCTGGTTGAGCTCCTTGTGCTCTGCCTCGCCGCGCCCGTGCAAACCCGAGCTCCGGCCGCCGCCAAACACGTCGCCGGCGCCTTTTCCGGCGACCCCGAACCCAACTACCTGCAGCACTCGCCGCGGCCCACTCCCAGCTATCCATAGAGCCCAACGGTGCCCCGAACGGTGCCCTGTACGTGAAACCCGCACCTGCACCGCCGCGTTTAGCCTCGCCGGCGGCTAAACGCCGGCGAGTTGACCCCGCCGACCAGGGGGTTTGACCCTTTGACCTCGCCGGACTGACGTGTGGGCCTAGCCCCCCCTGTTTAATTAGTACCAGGTTAAGTTAGTGTTAACTAACTTAGTTAGGTAGATAGGACACTGACACGCGGGCCCAGGCTCTAATTAAACTTAGATTAGTTAACTGTGTCACTGACGTGTGGTCCCCACACGTCAGGTTTGACCGGACCAGCCCCTGTTGACCTGTGACGTCATGCCAACGTCATGCTGACGCTATAATTCCTTTCTGGAATTTAGGTAAATCTTAAATGATTTAATAATTCCAGAATATATTCTAAACTTCAATAAATCATAGAAAATTAACCGTAACTCCAAATTAAATAATTTATATATGAAAAATTATCAGAAAAATTCAAGGAATCCATCTGTACCATTTTCATGCATGTTAGAACAACTTATAGCTGCTGTATAGCACAAATCAATTCAATGACATTTGAATAATCACATATGGAGTTTGAATTTGAATCTTGTATTCAAACCAACCCCATTTAACTTGTTGCTAGATGCATTAGCCCAAAACACATTCATTTTGCCATGTCATGATCATGCATCATATTGTGCATTGCATTGATTGTGTTCCCTTCTGTGTTGCCGGTATTTGTCCCCTCTCGATAGACGTGATACCGATGATGTGATCATTGACACTGATGAAGACTCAATGTTATCTTCAGAAGTGCCAGGCAAGCAAAACCCCCTTGTTCATTCCGATAAAATCCCACTCTCTCGCTCCTGCTCTCTTTTACTGCATTAGGACAACAACGACATATTTGTTACTTGCTGCGGTAGCTGAACCCCTTTATCCTTTGCATGACCTGTCATTGCCACAGTAAAAAGATGAAACCCACTAGCATGAGTAGGAGTTGTTTGAGCCCTGTTGTGCCTACTCATTCATGCTTGTTTGTCATGCCTGCTACTGCTTAGAGTTGAGTCAGGTCTGATTCATCGGGGATGAATCAGAGGCGTGTGAACATGTCCTACTGTGTGTGAGCTAAGTGTGTGAACACGATTTGGTAAAGGTAGCGGTGAGAGGCCATGTAGGAGTACATGGTGGGTTGTCTCATTGCAGCCGTCCTCAGGAACTGAGTTCTGTGTTTGTGATCCATGACCAGTTACTACCACACATTGGGTTCCGGTAACTCGACCCCTCTCGACTTATTAATCAACATGATCTCTGTCCAGGAGTTGCAACTAGTTTCTGGTGTTTGTAGGTAGTGTTACTAGTCTACCAAGTGGCACCCGGTACAGGTGGGCTTGGGACAGACTAGGCACAGTGGCACGGTGTACCAAGTGGCACCCGGATGGTGGGCTTGGGAACCCTGCTCACATCGTTTGGGGCCGTGAGCGACACCCCGGCCGGATCTCCTTGCGGATGGAACCCGAATAGGCGATAAACCTGGGCTAGAGACTTGTTCGGTTAGTCAGGTCGTGGCCGACTCCCTCGCCCGGCTTCCGCTTGAAGGTTGCCGAGGTACATGACGTGTACAGGGCGGTAAGTGGCGAGAGCGTGTGTGAAGAAGTACACCCCTGCAGGGTTAACATCATCTATTCGAATAGCCGGATTCCTCGGATATGGAAACTTGGACCCCTTGCATAGTTCATAGACAAGTGAAAGTGGATACTCTAAAATACGCAAGATAAGTGTGAGTGCTATGGATGGCGTTCTCGTAGGGAGACGGGAGCGGATCCATAGTGGTGTATTGATATGGTGAATATGTGGACTCGTGTGCGCCACCTCAAAAGAGTTACTTGCAGTCGTAGTTCAGGTTAGCCACCAAGTCAAAGCTGGCTTGCTGCAGTTAAACTCCACCACCCCCTTTGTTGATAATGATGCATATGTAGATAGATCTGATGTAAGTCTTGCTGGGTACATTTGTACTCACGTTGCTTAATTTATGTTTTTGCAGAGAGACTTCAGTCTCACTAGTAGTTCCACGTGGACTTCGACGTTTAGCTTGTTACCTCAGCTACGATCTTGTGCCCTCGGCAGGATCTGGTAGATAGTCAGGCTTCTCAGCCTTTTTCATTTATAGATGTCTGTACTCAGACATGATAGCTTCCGCTTGTGCTTGATTTGTATGCTCTGAGTGTGGGGTCATGAGACCCCTGTTTGTAATATCTCGCTCCTCGGAGCCTAATAAAATACTTGAGTTGTAGAGTCATTTTGTGATACCATGTTGTATTTGCACATATCGAGCATATTGTGTGTATGTTATTGAAATGCTTGGTATGTGTGGGATCTGACTATCTAGTTGTTTATCCTTGGTAGCCTCTCTTACCGGGAAATGTCTCCTAGTGTTTCCACTGAGCCATGGTAGCTTGCTACTGCTCCGGAACACTTAGGCTGGCCGGCATGTGTCCTTCTTCGTTCCTGTGTCTGTCCCTTCGGGGAAATGTCACGCGATGAATACCGGAGTCCTGCTAGCCCGCTACAGCCCGGTTCACCGGAGTCCTGCTAGCCCAGTGCTACAGCCTGGATTCACTCGCTGATGACCGACACGTTCGATGCTGGGTCATGGATGCCTGTCCCTGTAGGTTAGTGCCACTTTGGGTTCACGACTAGCCATGTCAGCCCGGGTTCTTTGTCACATGGATGCTAGCGACACTATCATATACGTGAGCCAAAAGGCGCAAACGGTCCCGGGCCAGGTAAGGTGGCTCCCGTGGGAATACCGTGCGTGAGGCCGCAAAGTGATATGATGTGTTACCTGCTAGATCGGTGTGACTTAGGATCGGGGTCCTGACAGCGTTGGTATCAGAGCTTGACTGCCTGTAGGATTACCAAGCCAAACTGGTCGATGTTGAGTCTAGAAATTCTTTATTTATATTTAGGGGAATTGATTATGGGATGGAACGTAAGGCTCTTTTTACTCCTTATACCTCATGGCCTTCTGATCTGAGTCATCATCTTCTCTTCTATGGGGATTAAGAACTAGGCTATCTCTTCTTTCTATTAGGATTACGTGTTACTAATCCGTAGACTTATAAGATTGTTGGATTAAGCCTCAGTTCAGTTTCTACCTCTGTATGTTAATTGTTGATCTCGAAACCTTGATATTGTGCTTCTGAGTGGTTATGCCACCATTTTTGTGAATGTCTCAAATCTTTTCTGAGCATTTACAGTCGTTATGCTGTCCGAGTCATCCCAGGTTTCTAAGTAGTCTGATGCATTTGCAAATCCTTTCTTCCCGTTTCAATGTTCCCATGGGCCAGATTAACCACACTAATCAGTGAGTTGAGGTACTCCGTTACCTTGACATTTATGTTGGAATTAATATTATGACCCTAGGTGTCTTAGGGGATCATCTAGTAATTTAGCCATGATTGTGTGCCAGTGTGATGATTCTGGCCATCATTCTCGTAAGCATCCCTTGATGCCACTTAGTTAGTAGGTATTCTGTTCCTGGGTTCTTGAACCCGAGATTCACTCTACCTACTTCATGTTGATAGTAATTGCTAGTGCCTTTAGGATATTAGTAACCTTTGCGATAGTCTTTGAAGTCCGTGGTATCTTCTTCTTCCAAATACCATGAACTACCTATGGCAGAAGTTCCTCGTTGAACTGAACGATCACAACCAGAGTGCTCTCGATGAGTTCTCCATTATATATTGTGGCTCTGCCAGTTCTACTTTTCTGCATGGGTTATCCAGAAGAAATATGTTGAACTTCGTTCGACATGCTAAACCATGCATCCACAACTCAGAAAATCGTATGTTCCTTTGAGTTGTCCCTCTTTAGTTGTTTTCTGGCCTTGTATATCAATTGATATTCAGGAGTAGTTATGCATCCGTGTTCATCGTTGCCACTACTCTTGTGGTCTGTCAAGCCGTTCTATCGCGGAATGACTAGGAGAAACAAACTCCAGTACCCCTTCCATATCCAGGATTGGGTCAAAGAAGCTGTGCTCCGCAGAACAAATTGCTAACCCAGCTTTTGTTCTGCTCTACCTTGGAGTATTACATATTTTATATCGAGATTGTTATAGGAATTGCACACCATCCTATGAACTCTTGGTACAGTGATACTTCTTGCCATCATTGTTCATTCCTCGATTCCTGTGTTATTGTAACCGGAATGCCGACAAATGAATCATGGCGTGTGAAATCAATAGTCCTAGCAACTCCGTTGCTTGGTAGTTAAATGGACGATAACCTCATTCTTAGCGTGTTGATTATTGAATCGTCACCCTAAGGTTGATTGTGCTACCTAGTCCTTATTTCTAGTGCACTCTCCGATCAGTGAGTTAGGATAGTGCCAATCCTTGCTTATTTGATCATGTCGTCTTGCCCTCAAAAGCAAGATTGTTCTCGAGCTTAGTAACATATCGGTGGTTCGTGATTTTCCGGATATCTTCTCGAAAGTATCACCAGTTTGTCACCTGACTGTTATGTTGAGCTCGTGATCAAGTTGGTTTATCTTGTGAACCACCTTCTCTCCAAAAATCGGTGTTAGATATCCCTGAGCTAGTTGGTTAAGCTAGACAACAACTTGGAGAGTTGGAAGATAAAAGCTTGCCTGACTTAGTTCGTTCCAAAGGGATATTCTTGTGTAGGGTGTGCTGAAGAAAGATGATATCTTCATCGATTGGTCCTTGTGATCAGTTGCTGGACCTATTGTCTTATCAATCCTTTGATTTGAGTGTGGGCTATCGTCAAATCGAATCAGTACCAACAATGCTCGTAATGTTGTCTTATTCGTGGTTGATCCCTCGAGCATACACCATTACATCTTTGGTCTGACCAATGCTATCACCGTGTTCACTTAACTATGGAATTCCTTTTAAAAGGAAACCTAGATGAATTGTTGTTGAGCCCATTGGCAACATCCTTATCTCCTCCATGATGTTGTTGAACATTAAGCTAGTGTTGGAAACTTTTGAAAGCATTTTCTTCATGCTAGCTCATGAAGTATTTGTTTGATGAAAGGAGTGACTTCCTCTTATACACGTGCATTTGGTGAAAGTTGCCGCCGTGAATTTGAGAAAGATTGTTTTGTTTCCTTTGGAATCATCCCAAATCAGTCATGCACACGTGCGAAGTATTCTGTAGTCTGGAGACTTGCAACCTTCATTCTATATGTGTCCCTAGCACACTAAGCCACTGATTGACTTGTTCAAGGAAAAGAAGTCTATGCTTGGGATCTAATCCATGGACTTGCGTAAAGACTTCGATATCCTCGATGATGGTTCTCCACCTGAACTCGGTAGTGTTTAATTATAAGACTGCTACGTGGCCATGCTTGTCTGGGACAACGTGTTCGCATGTTTGTAGCAGAACCAGCTCATGTTTTGGAGCTTACTATCGTAGCTCACTCCCCGAGAATCCCGCAACATTATCTCGTCGATTTGTGTTGCAAACTTTCATTTTTCTTTCTAGACTTGATGAGTTTGGGATATCCTGACACCAACCAGATCTGAATCTCAGGCAGATATGATGGTTTGGAACATTTCCCAAGAACTATAATATCGGTCCCTCGGAAACCGGTAAAGTGGATGTCGTGGCCAACACACCCAGCCGGAAGACCTGTTATTATAATATCTTGATTGAGGAAGTTGGCCACCTCCCCATAAGGATTTCGTAGGATTTACCTCCCTAGTTGTTCCTTATGGATTCTTGTGCTCCCGAAGTCCGACCTTTACTTGATGTTCTAGATATCAAACCATATCTATGAATGGGTTACACTAGCACATCAAGGAGAACATTAGAAGCGGAGTGCTAAATGTCTCTCGGTCGATCATCCAGATTTTATTTCCTTGGCCTCGCTAAGATGAAATCCGAGAAGTGTTATCTTCCTTTGCATCTGCATCATCCATCATCATTCATCGTGGTAGCAAGTTGTGTTGCCAGGATCCTTGACACGGATATTGGTAAAACCCTGATGAATATGGAAATGCTCAAGTTCTTGAGAGCATGCACAAGCGCTACGTGTTATCATCGGCTCTAATTGGGATGCTCTCAGTTCCCTCGGCAATGCTATGACCTTCTCAAACAGTGAATTCACTCTCTATTGTTGGGTTCTCCCCAGTTACTAGAATCATTCCCATCATTTGCATTTTGTTCCCAGCTTGCACCGCCAATGTGCCATTCTACCATGGGTCCCTTCCATTTCCGGTGATAAGCAAATTCATCCATTACGTTGTCTTCAACAAGGTAATCCACATCATCCAAGTTCGGGTATGCCATTCTACCGAACCCCTCTAAATGATCAATTATGATTTTCCTTAAGCTGGTTTAAAGAGTTTCAATGATCTCTGAATCAAAAGTAATTCTTTTTTCCACTTAAGGTAATAATCTACGAATCACCCTCCTCCAGGATGTTTCGTCGTGGTATCATGGCAACTCAACTCCTCGCTACGTTGACAATCGTTTACCACCTTCTTAGGTGTGGAATTGTTGTCTACCTAGTGACCCTCGTCATCTGTCTCACTCCATCTCTTCAGATGTATGCTTCGCGTCTCAGCTCAAGAGATGTTGCTACGACTCACCTTGTCAGCTGATCCTAGGTTGATTGACCTTCGAGAGGATAGATTCTTCTAGAGTTTTGCTTTCCTCTTCTCGTCATGCTAGTTGGAGTTCTCAGAGCAAGACTTCGAGTCAAAGATGGTGAATGAATCAACGTTCAACTGAAGTGCACCCTGGATCGTGAAGATTATACTAGTCTGCGTTACCCTTCACCTTACCCTACGCTTGAATCTCGAGACGAGATTCTTGTTTAGTGGGGGCGAGTTGTCACATCCCTAGCTGCTGGTAGTGCTCTAGGCTAGCTTCATGTGTGCATCATGTCTATATTTTCGAAACTTGAACTGAGGAATTTTGGAAGCCTCAAAAACTTAAATAAAAGAGGGGCAAAAACCCTAGAAATCTCATTCATTGCTCCAAAATGCTCTTCTTAAATGTTTGATAACTTTTGGTAAGGGTTCTGGTCCCAACCAAAATATTGAACATTTTTGAGGAATTATTTTTGGGACTTTGGATTTAATTCATTAGCTATTTGAATTTGAATTATATTCATATAATTAGAATATAATTTCAAATACCCCTGAAATATTTTATAAGCTTTTGGAAAAGTCCATCTAGCAATATAAAATATTCAGAGGAGTTTTTGGCATTGTTTGAATTATTTTAAATTCAAAACAGTGGAAAAATAAATTAAATAAAACAAAACAGAAGAAAAAAATAAAACAGAGAGAGAAGGCAAGTTACCTGGCGCCACTTACCTGGCCCAGCTGGCCAGCCCATCTGGCCGGCCCAGCCCACCTCCTCCCCCTTGTCGTCTTCCTCCTCTGCCAGGAGGACGAACAGAGGCGAGGCGTGGCGCGCGCCCGAGAGCCCCGGCCACCTCCTGCTTCGCGCTGGAGGCCGCCCTTCGTCCTAATCCACGCCACGGAGCGCCACGCAGCCCCTGGCTCTCTCTCGCGCTCCCCCTCGCTCCTCCCCCTCCTCTGCTCTCTCTCCCTCACGTGCCCGAGCGGAACCCATCGCCGCCGCTTGCTGCTGCCGCGGCCACCGCCTCCCCCTCGACCCCTCGCCACGCCAGCGAGCTCCGTCTCGACGTCCCCGACCTTCTCGACGACCCACGAGGCCCCGGACACGCTGCAACGCTGCCACCGAGGCTTTTCCCCTCCTCGGCCGCCGGAGATCGACCTCGCCGCCCCGCTCAGCTCCGGCCTTCCCCGAGCTCGTCGTCCGCACCGTTGCAACCGTCGTAAGCCTCTCCCTCGAATCCCCCTCTCTGTTGTTCTGTTTTCACACCGTGGCCCCTAGTTCATCGACGACCGAAGCCGCCGCCGCCATGGACGTTGAGCCACGCGCTCCCGAGCTTCGCTTACTCGCCCAATGGCACAGATGTGCTCCTGGTGACCCCACGACACCGTCCATGCCCCTGGTTGAGCTCCTTGTGCTCTGCCTCGCCGCGCCCGTGCAAACCCGAGCTCCGGCCGCCGCCAAACACGTCGCCGGCGCCTTTTCCGGCGACCCCGAACCCAACTACCTGCAGCACTCGCCGCGGCCCACTCCCAGCTATCCATAGAGCCCAACGGTGCCCCGAACGGTGCCCTGTACGTGAAACCCGCACCTGCACCGCCGCGTTTAGCCTCGCCGGCGGCTAAACGCCGGCGAGTTGACCCCGCCGACCAGGGGGTTTGACCCTTTGACCTCGCCGGACTGACGTGTGGGCCTAGCCCCCCCTGTTTAATTAGTACCAGGTTAAGTTAGTGTTAACTAACTTAGTTAGGTAGATAGGACACTGACACGCGGGCCCAGGCTCTAATTAAACTTAGATTAGTTAACTGTGTCACTGACGTGTGGTCCCCACACGTCAGGTTTGACCGGACCAGCCCCTGTTGACCTGTGACGTCATGCCAACGTCATGCTGACGCTATAATTCCTTTCTGGAATTTAGGTAAATCTTAAATGATTTAATAATTCCAGAATATATTCTAAACTTCAATAAATCATAGAAAATTAACCGTAACTCCAAATTAAATAATTTATATATGAAAAATTATCAGAAAAATTCAAGGAATCCATCTGTACCATTTTCATGCATGTTAGAACAACTTATAGCTGCTGTATAGCACAAATCAATTCAATGACATTTGAATAATCACATATGGAGTTTGAATTTGAATCTTGTATTCAAACCAACCCCATTTAACTTGTTGCTAGATGCATTAGCCCAAAACACATTCATTTTGCCATGTCATGATCATGCATCATATTGTGCATTGCATTGATTGTGTTCCCTTCTGTGTTGCCGGTATTTGTCCCCTCTCGATAGACGTGATACCGATGATGTGATCATTGACACTGATGAAGACTCAATGTTATCTTCAGAAGTGCCAGGCAAGCAAAACCCCCTTGTTCATTCCGATAAAATCCCACTCTCTCGCTCCTGCTCTCTTTTACTGCATTAGGACAACAACGACATATTTGTTACTTGCTGCGGTAGCTGAACCCCTTTATCCTTTGCATGACCTGTCATTGCCACAGTAAAAAGATGAAACCCACTAGCATGAGTAGGAGTTGTTTGAGCCCTGTTGTGCCTACTCATTCATGCTTGTTTGTCATGCCTGCTACTGCTTAGAGTTGAGTCAGGTCTGATTCATCGGGGATGAATCAGAGGCGTGTGAACATGTCCTACTGTGTGTGAGCTAAGTGTGTGAACACGATTTGGTAAAGGTAGCGGTGAGAGGCCATGTAGGAGTACATGGTGGGTTGTCTCATTGCAGCCGTCCTCAGGAACTGAGTTCTGTGTTTGTGATCCATGACCAGTTACTACCACACATTGGGTTCCGGTAACTCGACCCCTCTCGACTTATTAATCAACATGATCTCTGTCCAGGAGTTGCAACTAGTTTCTGGTGTTTGTAGGTAGTGTTAGTAGTCTACCAAGTGGCACCCGGTACAGGTGGGCTTGGGACAAACTAGGCATAGTGGCACGGTGTACCAAGTGGCACCCGGATGGTGGGCTTGGGAACCCTGCTCACATCGTTTGGGGCCGTGAGCGACACCCCGGCCGGATCTCCTTGCGGATGGAACACGAATAGGCGATAAACCTGGGCTAGAGACTTGTTCGGTTAGTCAGGTCGTGGCCGACTCCCTCGCCCAGCTTCCGCTTGAAGGTTGCCGAGGTACATGACGTGTACAGGGCGGTAAGTGGCGAGAGCGTGTGTGAAGAAGTACACCCCTGCAGGGTTAACATCATCTATTCGAATAGCCGGATTCCTCGGATATGGAAACTTGGACCCCTTGCATAGTTCATAGACAAGTGAAAGTGGATACTCTAAAATACGCAAGATAAGTGTGAGTGCTATGGATGGCGTTCTCGTAGGGAGACGGGAGCGGATCCATAGTGGTGTATTGATATGGTGAATATGTGGACTCGTGTGCGCCACCTCAAAAGAGTTACTTGCAGTCGTAGTTCAGGTTAGCCACCAAGTCAAAGCTGGCTTGCTGCAGTTAAACTCCACCACCCCCTTTGTTGATAATGATGCATATGTAGATAGATCTGATGTAAGTCTTGCTGGGTACATTTGTACTCACGTTGCTTAATTTATATTTTTGCAGAGAGACTTCAGTCTCACTAGTAGTTCCACGTGGACTTCGACGTTTAGCTTGTTACCTCAGCTACGATCTTGTGCCCTCGGCAGGATCTGGTAGATAGTCAAGCTTCTCAGCCTTTTTCATTTATAGATGTCTGTACTCAGACATGATAGCTTCCGCTTGTGCTTGATTTGTATGCTCTGAGTGTGGGGTCATGAGACCCCTGTTTGTAATATCTCGCTCCTCGGAGCCTAATAAAATACTTGAGTTGTAGAGTCATTTTGTGATACCATGTTGTATTTGCACATATCGAGCATATTGTGTGTATGTTATTGAAATGCTTGGTATGTGTGGGATCTGACTATCTAGTTGTTTATCCTTGGTAGCCTCTCTTACCGGGAAATGTCTCCTAGTGTTTCCACTGAGCCATGGTAGCTTGCTACTGCTTCGGAACACTTAGGCTGGCCGGCATGTGTCCTTCTTCGTTCCTGTGTCTGTCCCTTCGGGGAAATGTCACGCGATGAATACCGGAGTCCTACTAGCCCGCTACAGCCCGGTTCACCGGAGTCCTGCTAGCCCAGTGCTACAGCCTGGATTCACTCGCTGATGACCGACACGTTCGATGCTGGGTCATGGATGCCTGTCCCTGTAGGTTAGTGCCACTTTGGGTTCACGACTAGCCATGTCAGCCCGGGTTCTTTGTCACATGGATGCTAGCGACACTATCATATACGTGAGCCAAAAGGCGCAAACGGTCCCGGGCCAGGTAAGGTGGCACTCGTGGGAATACCGTGCGTGAGGCCGCAAAGTGATATGATGTGTTACCTGCTAGATCGGTGTGACTTAGGATCGGGGTCCTGACAAGGAGCCTGTTGAGGTTCAAGCTAACGTCAACTCGGAGAACTTTGCAGGCAAGATGACCATACCCTCGAAATCACTTCTATCTTTGCTTGCTAGACGCTCGCTCTTTTGCTATGCCTATTCTACGATACCTACCACTTTCTTATCATGCCTCCCATATTGCCATGTCGAACCTCTAACCCACCTTGTCCTAGCAAACCGTTGTTTGGCTACGTTACCGCTTTGCTCAGCCCCTCTTATAGCATTGTTAGTTGCAGGTGAAGATGAAGTTTGTTCCTTGTTGGAACATGGATATGTTGTTCCTTGTTGGAACACGATTATTGTTGGGATATCACAGTATCTCTTATTTAATTACTGCATCTATATACTTGGTAAAGGGTGGAAGGCTCGTCCTTATTCCTGGTGTTTTGTTCCACTCTTACCGCCCTAGTTTCTGTCATACCGGTGTTATGTTCCTTGATTTTGCGTTCCTTACGCGGTTGGGTGATATTGGGAATCCCTTGACAGTTCGCCTTGAATAAAACTCCTCCAGCAAGGCCCAACCTTTGTTTTACCATTTGCCACCTAAGCCTTTTTCCCTTGGGTTTCGCGGGCTCAAGGGTCATCTTTATTTTAAACCCCCCGGGCCAGTGCTCCTTTGAGTGTTGGTCCAACCTGTCAGCTGTCGGTGGCCACCAGGGGCAAATCTGGGCTGGCCTACCGGAACCTTGGACAATCTGGTGTGCCCTGAGAACGAGATATGTGCAGCTCCTATCGGGATTTGTCGGCACATTCAGGCGGCTTTGCTGGTCTTGTTTTACCTTGTCGAAATGTCTTGTAACCGGGATTCCGAGTCTGATCGGGTCTTCCCGCTAGAAGGAATATCCTTTGTTGACCGTGAGAGCTTGTGATGGGCTAAGTTGGGACACCCCTGCAGGGTTTTGAACTTTGGAAAGCCGTGCCCGCAGTTTTGGGCAGATGGGAATTTGTTAATGTCCGGTTGTAGAGAACTTGACACTTGACTTAATTAAAATACATCAACCGCGTGTGTAGTCATGATGGTCTCTTTTCGGCGGAGTCCCGGAAGAGAACATGGTCTCGTGTTATGCTTAAATGTAGGTTGTTCTAGGATCACTTCTTGATCATACATTCTTGAACGTGCTTTGCCTTTCTCTTCTCGCTCTCATTTGCATACGTTAGCCACCATATATGCTAATGCTTGCTGCAGATCCACCTCATACCTTTTCCCTTCCTATAAGCTTAAATAGTCTTGATCGCGAGGGTGTGAGATTGCTGAGTCACCATGACTCACAGAATACTTCCAAAACCAGTTTCAGGTGCCGATGATAACCGTGCAGGTGACGCAACCGAGCTCAAGGAGGAGCTTGATGAAGATTGTGTTTGGAGTCTTGTTTCGTTTCCAGTTGATTAGTAGTGGAGCCCAGTTGGGGTCGATCGGGGATCTTTTGCATTAGGGGTAGTCTTCCTTCATTTTGGTTCAGTAGTCAGACCTTGATTGTATCTGGATGATGTAATTCTTTATTTATGTATTGTGTGAAGTGGCGATTGTAAGCCAACTCTGTATCTCTATCTTATTCAGTACATGGGTTGTGTAAAGATTACCGTCGGTGTCAAAACCGGCGGATCTCGGGTAGGGGGTCCCGAACAGTGCGTCTAGGCCGGATAGTAACAGGAGGCAAGGGACACGCAGTTTTACCCAGGTTCGGGCCCTCTTGATGGAGGTAAAACCCTACGTCCTGCTTGATTAATATTGATGATATGGGTAGTACAAGAGTTGATCTACCACGAGATTGGAGAGGCTAAACCCTAGAAGCTAGCCTATGGTATGATTGTTGTTCTGTATGTTGTCCTACGGACTAAAACCCTCCAATTTATATAGACACCGGAGAGGGTTAGGGTTACATAGAGTCGGTTACAATGGTAGGAGATCTAAATATCCGCATCGCCAAGCTTGCCTTCCACGCCAAGGAAAGTCCCTTCCGGACACGGGACGAAGTCTTTAATCTTGTATCTTCATAGTCTAGGAGTTCGGCTGAAGGTATAGTCCGGCCATCCGGACACCCCCTAATCTAGTACTCCCTCAGTAGCCCCTGAACCAGGCTTCAATGACGACGAGTCCGGCGCGCAGATTGTCTTCGGCATTGCAAGGTGGGTTCCTCCTCCAAGTACTTCATAGAAGATTTTGAACACAAAGATAGTGTCCGGCTCTGCAAAATAAGTTTCCACATATTGCCATAGAGAGAATAATATTTACACAAATCTAATCTGCTGACGTATTCCGTAGCGTGACACCGCACCACGGCCAAGCCTTTATTCGAATTGTTTTACTGTCCCACCTCAGCGTGTCGTGCGAGGCAGTTTCCTTGGCACGTCTTGTTAAAGCAGAGATCGTGTCCCCTTATCCCGGGATTCTCATCAATACGGGCGTGGGTAACCCAACCGCGCCCTTGATTACGGCGCTTGGAGATAAGCGAGTTTTACCAGGCTGGTGGGGACACGTAGTTGTGTCCACCCATATAAGGGGATAAGGATCCACCTTTTCACCTACGCCTTCTTCCTCCTTTGCCTATCCATTTCCGCGCACTCGAGCTCCAGCGCCCAAGTCCGCACTCCCCACCTCAACCTTCTCCGGCCATGTCCAGAGCGGGAGGCAAGTGGATGGTCTCCTCCATTATGGAGGGCCACATCAAAAAACTGAGGAAGGCCGGATACTTGTCTAACGACATCACGTATCGGCTTCCCGAAGAGGGGCAGCTCCTCCCCACCCCAAGGCCCCATGAGAGGGTTGTGTTTCTTCCCCACTTCCTCCGCGGACTGGGATTTCCTATCCACCCATTCGTCCCGGGACTCATGTTCTACTACGGCCTGGATTTCCATGATCTGGCCCCGAACTTCATCCTCAACATCTCGGCGTTTATCATCGTGTGCGAGGCTTTCCTCTGCATCCGCCCCATTTCGGCCTATGGCTCAAGACTTTCAATGTCAAGCCGAAGGTGGTGCGCGGCAACCAAGCGGAGTGCAGAGGCGCCATGGTGGGCAAGATGCCCCACGTCCTATGGCTCGAGGGCTCCTTTGTGGAGACCCTAAAGGGGTGCAATCGGAGTGGTTTTACATCACCGAGCCGCGCGACCCTGAGTGGGTCGCATCCCCTGAGTTCCGGTCCGGACCCCCAATGCGGCTCACGTCCTGGAAAGAGACGGGCCTGTCATGGGGCAGCAAAGAAGGGCTGACTGGACTGCAAACATGCATCCAAACCCTGGTGAACAAGAAGCTCAAGCTTGACAATGTTGTCCAGGTTATGCTCACCCGCCGGATCCTCCCGTGTCAACAACGGGCCTTCAATCTATGGGAGTTCAACCCGGCGCAGCACCAAACCCTGAGCAGGCTCTTCGACACGATGTATGAAGATGCCTGGAATGTGCTTTTCAAGGGCGCCGAGGCTCCCGCATCCGCTACCGAGGATCGCGGATTCAGCGCGCAGCGTCACGCTAGCACGGTAAGTTGTTTGTACCTTTTACATGGTATTAGTTTTTCATAGTTTAACTCTATGCGGGATTTAAGCTCCCTTACCTTTGACAGGATTGGCAGGCGAAGTCCGGACAGATCGACTATCTGGCTCCTTTGCCCGAAGACCCAGCCGATGCCCGCTTGGCGAAGCTGCTGGTTTCGGCACCCTATGTGGTGCCGGAGAAGAAGGCCACGAAGAAGGCCACGGGGACTCGAAAAAGTGCCCGGCGCCAGGAGGTGTCGGGTTCATCATCCGACGGCTCCAAGGTGCACTCGTTCCGCGAAGATGAGGAGGAGGAAGAAGAGACCTCTCCCCCTCCAGCGGGGGGAGGAACGAAAAGGAAGGCCGCCCCAACTGGGGAGGCCGAAGGGTCCAAGAAGGGGAAAACCCTCCTTCCGGACTACTCCACCAACGCCGGTGATGGCGGGGAGAAGTGGCCGCTCAGGGCCAAGCCCCTGGCGAAATCGTAATTATTTGGATACTAGAGTAATTCATAGTATTCCTTTATTGCACAGCTTTCCCTTATGTTGAATATGACTATGCAGCCCACCCAAAGACCGGCTCGACGTGTCGTCGAGCGGTTCACTGGACTCCTCGGATGTGAATTCGCTTCCGACGGCTACCTCCCACCGCCCTACGGACGACGCCGAAGTGTTGTCCCAACAGGTTCCAAACCGGGAGGAGGTGGTCCTGGAGGCGCCGCAAGGCGACCTCCCGGACTACAGGAGTAAAGGGGATAAAACCCCCCAGGACTCCAAGTCCGGCCCTAGGCCGGGCACTGCTTCGGAACCTTCAAAGGTTCCAGAGTCCGGCGGGCGACCTCCTTCCAAGAGGAGCAAGCCCACTGTGCTGATGACCCCCGTCCAACCGGAGGCGCCGGACAATCTGTTCGAGGTGCTCAAAGGCGCGTCCATCGACGAGGAGCACCGCACTATTATGAGTGCGGTGGTCCAGAAGGTTCAGGCCGCCAAGAGCGGACTGACTGAAGCTTGTGCCAGCCTTTTAACAGGAATTGAGGTAAGTAAAGAATGTGTAAATAATATTACCGCATAGACAGTAGCCCCTGATGCTCGGTTTGGCGTTCGGGAAGAAAAGCCGAATAGAGGATCAAATAAAATTCGCAGGAGTCTAACAAAAAGGAGTCAATATGTGTATGCAGGCTTCCCTGCTGGCGTCCGCTGCACTGACTGCGAAAGTGGACATGCTAAAGCAGAACCTCGAGCAGTCCGAGCAAGAGCTCGGGCGTGCCAAGAAGCAGCTCGAGGACAAGGAAGGTAAGAAATACCTTGTTGAAATATAAAAAAAAGTGCAATTGCAAAAAATGACAGGATTATCGTGGCTATTGTAGGGGCCACGTCTGAGGTGGCGACCCTTAAGCAAGCGCTATCCGAGGCCGAGAAGAGGGCAGCCACAGAGCGCATCGAGCGAGAGAAGTATGAGGCCCAGGTTGGCAAGGTGCGGCAAGAGCTCCAGGCTCTCATGAAAAAACATGAGAGCTTGGAGCTTGACTCAACGACGCGAGCGTCCGAGCTCGCGGCGGCTATTAAAAATGCCGAGTCTTCCAAGGCCGAATCCCAGTAGGCCCTTCAGGAGTTGGATGCGGTGAACAAGATAGCGGCGGGTAAGGCATTTTTTATGCAAAGCAAACACGTAAAAGTGAGTTACTTGTTACTTACCCGAATCCGGAGCTCTCCAGGAGCATTCGCAGATCTTCCCCATAGCGTGTCCGATGCCGCCACATTCTACCGAGCCGAGGAAGGAAGCTCGATGGAGAAGGTGTTCTGGTCTCAGTATGCTGAGGCCGGACACCCCGTGCCCCTGAGCGACCAGCTGAAGCAACTGGTCGAGCTCCACAAGGTGGCCGAACAGGCCATGAGGGGCCTCATAGTTCGGCTGTGTCCTGGAGAGGCTCTGCCTAGGAGCTATTTTGGGTTGGTGGAGGCCTGTCCAAGGCTCGAAGTCATCAAGCGCTCCGTCTGCATTGAAGGTGCCCGTAGGGCCCTTGCCCGCGCTAAGGTGCACTGGGCAAGCTGGATGCTGAGAAGCTTGTGAAGGACGGGCCACCGCCGGGGAAAGAGCATCGCAAGCCCGAGAATTATTATAAGGATGTTCTGGAGGGTGCCCGCCTTATGGAGGATGAATGTTCCAGGGATGTAATTTTTCAGTAAAACTCGCTCGTTTTGTCCTGTGCGCTGAAAACTTGTTCATATGCGCTAAGCAATGCTGTTGGAATTTAAAATATTACCTTCTGTGCGGCTGTTTATCAGTTCTGAGAGATGGCGAGTCGTCGACTTCTGCCCCCGTGCCGCTAGTGCTGGTGTGTTCGGGGATAAACCTGAGCGCTCTTTTTCCCATGTTTGGGTCCTTCGAGGGAGCCGCTCAGCACAACGAATAAGGCAATCAGACTGTAATGCGTGAACACTCTCACTTAGCCATAGAATTCTATAATTTTAAATTTCAGGAAAGCCCCTGGTATTCGGAAGACCGAGTTCGGGGCGCTATCCACGCCTTGGCCGGACAGAGCCGACTCCTCGCTCTAAGCGGCATAAGTCTTGAGGGACTCGAAAAACCTCTCAACAGCGACCAACTCTCGCTTCATCATGACAGTCAGTTTTAGCTTTCTCTACTAAGGTGCTCGGCCCAGCTCAACTGGGGCACAATCGCAGTAGTTCTCCTAGTGCTACCTTAGCCGACATAGCGGAATGTAAGGCACCAAAACATAGGAGCCGGGCAAACCCAACTATTGACCCAAGACATGATTCGGAGCCGATGCATATAATGCTATAAGTTCGGGGTGACGCACTTGTTAAAGTGTTCGGACTTCTCACACCATATTGAGGGGTAGTAAAGCCCCTGGCGTATTTTGGCCGTACCAAAGTGTACGGGTGCAACATGTCGTTAAGGAACATATATTTGTAAAAAAAGAGTAATGCAAAAATAGTCAAAAGCTATGCATTGTTTTAAAAAAAGGGATGCAATCAAAGCAGAACGATACAAATAATGCGATAAGCAAAAGGTTGGACTATTTAACATGTCCGTTCCAGGGGCAGGCTGCGGAATGGTATGCGAAACAGGTATACTGCTCATGATAGAGACCACCTGGGAGTTCCATAATGCGGCATGGCTTGTCTGCTTCCCTGGTTCTTGCATCGTTTTTGCGGCAATTGAACTGCCGAACAGGCCTTCCGAAGAATGGAGTCCAGGCGGTCTTGTTGTAGGTTACTCCGGGCGCGCTTGATGGTGTCCGGACGTTTAATGGCCGGACTGGAGAACTGCCTGGAGAGGCTGCTTTGTACTTCCGCTGCAAGGGCCGCCGTGTGCTCCTCCGTTCGGAGGGAGCGTTCGGTGTTTCCATTGACCGTAATTACTCCTCGAGGGCCTGGCATCTTGAGCTTAAGGTATGCGTAGTGCGGTACCGCATTGAACTTGGCGAATGCGGTTCGCCCAAGCAGTGCGTGATAGCCACTGCGGAACGAGACTATGTCGAAGATTAACTCCTCGCTTCGGAAATTATCTGGAGATCCGAAGACCACTTCAAGTGTAACTGAGCCTGTACAGTTGGCCTCTACACCTGGTATGATGCCTTTAAAGGTCGTTTTGGTGGGCTTAATCCTCGAGGGATCTATGCCCATTTTCCGCACTGTATCCTAGTAAAGCAGGTTCAGGCTATTGTCGCCGTCCATAAGGACTCTAGTTAGATGAAAGCCGTCAATAATTGGGTCTAGAACCAATGCGGCGAATCCGCCATGATGGGTGCTAGTGGGGTGGTCCCTTCGATCAAAGGTGATCGGGCAGGAAGACCATGGGTTGAACTTTGGGGCGACTGGCTCTATCGCGTATACGTCCCTTAACGCGCGCTTCCTCTCCCTCTTGGGGATGTGGGTTGCGTATATCATGTTCACCGTCCGCACTTGTGGGGGAAAACCCTTCTGTCCACTGTTGTTCGGCGGCCGAGGCTCTTCATCATCGTCGTTATGTAGCCCCTTGTCTGTATTTTCGGCATTTAACTTGCCTGCCTGCTTGAACACCCAACAATCCCTGTTGGTGTGACTGGCTGGCTTTTCGGGGGTGCCATGTATCTGGCACAAGCGGTCAAGTATTCGGTCCAAACTGGACGGGCCCTTAGGATTTTTTTTGAATGGCCTTTTCTGCTGACCGGATTTATAGCCTCTGAATCCGGCATTAACTGCCGTGTCGTCAGCATTGTCACCGTTAATGCGACGCTTCTGCTTGTTGCGACGCGACCTGCCACTACTGTCCCTGGTATCCGAATTACCAGAGTTCTTGGTCATATTGTTGCTATGAGCGAGCCAGCTGTCTTCTCCCGCGCAAAAGCGGGTCATGAGTGTCGTGAGCGCTGCCATAGATTTTAGCTTTTCCCGTCCAAGGTGCTGGGTAAGCCACTCATCACGGATATTGTGCTTGAAGGCTGCTAGGGCCTCTACATCCGGACAGTCGACTATTTGATTTTTCTTTGTTAGGAACCGTGTCCAGAATTGCCTGGCTGATTCCTTTGGCTACTGAATTATGTGGCTGAGGTCATCGGCGTCTGGTGGTCGCACATAGGTGCCCTGGAAATTGTCGAGGAATGCGGCTTCCAGGTCCTCCCAACAACTGATTGATCCTGCTGGCAAGCTGTTAAGCCAATGCCGAGCTGGTCCTTTAAGCTTGAGTGGGAGGTATTTGATGGCATGTAGATCATGGCCGCGGGCCATGTGGATATGAAGGAGATAATCCTCGATCCATACCGCAGGATCTGTTGTGCCATCATATGATTCGATGTTTATGGGTTTGAAACCCTCAGGGATTTGATGATCCATTACTTCGTCTGTGAAGCATAGTGGGTGTACGGCGCCTCTGTACTGGGCTATATCACGACGCAGCTCCAATGAGCTTTGTCTACTGTGTTTGGCCCTACCGGATTTGTGTCCGGCGTGACAGTTATCGTCTCGAGTCGTGGGGCGCCCACGCGATCCGTAGATCGATCTTTTTTGCCTTGCCTTGTCCTCCAAGTTATCTTGAAGGTCTGGCGCATTTTCCCATGCCTTGGTACGGGGTGCGGCTCGAGTGGAGGGCCGAGAGGCCTCTCTGTCACGGCCACGAGGTGGCCGGTCGGCCGTATCATATGCTGGTGATGTAGGTTTAAGTGCTTCCTCCTCTAATTGGGGTAGCAACCTGCGCTTTGGGTAGCTCTTGGAGGGGCGTTCGAGTTTATACTCTTCGGCCGCAAGGACTTCAGTCCATCTGTCAACTAGCAAATCTTGATCAGCTCTAAGTTGTTGCTGTTTTTTCTTGAGGCTTCTTGCCGTGGCCATAAGCCTGCGTTGAAAACGCTCTTGCTCGAGGGATCCTCTGGCACGACGAATTCGTCGTCGTCGAGGCTTGCCTCGTCTTCAGAGGGAGGCATATAATTATCGTCCTCGACCTCTCTGTCTACCGCTCTCTCATGAGGGCTGGCTTCTCCATCCTCCTGTGCTGAATCTTGCTGGAGGGGGTTTTCTTTGGCACTCTCAGGAGTATTATTATCTCCCGTGCTGGAATCACCGTATTTGCTTTGGCGGGATTTTGAGCGGCGCCGCTGACGTCGGTGCTTAGGCTGTTTCTTGGAGGGGTTATCCTCCGCTGTTCCATCGCCATCTCCTTCTTTTGGGGTGTCCACCATGTATATGTCATATGACGAGGTGGCTTTCCAGGGCCCAATAGGCACTGGTTCTTCATCGTCTCCTGCATAGGCATCCATACCGTCGATGTCTTCGGAGTCGAAGTCGAGCATGTTGGTTAAACCGTCGACAGTGGCTACAAAGTGGGTGGTGGGTGGGCTTTGAATTTCTTCATCGTCCGTATCCCAACCTTGCTGACCGTAATCCGGCTAGGGCTCTCCTGATAAAGAGAGAGACTTTAGTGTCTTCAGAATATCGCCGAAAGGCGAGTGCTGAAAGATGTCCGCGGCAGTAAACTCCATGATCGGCGCCCAATCGGAGTCGATCGGCAGGGGCGCGGAGGGCTCGGAGTCCGGAGAGGTGTCCGGCTCCTTGGAGTCACGAGTCTCGCGGAGTGCGGGGCTGGTGTTCGGCTCGATCGCTGTTGGGATCGCAGCCCCCGAGGAGGCGTCCAACCACTCATCCTCGATCGGCGCAGTTGGCTCCGAATTAAGGGTCGAAGCCGATGCGGGTGCGGCCTCCAGGGCACTGTTCGGCAGCAGAGCTAGATCATGCCCATCGTGACAGTGCGGCGCACTCGGCAGTGGCTCGAATCCGTCGAAGATCAAGTCCCCGTGGATGTCCATCGTGTAGTTTAAACTTCCAAATCTTACCTGACGGCCAAGGGCATAGCTTTCGATCTGCTCCAGATGGCCAAGCAAATTGGCCCGCAGTGCGAAGCCGCCGAAGACGAAGATCTGTCCGGGGAGGAAGGTCTCACCCTAGACTGCATCGCTATTGATGATCGTAGGAGCAATCAAGCCTAATGGCGACGACGCAGAGGAACTCTCAATGGAAGCACCAATGTCGGTGTCAAAACCGGCGGATCTCGGGTAGGGGGTCCCGAACTGTGCGTCTAGGCCGGATGGTAATAGGAGGCAAGGGACACGAAGTTTTACCCAGGTTCGGGCCCTCTTGCTGGAGGTAAAACCCTACATCCTGCTTGATTAATATTGATGATATGGGTAGTACAAGAGTAGATCTACCACGAGATCGGAGAGGCTAAACCCTAGAAGCTAGCCTATGGTATGATTATTGTTCTGTATGTTGTCCTACGGACTAAAACGCTCCGATTTATATAGACATCGGAGAGGGTTAGGGTTACATAGAGTCGGTTACAATGGTAGGAGATCTATATATCCGCATCGCCAAGGTTGCCTTCCATGCCAAGGAAAGTCCCTTCCAGACACGGGACGAAGTCTTCAATCTTGTATCTTCATAGTCCAGGAGTCTGGCTGAAGGTATAGTCCGGCCATCCAAACACCCCCTAATCTAGGACTCCCTCAATTACCCCTCTTCCGACATGCCTACAATGCGGTTATGCCTCTAAGTTGTGCTCCGACATGTGGGATATATAGCGGCATCATGGGTGTTACAAGTGGCCTCACCAGGCTGGCTCTCGAGGGGCGGAGAGATCAAGGCCAGGCAAACCTCGCGAGGTTCTGATGTCGTGAGCCATGATGATCGAGATCAGGCGGGCGTCAGGTGGGCGCTAGCGCGCACAGTGTCCTTGTTTCCTCTTTGGTGCCAAGGGAACAAACACAGGCGCGGAGTACCGAGGCGTCAAGCAAAGGTTTCCACATCGGTGCAATGAGACCAAGACTAGCAGGACGACAAGATGGAGGTCACCGTGGAGCCCAAGACGGCGTCACCACCAGAGCCTTTGGCAAGCGAAGACCACTTTTGGCAGGATAAGCTGTACTACCTATCCCCTTTTGAATTTTCTGTTGTTAGCACCCTTTCCGCTCAACATTTGGGGAGAGGACCAGGGCCTCTACAAATAGGATTAGCCACCAACATAGCTAGGGGGATCGATCGGTTGGATCAAGAGTTATCTTCACAAATCTGACTTTGGCTCCAAGCCAATCAGCATAGTAGCGATCAAATTCATCACTCAATTTCTTGATCTTAGATTGAAGAGAACAAGTTCTTCAGGTGAAAGCTTCATAACGTTCTGCTTCAGAAATCGCTCTTTCTTGTACTGCGCTTTCTTCACCCTCCATCCCTGTTCAAATTTCCATTTTTCCTCATCAATGAAATGGGTCAGCACATGACTTTTGACCAGGAGTGAGGTTTAGCTCAGGAAGAGGTGTGTTGGGGTCCTTGTGCCACAAGTCAATGAAGTCTAGGATCAACTTCGGATCTAGTATTAATGGCACATTGCTGCCTTTGGCTCTAGCGGCCCTGTGCTTCCTATCTCTGATGATTTCAGCGAGTTCTTTATCATCAGCTTCATCATCTTCGGACGGTACTTGAAAGGCGACCTGCTTCTTGTGAGGAGTTGGTCGAGAGCCTCGTCCAGCAATGGCCTTTTTCTTTAACAGAGAGGGGCCAGTTGATGAATAGGGTGCAGCTGAAGAACTAGCAGAAGCTCCTGAGGCAATAGAGATGCCTGTTGTCCTTTGGCATGTGGCGAGATACACAAGTGCTGAGGATTTTGACGAAGGAGCTGATGACTTTGGAGGAGCTGGAGCAGCTTGAGGAATTGGCCGTGAGGGCTTTGAAGAATCTGGCCTTGAGGGCATTGCCGAGGAACTTGGCTGTGAGGGCATTGGGAGTGAAGCACTTGGCTTATGAGCAGGCTTCTTAGGCATGGACTTCTTCGGCTTGCTAGCAGAGGCCTCAACACTGGTAGCAGCAGCATCAGAGTCTTCATTAAATTTCCTCACTGCTTCCTTAGCTACTTTGGCTAGCTTGGCCTGGCGCTTGGCCCATTCATCAGGATAGTCCTCACCACGCTTGAGGCTGGGGGGATCAGCTTCTTGGCTAGGTGCCAATGGAGGTCTTGGGCATGGAGGATTAAGAGCAAATTTCTTCATATACTTGGGAGTAACATATCTGTACTCCCTCCATTCCCGTGCCCATCTCCTCTCTATTCTTTGTATGCGCACCTTGCGCTGATTTTTGTCCTCCTTGCCATGTCTGGCTCATCAGGAGTGCAATAATCCTTGTATATGTCATCAGGAATCTCGAAAGCAGTATTGACCTCAGGCCTTTTTCCTCCCTTCTATGGCTTCTTACCGTCAGCCATTTTCTTCAGCTGAGGAATTTGAGCAATGGAATTCTCTGAAGAGGTGTGCAACTTTTTTTCAAGGAACGTTGCAAATGAGTTAAGTTGATGAGAACCTAGTGATTCAGCAGCGGACATGTGTACCTATGAACAGAGTATAGTTGCGAGGAATTTGGAGAGGTCATATGCATTCTCAGAAGGTTCTGCAATAAGAACAAGTTTGAGGAATTTGACCAGTTGAGTTTTGAAGAATTTCACTAAGCGTTCTTTGACTTAGGTTCCAGAGTTGTGCAGATTGAAAAATACACACAATTGAGGAATCTTGATGAAAAATGATGCTTAGGGAAACATCAAGAACAAATGATTTGGGAGGTGTCCAGTGTGTGAAGATTTGAAGAATAAACACCTTTTGAAGATTTTTTAGAGAACATTTGAATCAAAGAGGGTAGTAAAAGTAACTTTTAATTACCCTGGACGAAGAACACGGTGAACTGGGAAGTGTAGATTTGAAGCTCGTCGTTTCAGATCTTCCATGCCCTAACTTGGCTGAGGAAGACAGCTACGGCGGTGGCAGAGTAAAGAAATCCGCGGCCGGCGCGAGTACGGCGGCGACGAGGTCGAGGCAGTGAAGCTCTTCCTGACCAGTGACGATAGAAGTAGTGGAGGCGCTAGGTTTTGGGAAGCTCGAGCGGGAGAGAGGTCGAGCGGAGTAAAACTGAAGTGAGGAAGGGGTGGGGTATTTATAGTCGAAGTGAAAAACTGTTCGCCCGAAGAAATTGGACGAACGTGCCCCTGACCCTTCTCATTCACTTGACATGTGTCACCCATGTACTGAGAGGTGACGATCGTGTGCGATCGTGGGTGAATAGGATAAGTATTATCGTGGAATGTGTAATGGTTTGAGTTGCAAAAACCGGAAATTCAGATAAGATAAGTTTAAAATTCCGTTTGCAATTTCTTCAGCTGACAAGGACAAAGTGAAGATTTTGAACGAGTTTCAAATAGAATGCACATGAAGAATTTGTGAATAGACTAGGTTGAGTTTAGCATAGAGGGGGAAAGGGTCCGATCACATTCACTTAGCAGAACAAGCAACTTGAAGAATAAGTGAATGTTGTAGAGGACATAAACTCTCTCACACACACACACACACACACACACACACATATATATATATATATATATATAGCCAATGAAGAAAAAACGACGGAAAGAGTGAAGACAATGCAAGTTTAAGAATAACTGAGGAATTTAAAAGTGAGAAAAAAACTCAAATTGAGGATTTTCAATTTTTGGTGGTGGCGAGACCCACTGTATAAGAATGATGATTTCACACACCGCGTACAGTTGTCGTAGGGTTCTGAGAATCAAATTCTTCATTAATTTTTCACACTTAGAGTGTTAGTCTTCATTGATTGAAAAAAAATGTTTCTTCATGTGTTGCACATCTAAGTCATCAATTTTGTATAAGTGTTAGGATGTGTTTCCTTTTCAAAGAACATTTGAAGATTCTAAGATATTTAGATCACACCGCAACTTGCTAAATCTCTTCTTATTCAAGGCTTAGTGAAGATATCGGCTAGCTGTTCTACAATCTTCACATGCTCAATAGAGATGTCGCCCTTCAACACATGATCATGAAGAAAATGATGACAAATTTGAATGTGCTTTATCTTCGAGTGATGAACTGGGTTATGAGCAATCTTGATGGCACTCTCATTGTCACAGTAGAGTGGCACATTCTTCACGTTGACGCCGTAGTCCTTGAGCGTTTGCTTCTTCCATAGCAGTTGATCACAACAAGAACTAGCAACAATGTACTCAGCTTCAGTAGTAGACAGTGATACGCAGTTCTGTTTCTTCGAGGACCAACAGACCAAGGATCGTCCGAGGAAATGGCATGTGCCAGATGTTGACTTGCGGTCCACACAATCACCAACATAGTCAGAGTCTAAAAATCCAATGATATCAAAAGTCAAGCCCTTGGGGTACCATAATCCAAGTGTTGGTGTGTGAGCTAGATATCGAAGAATATGCTTCACAGTCTTATGGTGTGATTCCTTCGGTGTAGCTTGAAATCGGGCACACATGCAAACACTAAGCATAATATCTGGCCTAGATGCACATAAGTACAATAAAGAACCAATCATGGAGTGGTATACCTTTTTATCAAAGTCAATACCATTTTCATTACTGCATAGATGGCTATTTGTGGGCATAGGGATTTTGACTCCTTTGCAATCTTGCATGCCGAATTTCCTCAGTACATCCTTGAGGTATTTCTCCTGAGATATGAATATGCCATTGCGCTGTTGACGAATCTGAAGACCTAAGAAGAATTTCAATTCTCCCATCATAGACATTTGATATTCTTCACTCATCATATAGGCAAATTCATGACTGTAACGTTGGTCAGTACAGCCGAAAGTGATATCATCAACATAAATTTGGCACACAAACAATTCACCATCATAAGATTTAGTGAAAAGAGTTGGGTCAAGTGAACCAGGTTTGAAGCCTTTCTACATGAGGAATTCCTTCAAAGTATCATACCATACCCGAGGGGCCTGCTTGAGGCCATAGAGGGCCTTATTGAGTTTGAAGACTTTGTCAGGACGCCTTGGATCTTCAAAACCTGGGGGTTGAGCAACATATACTTCTTCCTCAAGATTACCATTGAGGAATGCACTTTTCACATCCATTTGATATAAGATGATATCATGATGGTTAGCATAAGCAAGTAATATGCGAATAGCTTCAAGTCTAGCAACATGTTCAAAAGTTTCATCAAAGTCAATTCCTTCAACCTGTGTGTAGCCTTGAGTTATAAGTCGTGCTTGTTGCGGTAGATCCACTTTCATCTTGCTTGTTGCGGTAGATCCACTTTGTGCCGATGATATTGTGCTTGCGAGGATCTGGACGTTTGACCAGTTCCTAGACATTGTTGAGCTTGAATTGATGTAATTCCTCTTGCATAGCTTGAATCCACTCAGCCTCCAGAAATGCTTCATCTACCTAAGTGGGCTCTGTGATAGAGACGAAAGCAAAGCGCCCACAAAAGTTAGATAAATGTGAAGCTCTTGAGCGTGTGAGAGGAAAAGGAATGTTGATGTCGCTGATGATTTTCTCAACTTGCACTTCATTTGCAACGCGAGGATGAGCGGGTTGTTGTTGAGGAATTTGATCAGCATTTTCTTTAGAACCATTTTCCTCAGATGCATTAGCATGATGTTCTTCATGTTCTGGAATGACTTCTTCAGCAGATTCTTCGGTAGGAATGACATCCTCAGTAGCCTTGAACTTAATAGATTCCTCAGGAGGTATTTCATTTGTCACAGGAGGTAGGTGCTCTCTTTGCGAGCCATTAGTTTCATCGAACCGCACATCTACAGTTTCAACAACCTTGTGGTGATAGGTGTTGAAGACTCTGTAGGTGTGTGATCCTTACCATAACCGAGCATAAAATCTTCATGTGCTTTTGGTGCAAATTTAGAACTGTGATGAGGATCTCTAATCCAACATTTAGCACCGAAGACTTTGAAATAACTCACATTGGGTTTCTTGTCAGTGAGGAGTTCATATGCATTCTTCTTGAAGAATTTGTGAAGATATACCCTGTTGATGATGTGGCACGCGGTATCAATTGCCTCAGGCTAGAAGCAAGGAGGCGTCTTCTACTCATCAAGCATAGTGCGGGCCATCTCAACAAGAGTCCTATTCTTCCGCTCCACGACGCCATTTTGCTGAGGAGTATAAGGAGAAGATAACTCATGAGTAATACAAAGTTCATCAAGATAGTCATCAAGACCAGTATTCCTGAACTTAGTTCCATTATCACTTCTGATGTGCTTGATATTCACACCAAAGTTGGTTGAAGCCCTCGAAGAAAATCGTTTGAAGACTTCCAACACTTCAGTTTTGTAAGTGATGATATGCACCCATGTATATCAAGAATAATCATCAACAATGACAAAGCCATAGAAAGATGCAGCATTAGTAAATGTGGCATAGTGAGTAGGGCCAAAGAGATCCATGTGAAGCAATTCAAATGGTCGAGTAGTATTCAAGATAGTCTTCGCTGGATGCTTGGCCTTGGTCATCTTTCCAGCTTCACAAGCTCCACACAAATGGTCCTTGAGGAATTTGACACCCTTGATGCCAATGACATGCTTCTTCTTTGCGAGCGTGTGCAGATTCCTCATGCTTGCATGACCAAGTCGACGAAGCCATAGCCATCCTTCTGAAGCTTTTGCAAGTAGACACGTAGCAGGTTGTGGTCCTGTAGAGAAATCAACAATATACATATCTCCTCTCTTAAAGCCTTCGAATACTTTGGAATTGTTAGATTCCATGATCACAACACAATGATACTTTCCAAAGACAACAACTATATCAAGATCACAAACCATTGAGACAAACATGACGTTGAACCCTAAGGACTCGACAAGCATGACTTGGTCCATGTGTCAATCCTTTGATATTGCAACCTTACCTAGACCCAATACCTTGCTTTTTCCTTTGTCAGCGTAGGTGATATGCTTCAGATGTGATGGAGATAAAGCAGAGTCCATCAATAAGCTCCTGTCACCAGTCATGTGATTTGTACATCCACTATCTAGGACCCACTCAGTGGCTTTGGGTTGATCATCCTGTAGATTAATTAGTGCAACTTACAAACTCATATACTTCATCAGTGAAGAATATGGTATCAATTTCATCAGATCAATTTCATCAAGCAATAGAATAGATAAAGCAGTATGAGGACATGAGAAATGAAAATTCATTTCTTCATGATTAGCTTGCGTCCTTTCAAGCATACTCAGGTCTCCAGCAAATTCTTTAGACAATTAAGTTCGTTTGGAGACCTGACCCTGCATAAGAGATTAGTTCTTGCTCTTCACCACCCACATCTGAAGGGGTGGCACAAAGTTCATCATTCTGCGAGCTCCGTAAGAGAAAGGTGGCATAGATGCCAATCCACTTTGTTTCACATAAGAGGGATTAGGGTAAGCATAAGAGTAAGCAGAGAAATTCTTCAAGGATTTATGAACATAATGGTTTGAAGAATAATGAACATATCCATAATCCTTAGATCTCCCCTACGAAACAGATGGGTTAGCACGATGATTTTCATATGAGGACTTTGATCCTTTTGAGGAATTTGATCCACGTGAGGAGTTTTGTCCGTATGAGGACTTGGATCCATATGAAGAATTTGGTCTAGGGTTCCTATTCTTCACAAGTGGTGTCATGATGACATTCACCTGAAGATTTTCAAGGCACCTTTTGGGAACCCAATTTTCTTCATAGGAGAACCGTTCCTATAGTTAGTGCCAACATATCTAGCAAATACTTCACCATTCTGATTTTTGAACAGTTTATAATTGGAGTCAAATGACTCATCAGAAGAATATGAAGATTCACATGTAAAGCCAGATAAAGTAGATGGATCCACTGAAGGTCCCTTTGCAGCAACCCATGAGGTTTTGGGATACTGCTTAGGTTTCCAGTAGGTCCCATCAGCATTGAGTTTCCTCTCAAAGGCAATACCCTCCTTCCTAGGGTTCTTGTTGAGGATCTGCTTTTTAAGCACGTCACAAAGAGTCTGATGCCCTTTGAGGCTTTTGTACATGCCTGTCATATACAATTCCTTCAGCCCTGCATCATTAGTGATACTCGCAATGTCCTTAGATGAGTAATTAGTCATAGCAGAGGAAGTTGAAGAATTTGCAGCAATGGAAGTACTTGAGCATTCAGGTGAAGAATTAATAGTTTCACATTCAACGCACTTCAAACATGGAGGAACAAATTCATCCTGAGTAGCGCTGATCTGTTGAGCAAGTAATGAATCACGCTCCTTCTAAAGATCTTCATAACTCACTCTTACTGCTCAAGATCTTGCTTTCTCTAAAGAAATACATAAGAAAGCTTCTCATGATCAGATAGGAGAGTGTTATGATGACCTAGAAGATTGTCAAACTTGGACTGAAGTCTGTGAAGATTTTCAGTCAAAATTTTAGTGCGATCCATTTCCTCGCCCAACATATCATCACTTTTATCTAGCATGTTTTGAACCTTTTCCAGAGCCTTTTGCAGTTTCAAAGCAATCTTAGCAAGTTTAGAATAGCTGGTGAGGGAGTCCTGGATTAGGGGGTCTCCGGACAGCCGGATTATATCCTTTGGCCGGACTGTTGGACTATGAAGATACAAGATTGAAGACTTCGTCTCGTGTCCGGATGGGACTCTACTTGGCGTGGAAGGAAAGCTTAGGCAATACGGATATGTATATCTCCTCCTTTGTAAACGACCTTGTGTAACCCTAGCCCCCTCTGATGTCTATATAAACCGGAGGGTTTTAGTCTGTAGGACAACATACAATCATACCATAGGCTAGCTTCTAGGGTTTAGCCTCTCCGATCTCATGGTAGATCTACTCTTGTACTACCCATATCATCAATATTAATCAAGCAGGACGTAGGGTTTTACCTCCATCAAGAGGGCACGAACCTGGGTAAAACATCGTGTCCCCTGCCTCCTGTTACCATCCGCATTAGACGCACAGTTCGGGACCCCCTACCCGAGATCCGCCGGTTTTGACACCGACATTGGTGCTTTCATTGAGAGTTCCTCTGTGTCGTCGCCAGAAGGAAGGATGTCTCGTCTCGTCTTTAAAGACGGTACTACTGTCGGGGGAGCTTTGGCTGTCGGCCAAACTCTCCGGCTAGGCGGGTTCATCGTGACCGCCTGTTCGGCCACCGCGCCAACGATGACTTCTTGGGTCATCGAAAACAGCCTCCACGTCAAATCAGCACTCGCCGAATAGATGGATCCAATGGAGCTGGCCTCCTTAAACGAGCTCTTGGATTGCATCGCCGCCTTGGGAGTCGCTACGAACTATGATCGGATTGGGCTTAAACCCGATCAAAGGGAGATTAATTCTCCACCGGTCACCCATCATATTGCAGTGGTGGAGGAACAATGCGGCGACCTCTCCTCTATCTTGAGGACCAACTATGTCTGGATTTCCGAGATCTCCGAGCCGGACGGCCGTTCGCGGGAGGACAACATCCAATCCATGAACTTAGAGTCAGGCAGCGGACCAGGATTATCGGGTAACACCCTGGAACCGGAACTTCCAAAATTGGAAACTCCTCGGCCCCTGGATCCCAGATCGGTAAGGGTTCGGATTCAATTCCACCCACCCACCCAAACATAAGCGATCTTTACCACATCAGGCAAGAGCCCCAGGAAATAGTACATCACTACTGGCCCAGATTCCTCCTTGCGATGAACAAGGTTAAGGACTGTTGCGAGGAAGAGCAATCTCATTTTTCTGCAATAATTGCACGGACAAGGGAATCCTTAATGCCATAAATCGTCGTGAGATAACACGCTTCGCTGACTTGGCGTCCATAGTACGAAAGTATTATGCGATGGAAAGTGCCTGGAAAACCGAAACAAACTTTTAGGATAATCCGGCCCTGAATACAAACCCAGTCCAAAATAAAAGGGTGCATTATCACAACTACAAAAAAGCAAAAACCCTCTACAGGGCATGGAACCGTACTGGAGGGATGGCTCAACGGACCCTGCAAAATTCATAGCACAGCGGATATAATACCAACGCACAGCCTTAGAGCATGTTGGATACTCCGGCAGGTGGCCAAAAGTGGTGATGATCTTCTTATCCCAAATACCATAGAGCACCATCCTATGGATAACAATACGGTGTTAACAGTGTTCGATACCTTTGCGTCAAGTAATAGGCGCAAGCGTACACTCTGCAGTATGGCCAAAATCTGCCACGTAGCAACAATAAATCCATGGAGTGACATGGCTATTACCTTCAATGCCGGTGATGAACCTAAATTCCGAACAGCCCGAGCACCAGCCGCACTGGTCCTCATTCCAGTCGTGGACGGCTTTTGACTCACTAAAGTACTCATGGACGGCAGCAGCGGACTAAACCTCATCTATGAGGAAACTCTTCAAAAGATAGAAATAGATTGGAACCGCATCAAGCAAAGTAGCACAACCTTTAGAGGAATTATCCCCAGTCGGGAAGCACGCTGTGCTGGGAAAATCACACTAGATGTGGTATTCGGCACGCAGGACAATTACAAGTCCGAAGAAATTACATTCCAAGTGGCCCCGTTCAGCAGTGGCTATCACGCTCTTTTAGGACGGGAGGCGTTTACAATCTTCCAAGCCGTACCCCATTACAGGTACATGAAGCTTAAAATGCCCGGGCCCAACGGAATCATCACTCTCGCCAGTGATCCGGACATAGCACTCCGCGCCGAAAACAAAACAGCCGCATTGGCCCTCGAGGCATTATCCGAAGCCCTCTCGGCCGAGGAATTAACCATGCTACGCTCCAAAGTGGACAGGGATGACGTGATACTCGACAAGAGATCCAAGTCCACCTCTTTTAAACCAGCAGATGAAATAGTCAAATTCCAAGTCCACCCAACGGACCCTACAAAAACAACCTCCATGGGGGCATAGTTAAAACCCCACTGTGGATGCCACACTACAAGAGTTCCTGCGCGAGAATTGGGACATATTCGCCTGCATCCCTCAGACATGCCAGGAATCCCACGCAGGCTGGCCGAGCATAGCCTCAATATCCTAAAGGGATTCAAGCCGGTCAAGCAAGCTCTTCGGCGTTTCTCCGAACCTAAGAAACATGCCATGGGAGAAGAACTAGCCAAGTTATTGGAGGCCGGATTCATCAGAGAAATAAAACATCCAGACTGGCTAGCAAACCTGGTGATGGTACCAAAGAAGGACAAATCCTAGCGCCTTTGTGTCGATTTCAAAGACCTCAATAAAGCTTACCCAAAGGATCCCTTCCCCCTCGCACGCATCGATCAAATCATTGATGCTACCTGTAGGATCTAGAAGTAGATGTGTCTAGAGGGGGGGGGGATTAGACACTTAGTGCTAAAGTTGCAATTTTTAAGCCTTTTCGGTTTAAGTGGAGTTTAGGCACAATTTCAACACACACGATACATATCAAGCAAGCATGCAAAGAGTATATGAGCAGCAGAATGTAAAGCATGCAACTTGCAAGAATGTAAAGGGAAGGGCTTGGAGAGATCAAACGCAATTGGAGACACGGATGTTTTTCCCGTGGTTCGGATAGGTGATGCTATCCTACATCCACGTTGATGGAGACTTCAACCCACGAAGGGTAACGGTTGCGCAAGTCCACACAGGGCTCCACCCAAGGGCAACGGTTGCGCGAGTCCACACAGGGCTCCACCCACGAAGGGTCCACGAAGAAGCAACCACCCACAAAGGGTCCACGAAGAAGCAACCTTGTCTATCCCACCATGGCCATCGCCCACACAGGACTTGCCTCACTAGCGGTAGATCTTCACGAAGTAGGCGATCTCCTTGCCCTTACAAACTCCTTGGTTCAACTCCACAATCTTGTCGGAGGCTCCCAAGTGACACCTAGCCAATCTAGGAGACACCACTCTCCAAGAAGTAACAAATGGTGTGTAGGTAATGAACTCCTTGCTCTTGTGCTTCAAATGATAGTCTCCACAACACTCAACTCTCTCTCATAGGATTTGGATTTGGTGAAAAGAGGGTTTTTGTGGAAAGCAACTTGGGAAGGCTAGAGATCAAGATTCATATGGTAGGAATGGAATGTCTTGATCTCAACACATGAGTAGGTGGTTCTCTCTCAGAACATATGAGTTGGAATGGTGTGTGTGTTCTGATGGCTCTCTCATCGAATGAGAATGAGGTGGAGGGGTATATATAGCCTCCACACAAAATCCAACCGTTACACAGTTTTCCAATCTCGGTGGGACCGAATAAATAAACTCGGTCGGACCGAAAATGTAAACCTAGTGACCGTTAGAGATTTCGGTGGGACTGACTGGATCAACTCGGTGGGACCGATGTGCTAGGGTTAGGGTAAATCCAAAACTCGGTTTGACCGATTACTCAAACTCGGTGGGACCGATTTGGGTAATAAGTGAAACTGAGATTTGGTCAAGCAAACTCGGTGGGACCGATTGCATACCTCGGTGGGACCGAGAATATTGCAATGGGTAACAGAAAGTTTGCAAGCCCATCTCGGTGAGACCGAGATCCCATCGGTATGACCGAACTGATTAGGGTTTGGCAGTGGCTTATGACAGGTGAAACTCGGTGGCGCCGGATAGGAAGAATCGGTAGGACGGAGTTTGACTTAGGGTTTAGGTCATATGTGGATATGGGAAAGTAGTTGAGGATTTTGGAGCATATCATTAAGCACATGAAGCAAGAGGCTCATTAAGCAACACCTCACCCCTCCTTGATAGTATTGGCTTTTCCTATGGACTCAATGTGATCTTGGATCACTAAAATGTAAAAGTGAAGAGTCTTGAGCTTGAAGCTTTAGCCAATCCCTTGTCCTTAGCATCTTGAAGGAGTTCCCACAACCTTTAGTCCATGCCACTCCATTATTGAACTTATTTGAAACATGCTAGATAGAAGTGTTAGTCCAATAAGAGATATGTTGTCATCAATTATCAAAACCACCTAGGGAGCACTTGTGCTTTCAATCTCCCCCTTTTTGGTAATTGATGGCAACATACATCAAAGCTTTAGATAAAGATATAAAGAACAGCAAGTAAAGCTTTGGAAGAACATGTAGCAAGCATAGGCTCCCCCTACATGTATGCACTCATGTAAATATGAAATATAGAGGCATGTGAGAGCATAAACATGACAGAGTAGGCAATGTGTTACATGTATCTTGGCCATATGCATCAGAGCAAAAGATTATCAAGGAAAATACCTTCATGCTCATGAGTCCTTCTTGCAAACAGTATGTACATAAGCAAGAACTCCTCATACTCATGATTTTGATGCATATACTTACCTTGTGGTCTCGAGTTGGCTTAGGATGGAATGAAACTGCACAAACAAGGTTAGATAACACAGGTACGTCCACTAGCCAGAGCAAACAAAAGAAACCACAAGAATGCCAAGACTGGGATGACATGTAGAGAGTGAGTACAAAGTACCACATTGGATTCAACATGTCCCCAAGAATAAAGATATGCAATGAATTTGGCTGATTTCTTTTCCCTTAGGTGTCTTGCTCCCCCTGAATCTTACATGGGTTATTGGGAGAAGATAGGAAACAGAAAATCAGAGCTGAAGGTTATGAATAGAACTAAATTCAAATGAGTTCATATGAACATGTCTTTCCCCCAAAAAAGACATGTGGCATCTCTCCTCTTGAACATCAAGCATCTAGGATCCTTGAGTATTCTCTCCCCCTTGGAGATTTCTTTCTCCCCCTTAATATATGGGATCCTTGAGTATTCTCTCCCCCTTTGAGGTCTATCTTGTAGGTTTGGTCCTTGAGACTATTTCTCTCCCTTGATGTGATCTCTCTCTCCTACAAGCTTTGATGCGATCTCTCTCTCTCCCTTTGACATCAATTTCCAAGAAGGTTTCTCCTGGAATCCGTCGAATAGGTTTGGTCCTTGAGATTCAGTACAAAGCAGGGAATAAAACTGTGATGCTTGTAGAGGACAAGATTCATTGAGTGGAGCTGGATCAGAAGAAATATAGAATATGTGGCAGACTGTTTTTCCTGTTGCGAAATCAGTGGCACCGAGTGGCATATTTCGGTAGTACCGAAGGGATTCGGTTGGACCGAAAATGGCAATTCGGTGAAACCGAGTTCATCACAGAGAAAAACACTTGTCACCTCAGCTCACTAGTCAGGTAAGATCTCACAAAGATTTGCAATGAATTAGCTGAAGGATTTGCAGGGAATTTGATGCAGAAATATGCAGAACAAAAAGGGTAAAAGGTTTCTAGATGAAGTTTTTTTTGATTGAAAAATAAAGAAACAAATATGCAAGGGACAAATGCAATAACTCAGAAAGTAACACAAGAGAACTTCATCTAGAATTGGGCGGTGACATAGTCACCTATGTTAGAGTATATTGACTTAGGAGTCAAGTTAGAACACTTGATCATAGGTCATACTCATCGTTTAAGCTCAAGATGGGGTTACCATTTTTCGTTTAAGCATTTTGTTGTATTCACATCTTGTTGAGTTGCTTTGACTCATGTCTTGGAGTAAAGCTTCTCAAAGATGGAATAACATACCTTGGGTAGTGATGTAGTTCTTGCTCATGTAGTTGAACTTGTGTGGGTGCTCAAGGTTGATGTAGTTCATCAAGAGTTGGGAGCACCACTTGGAGTTTGAGTTCATCTACCTACATGGGTTAGTTCTTGCAAGGAAGAGCACTTGTGTATCCAAAAATGACAATCATGAAGCTTAATATAGAATTTGTCAAAGGATATGTTTAAATGGTTTTGTGCTTCCTTGTCTTCAACCACTATTGTGTAGAGTCTTGGTCTTGTAGAGATTGCTCAAGATGTGAGTGAGTCGCAATCTCATGGAATTAGATTCAACCAAGCACCTACATGGATTAGACACCATGCAAGGTGCAAATATATCCAAGACATAAGATAGTTATCATAAGAGATACATCATGGATTAGTCATAAGCTCATGTCTTGCATGTATCCAATGGAGTTTATACTCCAAATTCGCAGCATCAATGATGTTCAATTCTCCTCTCAACCTGCAAAACACTTTCTCATCAAGCGGTTTAGTGAATATATCCGCTAATTGCTTATCGGTGCGAACATGCTTAAGATTGATGTCACCCTTAGAAAACATGATCTCGAATGAAATGATGACGAACTTCAATATGCTTAGTTCGAGAATGTTGTACAGGATTATGACCAATTTTGATAGCACTTTCATTGTCACAAAGCAGTGGAACATGTTTCACATAAATCCCATAATCTTTAAGAGTTTGAGTCATCCAAAGTAATTGAATGCAACATGAACCAGCAGCAATGTATTCAGCTTCGGCGGTGGATAAGGATACCGAGTTTTATTTCTTGGAAGACCAAGACACAAGAGATCTACCAAGAAATTGACAAGTACCCGAAGTGGACTTTCTATCAACCTTGTCTCTGGCATAATCTGAGTCGGAATAGCCAACAAGATCAAAAGAAGACCTCTTAGGATACCAAATGCCAAAATTTGGTGTGTGGATTAAATATCTCACTATCCTTTTCACATCCTTAAGATGACAATCTTTAGGAGCAGCTTGATATCGTGCACACATGCATACACTTAGCATAATATCGGGACATGAAGCACATAGGTATAACAATGAACCAATCATAGAGCGATAAACCTTTTGATCAACTGGTTCACCATCTTTGGTTAAATCATTTTGTCCACTAGTAGGCATGGGTGTAGACATGCCTTTGCATTCTTGCATATTGAACTTCTTGAATAAGTCCTTGGTGTACTTTGTCTGAGAGACAAATGTACCTTCCTTAGTTTGATTGATTTGCAACCCAAGAAAGAATTTGAGTTCACTCATCATAGACATCTCAAACTTCTCTGACATTAACTTTCCAAACTCTTCACTAAAGAGAGGGTTAGTTGAACCAAATATGATGTCATCAACATAAATTTGGCATACAAATAGTTCTCCATTAACCCTTTTAGTAAAAAGAGTAGAGTCAATTTTACCAATTTCAAAACCACTTGTAGTAAGGAACTTGGTCAAGCATTTATACCATGCTCTAGGAGCTTGTTTAAGACCATAAAGAGCTTTGTGAAGTTTGTAAACATGATTTGGTTTCTTAGGATTGACAAAGCCAGGAGGTTGTTTGACATAAACTTCCTCCTCTATTTCTCCATTTAGAAAAGCACTCTTAATGTCCATTTGGTACAAGGTGATATTATGGTGATTAGCATAGGCAAGTAAGATGCGAATGGACTCAAGTCTAGCAACGGGAGCATAAGTCTCACCATCGTCCATACCTTCGACTTGTGTGTATCCTTGGGCGACGAGACATGCTTTGTTGCGGACCACTTGTCCATCTTCATATTGCTTGTTGCGAAACACCCATTTGGTACCAATGATGTTGTGGTTGTTGTCGGGCTTCTCAACCAATGTCCAAACTTGGTTTCTCTCAAAATTATGTAGCTCTTCATGCATAGCGTTTATCCAATACAGATCTTCCAATGCTTCTTCAACCTTCATTGGTTCAATGCTAGAGATGAATGAATAGTTTTCACAAAAGTTAGCTAAACGAGTTTTTGAGCGAGTGATTCTCCCGGTTTGTATATCATTGAGGATTTGCTCGACGGGATGATCTTTGGCAATTCTTGCTCGAACTCGTGAGAGCTTTTGCTTGGGTCTTCGTTGAACATCTTCTTCATCTTGTGCTTATTCTTGGCCTTCTTCATTGTTGACGTCGTCGTTCTCTTGTCGTGGTGCAGAAGGAGGTAGTTGATGTTCGTCTTGACGTATTTCCTTGTTTTCTTCATCTTGATGTGTCCCACTTGTGGATGCTTCCATGTCGATTCTTGGTTCACCTTATCGTGAAGTAGAAGCTTCCACTTGGACGGATGAAGTACTCTCCTTCACCTCCGTTGGACGAATTTTGCCAATGGACAAGTCTTGAATTGCTTCTGAAGGGTCTTTGTCTCCTTCATCAATTGGCAATTGCTCTACTTGCGAGCCATTAGATTCATCAAACTTCACATCTACCGTCTCTTCAACCTTTCGGGTGAAATTGTTGTAGACACGATAAGTGTGAGAGTTTGATCCATAACCAAGTAGAAAACCTTCATGAGATTTAGGAGCAAACTTTGAACGACGATGCTTATCATGAATGTAGCACTTTGAGCCGAATACTCGAAAGTATCCAACTTGGGGTTTGTTACCGGTGAGAAGCTCGTATGCCGTCTTGCCGAGTAGCTTGTGAAGATATAAGCGATTTGTTGCGTGACAAGCTGTCTCGACCGCTTCTGCCCAAAAGTGCTTTGGCGTCTTGTATTCATCAAGCATCGTTCTTGCCATTTCGATGAGCGTCCGGTTCTTCCTCTCAACAACTCCATTTTGTTGAGGTGTGTATGTGGCCGAGAACTCGTGTGAAATCCCTTCTTCGTCAAGAAAGGTGTCCACATTTGCGTTCTTGAACTCCGTTCCGTTGTCACTCTGAACCTTCTTGATCTTCACATCAAACTGATTTTGGGCCTTCCTAGCGAAGTTTCTGAAGATCTTCTGGACCTGCGACTTGTCATTAAGAAAGAACACCGACGTAAATCTTCAAAAATCATCAACTATAACTAGACCAAAAGAATTTCCACCGAGACTCTTGTAGGCGTTGGGACCAAAAAGATCCATGTGAAGTAGCTCGAGTGGCCTCCTTGTGGTCATGATGTTCTTCACGAGATGTCTTCCTCCAACCTGTTTACCTGCTTGACAAGCACTGCAAAGTCTATCCTTATCAAATATGACATTGTTAACTCCAAGGATATGATTTCCTTTAATAAGCTTGTCAAGGTTTCTCATGCCAACGTGACCTAGTCGTCTATGCCACAACCAACCTTTTGAGGATTTAGCAACAAAGCAAGTTCTAGGTTGTGCGTTTTTAGAGAAATCGACAATGTAAAGATCACCTCTACGCATACCCGTAAAGACCATTTTATGATTGTCTCGACGAAATACTTGGCAATCTACCTCAGTAAATAGGACATTCAAACTGAAATCAACAAGTCTAGATACTGAAAGTAAGTTGTAGCCAAGAGATTCAACGAGCATGACATTTTGAATGGAACTATCATGTGAGATGGCCACCTTACCAAGGCCAACCACTTTACCCTTTGAATTATCACCAAATGTGACATATTTTCGAGGGCCGTTGTTTTCAGCAAGCTCACGAAACATCTCTTCATCTCCGGTCATATGATCAGTACATCCACTATCAAGAACCCATTCCTTTCCTCCTGATTCATATCCCTGAAGATTTGCCATAAGACCAAAATGTCTCATTGCATCATCGAGATCGAAGTCACTATCATCATCATCATAATATTCATGTTCATCATGATCTTGTGACTCATCATTTCCTATAGAGGGCAATTCATTAGATAAATGATCAAAGTGGTTACTTTTATGAATTCTTATAGCTTTGAATATGATATCATTAATGATTCCAACATCTCCTTTAGCATGCTTAAGATTGGCAAGTTCAAGAAGACATTTACCAAAACTAGGATCACTAGAGTTCATCTTACTCAAGGCAATAGATTTATGGAGAATTTCATCCAAAGTTCTTAAGGAATGATTGGGAAACCGTTCCTCAAGAAATTTCCATATAGTATAGCCGCAATTTTGAGTAGGCAAACTAGCAATCAAATTTTTGGGCAATCCTCTAATGATGAGCTCAATAGTTCTAAGATTGTGAATCATGTCAATATCTTCATCTAGGGTAGGATGCAAGGGATCAATATGGGGTGCACAAGGGCTAGCAATATATTTGTTCAAATGATATTGATTGAAGATTACAAGCATCTCATTTTTCCACTCATGAAAATACTTTCCATCAAGAATAGGCACTCTATGTCTAAGACTCCCTAGAGTAGACACATCCATCTTCCTCCAATGGTGATTAAACCAAGGCAATGGATACCAAAGCTCTGATACCACTTGTAGGATCTAGAAGTAGATGTGTCTAGAGGGGGGGATTAGACACTTAGTGCTAAAGTTGCAATTTTTAAGTCTTTTCGGTTTAAGTGGAGTTTAGGCACAATTTCAACACACACGATACATATCAAGCATGCATGCAAAGAGTATATGAGCAGCGGAATGTAAAGCATGCAACTTGCAAGAGTGTAAAGGGAAGGGTTTGGAGAGATCAAATGCAATTGGAGACACGGATGTTTTTCCCGTGGTTCGGATAGGTGGTGCTATCCTACATCCACGTTGATGGAGACTTCAACCCACGAAGGGTAACGGTTGCGCGAGTCCACACAGGGCTCCACCCAAGGGCAACGGTTGCGCGAGTCCACACAGGGCTCCACCCACGAAGGGTCCACGAAGAAGCAACCACCCACAAAGGGTCCACGAAGAAGCAACCTTGTCTATCCCACCATGGCCATCGCCCACACAGGACTTGCCTCACTAGCGGTAGATCTTCACGAAGTAGGCGATCTCCTTGCCCTTACAAACTCCTTGGTTCAACTCCACAATCTTGTCGGAGGCTCCCAAGTGACACCTAGCCAATCTAGGAGACACCACTCTCCAAGAAGTAACAAATGGTGTGTAGGTAATGAACTCCTTGCTCTTGTGCTTCAAATGATAGTCTCCCCAACACTCAACTCTCTCTCATAGGATTTGGATTTGGTGAAAAGAGGGTTTTTGTGGAAAGCAACTTGGGAAGGCTAGAGATCAAGATTCATATGGTAGGAATGGAATGTCTTGATCTCAACACATGAGTAGGTGGTTCTCTCTCAGAACATATGAGTTGGAATGGTGTGTGTGTTCTGATGGCTCTCTCATCGAATGAGAAGGAGGTGGAGGGGTATATATAGCCTCCACACAAAATCCAACCGTTACACAGTTTTCCAATCTCGGTGGGACCGAATAAATAAACTTGGTCGGACCGAAAATGTAAACCTAGTGATCGTTAGAGATTTCGGTGGGACCGACTGGATCAATTCGGTGGGACCGATGTGCTAGGGTTAGGGTAAATCCAAAACTCGGTTTGACCGATTACTCAAACTCGGTGGGACCGATTTGGGTAATAAGTGAAACTGAGATTTGGTCAAGCAAACTCGGTGGGACCGATTACATATCTCGGTGGGACCGAGAATATTGCAATGGGTAACAGAGAGTTTACAAGCCCATCTCGGTGAGACCGAGATCCCATCGGTAAGACCGAACTGATTAGGGTTTGGCAGTGGCTTATGACAGGTGAAACTCGGTGGCGCCGGATAGGAAGAATCGGTAGGACCGAGTTTGACTTAGGGTTTAGGTCATATGTGGATATGGGAAAGTAGTTGAGGATTTTGGAGCATATCATTAAGCACATGAAGCAAGAGGCTCATTAAGCAACACCTCATCCCTCCTTGATAGTATTGGCTTTTCCTCTGAGGAGGAGAGGGATGTAGCCAAAGCCCGTTCCGCATTTTATCAGCAACAGGCTCGCAGATACCAAAGCAGAGAAGTACGGGTGTGACGCCCCCGATTTGACCATACACTAATCATACACGCAAACGTGTACGATCAAGATCAGGGACTCACGGGAAGATATCACAACACAACTCTACAAATAAAATAAGTCATACAAGCATCATATTACAAGCCAGGGGCCTTGAAGGCTCGAATACAAGAGCTCGATCATAGACGAGCCAGTGGAAGCAACAATATCTGAGTATAGACATAAGATAAACAAGTTTCCCTTAAGAAGGCTAGCACAAACTGGGATACAGATCGAAAGAGGCGTAGGCCTCCTGCCTGGGATCCTCCTACACTACTCCTGGTCGCCGTCAGCGGGCTGCACGTAGTGGTAGGCTCCTTCCGAGTAGTAGTAGTCGTCGTCGAAGGTGGCGTCTGGCTCCTGGGCTCGAACATCTGGTTGCGACAACCAGGTAGAAGGGATAGGGGGGAAAGAGGGAGAAAGCAACCATGAGTACTCATCCGAAGTACTCGCAAGCAAGGAGCTACACTACATATGTATGCATTGGTATCAACTGGAATAAGGCTATTATATGTGGACTAAACTGCAGAAAGCTGGGATAAGGGGGGATAGCTAGTCCTTTCGAAGACTACGCTTCTGGCAGCCTCCGTCTTGCAGCATGTAGAAGAGAGTAGACTGAAGTCCTCCAAGTATCATCATATAGCATAATCCTAACCGATGATCCTCCCCTCGTCGCCCAAGGAGAGAGCGATCACCGGTTGTATCTGGCACTTGGAAGGGTGTGTTTTATTAAGTATCATGTTCTAGTTGTCATAAGGTCAAGGTACAACTCCAAGTCGTCCTGTTACCGAAGATCACGGCTATTCGAATAGATTAACTTCCCTGCAGGGGTGCACCACATATCCCAACACGCTCGATCCAATTTGGTCGGACACACTTTTCTGGGTCATGCCCGGCCTCGGAAGATCAACACGTCGCAGCCCTACCTAGGCACAACAGAGAGGTCAGCACACTGGTCTAAATCCTATGGCACAGGGGTCTGGGCCCATCGCCCATTGCACACCTGCACGTTGTGTACGCGGCCGGAAGCAGAACTAGCCCCCTTAATACAAGAGCAGGCTTACGGTCCAATCAGGCGCGCGCCACTTAGTCGCTGACGTCACGAAGGCTTCGGCTGATACCACGACGTCGAGTGCCCATAACTGTCCCCGCTTAGATGGTTAGTGCGTATAGGCCAATAGCCAGACTCAGATCAAATACCAAGATCTCATTAAACGTGTTAAGTATCCGCGAACACCGACCAGGGCCAGGCCCACCTCTCTCCTATGTGGTCACAACCTGCCCTGTCGCTTCGCCACAAAAATCCACACAGAGGGCCGTTGGGACAAAGGTCCTTTCAGCCGCCAATCCGTGAATCACTCGCGGGTGCTCCACAAGCCGACCCGTCTTTAGTCACCACATGTATCATGTATAAAGTATATAGTATATACCCGTGATCACCTCCCGAGTGATCACGGCCCGATAATATAGTATGGCAGACGGACAAGAATATATGGCCACTGATGATAAACTAGCATCCTATACTAAGCATTAGGATTGCAGGTAAAGGTAACAACAATAGTAGCAAGGACAGGCTATGCATAAGAATAGGATTAACGGAAAGTAGTAACATGCTACACTACTCTAATGCAAGCAGTAGAGAGAAGAGTAGGCGATATCTGGTGATCAAAGGGGGGGGGGCTTGCCTGGTTGCTCTGGCAAGAGAGAGGGGTCGTCAACACCGTAGTCGTACTGGGTAGCAGCGGCGTCGGTCTTGATGTCTAGCGAGAGAAGAGGGGGAAGAAACAATAAATATAATGCAAACAAAAGCATGACGATGCATGACATGACAAAGCATGATGCTAGGTGTGCCCTAACGCGGTACGAGGTGGTACCGGTGAAGGGGAGGAACATCCGGGAAATTATCCCCGGTGTTTCGCGTTTTTAGGCAGAGGAATCGGAGGGGAAAAGTTGCGTGTTCGCTATGCTAGGGATGCGTGGCGGACGAACAGGTTGCGTATTCGGATTCGTCTCGTCGTTCTGAGCAACTTTCATGTTGAAAATAATTTAATTTTTAAAGATTTATCTATTTTCTAGAATTAATTTAATTTTTTAAATCCGAATTATCCAAAATAGTGACTTGTGATGTCAGCATGATGTCATTATTGTGTCAGCGGTCAACTAGTCAGTTGACCTAGTCAAACTGACATGTGGGTCCTACTGTCATTGTCTATGACTAACTAAACAGGTTTAATTAGTTTAGTTAATTGATTAGGTTAGTTAAACACAATTAATTAAGTTAATTAATTCTTTAACTAATTAATTAATTAATTAGTTAATTATTATTTTTTTACAATTTTGTTCTGGGCGTGGGCCCCGTTCATCATAGGCCCTTGGGGCCTTTGCGGGCGTGCGGGTATCGGGTGCAGCCCGAACGGGCGATGGCCCTCGTAGGGGCGCACCCGACAGGGCGGCTGGCGGGCGCAGGCGCCGGTGCATCGGCGAGCGGGCGACGCGGCAAGGCAAAGGCGGCCGGCGCAAGAAGCAGGCGCCGGCAGGGTTGAGTGGGGCGAGTGGCGAGGGGACGAGGCCGCGGCGGGGCGACAGAAGCAGAGGCGCCACAACGGGGGTGGCCACGGCGCGGGAGCGAGGCGAGGAGGGCCGCGGGTGCACGCCTAGGGTGCGGCCGGCAGGGGTGGCCGCGTGCGCTGGGCCGGCGGCGGGCTCGCGCTGGCCGGCAAGCAGGGGTCACGGGCGTGGTCGGCGAGGACGGCCGGAGCAGGGAGGGCTGCGGGATCAGGGGGGCTGCAGCCGTAGGTGCGCGGGGAGGCGCGGGCGCACGCGGTGATAGGCGCGATGGGCTGTCGGTGACCGCGGCGAGGAGAAAGGGACAGGAGGGAGGCGCTCACAAGGGGGAGTAGGGCACGTGGCAATGGGGGACGAGGAGGCAGTCGGGGACGATACGGCGGAGCGGGTGCAGGCCGATGGGGAAGGGTAAGCAGGCCGGCGAGGGAGCTCCGGTCGCCGGCGCGTCCAGGCGGCGACGGGTGCGCGAGGGAGAGGAGTGAGGGGATCGGGATTCCCCGATCCAGATCCAGGCGATGGGAGTGGGGGGGGGAGCGAGTGGGGGAGTGGTTAGGTTAGGGTTCGGGTTCGTGGGGCGATATGGAGAAGTAGGGGGAGGCCGGTTGGGCCTGCGGCCGGAAGGGCCGGCCTGCTGGGCCGAAGCCCAGTGGGGCCTTCCTCTCCTTCCATTTTTTGTTTGTTTGTTTTCTGTTTTCTTTTATTATTTCTTTCTTTTCTGTTTAAATGTTTTTAAACCATTTAGCCATTTTATAAAAATGTGTTTTTTGCACCATAATTACCTTTGTAATATATGGCAACCACCGAACATTTCTGTTTCAATTTTTGAAAACTTTTATTGCCGACATTAATTTTAAATTTGAATGTGACACGGTTTGAACTAACGGACGTTTAGCAAGAGTAATAGGGATGACGTGGCATGATTGGCGTGGGATTACTATAGCAAGATTATCCGGGCATTACAATTCTCCTCCACTACAAGAAATCTTGTCCCGAGATTTAGGAGGTAGAAGGAAACAGTGCGGGGTATTCATCACGAAGACGATCCTCGCATTCCCAGGTGGCTTCGTCTTCAGAGTGATTCGACCACTGGACCTTGAGGAACTTGATCGCCTTTTGACGTGTGCGGCGTTCAGCTTAGTCGAGAATGCGGACCGGATGCTCTTTATAGGAGAGGTCCTATTGCAATTCAAGCACTTCATGATCCACTACTCGGATTGGGTCCTTGAAGCAGCGTCGGAGTTGTGACATGTGGAACACATCGTGAACCTGAGAAAGGTTCGGCGGAAGCTCCAGTTGATATGCCACCTTTCCACGCCTTTCGAGAATAGTGAAAGGACCAATATAGCGGGGAGCTAGCTTTCGTTTGATCCCGAAGCGGTGTGCACCCTTCATTGGTGTAACTCGAAGATAAGCCTTTTCGCCAGGATGATAGACCATGTCTTGGTGATGATGGTCATACTGACTTTTCTGACGTGACTGAGCAGTCTTGAGATTCTCGCGAATAATGCGAACTTGTTCTTCGGCCTGTTGGATAATATCCGGACCAAAGAGTGGACGTTCCCCCGTTTCTGGCCAGTTCAGAGGGGTTCGACACTTTCGTCCATATAGCACTTCGAAGGGGGACATCTTCAGACTAGCTTGATAGCTATTATTATAAGAGAACTCGGCATATGGAAGAGATTCCTCCCATTTCTTGCCCAATGATATTACACAAGCTCGAAGCATGTCTTCGAGAACTTGGTTGACACGTTCAACCTGTCCTTGCGACTGAGGATGAAACGCAGTACTGAACGAGAGATGAGTTCCCATAGCTTCTTGGAAACTCGCCCAAAACCTTGAAGTGAATAAGCTGCCACGGTCTGAACTGATAACTAGTGGAATACCGTGAAGTGAAACAATTCTGGCCATGTAGAGAGTAGCAAGCTGACTAGCAGTGATTGTCTCTTTGACCGCCAGAAAATGGGCAACTTTGGAAAGCCGGTCAATGACGACAAGAATAGCATCATTACCTTTCTGCGATTTGGGAAATCCAGTGACGAAGTCCATTTCAACATGGTCCCATTTCCATTTAGGAATAGAGATAGGTTGCAGAGTTCCAGCAGGCCTTTGATGCTCTGCTTTGAGTCGGCGACAAACGTCACACTCAGCAACATAACGAGCAATGTCCTGCTTCATATTAGACCACCAGAATCTTTGACGAATATCCTGGTACATCTTTGTTCTACCAAGATGGATGGACAGGGGCGTATCATGGGCTTCTTGCATAACCCTTTTAGTCTTATCCAGGTTTTTCTTCAAACATGGTACCACTAGGCGGCCTTTGAAATACAAGGCGCCATCGTCGGCGATAGTGAAGAATGAGGGCTTTCCTTCTGCTAGATGGCGTTTAATCTTATGGACTTCAGAGTCATAACCTTGAATAGTCTTTATACCAGCTACGAGATCTGGTACGACAGCCAGGGTATTTAGAGAACCCTTAGTAACAACAAGAAGATTCATCCTGCGGAACTCCGGGGGAGGGGGAGCGAGTGCTCCAGGAGGAACAATATGGAGGTTTAGCTTTCTAAATTCTTCGACAAGCGAGGGCTGAACTTGGTGAACCTGGAGGTGGTTGCAGTAAGCCTTGCGGCTCAAGGCATCAGCCATTACATTAGCCTTGCCGGGGGTATAAGATATACCCACGTCAAAGTCTGCAACAGTCTCCATCCATCTCTGCTGGCGGAGGTTCAGATCTGGCTGAGTAAACAGATACGTCAGACTTTGGTGGTCGGTGAAGATCTCGCAACGATTACCGAGAAGGTAATGTCGCCACTGCTTTAGTGCATGAATGACAACAGCAAGCTCGAGGTCGTGAACTGGGTAGTTTTCTTCATGAGGGCGCAGTTGACGAGAGGCATAAGAAATCACTCTGCGCTCTTGCATTAGGACACAGCCTAATCCTTGACGGGAAGCGTCTCAGTAAATGACGAAGTCCTTCTTAGTATCAGGTGGAGCAAGCACGGGGGCAGAGGTCAACTTGTCTTTGAGCGCCTGAAAACTTTCCTGACACTTGTCTGTCCATTCGAACTTGACACCCTTATGCAACAGATTAGTCAAGAGGCCTGGCAATCTTGGAGAAGTTCTCGACAAATCGACGGCAATAGCTGGCGAGACCGAGAAAACTTCGGACTTGCTTGACATTCTGCGGAGGAGTCCAATCGAGAATAGCCTGAACTCGTTCAGGGTTGACGACAATACCATCCTTGGAGATGACATGCCCAAGATAGGTTACTTCGGGGAGCCAGAATTCACACTTGGAATACTTAGCATACAGTTGGTGCTCTAGAAGCTTTTCTAGCACCAGACGAAGATGTCTAGCATGTTCTTCCTCGTTCTTGGAAAATACAAGGATATCGTCTAGATAAACCACGACGAAATTGTCGAGGTAATCCATGAATATATAGTTCATCAGACGAGAGAAGGTGGCGGGAGCATTCGTTAAGCCGAATGACATGACGATGTACTCGTATGATCCATACCAACTCACGAAGGCGGTTTTTGGGATATCCTCTTCACGAACACGGATCTGGTGGTAACCTAACCTCAAATCGAGTTTGGAGAACACTGATGAGCCAGCCAAATGATCATAAAGATCATTGATTCGAGGAAGAGGATATTTATTCTGAATGGTAGCTTGGTTTATAGGACTGTAGTCCTGGACTAATCGGTTTGTCCCATCCTTTTTCTTAACAAAGAGAGGAGGTGTTCCCCAAGGAGAGCAACTTGGTCGAATGAAACCTTTGACAAGAGATTTGTCGATTTCCTCCTTAAGCTCAATGAGTTCATGCGGCGGCATCTTATAGGGTCATTTAGCTATAGGGGTGGTGCCGGGTTTCAAGTCAATGATGAATTCGACAGCTCTAGCAGGGGGAATCCCTGGAAGTTCATCTGGGAAGACGTCTTGGAATTCACGAACGACGGGAATGTTTTCAATGCCCTCGAGTGGTGCAGCGTTCAATGCATTCAAGGCATAAAGTCGTGCCTCGGCGTTCTGAACTAGATGAGCTTGGTAAGCTATTATTTCGTCAGAAGGGTGTAGCAGATGGACGACCTTAGTGGCGCAAACTATAGAAGCAGTATGCGCTTTCAACCAATCCATTCCCAGAATGAGGTCGATGTTAGACGACTTCAGGTTAATGGGAGAGGCATAGAATTCCAGCCCTTCGATTTCCACGGGGACATCGATGCCAACCAGTGAGGTTTGACATTGTCCCACGGGGTTTTTTACCAGTACCGAAGTGTTCATCTCCTCACATTTAACGTCATGCTTGTATGCAAAATCTTCTGACATGAATGAATGCGATGCTGCTGAATCGAATAAAACAGATACAGGTACTGAGTTTACGAGGAGTGTACCCATCACGGTAGCAGGCTGGTCTAGAACTTCATTGAGATCAACGTGGTTGGCATGAACACGACCATAAGACTTGGCATTGTTGTTGTGAGGCTGGTTGCTTCCACGGCCAGCTGTGGGGAGGGCCAGTTGATTCTGGTTCTGATTGCAATCCCTAGCATGGTGACCTGGCTGACCACACTTGTAGCAGAGACCATTATTGGGAGTGGGAACAGGAGCTTGTGGTGGTGGAGCTGGAAGTCTTGGCTACCTAGTTGGAGGAGTAGGCAGACGAGGTGCAGCATAGGTCTGCCTTGGAGCAGGTGCATTCGGCTGGTACATGCTGTTGGGAATCCATATCTTGCGCTTCTGCAAAGACGGGCCCAAAGATGAGCCCGTGTCACGGTTGCACCTGTGAGAGCTCTGGTATTCCTGCAGACCAGTTTCGACATTGATGGCTTTGTTCACCAGAGTGGCGAAATCAGCAAAGTCATGCACTAGAAGTGCGAGCTTGATGTCAGCTTGAAGGCCATCACGGAACTCTCCTGTCTGCGTGCATCAGTTGCAATGTCCTCTTCAGCATAGCGGAACAAGTCCAGAAACTCCCGCTGGTAAGCTTCAACAGTTTTTTTGCCTTGGGTGAGGTTGCGGAACTTACGCTTCTTCCGGTCCATGACTCCTTGAGGAATGAAGCGAGCACGGAAGGCAGCTTGGAAGTCTGGCCAGGTGATGATTGTTCCAGCTGGTAGAGTACGCCTGCGGCTGTCCCACCATTGAGGGTCCTTTCAGGAAGAAGGAAGCAAAGGTGACATAGCTGGCAGGGGCTACATCAGCAGACTCCATCTCATAGGTGATGTCACGGAGCCAGTCGTCAGCATCTAGAGGCTGAGTTGAGCTGCGGTACACGGTTGGGTTGAGGTGCATGAAATCCTGCAGAGTCACTTGGGTTGGCTGCTGGTTCATATTGGGGCGAGGAAACTAAGCCATAATATTCTCCATGAACTGATGATTCAGCTCAAACTGTTGCATCATCCCAGCCATGTACTCAGGCGATGGTGGGGCGTTGCCACCACGACCACGACCACCTGGTCTAACCATCCTGCTAATATATAACAGGGGTAGTTCAGCATTGAGAAATTTGCAAAGACAAGAATCATTCATGATGAAACATGCACAACGAAAGTAGCATGATAGATACTACATAGTAGTCGGCATATCTTACAAAAGAGATCGTGCATAGAGTTCGTTACACAGAGTTTGGTACACAGGCTAAGACATCATAGGCGGCACACAGGCTTGCGGCGAATGCATCTAACACTAACAAGCAAGTCTACATCAGTCCCATGCGGTACTGCGGAGGTAGGTGTAGCCCGACAGCTGGTAGTGACGCGAAGGGAAGACCTCCATGCGAGTAGCCTGGGGTCCGTGGATACTCTGGCGCGGAACCCGATGCGCAGGTGGCAGGAGAGGACCCAATGCAGGAGAGTAGCCTCCCACATCTGGCCAGCCGACGCCCTGGGGCATCACGGTCCAGGCAGGGTAGATCGCAGAACGCGACAGATCACCAGAGCGGACAGAGGGGTGCAACAGCGTCAGAGCTCGATACAGGTGCTGACGGGTGGTGTACAGCTCGTGGCGAAGAGCTCGGTTAGCTCTATCCAGCCCATCAGCATGCAGAACCAGGTTCTGATGGTAGAAGGGCTCTCGGGTGATAGTGGAGTAGGCAGCAGTGTAGTATCCCTCCGCACCAACATCGGATGCGATAGCAATGTGCCTGAAGGGGGAGGTATCCAACTCCTGATACTCTCCACAAAGACGTGCCAGAGCAGCATAAGCAGCATCGTGGACCGCCATATCGATAGTCACTCCAACACCATGACCAGTGTGCAGCACGGTAGTGGAGTCATACTCCCGAGAGTAGAGGTGGACGATGGCACGATACTGCTCCTGGTTGAATTCTTGATACTCCTCATAGACGGTGTACTCAGGGTGCCAGCGACAACCCAGATAGGTCATTATCTCAACCAACATAGCAGGTGATCCTGAGGCACCAATGGCCGTCGTGTGGCGCAAGACCTGCCTCGTGGGTTCCATCTGAAAACAAAGATGTTTTCACAGGAGTTAAATGACAATGTGGATAATGTTCAAATACTACTCTAAAGAATAACTAGGGCTTATCCAACTTTGGGGTGAACATGTGTCGGGACCCCGACTCAATGCCACATCGATCTAGCATGTAACACCTCATATCACTTTGCGGCCTCACGCACGGTATCCCCACGGGTGTCGCCTTACCTTTGCCCGGGACCGTTTGCACCTTTTGGCACACGTATATGATGGTGTCGCTAGCATCCATATGATAAAGAGCACGGGCTGACATGGCTAGTCGTAAACCCAAAGTGGCACTAACTTACAGGGACAGACATCCATGACCCAGCATCGAACGTGTCGGTCATCAGCGAGTGAATCCAGGCTGTAGCACTGGGCTAACAGGACTCCGGTGAACCGGGCTGTAGCGGGCTAGCAGGACTCCGGTATTCATCGCGTGACATTCCCCCGAAGGGACATACACAGGAACGAAGAAGGACACATGCCGGCCAGCCTAAGTGTTCCAGAGCAGTAGCAAGCTACCAGGGCTCAGTGGAAGCACTAGGAGACATTTCCCGGTAAGAGAGACTACTAAGGATAAACAACTAGATAGTCAGATCCCACACATAGCAATACACATTACACGTACGCATAACATGCAAGTATGTGTTGTACAACATGGCATCACAGCATAACTCAACAACTCATATAGATAAAGGCTCAGAAGAGCCATCATAGCATTTATTACAAACAGGGGTCACATGACCCAACATTCAGAGCAATCAAGCAACAAGCGGAAGCATTACATGTCCGAGTACAGACATCTACAAATGAAAAAGGCTAAAAGCCTGACTATCTACAACGTCCGATCAAGATCGTAGCTGAGGTACAAGCTACTCGTCGAAGTCCACGAGAACACTAATAAGACCGAAGTCTCCGCTGCAAAAACATAAATAAAGCAACATGAGTACAAAGGTACTCAGCAAGACTTACATCAGATCCTATCATACATGCATTGGTATCAAGAGGGTAATGTGGGGTTTAGTTGCAGCAAGCCAGCTTTGACTCTGTGGCTATCCTGTTCTACGACTACCAGAAACTCTTGAGGTGAGACAACGTACACGAGTCCACTAATCACCACACAATACACTACTATGGATTCATCCCCGTCTCCCTACGAGAAGGCCATCCATAGCACTCACACTTGTCTTGAGCATTTTAGAGTATCCACTTCAAGTTGTCTATGTACCATGTAAGCATCCAAGAAGTCCATAACCGCGGACCCGGCTATTCGAATAGATCATGTTAACCTTGCAGGGGTGTACTTCTTCACACACGCTCTCGCCACTTACCGCCATGTACACGTCATGTATCTCGGCAACCTTCAAGCGGAAGCCTGGCGAGGGTGTCGGCCACGACCTGACTAACCACACAAGACTCTAATCCAGGTTTATCGCCTATTCGGGTTCCATCCGCAAGGAGATCCGGCCGGGGTGTCGCTCACGGCCCCAAACGATGTGAGCAGGGTTCCCAAGCCCACCATCGGGGTGCCACTTGGTACACCGTGCCACCTGTGCCTAGTCTGTCCCAAGCCCACCCTGCCGGGTGCCACCTGGTAGAAAAATAGCACTACCTACACACACCAGAAACTAGTTGCGACTCCTGGACAGAGATCAAGTCGGTTAATAAGTCGAGAGGGCTTGGAGCGCCCAGAGCCCAATGTGTGGTAGTATCGAGTCATTGGACAACATACATAGAACTCGGTGCTTAAGGACGGTTCCAGTGAGACAACCCACCATGTACTCCTACATGGCCTCTCACCGCTACCTTTACCAAATCGTGTTCACACACTTAACTCTCAGCACCAGAACATATCGTAACACTCCAATTCATTCCCAATGAATCAGACCTGACACAACTCTAAGCAATAGCAGGCATAGCATGGTAGGAACACAACATGGCTCAACCAGCTCCTACACATGCTAGTGGGTTTCAACTATTTACTGTGGCAACGACAGGTCATGCAGAGGAATGGGTTCAACTACCGCAGCACAAAGTAACAGATGAATCGTTGTTGTCCTAATGCAATAACTGAGAGCAGGAGCGAGAGAGTAGGGTTTTATCGAAATGAACAAGGGGGTTTGCTTGCCTGGTAAATCAACAGAGGAGGCACTGCTTCACAGACAGGTACTCTAGAACAGCTCCGGAGCAGGACCTATCGAGAAGGAACGGTGCCGGCAATCAATACACAAACATATGCAACAATATGATGCATCAACATGGCATGAAGATGTGATGTTGTTTGAGCTAATGCAACTAGTAATCATTTGGTTTGAAGTCCATTTGAACCATAAGCTCAAATGCATCTCCAAAGTAAGCTCTTATATATGCCATAATGTGTTTTCCCATAAACAGCATGTATAAGTTGGTTTGTCATGCATGAGACTAGTACAGATGGAAAGATTGCATTTTTCTGATAAATTTTCATATATAAATTATTTTAATCTAAGCTACGGTTGAATTGATATGCATTTTTGAAGTTTAAATCAATTTCTGGAATTTCCTGATTTAATTTAAATCCAGAAATCATATTATTGCGCCAGCATGATGTCAGCACGACGTCAGCAGTCAACTGCGGCTGACTGGGGTCAAACCTGACGTGTGGGTTCCACACGTCATTGTCAGGGGGTTAAACAGGGGGTTAATTTAATCCTAATTAAAAGTTAGTGGCGCTGGGGCCCACTGTCAGTGTCAGGGGGGGTTAGTTAACGGTGATTAGCACTAAGCTAATCACCTAGCCGATGGGGCCCACCCGTCAGGCCGGCGAGGTCATCGGCGGCGACCTCTGGACGTGGCGGCGTCCGCGATACCGGCCACGGGGACGGCGTCGGAGAGCACCGGGGCGTAGCCCGGGCTCTCGCGCACCTGGAGGGGCAGGTGGGAGGAGCTGGGGAGGCCGGGGCTCGCCGGAGCAAAGCTCGCGGAGGCGGCCGGAGCTCGGCTTCAATCGGGAATGGGCTGCGGGGCACTAGGGAGGCTGTGAGCGGGTCCGCGCGACTCGCCAGAGTGCACTGAGTGCAACGGCGAGCTCGGCTGCGGCCTGCGGCGGCTGTGGCCACGACGACGAGGAGCTGCGGCGGCGATGGCTTCGGCCATGGTGGGGAACGGAGCTACGGTGCGGGAACGAGGGGGAGAAGAGAGGGGAAACGGGGAGATGCTCACGGTGGATCCAGCGAAGGCGTCAGCGGGCTCGGGGACGTCCTGCGTGCGGCGAATCGACGGCGGTGGTGGTCGGAGCCCGAGGTGGAAGACGACGGTGACGGCGGCTCCACAGGGCGTCCGGCGTCTTGTGGCTTGACAGGGAGCTTCAGGGCGAGGGGGCGGAGCTCCTGCGCGTGTCGGGGAGGCGAGGGGAGGCCGGTGGCGGCGGCTATGGCGAACGGCGGCGACCGACGCGTTCAGACACGGGAGAGAGAGAGCGAGGGAGAGGAGAGGAAGAATCGAGGGAGAGTGAGAGGGTATGGGGGGCGTGGCGACGTCCGGGCATTCCAGGGCGACGAGGAGGGCGCCAGGCAAGCAGGGAGGCCGGTGGCGTGGCGCGGTGGCGCGCGCGCGCGCCGGGCACGCTCCCCTCCCTCTGTCGAGGACGAAGACGACAGAGGAGGAGGCGGGCTGGGCCGCCTGCTGGCTGGGCCGGCCTGCTGCTGCTGGGCTGCACAGGGAGGAGGCCCAGGTAAGTCTCCCTCTTTTATTTTTGTTTTCTAATTTTTCTGACGTTTGTTTTGATTTAATTAAAATATTAAATCATTTAATTACCTTATGCCAATTTTTGCAGGAGCTAACTATATTATTCCAGAGCTCCTTTATAAATGGCATAATTTTTGGACATATATTAATATATATAACTAATATATTTCCAATGCAAATATTTATGCATTAATTCCAAATGCCCAAAAATAAATACCTATGAGCTCTTAAAAATATTGGTTTGATTTTTATCTCTGTCCAATATTTTCAGAGAGCAACATGAGCATTTCCTTGGACCTTTTTGGAGAAATTTTTATTTGGGTCATTTTCAAAAATGATTCTGAGGGTTCCACCAATCCTCATTTCAAATTTAAATGAAAATTTAAACATGATGCACAAATGACTAGCTAGTCTAGGTCATACCATACTAGGGATGTGACAACGTGGTCATGGGATCCTAGTGTTAGAGTTAGTAAAATCATTTAACCCGAGTAGGAGAGAGCTCAGTGTCCCAGAGTAAGGATCGAGGAGTAAAAGAGCCTAATACCACCCAGATGGCGATGTGGGACCATAAGGCACACAGCCATGTTAGTAAAAGTTTTTGTAATGTCTAGACTCAACTTCGGCCAAGGAGTGTGGAAGGGGGATTCCTACAGGCAGTCGGCTCTTATGCCAACTTGTGACACCCCCGATTTGACCGTACACTAATCATACACGCAAACGTGTACGATCAAGATCAGGGACTCACGGGAAGATATCACCACACAACTCTACAAATAAAATAAGTCATACAAGCATCATATTACAAGCCAGGGGCCTCAAAGGCTCGAATACAAGAGCTCGATCATAGACGAGCCAGCGGAAGCAACAATATCTGAGTACAGACATAAGATAAACAAGTTTGCCTTAAGAAGGCTAGCACAAACTGGGATACAGATCGAAAGAGGCGCAGGCCTCCTGCCTGGGATCCTCCTAAACTACTCCTGGTCGCCGTCAGCGGGCTGCACGTAGTAGTAGGCTCCTTCTGAATAGTAGTAGTCGTCGTCGAAGGTGGCGTCTGGCTCCTGGGCTCCAACATCTGGTTGCGACAACCAGGTAGAAGGGATAGGGGGGAAAGAGGGAGAAAGCAACCGTGAGTACTCATCCAAAGTACTCGCAAGCAAGGAGCTACACTACATATGTATGCATTGGTATCAACTGGAATAAGGCTCTTATATGTGGACTGAACTGCAGAAAGCCGGGATAAGGGGGGGATAGCTAGTCCTTTCGAAGACTACACTTCTGGCAGCCTCCGTCTTGCAGCATGTAGAAGAGAGTAGACTGAAGTCCTCCAAGTATCATCACATAGCATAATCCTAACCGATGATCCTCCCCTCGTCGCCCTGTGAGAGAGCGATCATCGATTGTATCTGGAACTTGGAAGGGTGTGTTTTATTAAGTATCCGGTTCTAGTTGTCATAAGGTCAAGGTACAACTCCAAGTCGTCCTGTTACCGAAGATCACGGCTATTCGAATAGATTAACTTCCCTGCAGGGGTGCACCACATATCCCAACACGCTCGATCCCATTTGGCCGGACCCACTTTTCTGGGTCATGCCCAGCCTCGGAAGATCAACACGTCGCAGCCCTACCTAGGCACAACAAAGAGGTCAGCACACCGGTCTAAATCCTATGGCACAGGGGTCTGGGCCCATCGCCCATTGCACACCTACACATTGCGTACGCGACCGGAAGCAGAACTAGCCCCCTTAATACAAGAGCAGGCTTACGGTCCAATCCGGCGCGCGCCACTAAGTCGCTGACGTGACGAAGGCTTCGGCTGATACCACGACGTCGAGTGCCCATAACTGTCCCCGCATAGCTGGTTAGTGCGTATAGGCCAGTAGCCAGACTCAGATCAAATACCAAGATCTCGTTAAATGCGTTAAGTACCCGCGAACACCAACCAGGGCCAGGCCCACCTCTCTCCTAGGTAGTCACAACCTGCCCTGTCGCTTTGCCACAAAAATCCACACAGAGGGCCGTTGGGACAAAGGTCCTTTCAGCCCCCAATCTGTGAATCATTCGCGGGTGCTCCACAAGCCGATCTGTCTTTAGTCACCACATGTATCATGTATAAAGTATATAGTATATACCCATGATCACCTCTCGAGTGATCACGGCCCGATAATATAGCATGGCAGACGGACAAGAATATATGGCCACTGATGATAAACTAGCATCCTACACTAAGCATTAGGATTGCAGGTAAAGGTAACAACAATAGTAGCAAGGACAGGCTATGCATCAGAATAGGATTAACGGAAAGCAGTAACATGCTACACTACTCTAATGCCAGCAGTAGAGAGAAGAGTAGGCGATATCTGGTGATCAAAGGGGGGGGGGGCTTGCCTGGTTGCTCTGGCTAGAGAGAGGGGTCGTCAACACCGTAGTCGTACTGGGTAGCAGCGGCGTCGGTCTCGATGTCTAGCGAGAGAAGAGGGGGAAGAAACAATAAATATAATGCAAACAAAAGCATGACGATGCATGACATGACAAAGCGTGATGCTAGGTGTGCCCTAACGCGGTACGAGGTGGTACCGGTGAAGGGGAGGAACATCCGGGAAATTATCCCCGGTGTTTCGCGTTTTCGGGTAGAGGAGTCGGAGGGGAAAAGTTGCGTGTTCGCTATGCTAGGGATGCGTGGAGGACGAACGGGTTGCGTATCCGGATTCGTCTCGTCGTTCTGAGCAACTTTCATGTTGAAAATAATTTAATCCGAGTTACGGTTTATTTTATATTAATTTTTAAAGATTTATCTATTTTCTAGAATTAATATAATTTTTTAAATCCGAATCATCCAAAACAGTGACTTGTGATGTCAGCATGACGTCATTATTGTGTCAGCGGTCAACTAGTCAGTTGACCTAGTCAAACTGACATGTGGGTCCTACTGTTATTGTTTATGACTAACTAAACAAGTTTAATTAGTTTATTAATTGATTAGGTTAGTTAAACACAATTAATTAAGTTAATTAATTCTTTAACTAACTAATTAATTAATTAGTTATTTTCTTTAATTTTTTTTACAATTTTGTTCTGGGCGTGGGCCCCATTCGTCATAGACATTAATTTTAAATTTGAGTTTGAAGAGGTTTGAACTAACGGACGTTTAGCAACAGTAATCGGGATGACGTGGCATGATTGGCGTGGGATTAGTGTAGCAAGATTATCCGGGCGTTACAACGGGCCAACACTTATAACATTGGCGAACTAGTTCTACGCCTGCCGGATAAGAAAAAGAACAAGCTTGGGCCCAAATGGGAAGGTCCCTTCATTATTGACCAAGTTCTGACCGGTGGAGCGTACCGACTATGGGATGCATCGACTAGTCGACTCGAGCCGAACCCATGGAACGCGGCCAGGCTCCGAAGATTCTACGCCTAGCACCGGACTCTATGTTAGTCCCCTCCCTTTGTCCATTTTTCGCATATACATTATCTGTCTTGTTTTCCTTTCTTTATTTCTTTTCTTATTCCTCTAGGCCTTCAAGGGTCACCTTGTGCCTCGCTTGCACATTACAGATGCGCTAGCCACACTCTTCATACCTCGGGGCTTCTTTCACAGAAGCTTAAATTATTTATCCGGGCTTCATGCCCAACACATGTGTTACACTTCCGCATTTACCTTTTTTCACCATTATATGCATCGATATGACTTCAGTTTTGGCCAAGCTGGGTTGCCTGGCTCTTGTATTTATGCCCTATGTTCCCGTTAATTCGGCTAGGGCATAAGGGGATCACCTCTGCGATTGTTACTGCCGGGTCAGCCGGATGTGTACCTCAGACTGGGTGAAGCCGAAAGCTAGCGTTCTTAAGGGAATATTCGGTCGGTGAACAAAAGATGATTTTTATTTTTCATATCTGTCCCCAGATGTTTTTCCTGCATTTCCTATAGCAGTCCGGACATGCACTTTAGGGCATGCTTACCCAGGGAAAGGAACCCTTAACGGAACTATTCTCCCTGGAAGATGTTTCTTACTACCCATGTAATATAACATAACTAGTTGGGAACTTTTCTGATAAAGCACTAATGACCCCTATGCCTGGTCTCCACACATACCCTAGTTCTTATATAACTGAGCGGGTATTCGGATACACTCCGGACTATTGGGCCCAGAGGCTGAAGCGAAAAGGTCCGCAACGACAAATGATCTACAATCCGGCTAGAAGGCATTATACATGTCACTTTATTTACATAGTCATGCAGACTGACTAAATTCTTCTTCTATACCATCCAACAGGCGGTCTAGCTTACAATCCTGTTGGGAATACTTTGCGGCTAATTCTACTTGCCCATAAACTAAGCTAACGGGGATCTCTTTTCCGTCGGGCCCCACAGGTCCGGCTTCTATGGCACCCTGTCGGCAGGCTGATATCTTCCATAATCGGAAGCGCCGCCATGCTCCTTTGAGCTTCTCCGCAAGCTCTGCAAACGCCCTCTAGCATGGAGACGGACGGCCACAAGGCCTTGGAAACACCCTGCATCACCTGCCGAACTTGTTCGTGCAGATGTGACAGCTTGGACAGAAGATCACCCGCAGACCCGGGCATTTCCTCCGCGGGACGACCCGTCAGCATACCTACAGACATAACACTGTTAGTTGGCTTCTTCGCCGAATACCTTTAAAAGGATTCGTTCAAGCACTTACTGAAAATGCCGCACCGAAGCCTCTTATTCTCCTTCTCGGAGTCTGCAAGATGGCCCCGAACGTCTTTTAGTTCCATGTTCAGCTTTATATTAGCGTCTTGAAGATTGTTTTTCTCCCGCCTAACCTCAGTCAGCACGCGTTTGCCAGCCTCTAGCTGCCGCATAACATGCTGGTCGCCCGGATTTTCTCCGGATTCATCTGCAAAATCTATTGCTAGATCTGCAGCCACGCCGCACACTATATGGTAACCATCATTCTTTAAAATGTTACCAGCGGGAGGCTTTTTCTGTTCCTACAATGCAGCAACAGCGGCCCGCAGTTGGGTATTGCATTCCTCCAGCTCCTGGGACAGCCTAGTATTCTTCTCTGTAAGAACCTGCACAATAAAGATGATCCTTAAATCAGTTCTGCTAACTGTTTCAAGTCTCAGGGGCTAATGATACATATAAATTGTCAGATTCACTCAGCCGTACATCCTTTACATACTGATCCATGGCTCTGGATAGACCATCTTGAGTGGCACAAAGGTACGCCTCTCTAGAATTGAAGGCATCAAACGCCTCTGGTGAGAAACAAGCGTCACGGAGTACGGCCCGGCGGCGGCTACGATTCATGGCGCTTTCCACTTCTGAGTTTGTAGCAGATAATGTATCTGCATCCTTTGTAGGGGGATTATCCGGCGCCTGCCCCATATCGGCTTCTGCCTCCATGTCCAGTCCTGGCGCCCGACTGTTGGAAGCGTGATCGGCAACATCGTCGGACATATTCCGGCGAGCGTTTTTTCTATTAAAGAAACACGGAATCATTACATTTCGAGAAAGACGACAACCACTGAGCGGGGTTTGTTATACCTTTGCGCCGGCGTCTCCGTCCTGACCGCTATCTTTTTGGCCTACCCGGCCTCGGTGCCTCCTGTTGGCGCGTTGCTGCGGGTTCGGTAGGGCGTCCCAAATGCCTTCCCTGTAAAGATGCCATGTGTGTATGGTTGGTGAAGTGCCTAAAAGGGGATCCTAGTTTTGGAGTTGGGATTTTGATTTTCCTTACTTGCAATGCAGGGAGCAGTCCGGGATAGTTGGGTGTAATGGCCACCATGGCATCGTCGCAGCTTAACTGATAGAACTGCCGGTCTATCAACTCCACAAATATAACCGAATCTTCTTCAAATCCGGAGTCGAGGGCCCGGTCAGGGTCCTCTGGTTGTGGAGAAGGGCTGCTGACCTCCTTTATGGCTTTTCGCAGTTCCTGCCACAAAGTGGCAAGGTGAATACTTATGACAAAAGGTGCGGGAAAATGGGAGCAGGGAGATATAACTTACCCAGCTTGGAGGATTGTACATGGAGAATCCGTCCCGTGGCTTGATGCGGGTGAACTCCTCTTCTTCACCCTTGAACAATTCGGATAGAGTCTTCGCTAAAGCGGCAGCATTGTCCGGACCCTTACACCTGCAGAAGGTGGCGTCATCCGCCCCATTATAACACCACAAGGGGTGACCTCGATATTGAAGTGGTTGCACTCCCTGCATTTTGCAAATCGACATAACTTCGATCATTGTCAATCCTGATTGAGCCATTGCTTTGATCCGGTTCATCAGATAGAGGATTTTCTGTTGTCTTCCGCCTTGGGGCTCCGTCGGCGCCAACTTTGGTGCTTCTTCAGCGGAGCATTGTCGAACTCAGGAAGACCCCGCCAAACAGGGTCCGGAAGGGGAACGTCCTCCATATAAAACCATTCTGAAGGCCAGTCTTCAGACGACTTCTTCGGGGTACCGAACGGGTATCCAGTATCGGCGATGCGCCATATTTTGGCTCTGCCCACTTGATAAAGTGATCTCCCCTGTATGCGAGGGACGAGGCAGAATAGCCTTTTCCACAGCTCGAAGTGAACCTCCCAGCCTAGGAACAACTCGCAGAGAGCAACATAGCCGGCGATGTGTAGAATGGAGGCAGGGGTGAGATTGTGTAATTGGAGGCCATAGAACTCCAGGAGCCTGCGGAAATCCGAGTCCCCTTAGTAGATAAGGAACAAGGCAGACCCGTTCCCCCATGGAGGGATAGGGAAAGCTCTCCGCTTGCTCCCCGCCATTGTAGGTGGCAAGCCCGGATCGAACGGGCACCATATACGCCGGAGGGAGAAATCCTTAGTCTGCAGTTCGACTAATCGACTATGCGGGACTGAACACCTCTCCCAATCACCGGGCTTAGGGCTATGGGGGCGGTAGGAGGAGCTGCGAAGGTCGGCCATGCTGGAATGGATCTTTCCGAAACGCGCCCTGATGGATTCTCGCTGGGGGGGAGGATGGTATGGATCGGATCTAAGAATCCCCATCCCTTTAATAGACAATTTATTTATCTGGCTAGGGGGGCGAATGTAAAAATGCCCTGGCGCCTCGTATTCATTCGACGCATGGGAGATAGCCCTTATTGGGCACAAAAGCCAAGAGGTTCAACATTTATGGAGCCGGGCACTGCTTACGAACACTTGAAGATTGGAGAAGAACCCGCCTTGCAATGCCGAATACAACACTACGCGCCGGACTCATCGTCATTGAAGCCTGGTTCATGGGCTACTGAGGGAGTCCTGGATTAGGGGGTCTCTGGACAGCCGAATTATATCCTTTGGCCGGACTGTTGAACTATGAAGATACAAGATTGAAGACTTCGTCTCGTGTCCGGATGGGACTCTACTTGGCGTGGAAGGCAAGCTTAGGCAATACGGATATGTATATCTCCTCCTTTGTAACCGACCTTGTGTAACCCTGGCTCCCTCTGGTGTCTATATAACCCGAAGGGTTTTAGTCCGTAGGACAACATACAATCATACCATAGGCTAGCTTCTAGGGTTTAGCCTCTCCGATCTCTTGGTAGATCTACTCTTGTACTACCCATACCATCAATATTAATCAAGCAGGACGTAGGGTTTTACCTCCATCAAGAGGGCCCGAACCTAGGTAAAACATCATGTCCCCTGCCTCTTGTTACCATCCGCCTTAGACGCACAGTTCAGGACCCCTACCCGAGATCCGCCGGTTTTGACACCGACCAGCGTTTGAGGTTTTCATCAGATTCATCCTCACTAGATTTAGAGGAAGGATATTTGAGTACCTTTGAGCCTTTTGCCATGAAGTAATAGGTGGGAGCGTAGTTCTCATCACCATCATTAGTAGTGTTGGGGAGGTCCTTTTCTTCAGAGTTGAAGATGGACTTGCTAACGAACGTGGTAGCGAGGGCTAGGCTCGCCACACCATAGTCTGACTCCTCAGATTCCTCCTCTTCCTCATTTTCCTCAGATTCAGCCTCTTCCTTGCCAATGAATGCCCGAGCCTTCTTGGGGCTGCTCTTCTTGTGAGATGAGGACCATGAAGATTTTGATGATGAGGACTTTGAAGATTTCTTCTTCTTCTTTGAATCATTAGAACTGTATTCCTTGTACTTCTTCTTTGATTCCTTTTCCCACTAAGGACAATCTTGAATGTAGTGTCTGGGTTTCTTGCATTTGTGACAGAGTCTCTTCTTGTAATCATTGGATGAAGAATCTGATCTCAAGTCACCACTTCTTGTGGATTTACCAAAGTGACCACGTCTTGAGAACTTTTGGAACTTCCTCACAAGCATTGCTAGCTCCTGACTCAGTTCTTCAGGGTCACCAAGGCTGCTGCCAGAATCTTCACCTTCAGATTCAGACACTTCCTTGGCCTTCAGAGCCCGTGATCTACCATAACTTGGTCCATAGAGATCTCTCTTCTCAGCAAGCTGGAACTCATGAGTGTTTAGTCTCTCGAGGATATCAGCGGGATCAAGTGACTTATAGTCTCCACATTCTTGTATAATCAATGCAAATGTATCAAATGAGGAATCAAGCAATCTCAGCAATTTCTTCACCGCCTCATGGTCAGTGATATCAGTGGCACCAGGTGCTTGAAGCTCATTTGAGATGTCAATGTGGCGATTGAAGGTTCGCTGAACATTTTCATTGTCGAGTCTTTTTGAAGCGGTTGAAGAGATTGCAAAGAAGGTCAACTCGAGAGTCACGCTGTGTTGAGACTCCCTCATTAACCTTGGACATCGTGTCCCAGATAAGCTTTGCTGTCTCCAAAGCACTCACTGTGCCATACTTCCCTTCGCTCATATGGCCTCATATGATGTTCTTCGCTTGAGAGTCGAGTTGCTTGAATCTCTTCACATCAGCAACGTTGATGGTAGGAGTGACAGAGGGAACACCATTTTCCACAACGTACCAGAGATCATTGCCAATTGCCTCAATATGCATGCACATCTTATTCTTCCAGTAGGGGTTGTCATACCTACAGTCGACATAACTAAAACTCCAGGCGGTTAAACCCAAAATCACATAGAACAAGGGAGTACCTTGCTCTGATACCAACTGAAAGTGCATTATATCAACTAGAGGGGGTGAATAGGCGATTTTTATGAATTCTTCACTGAAGAATTCCAGGGTGAGGAAATTCCCGAGTGAAGAACTACTTGCAGCAGAATAAGTACTCAGATGTAAACATAATAGAACATAAGCATGGTCTTCATGATGAAATGAAAACAAGCACAGTGTACAGAAAGCATAAACACATGATAAACAGAATGAAGACAATCAGACTGGAGAAATTTGAGCTGAGGAAATAGAGAAAGTCTTCAGTCAAAGTCTTCAAATAGGTATGAACAAGCACACAACACAGAAATGAGGAAATGGAAGGGTTGAGGAAATGGAACCAGTTAGCTCGGTGAAGACAATGATTTGGTAGACCAGTTCCAATTGTTGTGACAGTTGTACGTCTGGTTAGGGTGGCTAGGTATTTAAACCTGAGGACACATAGTCCCGGACACCAAGTCCTGAACATGCAGCACAGGACACTCAGTCCTCACCATATTCCCCTTGATCTAAGGTCACACAGAGCTCGCCCAATCACTCGTGGTAAGTCTTCGGGTGACTTCCAAACCTTCACAAACTCAGTCACTCGGCGATCCAGAATTTCCTCTTGGATGCTCTAGACCATGACGCCTAACCATCTGGAAGATGCACAGTCTTCAAAGGTAACAAGCATCGGATCCACGCAGGATCAATCTCTTCAGTGATGCTCAATCACATTGGGTTTGTAGGTGTTTGGGTTTGGGTTTTTCTTAGTTGATGATTTTCACTCAAAGTCCTCGGAGGATGGGATGTTCTCAAATGACAAGTGTTAGTTTCTCTCGGAGCAGCCAACCAGCTAGTGGTTGTTGGGGGTGGCTATTTATAGCCTAGGGAGCAGCCCGACATGATAAGACATAAATGCCCTTCAATGATATGACCGTTAGGTGGGTAGATATTTGGGATAGCTGGTGCATAGCACAGCAACGGTCAGAATTTTGAGTATCAAATTCCTTAGGGCTATCATGTTCCTCACTATGTAGGCAATCCGCACTGGAGAATTCCTAACTCCTCAGTCAGAACAAATTCCCCAGAGACCAGAAGAACTTCGTCTCTGTCACTGAAGAAATTTGACTGAACTGTATGAGATTTCCAATGGCTTCACTCGAAGGGATTGGTAGATGTATGATTTGAATTGAGCATCACTTGGAAATTTTTCCTTAGTATTTCCTCGCCCCCCTTTAACAATACAGTGTTTCCTATGACTCAAGAAAGAGAAACTGAAACTACGAAAACAAAAGTATTCATGCTTCATGTTCCTCGAATGAATACCAAGTCTTTAGGATCACACCAATTTCTTCACTTTCAAAGTCTTCAGGAAGTCTTCAGAAATCCAAAGTTTTCAGTCGAAGAACTTCATTTTTAGGGGTCAAATTTTGTCGGTGTTGTGGGAACGGGGGTCCCCAGACTTCTGCCTGCGGCCTGCGGCGTGGCTCAAAGGGGGGCCCAGCGCGGCCCATCTTCACCAACACAAACCCAAGACCCTCGCGAGGGGCCAAGCCTCGCGGGGCGGACGACGCAGAGCTTCCTCAGGTGCGGCCTCGTCAGGCTGGCTCACGAGGAGGCGGAGAGATCAAGGCGGGGTACCTCACGAGGTGCCCGTGACGCATGCCATGACGACGGGGGCGCCAGGCGGGTGCCAGCCCGCGCAGCGTCCTCCCTTCCTCTTTGGTGCAAAGAGGGCAAGCGCAGCCGCAGAGTACCGAGGCATGAGGCAAAGGTTGCCACTTCGGTGCAACAAGACCAAGACTAGGAAGACTACGAGACGGAGGTCACCATGGAGCCCAAGACGGCGTCATCACCAGAGCTTTGCACAGGCGAAGACCACTTTTGTCAGGATAGTTGATACTAGCTGTCCCCCTTCAAATTAGCCCACCATTGTTAGCTCCCTTCCCACTTGATATTTGGGAAAAGGACCAGGGCCTCTATAAATAGGACCAGCCACCCACAGAGCCAAAGGAGGCTGGAGGCCGGGGAAAAAGAGCTGGCCAGAGAGTTGGAAAGATAGAGAAGATCAGGTAGAGAGAGAGAGAGAGAGGGGTGACTGAGCTCCTCCCAGGAGTTCATCGCCCCAGCCAAGAGCAGACCCTCGCGAGGCTGTTCTTCCTTGTATTGTTCATCATCATCAGCCCAAGAGGCAATCCACCACACCACACACTGGAGTAGGGTATTACACCACAACGGTGGCCCGAACCAGTATAAACCCTGTGTCTCTTGTGTTGTTCTTTCCTTAGTTTAGATCCTAGTAAGGCGGAGGAGTGTAGGTAGGCAGGAGGTGAAATCTCCGCGCGGACCCCAGTGTTCGAACCACAAGGGTCTGCCGGAACCCGAAATCCGACATTTGGCGCGCCAGGTAGGGGTGCACCGGGATTTGTCGCCCACCACCCCGTTCTCCTCCGGCCATCATGCCCATGTCGCACGCTCGTCGGGCCTGCGCCGAGCGCCGGGCCGCGCTCGCTTCCCGCGTTGCCCAGACGACCCTTGTCAACGCCGCCACCGGCCCGGTAGGGGGCGAGCAGCGAGCATCGTCCCAGCATCCGCCCGTGCGGCAAGACGGCCGCACCGCAACTCCCTCGCTCACCCCAGCTGGTTCTTCGTCCCGCGCGCTCCGCGCGCCCATGTAGCCCTGCAACTTCTCCCCCGCCCATGGCGCTGCACCAACACCCCCGGTCGTCGCGGCCCTCTTGGGCGGCTCGCAGGCGCCGCCTACAAGTCACCAAGTCAAGCCGTTCATCCGCCGGGTCAGCGCCGCTTCCACGCGGCAGGGGGCTCCCCTGGACCGGGCGGCGCCCGAGACCGTCCTGACCTTCAGCTCGGAGGACCACCCCTCCAACTCGGCCTGCTCGGGTGCGCTCCCCATGCTATGCACCCCCACCATCTGCTAGGTGGCCATCACCAAAACCCTCATTGATGGCGGCGCGGGCCTCAGCATGCTCTCGGTCGAGGCCTTCAACCTCCTCTGCATACCCCTGGAACGGCTGCAACCCAGCCGGCCCTTCTCAGGCGTTGGGGGCAAGTCGTACAGCTCCTTGGGACAGATCCGGCTCCCAGTAACCTTCGGCACCTACGACAACTTCCGCATGGAGCTGGTTGACTTCGACATCGCCCCCATCGGCCTCCCCTACAACGCCATCCTCGGCTACCCAGCGCTAGCCCAGTTCATGGCCGCGACGCACCCGGCGTACAACCTCATGAAGATGCCCGGGAGTAGCGGTGTCCTCACTGTGCACGGGGACACCAGGGACGCGCTGCAGGTGCTCAAGCTCGCCTTTAAGACGGCGGCGTCGGCACAGCCCGCCAACTTGGAGACCCCCGGGCCCAAGGGGGCTGCACTTGCCAAGAAGAAACAGTTGTTCACCCAAGACATGGCAGAAACCAAGAAGATACCCGTCGATGAGGACGGATCCACCAACGCCACTTTCACCATAGGCGCCCACCTCAAACCCGAGCAGGAGAAGGCCCTGGTCGGGTTCCTGCGTGCAAACAAGAAGGTATTCACTTGGCAGACTGACCAGTTGGTAGGGATCCCTAGGAGTGTAATCGAGCATCACCTCAACGTGTGCCCCAACGTGCGCCCTGTGAAGCAGAAGGCCAGGCGGCAGTCCACAGAAAAGCAGGCCTTCATCGTCCAAGAAACCCGCAAATTGGAAGCCGGTGGGGTCATTCACGAGGTCCGATACCCGGATTGGTTGGCCAACCCTGTCGTTGTGCCAAAGAAGGGAGGGAAGGAGCGCATGTGTGTCGACTTCACCAACCTCAACAAAGCATGCCCGCAAGATCCGTTCCTGCTCCCTCGCATCGACCAGATCGTCGATTCCACTGCGGAATGCGACCTGTTATGCTTCTTAGATGCCTTCTCTGGGTATCACCAGATCAAGATGGCGGTAGAAGACGTCGAGAAGAAAACCTTCCTAACCCGTGTGGGGTGTACTGCTACACATGCATGCCATTCGGGCTGCGTAACGCAGGGGCGACCTTCCAGCGGCTGATGCACATCACCTTGGGCCCGCAGCTCGGGAAGAATGTTGAAGCTTACGTCGATGACATTGTGGTAAAGTCTCGGGAGGCCAGGACCTTGATACAAGACTTGGAGGAAACCTTTGCGAGCCTCAACGCAGCGAACCTATGGCTCAACACAGAGAAGTGTGTGTTCGGAGTCCCCTCGGGCAAGCTCTTGGGTTTCCTCGTGTCCCACTGAGGCATCGAGGCTAACCCGGAGAAGGTCAAGGCGGTGGAAGACATGAGCCCCCCAAAGACCCTCAGAGAAATGCAGAAGCTCACGGGGCGCGTGACCGCGCTAGGGCACTTCATCTCCATGTTGGGGGAACGAGCACTGCCCTTCTTCTAGCTAATGAAGAAAAAGGGGCCCTTCGAGTGGACTGAAGAGGCCGACAAGGCATTCTAGGATCTCAAGAGATACCTGACCAGCCCACCAGTCATGGTGGCTCCGCGCCCTCAAGAGCCCCTGGTGCTTTACCTCGCTGCCACTCCCTACTCCGCCAGCACAGCCTTGGTGGCAGTCAGAGAGGAGTGCCGAATCAAAACCGCGGCAGCAGCCCGGGACAAGGCAGAACAGGGACAAGGAAGGCCTATAGAAACCGCTACCGTGGCTGAGGAGGATCACCCGCCACAGAGGAGCGCACCAGAGGCGGAAGAGGCCCCTCTTCCAGATGGCCAGTCTCAGGAGGCCTCATTGCCTCAAGAGGCGCCACGATGGCAGCTCTGTTTCCAGCAAGGTGAAAAGGTCTCCAACAACATAGCAGAGTATGAAGGTTTAATAGAGGGCTTGAAGGCCGCGGCTGCCCTGGGGGTGAAACGCCTCACCATCAAGGGCGATTCGCAGCTCCTTGTCAATTTCTCCAACAAGGTGTACGAGCCGAAGGATGAGCACATGGAAGCCTACCTAGCGGAGGTCCGCAAGATGGAGAAGAATTTTTGGGGGTTGGAGTTGCAGCATGTGCCCCGTGGCACCAATCAGGAGGCCGACGACATCGCCAAACGGGCGTCCAGGCGGTTACCTCAGGAGACTGGCATTTTCGAGGAGCGGCTCTTCAAGCCATCAGCCCTGCCATCATTGTCGAACACGGCTCAGCCCCGGGAGGAGCTCCCCCAGGCACCTGCCTCAGGGGCTCCGGCCTGTGGCCCGGCCTCAGGAGCACGTCTGCTCCTAACGACGGAAGCTCAGGAGGGATGTTGGATCGCGGAGCTCTGGAGTTACCTAACGCAAGGGACCCTGCCGGAGAAGGAGGAGGAAGCAGAGCGAGTGGCACGCCAGGCCACGGCATACTGCATCAAGGATGGAGAGCTCTACAGGAAGCGGCCAAACGATGTATCCCTGCGCTGCATCTCCAGCGAGCAAGGGAAGGAACTGCTGGAAGATATACACGGCGGAGATTGTGGACATCATTCATCATCACGGACCCTCGTCGGCAAGGCGTCCCGTAGTGGGTTTTATTTGCCCACCGAGCTCAATGATGCCGTCGAACTAGTGAAAGCTTGTGAGGCCTTCCAGTTCCACGCCAAGCAGATCCATCAGCCGGCAGGAGGCTTGCAGACTATACCCCTTTCATGGCCATTCGCAGTCTGGGGGCTGGATATCTTGGGCCCGTTTCCTCGGGCGCCTGGGGGCTACCACTACCTCTACGTCGTCGTGGACAAGTTCACCAAGTGGGCTGAAGTAGAGGTTGTCCGCACCATTCCCGCGGGTTCCGCGGTCAAGTTCATCAAGGGCATCGTGAGCCGGTTCGGGGTGCCGAATTGCATCATCACGGACAACAGTTCGCAGTTTACCAGTAACCTCTTCAAAACATACTGTGCTAACCTTGGAACGCAGGTATGCTACGCTTCGGTGGCGCACCCCCGAAGCAACGGCCAGGCCGAGCGAGCCAACACGGAGGTCCTAAGGGGCCTCAAGACCAGGACATTCAAGAAGAAGCTGGAGGCCTGTGGCAGAGGTTGGTACGACGAGCTTCAGTCCGTGTTGTGGTCCATCCGCACAACCGTGACCAAGCCGACTGGAGAGACCCCGTTCTTCCTGGTCTACGGAGCCGAAGCAGTCCTCCCTCATGAGGTCAGACGTCGCTCCGCGCGGGTCTTGGCGTTTGACGAGGCGCAGCAGGACGCCATGCGGGGGATGGACCTCGTGCTGGGGGAGGAACGTCACCGAGAAGCCGCGCTACGAGCGGCGAGGTACCAACAAGCACTGCGGCGATATCACTGCCGCAACATCCGCCCCAGAACTCTCGAGGTAGGAGACCTCGTGCTTAGGCGGGTTCTCTCCAGGGAGGGGCTGCACAAGCTCTCTCCCATGTGGGAGGGCCCGTTCAAAGTTGTTCATGTTTCCAGGCCCGGCTCCGCGTGCTTGGAGACTCGGGAGGGGGTGCCAGTCCAGAATGCATGGAACATCCAGCACCTCCGGAGGTTCTACCCCTAAAAAGGCCCGGAGCCTGTGAAGAAGGCGAATGCCTGTGAAGCTATTGCGTTTTGGAAAAGGCCCGGAGCCTGTGAAGAAGGCGAATGCCTGTGAAGCTATCGCGTTTTGGAAAAGGGCTGGAGCCTGTGAAGAAGGCGAATGCCTGTGAAGCTATCACATTTTGGAAAAGGCCCAAAGCCTGTGAAGAAGGTGAATGCCTGTGAAGCTATCGCGTTTTGGAAAACGCCCGGAGCCTATGAAGAAGGCGAATGCCTGTGAAGCTATCGCGTTTTGGAAAAGGCCCGGAGCCTGTGAAGAAGGCGAATGCCTGTGAAGCTATCGCGTTTTGGAAAAGGCCCGGAGCCTGTGAAGAAGGCGAATGCCTGTGAAGCTATCGCGTTTTGGAAAAGGCCCAGAGCCTGTGAAGATGGCGAATGCCTGTGAAGCTATCGCGTTTTGGAAAAGGCCCAGAGCCTGTGAAGAAGGCCAACGCCTGTGAAGCTCGCCGCCCGTGACACTCTCACGTAATAATGAGTTGGGGCTGTACACGCCCCGGAGTCTCAGGAGCGCTGGCCTCAGGCCCTGGGGCTCCCTCCCATGCCCAGTGGCAGCACTTAGCTCCGCGCTGGTGAGAAGACATCGAAGACTAGATTAGGTGCCGGACGCGGCTTTTCATTTGCTTTCTGCGGTTGGCTTGTTCCTTCTCATTCGAAGTTTTATTGAAGTTGTTGCCGTCTTTGGCTTATGGTTCTTCGACTTTTCAGTCTCCTGCCTTGACTTCTCTTGTGCAAGGCCTCGCGAGGAGGGCAGCTGAGCGCCCTCGCGAGTGTTCCTATCTTAGTCATTCAAAGAATTCATGGCCTGGGCCCCTTACAGGAGCACCCCTCCAGTCCGTGCCCCACGAGCACCGTGACACAAACTGTGACGCCCGGGTAATTAAGCTACAGTAACCCCCGCTAATGATGCCACGTCACCTCGGTTACTGTGGTTAAACTCGCGTTAGTACGAAACCTAGTTCGAATTTCAAATTCAAAATCGAGCAAACAATAAAAGTTTTCAAATATTAAAATTTAAATGTTCGGAGTGAACCAAATAATACATAGGTAATTATGGTGGAGAGACCAAACTTTGATAAAATGTTTAAAGGCCCTAAAACAATTAAAACCATAGTGAAAATAATTAAACAAATGCCTATTGAATTTACAAAATGCTAACACTATTTTATTATGGGTTAAGAATTAATCTCGTAGTAGTTTATTGGTAAATACAAATTAGGCACTAGTGGTAATTTTGTAAAACTGAAAATAAAAGAAACTACAAATAAAAAGAGACAAGAAAATATAAAAAAAGGAAAACAGAAAACAGGACACCCCCCCCCCGCTGGGCCAAGTGGCCCAGCTGGCCTCAGCCTCCCGAACGGGCTGGCCCACCCCACGGCCCAGCCGGCCCCCCCACACACTCACTTAACCCCCCACCCGACCGAAACCCTAATCCCCCCCACTCGCCCCACTCCCTCCCCCGATTCCCCTGGATCGGGATCGATCCCCACCTCTCCCCTCGCCTCCCTCACGCTTCCCCACGATCCAACCTGGATCGGGGCCGACTGCGCCGCCCGTCGCCGCGCTGACCCCGCCGCCACCTGGCGCCGTCGCCGGTGCCCGCCCCCTCATCCCTCCACCCCGCATGGATCCGGTCGGGGCAGCCGACGCCCCCGACGCCCCGCACCTTGCCGCTCGCCTACGTCGGACCACCCCGTCGCCGACCGTCGCCGCCGCCTCGTCCTCCTCCTCGCCGGTCCTCCCCGACCGCCGTCACGCCCGCTGCCAGTGCCCTACAGCCCCCCCCCCCCGTGAGCTCCCTCCTCTCCCTTCTCCGTCACCGGCGCCGTATCCCCCCCGTTACGCCGTTGCCGCCCCGCCGTGGGCCGCACGCGCCGGCCGCGCCCTGGGCACGCGCGACACCAACCGCGCCGGACCGTCCCGCCCCCGTCTCCTCCTTTCCCCGCGCTCGTCGCGCTCACCGTGGCCCTCGCGCCCGTGGCCGCGCCCTCTCCCCCCAGGTCGCCTCGCCTCCAACCCCGGCCTCCTCTCCCTCCGGCGACGCTGGCCCCGTGCTCCCCCGCCTCGGCCAGCGCCCCTGCGCCCATCCCTGTCGTCGCCCGCTCCCGCTCCGGTCGGCGCCCCATGGCCCCGTGCCTCGGTGCGCCTCGTCTCCGCCCTTCCCTCCTCCCGCGGCCGCGCCACCGCGCCCGCCCGCGCGCCACTGGCCGCGTCGGCGCCACCCCTCGCCTCCGCCCGCCGTGGCCCCGGTTGGCCGCGCCGGCGTGCCGCGCCGTTGGTGCCCCGGCGGCCTCGTCCCGCCCTGCGGGCGAGTGCTCGTTCGGGTGGCGCCCGTAACCGCACGCCCGCATAGGCTCCTTTGGCCCACTGACAAAGGGGCCCACGCCCCATAACGTTTTAATAAAAAAAAGAGGAATTTAAAATAATAATAATAATAATAATAAATGAAAATAATTAATTAATTAATTAATTAATTAATTAACTAATTAATAGACTTAATTAATTCTGGTTAATTAAACTAGACAGTTAATTAAACTGACTAATTAACCTAAACCCTAATTAACCTAAACAGAGAATGACAGGTGGGTCCCACTGGACCCACATGTCAGGTTGACCAGGTCAATGGTCAACGTTGACTGCTGACATCACCCTGATGTCATGCTGACGTCAGCATTTACTATTTTGGATGATGTTGGATTTAAATAAATAATTAAGTAAAATCGGAAAATGATTAAATCTTTAGAAAAGCATATCTTTTAATCGTAACTTGGATTAAAATATTTTCAACATGAAAGTTGCTCAGAACGACGAGACGAATCCGGATACGCAGTCCGTTCGTCCGCCATACCCCCCTAACCTATCGAATTCGCAACTTTCCCCCTCCGGCTCCTCTGCCCAAAAACGCGAAACACCGGGAATACTTTCCCGAATGTTTCCCCCCTTAACCGGTACCACCTCATACCACGTTAGGGCACGCCTAGCATCGTTACTTGTCTTGTCATGCATCGATATGCATCTGTTTACATGGAATTCATTTTTTCTTCCCCCTCTTCTCTCCGGTAGACTACGAGACCGACGCTGCTGCTGCCCAGTTCGACTACGGAGTTGACGACCCCTCTTTCTTGCCAGAGCAACCAGGCAAGCCCCCCCCTTGATCACTAGATATCGCCTATTCTACTCTATACTGCTTGCATTAGAGTAGTGTAGCATGTTACTGCTTTCTGTTATACCTATCCTGATGCATAGCCTGTCCTTGATACTACTGTTGTTACCTTTACCTGCAATCCTATATGCTTAGTATAGGATGCTAGTATATTCATCTGTGGCCCTACATTCTTGTCCGTCAGCCGTGCTATACTATCGGGCCGTGATCACTCGGGAGGTGATCTCGGGTATATACTATATACTTATACATGATACATGTGGAGACTAAAGTCGGGTCGGCTGGTGGAGCACCCGCGAGTGGATCTTTGTGGCGGAGCGTCAGGGCAGGTTGAGACCGCCTAGGAGAGAGGTGGGCCTGACCCTGTTTGGCGTTCGCGGATACTTAACACGCTTAACGAGATCTTGGTATTTGATCTGAGTTGGTTACGAGCCTATACGCACTAACCATCTACGCGGGAGTAGTTATGGGTATCCCGGCGTCGTGGTATCAGCCGAAGCACTTCGTGACATCAGCGACTGAGCGGCGCGCGCCGGATTGGACTGGAACGCCACTAGGCAAGGTCTGCTTCCGGCCACGTACGCAACGTGCAGGTGTGCTCAGGGCGATGGGCCCAGACCCCTGCGCCCTTAGGTTTAGACCGGCGTGCTGGCCTCTCTGTTGAGCCTAGGTGGGGCTGCGACGTGTTGATCTTCCGCGGCCGGGCATGACCCAGGAAAGTGTGTCCGGCCAAATGGGATCAAGCGTGCTGGGTAAGTTGGTGCACCCCTGCAGGGAAGTTAATCTATTCGAATAGCCGTGATCTTCGGTAACAGGACGACTTGGAGTTCTACCTTGACCTTATGACAACTAGAACCGGATACTTAATAAAACACACCCTTCCAAGTTCCATAGACAACCCGGTGATCGCTTTTCCACAGGGCGACGAGGGGACGATCGTCGGGTAGGATTATGCTATGCGATGCTACTGGAGATGCTACTTGGAGTTGCTACTTGGAGATGCTACTTGGAGGACTTCAATCTACTCTCTTCTACATGCTGCAAGACGGAGGCTGCCAGAAGCGTAGTCTTCGATAGGACTAGCTATCCCCCTCTTATTCTGGCATTCTGCAGTTCAGTCCACCGATATGGCCCTTTACACATATACCCATGCATATGTAGTGTAGCTCCTTGCTTGCGAGTACTTTGGATGAGTACTCACGGTTGCTTTCTCCCTCCTTTTCCCCCTTTCCCTTCTTCTGGTTGTCGCAACCAGATGCTGGAGTCCAGGAGCCAGACGCCACCGTCGACGACGACTCCTACTACACTGGAGGTGCCTACTACTACGTGCAGCCCGCTGACGACGACCAGGAGTAGTTAGGAGGATCCCAGGCAGGAGGCCTGCGCCTCTTTCGATCTATATCCCAGTTTGTGCTAGCCTTCTTAAGGCAAACTTGTTTAACTTATGTCTGTACTCAGATATTGTTGCTTCCGCTGACTCGTCTATGATCGAGCACTTGTATTCGAGCCCTCGAGGCCCCTGGCTTGTATTATGATGCTTGTATGACTTATTTATGTTTTAGAGTTGTGTTGTGATATCTTCCCGTGAGTCCCTGATCTTGATCGTACACATTTGCGTGCATGATTAGTGTACGATTGAATCGGGGGCGTCACAAGTTGGTATCAGAGCCGACTGCCTGTAGGAATCCCCCTTCCACACTCCTTGGCCGAAGTCGAGTCTAGACTTTACAAAACTTTTACTAACTTGGCTGTGTGGCCCATGGGCCCACGTCGCCATTGGGTGGTATTAGGATCTTTTACTCCTCGACCTTTACTCTGGGATTCTGAACTCTCTTCTATTCGGGTTAAACGATTTTTACTAAATTCTAACTTTTAGGTTCTCGAAAATACTTTCTACCGGAGGGGCCCTTCAGTCCGGATGATCACCGACTGCACCAGAAGATTTCGGAGATACTCTTTGATATTCTCTCGAGACTTTGTGCCCATCACTTTTGCTATTCCCGACCACCGATAAATCCGTATGGAAAACTACTTACACTTGCCATTCATACGATCATCCCCCATTGATCTTGTTATTACAAGATACCCCGAAGTTTTCTCTATTGTTCCGAGAATACTTTGTGCCTACTGCCTAGCAGTTCTTTGCCACATGAATACCCCTTCAAATAATTTCTCGCACTTATCGAGTATCCACTCATCCCCAGTTGATTCATGTATTTCACAAAAGTCTTCGAAATGCCATTCGATCTTCCGAAAATCCCGAGCAGCCTATTCCTCTTGAAATTCTTGCTTGCTTGCATTATGGTTAGTCCCATAAGTCTCATAGTCTTATTGACATTCCTTGTCATTATCATTTTGAGTCTGTTGACTCAATATGTTTGCGAATACCCGCAAACATCATTGATCCTTATAAATTACCTTTCCGGCTGAGCTGCCATTCTTTTAACTGGAATTGGTTCTCGACCAATCCAATTGTCGTTGATTGTACCCTAAGGCTATTCAACTTATCCATCCCTAATCAGAGCATTGCTTCTGATCCCTTGATTTGGAAATCATAATTCCTTTGCATTTGACAATTGAGTTAGTCAGTTGTTTCTATAATTTGATCTCCTTGCACTCTTCTTCCTCTAGTTGAGTACCGATGCTCACGTCAGATCCCTTGTGGACCATCAGGTCCATTGTTGGATTTTATCCGTCAGCATCCTTCATATTCAATAACTTTGTGAGACCTTCCCCTGATACATAATGCCTTTGGTAAATTGTATCCTCTGCTTTGTCAACCATGCTCTACCTCCGAGCTTGAGTTATTTACCCCTGAAGTTGATGGTATACGTTCCTAAGATGCCTTGATGGGTTGAACCTATGCCCTCCTTAATATGTGTGAACTCGAAAATTTTCACGAGTCATACTCTTCCAGTGTTTTGCTAGATAAAGTTTAAACATTACAACTTCTCCGAAAAATGAGAAGTGAATGGAAGGTTATGCATTGAGGAAGTGGGAGTCGACCTTGAACCTTTGTGTTCATGCCCATGGACACGATGTAGATCCTATCATGGAAGCTTCTTGAAATAATAACTATTCCTTTGGTATAAGTTCATCTTATATCTGGGATCTGGCCTTTTGCAATCGTGGTTCCGACCATGTTCTCTTTTAAATACCATTTCTCGTGCAAGATTAAGCACTTGTCTTCTGTAGAGCAATACCCCCAGTCCAACCTCTACTTTGGTCTGTCATCGAGTATTACCCCCCTGGTATCTCGAGATTATCATGGAACTGCATAACATCTTATGAGTTCTTCATCAAGTGCTACATTCCCACTGGTTCCAATTTTTTCACGGGCTTTGAGTTATTAAACACTCAAAGACACCGATAACTGACTCGAGTCCGCATCGCGATTAAGCAACTCTTGTAACCCTCATTACTTACGAGTTTGAACTCAATCACGTCATCCCTAGCCTGATTGGCTATATCCTTGTCGTGCCGATCTTAACTGGGCTACCTGGTCCTTCTTCCCAGAGCGTAATTTTTACGATGAGCTAAGCTTACGTCGAATTTTCCTCATCATATCATTTCACCTTAAACAACAAGCTTGAGTTCGAGTTTGTTTCGTAACTGTGGTTCCAATAACCTCTTGCTTCATCATTCCTTCGACTTGATGTCATCGCTGATTGATTACATCTGCATGAAATCTCTCGACAATTGTGTCGTGATCATCATCAACCTTATGAGCTCTTCCAGGAATTCAATTGAATTCATGATGGGTAATACCATCCTTGCCCCTCGATGATTCCTGTTCTCATCGACCACTTTATTGCCTTCCGTTCAACACAACTTGTTCGTGTTTTGTGTAAACCTTGAGATCCCTGCTACCCAGCAGTTGATCTTCCTTACCTCGGAAGTATTACCATCTCTTTTTGTCAAGAATGTGGTGAGAATTTCACCACCTCTTAAGAATTCTTGATAACATAATACTTCTTTCCATCTTCGTACATTCTTTGGTCCCCGTATTGTTTTCAACCGGAATACCAACAATTGAGCTATGACGTGTGAATTCAAAACTTCTAGAAACCCTATTGCTTTGAAGTGAATGGCTGATAGTTCATTCTAAGTCTTTCGATAATTGAATCACCATTCTAACATTGGCCGTGCAACCCAACCCATATTTCGGGTGCACCGTTCAACCAATGTTTAACTATGTATGTTTTCCTCGAGCATATCCCATTATATCATTTGATCTAACAAATGTCATCTTCTTGTTCACATTATCGTGGAAATCCATCCGTTTGGAATTCTCGATGAATTGTCGCTGAGCCCATCAACCACCTTCTCATCCTCTCCTTGGTTTAAGGAAGAACTATTGCTTCAAGAACCCGCTCCCATAGTTCATTTCCTGAGAATCTTGCAATGTCATTTCGTCGTTTGTGTTGCACCTTTTCCTCTCGGACCATCCTGAGTCTGAGGTATCATGACACCAATCGGATCTGAATCTCGGTCAGATATGATGGTTGGGACAACTTTCCAAGAGTTATGTTGTTGGCCCTTTGGTGACCTGGTAACCTGGATGTCATGCCTAGCACCCCCCCCCCTGGCTGGAGGGCCTATCATTATGGTTCCTTTTGCAAGGATAACCATTCTTCTTGGAGGAAATTGTAAGACTTATTCTACAAGTTATTCCTGATGGATCCTTCGTGTTTCCAAAGTCTGATCTTCACCTGAAGACCATGTCAATGCTATCTCGAAGCATGTCAATGGTACTCCGATTTTCAACAGGAACATTTGAAGCACGATGCTAAATTTTATTTATCATTTATCCTAACACCGTGGTATGGGTAATATCATGAGATTCCTCCCCCCTTACCTAAATGGTTTTCTACTTTATATCCTGTCATGGATATCTTGCTCTGCTTGTCCTTGGGAAGGATATCCCCTTGAAATATGTGTTTAAACATATTTTCCCTTCCATTGTTCTGTTTAATCTGATGATCATATTTTCCTTCCATTGGTTTGTTTGAACCTTTTCTATGATCTATATGATATAAGCAGTAATAATCCACTGCTTGTGCAAACACCTCGAGGTACAACTCTGTCAGTAAGACCCTGTTACTATTGTTGATGACATTCCGGTAGCCACCGATGGACGAGAACCTTGCCTATTGGTCCGCCTCGTTCAACGAGCAGGAAAGTGGTTCTCTTCGTCCCTCGCCCTCGGTACCAACGTTGATGCCGACATAACTGACATGGTACTCTCTGACATGCCTTGCTATCATGACCGTGAAAGATGTCACTGCTCCTAAAAAAAACCACATGGTGGGCCCATAACCCACAGTTCCACAGGATCGAAACCTGACTGTCCTGTACACCCCCTATTCCCAAAGTTATTCCTCGCGCGTGGACTCGTATGTAATCCACGGGCCACTGTCCTAGTGATCTATTCTGGTATCAGACGCAATACTTACTCTCGCTACTCTGAACCCCTTTCTCACTCTGGTTCAGGCTTCGAGCAACTATCTATCCGCTTGGAGCCTATTATGGTACCTTCGTACCTTACTCTCGAGGTATTTCATATGTTCAACTCGAGAGATAATCTTATACTAATTCATGGGTTAACCCCAGATTGTTTCCCTCAAAAGCATTATGTCGTAGTGAGCTGCCCCTTATCTTTTCGTAAGTACGATGGAGTTCCCGAAGAAATGATGACAAGTTTATCATGATGCATCGGAATAAAGGATTGAAGACACCAGCGAAAGGGATTAACTTCTTCGAGAAGATCCGTTAGAATATCGTAACCAGAACTTTCCCCTTACTCCCCTCTTAAATCTCGGGACGAGATTTCTTGTAGTGGAGGAGAATTGTGACGCCCGGGTAATTAAGCTACAGTAATCCCCGCTAATGATGCCACGTCACCTCGGTTACTGTGGTTAAACTCGCGTTAGTTCGGAACCTAGTTCGAATTTCAAATTCAAAATCGAGCAAACAATAAAAGTTTTCAAATATTAAAATTTAAATGTTCGGAGTGAACCAAATAATACATAGGTAATTATGGTAGAGAAACCAAACTTTGATAAAATGTTTAAAGGCCCTAAAACAATTAAAACAATGTGAAAACAATTAAACAAATGCCTATTGAATTTATAAAATGCTAACACTATTTTATTATGGGTTAAGAATTAATCTCGTAGTAGTTTATTGGTAAATACAAATTAGGCACTAGTGGTAATTTTATAAAACTGAAAATAAAAGAAACTACAAATAAAAAGAGACAAGAAAATATATATAAAAAAGGAAAACAGAAAACAGGACACCCCCCCCTCCCGCTGGGCCAAGTGGCCCAGCTGGCCTCAGCCTCCCGAACGGGCTGGCCCACCCCACGGCCCAGCCGGCCCCCCACACACTCACTTAACCCCTCACCCGACCGAAACCCTAATCCCCCCCACTCGCCCCACTCCCTCCCCCGATTCCCCTGGATCGGGATCGATCCCCACCTCTCCCCTCGCCTCCCTCACGCTTCCCCATGATCCAACCTGGATCGGGGCCGACTGCGCCGCCCGTCGCCGCGCTGACCCCGCCGCCACCTAGCGCCGTCGCCGGTGCCCGCCCCCTCATCCCTCCACCCCGCATGGATCCGGTCGGGGCAGCCGACACTCCCGACGCCCCGCACCTTGCCGCTTGCCTACGTCGGACCACCCCGTCGCCGACCGTCGCCGCCGCCTCGTCCTCCTCCTCGCCGGTCCTCCCCGACCGCCGTCACGCCCGCTGCCAGTGCCCTACAGTCCCCCCCGTGAGCTCCCTCCTCTCCCTTCTCCGTCACCGGCGCCGTATCCCCCCCGTTACGCCGTTGCCGCCCCGCCGTGGGCCGCACGCGCCGGCCGCGCCCTGGGCACGCGCGACACCAACCGCGCCGGACCGTCCCTCCCCCGTCTCCTCCTTTCCCCGCGCTCGTCGCGCTCACCGTGGCCCTCGCGCCCGTGGCCGCGCCCTCTCCCCCCAGGTCGCCTCGCCTCCAACCCCGGCCTCCTCTCCCTCCGGCGACGCTGGCCCCGTGCTCCCCCGCCTCGGCCAGCGCCCCTGCGCCCATCCCTGCCGTCGCCCGCTCCCGCTCCGGTCGGCGCCCCATGGCCCCGTGCCTCGGTGCGCCTCGTCTCCGCCCTTCCCTCCTCCCGCGGCCGCGCCACCGCGCCCGCCCGCGCGCCACTGGCCGCGTCGGCGCCACCCCTCGCCTCCGCCCGCCGTGGCCCCGGTTGGCCGCGCCGGCGTGCCGCGCCGTTGGTGCCCCGACGGCCTCGTCCCGCCCTGCGGGCGAGTGCTCGTTCGGGTGGCGCTCGTAACCGCACGCCCGCATAGGATCCTTTGGCCCACTGACAAAGGGGCCCACGCCCCATAACGTTTTAATAAAAAAAAGAGGAATTTAAAATAATAATAATAATAATAATAAATAATGAAAATAATTAATTAATTAATTAATTAATTAATTAATAGACTTAATTAATTCTGGTTAATTAAACTAAACAGTTAATTAAGCTAACTAATTAACCTAAACCCTAATTAACCTAAACAGAGAATGACAGGTGGGTCCCACTAGACCCACACATCAGCTTGACCAGGTCAATGGTCAACGTTGACTGCTGACATCACCCTGATATCATGCTGACGTCAGCATTTACTATTTTGGATAATGTTGGATTTAAATAAATAATTAAGTAAAATCGAAAAATGATTAAATCTTTAGAAAATCATATCTTTTAATCCGTAACTCGGATTAAAATATTTTCAACATGAAAGTTGCTCAGAACGACGAGACGAATCCGGATACGCAGTCCGTTCGTCCGCCATACCCCCCTAACCTATTGAACTCGCAACTTTCCCCCTCCGGCTCCTTTGCCCGAAAACGCGAAACACCGGGAATACTTCCCCGGATGTTTCCCCCCTTAACCGGTACCACCTCATACCACGTTAGGGCATGCCTAGCATCGTTACTTGTCTTGTCATGCATCGATATGCATCTGTTTACATGGTATTCATTATTTCTTCCCCCTCTTCTCTCCGGTAGACTACGAGACCGACGCTGCTACTGCCCAGTTCGACTATGGAGTTGACGACCCCTCTCTCTTGCCAGAGCAACCAGGCAAGCCCACCCCTTGATCACCAGATATCGCCTATTCTACTCTATACTGCTTGCATTAGAGTAGTGTAGCATGTTACTGCTTTCTGTTATATCTATCCTGATGCATAGCCTGTCCTTGTTACTACTGTTGATACCTTTACCTTCAATCCTATATGCTTAGTATAGGATGTTCATCTGTGGCCCTACATTCTTGTCCGTCTGCTGTGCTATACTATTGGGCCGAGATCACTCGGGAGGTGATCTCGGTATATACTATATACTTATACATGATACATGTGGAGACTAAAGTCGGGTCGGCTGGTGGAGCACCCGCGAGTGGATCTTTGTGGCAGAGCGTCAGGGCAGGTTGAGACCGCCTAGGAGAGAGGTGGGCCTGGCCCTGTTCGGCGTTCGCGGATACTTAACACGCTTAACGAGATCTTGGTATTTGATCTGAGTTGGTTACGAGCCTATATGCACTAACCATCTACGCGGGAGTAGTTATGGGTATCCCGGCGTCGTGGTATCAGCCGAAGCACTTCGTGACGTCAGCGACTGAGCGGCGCGCGCCGGATTGGACTGGAACGCCACTAGGCTAGGTCTGCTTCCGGCCGCGTACGCAACGTGCATGTGTGCTCAGGGCGATGGGCCCAGACCCCTGCGCGCTTAGGTTTAGACCGGCGTGCTGGCCTCTTTGTTGAGCCTAGGTGGGGCTGCGATGTGTTGATCTTCCGCGGCCGGGCATGACCCAGGAAAGTGTGTCCGGCCAAATGGGATCAAGCGTGTTGGGTAAGTTGGTGCACCCCTGCAGGGAAGTTAATCTATTCGAATAGCCGTGATCTTCGGTAACAGGACGACTTGGAGTTGTACCTTGACCTTATGACAACTAGAACCGGATACTTAATAAAACACACCCTTCCAAGTTCCACAGACAACCCGGTGATCGCTTTTCCACAGGGCGACGAGGGGAGGATCGCCGGGTAGGATTATGCTATGCGATGCTACTGGAGATGCTACTTGGAGTTGCTACTTGGAGATGCTACTTGGAGGACTTCAATCTACTCTCTTCTACATGCTGCAAGACGGAGGCTGCCAGAAGCGTAGTCTTCGATAGGACTAGCTATCCCCCTCTTATTCTGGCATTCTGCAGTTCAGTCCACTGATATGGCCCTTTACACATATACCCATGCATATGTAGTGTAGTTCCTTGCTTGCGAGTACTTTGGATGAGTACTCACGGTTGCTTTCTCCCCCCTTTTCCCCCTTTCCTTTCTTTCTGGTTGTCGCAACCAGATGCTGGAGTCCAGGAGCCAGACGCCACCGTCGACGACGACTCCTACTACACTGGAGGTGCCTACTACTACGTGCAGCCCGCTGACGACGACCAGGAGTAGTTTAGGAGGATCCCAGGCAGGAGGCCTGCGCCTCTTTCGATCTGTATCCCAGTTTGTGCTAGCCTTCTTAAGGCAAACTCGTTTAACTTATGTCTGTACTCAGATATTGTTGCTTCCGCTGACTCGTCTATGATCGAGCACTTGTATTCGAGCCCTCGAGGCCCCTGGCTTGTATTATGATGCTTGTATGACTTATTTATGTTTTAGAGTTGTGTTGTGATATCTTCCTGTGAGTCCCTGATTTCGATCGTACACATTTGCGTGCATGATTAGTGTACGATTGAATCAGGGGCGTCACACAAACAAAGGGCCTGGGTCGGTCCCCCCCCCCACGGCCGGGGCCGGGAACTATCCACGCTCAGGCATGTAGCCGGAAGGTACGGTAATGAAAGCAAAACGATGATTAACAGCAATAACCCAAACACGCCCCCGCGGGGCTCCACACTATTGTCTTTGTTACTCAGGAAAAGGAAAAGAAAGAACAAATCCGGTGCGGCTCGCCTCACACCGGCCCACAGGGAAGGCCCGAGCTGCCTCCGGAGCTCAGGCGGACTCCCTCTCGCGCTTCACCGGGGCGCGACGGCGGGCGGACACGTTGCCACCCCCCAATAAGATACGACGGCGTGGAGGCTGACCGCGGCCACCGCTAGAAGAGTCGCCACCCGAAGAAGAACCGGAGAAGCTTGAGGAACCCTGAGCGCCGCCGGCCGCGCGAGCGCTGCCCTCTCCATCATCGCCGGAGCTGGGTTCCCAGCCGCGGTCATCACCCTCGGGGAAACACCCTGCGCGGCGACCATCTTCCCCAAACACCCTCACGTAGAGGGTGGCATTGCCGTCGAACTTGAAGTGTAGGGTGCACCGACGGCTCAGGCCACGCGCGCGGGCAAACGTCTGCCAACCGCGGGCCAGGAACAGGCTCCCTGCCGCGGAGACCTCCAGTGAGACCCATGAGGCCTTGCTGCAGTAGCCGTCGTCCTGGAGCCAGAGGCCGCCCAGGGCGCCGGCCGGGAGCTCGCCAAGGAGGAAGCGAGGAAATGGAAGCTGGGTGCTGGTCGGCCCCGCCGACCACACGACGAACTCCGGCAGCACTTCAGCAACGCGAAAGCGCGGCCTAGGGGGACACGCAGCCAGAGCGCGCCCCCCGGCCGCAGCAATCCGCCCATCGCTGTGCTGAAGATTGCCTCCATGGCCGCGGGGAGCCACCGTGGTGGCCACAGGATGTTTACGAGGGCGCCCTCGGCCGCGCTTGGGTGGGGTAGAGGCAAGCTCAACCTGGTGAGCCTTCCCCTTCTCTGCGGCCGAGAACCTCCTTGACGGGGCCATGAAGAAAAGGAGAAGTAAGGAGGGATGAACTGGAAGGGCGCGCGCCGGTCCATACTTATAACTGGCGATGGCCAACCAACGGCCCCCATGATCGCAGGTAATTATGACCCGCTTTGCATCCAGGGACTTGTCCAATCCGTGCAGTTGCCGAGGTGCCATGGGGAAGTGGAGACGCCCACGTCCAATCAACCGCCACGCGGCGCCCAAGGCCGCAGACTTTTAGGGCCCGCGGCGCTTCGCTCTTGCCCTTCCGCCTCCCTGCACGGCCAAGTCCGGGCGCGCCTTGCGCCCGGGGGCTACTGTCGGTGTTCTAGGAACGGGGGTCCCCAGACTTGCCTACCTGCGGCCTGCGGCGTGGCTCAAAGGGGGGCCCAGCGCGGCCCATCTTCACCAACACAAACCCAAGACCCTCGCGAGGGGCCAAGCCTCGCGGGGCGGACGACGCAGAGCTTCCTCAGGCGCGGCCTCGTCAGGCTGGCTCACGAGGGGCCAAGCCTCGCGAGGCGGACGACGCAGAGCTTCCTCAGGCACGACCTCGTCAGGCTGGCTCACGAGGCGGAGAGATCAAGGCGGGGTACCTCATGAGGTGCCCGTGACGCATGCCATGACGACCGACAGCGCCAGGCGGGTGCCAGCCCGCGCAGCGTCCTCCCTTCCTCGTTGGTGCAAATGGGGCAAGCACAGCCGTGGAGTACCGAGGCATCATGCAAAGGTTGCCACTTCGGTGCAACGAGACCAAGACCAGGAGGACTACGAGACAGAGGTCACCATGGAGCCCAAGACGGCGTCATCACCAGAGCTTTGCGCAGGCAAAGACCACTTTTGTCAGGATAGTTGATACTAGCTGTCCCCCTTCAAATTAGCCCGCCATTTTTGGCTCCCTTCCCGCTCGATATTTGGGAAGAGGACCAGGGCCTCTATAAATAGGGCCAGCCACCCACAGAGCCAAAGGAGGCTGGAGGCCGGGGAAAAAGAGCTGGCCAGAGAGTTGGAAAGATAGAGAAGATCAGGTAGCGAGAGAGAGAGAGAGGGGTGACTGAGCTCCTCCCAGCAGTTCATCGCCCCAGCCAAGAGCAGACCCTCACGAGTCTGTTCTTCCTTGTATTGTTCATCATCATCAGCCCAAGAGGCAATCCATCACACCACACACTGGAGTAGGGTATTACACCACAACGGTGGCCCGAACCAGTATAAACCCTGTGTCTCTTGTGTTGTTCTTTCCTTAGTTTAGATCCTACTAAGGTGGAGGAGTGCAGGTAGGCAGGAGGCGAAATCTCCGCACGCACCCCAGTGTTCGAACCTCAAGGGTCTGCCGGAACCCCAAATCCGACAAATTTCTTTGTAAATAACAAACTCCTCATAGACTTATAGACTTGTGTACACTCACAAACGCATCAGTTCCTTAACCTATAAGTCTTCAATACACCAAAATCACTAAGGGGCACTAGATGCACTTACACAAGGCCATTGAAGACATGAGTCCACCGCAAACCCTCAAGGAAATGTAGAAGCTTGCTGGACGGGTGACTGCATTGGGACGCTTTACTTCCAATCTGGGAGAGCATGCCCTACCCTTCTTCAAGCTGATGAAGAAGAAGGGCCCATTCGAGTGGACCTCGGAGGCCGACCAAGCATTTCAAGATCTCAAGAGTTGCCCGACTAGCCCCCAGTGATGGTGGCGCCGCGACCTCTCGAGCCCCTAGTGCTCTATCTTGCTGCCACTCCCTACTCCGCCAACATGGCTTTAGTGGTGGTTCGGGAAGAACACCAAGCCGAGGGCACATCATGCCGAGCTACACCTCCAGCAGAGACGACGCAAGATCAGGAGGGTGCCACAAGGGCCGCCGCAGCAACAGCAGAAGAGCAAGCTGAGGAGGATGACGCCCCCGAACCCGCAAAGGCCTCGACAAGTGATCAAGCGTTGGGGGCTCCGCCACCTCAGGAGGCACCACAACTCCCGAAAGATGCAAGCCTCATCAGCGCGCCTACCCTCGTCGAGCACCCGGTATACTTTATTAGCACGGTGTTGCGGGACGCAAGAGCATGGTACCCCATGCCTCAGAAGCTCTTGCTTGCACTCCTGGTGGCCTCACGAAAGCTCGCACACCAGGGCGCGGGGGATGGAGTGGTGCTCATCTCACCCACTCAGGAAAAGCTCTACTACGTTGTGCAGCTCAGCTTTTAGCAGGGCGAGAAGGTCTCCAACAACATCGCAGAATACGAGGGCCTCATAGCTGGCCTGAAAGCTGCGGTAGCTCTGGGGGTGAAGTGCCTCACCTTTAGGGGTGACTCGCAACTCCTGGTCAACTTCTCCAACATGGTGTATGAGCCGAAGGACGAGCACATGGAAGCATACCTTGCGGAGGTGCGCAAGATGGAGAAGCAATTCCTGGGCCTGGAGTTGCAGCATATGCCCCGTGGCACCAACAAGGAAGCTAGCGACATCGCCAGAAGAGCATCCAAGCGATAGCCACAAGAGCTTGGCGTCTTCGAGGAGCGGCTCTTCAAGCCATCAGCAACACCACCACTTTCGAGAACAGCTCAGCCTTGGGAGGAACTCCCGCGGCCGCGTGCCACAGGAGCCCCGGCCTATGGCCCGACCTCGGGAGCACGCCTACTCTTGGCACTCGAGCCCCAGGAGGGATCCTGGACCAAGGAATTCAAGGAATACATGACGTAAGGGATGTTGCCGGGGAAGGAGGAGGACGCGGAGTGCGTGGCCCGGCAAGCCAAAGCATACTGCATCCAGGACGGTGAGTTATACAGGAAGTGTCCAAATGACATTTCACTGCGTTGTATCTCCAGGGAACAGGAGAAAGAGCTGATAGCTGACATACACAGCGGGGACTGCGGGCACCATTCGTCATCGCGAACCCTCGTCGGCAAGGCATTCCACAACGGATTCTACTGGCCTATGGCGCTCAATGACGCAGATGAGTTGGTGAAGTTCTGCCAGGCCTGCCAATTCCACGCCAAGCAGATCCATCAGGCATCTCAGGGCCTCCAGACCATTCCACTCTCATGGCCATTCGCAGAGTGGGGGCTAGATATCCTGGGCCTGTTCCCTCGGGCGCCTGGGGGCTATCGATACCTCTACATCGCCATCGACAAATTCACTAAGTGAGCGGAGGTTGAAGCCGCCCGCACCATCCCAGCTGGCTCTGCGGTCAAGTTCATCAAGGGCCTCGTGAGCCGTTTTGGGGTCCCCAACCGCATCATCACCGGTAATGGCTTGCAGTTCACTAGTAATCTCTTCAAGTCATATTGTGCTAACCTTGGAACGCAGATCTGCTATGCTTTGGTAGCGCACCCAAGGAGCAATGGTCAGGCCGAACGTGCCAACGTGGAGGTCCTGAGAGGCCTCAAGACCAGGACCTTCAAGAAGAAGCTCGAGGCCTGCGGCAGGGGCTAGCACGATGAGCACCAGTCCGTGCTGTGGTCCATCCGCACTACCCCCACCAAGGCGATGGGCAAGACCCCGTTCTTCTTCGTCTACGAAGCAGAAGCAGTCCTCCCTCACGAGGTCAGACATTGCTCCGCACGGGTCCTGGCTTTTGATGAAACGCAGCAGGACACCAGGCGGGGGATGGACCTCGTGCTGGGGGAGGAACATCGCCGCGAAGCCGCACTACAGGCAGCAATATACAAATAGGCGCTATGGCGGTACCACTGTCGCAGCGTCCACTCCAGGACGCCCGAGGTGGGTGACCTCGTCCTGAGGCGGGTCCTCTCCAGGGAAGGGCTGCATAAGCTCTCACCCATGTGGGAGGGCCCGTTCAAGGTCGTCCATGTCTCCAGGCCTGGCGCTGCTCGCCTGGAGACACAGGCTGAGTACCCATCTAGAACGCCTGGAACATTCAGCATCTCCGGAAGTTCTACCCCTGAAGAAACGCCCAGCGCCTGTGAAGAAGGCCCGGCGCCTGTGAAGAAAGGCCCAGCACCTGTGAAGATCACCGCCCGTGACACTCTCACGTAATAACGAGTGGGGTTGTACATGCCCCGGACTCTCAGGAGTGCCGCCCTTGGACCTCGGGGGCTCCCTCCCACGTCTTAGTGGCAGCACTTAGCTCCGCGCTGGTGAGAAGACGTCGAAGACTAGACTAGGTGCCGGACGCGGCTTTTCATTTGCTTCCCGAAGTTGGCTCACCCCCCTTTAATTGAAATTTGCTTTATGGTGTCTCTTGCTGGTCTCGCCCTTTCGCTTTCTGCCTCTGTTTCTACCTTCGTTTCTTTGGTTGGCCTGTACTCTCTCGCGCGTTCCTCGCGAGGGTGCTGAACAGGTACCTTCGTGAGCTTCCTTCTTCAGTTTTTTGGGATGTACCCTTGTTCGAGCCTGCAAGCTGGCGCACCTCTCCCTCAATCCGTGTCCCTCGGGTACCACAATATGAAGCGCTGGGTCAAAGCCGGCAGTGCCTGTGACCAAGCCTCGGGAGAACGATAAACCTCTTGACGAATTTTTTGCGGTTCCTAAGCGCCTATCAGGTGAAGGAGGCCTCGACAGGCACCATGGAGCAAGCAAGAGCCTTGTGAGGAGGAGGCTACTATGAGCAAGTCAAGCTAAGTTATCCCTACATAAAACGATGATGTTGCGACACAGTAGAGGAGCAACAAACATAGCATAATGATTGAGATCATAGTTCGATGCACGCCCCTCCGGGGCCCATTCTGGTTTCCTTTTGATGCAGGAAGGAAAGGAAGAACAAAATAAAAGCGACGTCTTCCCCTACGGCGGTCCACGGGGGCAGGCTCCTGGCACCGTCCCAAGTTTAGCTGGACCCCTCCTCGCGCTTCACGGAGGCGCGGTGGTGAGACGACCCACTGCCGCCTTCAAAGCGGGCGCGGTGGCTGGTCGTAACCATTGCTGCTGGAGCTGTCGCTGGAGGAAGAACCACCATAGCTGGACGAGACGTGGTCGGCCCCAAGGGCGGGTTCGCCCTCGTCCTCGTCACGACCATTGCCAAGGCCGAGCACCTCCTCGCCGTCGTTGACCTCAGGGCAGCACCTGGCGCGGCGACCATCTTCCCCAAACACCCTCACGTAGAGGGTCGCGTCACCGTCATACTTGAAATGGAGGGTGCACCGCCTGCCTAGGCCACGCGCGCGGGCAAACGTCTACCAGCCACGGGCCAGGGCTATGTTGGCCGTGACGGAGACCTCAACCGCGACCCAGAAAGCCCTGCTACAGCAGCCGTCTGCCTGCAGCCAGAACCCGCCTGGACTAGAGGCTGGCAACTCGATGACGAAGAAATGCGGGAGCTGAAGCTAGTTGCCAGCCGGGTTCTCCGACCAGATGACGAACTCCGACAGCACCTTCGCCGAGTGGAAGCGCGACCGAGGAGGCCGCGTGACCACAACATGTCTCCCTTCATTGACGGGACCGCCACGACCAGAGCGACCTCTACCACGCGAAGCGGCACCGCCACAGCTACGCGGGGCCGTGGCGGGGGTCGCGGTGTGCTTGCGGGGACGGCCGCGTCCATGCTTGGGCGCCAGGCAGCCGGGCCCCTCATGAGGGGCCTTCCCTTTCTCCACGGCGGAGAACCTCTTCGGCGGCGCCATTAGTGTTGCAACTGGCGATGGAGCAAAGAGCAAGAAGCAAGCGGAATGGGAAGAGATGGGCGACGGAGGCTCTACTCCCCTCCCCATTTATAGTAGAAGAAGGCCAACGAGCGCCCCCCACGATCACAGGTAGTGATGGTTTTCCCTGCATGCAGCAGAGAATCGTCAAATCGGGCAGTTCCCGAGGCGACGTGGGGAAGCAGAGGCGCCCACGTCCAATCAACCACCGCGCGTCGACCAAGGCCGCAGGCTATTGGGGCCCGTGGCGCTCCGCACTTGCCCCTTAGGCTTCGCCTCGAAGCCAAGCATGAGCACGACTTGGGCCCGGGGGCTACTGTTGGCGTTCTGGGAATGGGGGTCCCCAGACTTGCCTTCCTGCGGCCCACGGCGTGGCTCTGCGAGCGGGCCCGTATGGCCCATCTTCACCAGCAAGGACTCTAGACCCTCGTGAGGGGCCAAGCCTCGCGAGGCGGACGACACAAGACCTCCTCAGGAGCAGCCTCAACAGGCTGGCTCGCGAGGGGCGGAGAGATCAAGGCCAGGCAAACATCGCGAGGTTCCGATGACGTGAGCCATGATGATCGAGATCAGGCCGGCGTTAGGCGGGCGCCAGCGTGCACAGTGTCCTTGTTTCCTCTTTGGTGCCAAGGGAACAAACACAGGCGCAGAGTACCGAGGCGTCAAGCAAAGGTTTCCACATCGGTGCAACAAGACCAAGACAAGTAGGACGGCAAGACGGAGGTCGCCGTGGAGCCCAAGACGGCGTCACCACCAGAGCCTTTGGCAGGCGAATACCACTTTTGTCAGGATAAGCTGTACTAGTTGTCCCCTTTCAAATTGGCCGTTGTTGGTTCCTTCCCACTCAATATTTGGGACAAGCCACCACCATAGCTAGGGGGATCGATCGGTGGGATCAAGAGTGACCAGAGCAACCACAAGTTCACCGAGCACAAGAACACCTCACCTCAGGAGGTTGTTCTTCTCCTTGTACTGTTCATCCTCAGCCCAAGAGGCAATCCACCACCACACACTGGAGTAGGTTATTACACCACAACGGTGGCCCGAACCAGTATAAATCTTGTGTCCTTTGTGTTACGAGTTCGTCGAGTTAGCCCGTATGATCTTAGCAAAGCTAGGACGTGGATCGGTAGGGGGAGATCTTCGCGCGCACCCCAGTGTTCGAACCTTGAGGTTTTGCTAGAACCCGTGATCCGAGAGATACATCTAACTTGGTAGAGTGATTTTGGTTGGATCTTTCATATGGTGTCTAGATTGCATTGCTTCCAATTTGTTGAAATGCCTTCCGCTTAGTGTTTTTTGTACATATTCCATCCTACTACAATGTGGTTGCCATACATAAAAGTTGTCTTCGTCGGTATCATGCGTCAACGAATTTGGAAGTGCGAATTTCATTCCTTTTTCTTGTGTGTTTACATGACAAGGCAAAATATAGAAGGACGAAGGCACGGAATGATGGTGGTCCTCTGGAGCAACCGAAATAGATGATCTCTGCAGGTTCTCCTGCTACTCCTACTGCAGTGCAAGTTCCAAATCTCATCTCCCCTACTCCACAACCCTAGGTGCTTGCTCTAACATGGTAGTGTGATATCTTGTTGCATGTTGCATATGGTGCCTAACTTGTATTGCTCCTAATTTGTTAAATTGCATCCCCTTAGCTTACACATATACATGTGAATATGACACGCCTTCCCATTTTGGTACATACTACATCTGCCTATCACACCATGTTCTTGCATCAAACTACTGTTCTTGTGTATCCCGCATCTATCGCTTATGATGAGACAGTCACGCCCGTGGGTTAGTATGAGACATACTACTCTTATAAAGAGTGAAGTTTCATCCTCTCCACATGATTCTCAAGAAATAGCAAACCTAAATGAAGATATTGAACTTAGATCTGTACTTGAAGACCGCACGTCCCCTACACCACCATCGCAGGTGCTTGCTCTAACTTCGCAGCATGATATGTGGTTGCATATTGCATACTGTGTCTAGCTTGTAATGCTTCTATTTAGAGTGAATTGCATCTGCTTAGTTTACACATTATACCTATGAATATGACATGCCTTCCTATTTTTGGTACAAACTACATCTATCTGTTAACCCTGTTCTTACATGAAACTACCTCTCTTCTGTATCATGCATCAATCACTTACAATGAGACACCTTTATTCGTTGCATATTGCATATTATTTCTAGCCTGTTGCCATGTATTGCTTCTAATTTGGTCAAATACATTTGTTAGGCCACCCTTTTAATATGGAAGAGTGATATTAGTTTCATCTTTCATATGGTTTCTAGCTTGCATTGCTTCTAACTAGTTCAAACACCTTGTGCTTAGTTTACACTTTATACATCATACATGTCAATATGCCATGCCGTCCTGTTTTTCATATATATTCCATCCTCCTATCATGCGGCTGCCTTACATGAAAGTAGTGTTCGTCAGTATCATGCATGAATGAGTTCTGAAGAGAAAATTTTATTCCCTTTTCTTGTGGGTTTGACTTGACAAGGCAAAATCAAAAAAGAGGAAGGAAAAGAGTAAGGAAGGCGACGATGATGGTCCTTTGCAGCAATGTAAACGGAGCATCTGTATGAATTCTCCTTGTACTGCTAGTGCATTACAAGTTCCATGTCTCCGCTCCCCTACTCCACCATCCAAGGTGCTTACTCTAACTTGGCAGTGTGATATTTGGTTGCATATTCCATATGGTGTATAGCTTGTATTGCTCCTAATTAGTGTAAACTGCATCTGCTTAGCTTACGCATGATACGTGTGAATATGACACGCTTTCCTGTTTTTGGTACATACTATATCTATCTATCACACCATGTTCTTACATGAAATTACTCTTCTTGTGTATCCTACATCAGTCACTTATGATGGGTCACCTTTAAGTTGGCAGTGTGATATTGGTTTGCATCTTGAATATGATTTCTAGCATGTAGTGCTTCTAGTTTGATAAACGCCACCTACGACAAGACAGTTTTAACTTGGCAGAGTGATATTGATTGCAACTTCCATATGGTGTCTAGCTTGCAGTGCTTCTAATTTATTGAAGTGCCTTATGCTTAGTTACCACATCATAGGTGTGAATATGTCAACCCGTCCAGTTTTTCGTATGTATTCCATCCTTGTATCATGACTTTGTCTTTCATCAAAGTAGTGTTCGTCAGTATCATGCATGAATGAGTTCTGTAGAGCAAAATTTATTCCTTTTTCTTGTCGGTTTGACCTCACAATGCAAAATCAATAAAGCAGAAGGAAATTGGTAAGGCACTGGATGATGGTGGTCCTTCCGAGCAACTGAAATAGAGGGTCTCTACAAATTCTACTCCGCTATCCTCCCAACAAGATTCGCAAGACAACACAAGGCTAGACAGCCAACGTAGCTGTGTAGATGATGAGCACATCTCCCCTACTCCACCATCAGAGGTGCTTGATCTAACTTGGCACTATTATATGTGGTTGCATGTTGCGTATGATGTCTAGACTGTATTACTTCTAACTTTGTTGAATTGCATCTGCTTACTTTACACATAATGCCTGTGAATATGACACGTGTTCCTATTTCTAGAACACACTATATCTGATCACACCATGTTCTTACATCAGACTACTGTTCTTGCATATCCCGCATCAGGCACATATGATAAGGCACCTTTAAGTCGCCACTGTGATATTGGTTGTGTATTGCATATGATTTCTAGCATGTATTGCTTGTAATTTGTTGAAACGCCAGACAGTTTGAACTTGGCAGAGTGATATTGGTTGCATCTTTCATATGGTGTCTAGCTTGCAGTGCTTCTAATTTGTTGAAATGCCTTCTGCTTAGTTACCACATCATAGGTGTGAATATGTCACGTCGTCCTATTTTTCGTACATATTCCATCCTCATATCATGTGTTTGCCTTTCATCTGAGTAGTGTTTGTCAGTATTATGCATGAATGAGTTCTGAAGAGCGAATTTTATTCCTTTTTCTTATCGGTTTGACTTCACAATGCAAAAACAATACAACTGAAGGAAATTAGTCTGTTAGTGGATGATGGTGGTCCTTTGGAGCAACTCAAACAGAGGGTCTCTACAGATTCTACTCTACCATCCTCCCAACAAGATTCGCAAGACAACACAAGACTGGACAGTCAACGTAGTTGTGTAGATGATGAGCACATCTCCCCTACTCCACTATCATAGTTGCTTGCTCTAACTTGGCACTATTATATGTGGTTGCATGTTGCGTATGATGTCTAGCTTGTATTACTTCTAACTTTCTTGAATTGCATCTGCTTACTTTACACATAATGCGTGTGAATATGACACGTGTTCCTGTTTCTAGAACATATGTGTAGATGATGAGCACATCTCCCGTACTCCACCATCACAGGTGCTTGCTCTAACTTGGAACTGTTATATTTGGTTGCGTGTTCCGTATGATGTCTAGTTTGTATTGCTTCTGATTTTGTTGAATTGCATCTGCATAGCTTACAACTTATACATGCAACGATCAGTTACCCATACGACACATTTAACTTGGATGTGTGATATAGGTTGCATCTTACATTGTCTTCTAGCTTGTACTACTTCTAAATTCGTGAAATGGCACTTACGACGAGACACTTTTTACCTGATAGAGTGATATTGGTTGCATGTTCATATGGTGCCTAGATTTCATTTCTTCTAATTTAGTTGAAATGCCTTTTGCTTACTGTTTTTCATACATATTTCATCCTCGTATCGTATGTGTAAATATGCAATGTTGTCTTTTTTTGTATATATTTCATCCTCCTATCCCACGCTTGCCTTAAATCAAAGTAGTGTTTGTCTATATCATGCATCAACCAGCTATGCAGAGCTAATTTTATTCATCTTCTTGTGGTTTTTGACTTCCTAAGGCAATATCAGAAAATAGGAAGGAAAAGAGAAAGTTAGGGGATGTTGGTGGTCCTCCGGACCGACGCAAACAGAGACTCTCTAGATTTTCCACTGTTACTGCTAATGAAGTTGAAGTCCCAAGTCTACATGATGAGTTCATCTCCAGTACTCCACCATCGCAGGTGCTTGCTCTAAGTTGATAGTGTGATAATTGGTTTCATGTTGCATATGTTATCTAGCCTGTATTTCTTCTATTTTGATTAAATTGCACCTGCCGCGTTTATACATTATACATGTGCATATGACATGCCTTTCTGTGTCTAGAATACACTACATCTATCTATCATACCATGTTCTTACATCGAAGTCTGATGTTGTGTATCCCGCATCAGTCACTCATGATTGGACGCTTTTAACATGGCAGTTTCATAGTGGTTGCATCTTGCATTGATTTCTACGTTGTACTACATCTAATTTTTTGAAATGCCACTTATGGCAAGACACATTTAACTTGGCAGAGTGATATTGGTTGCATATTTCATATGGTGTCTAGTTTGCATTACTTTTATTTTCTTGAAAATCCTTCTACTTAGTTTACACATAGTAGCTATGAATATGTCACGCTGTCCTGTTTTTCTTACATATTCCATCCTCATATGGTTGTCTTACATCAAAGTATTGCTTGTTTGTATCATGCATCAATGAGTTCTGAAGGGCGATTTTATTCTTTTGTGTTGTGGGTATGGCTTGACATGGCAAAGTCAAAAAGAGCAAGGAAAAGAATATAGTAGGGAATGGTGTTACTCGTCGGGTGAAACGGAAAAGGATCTGCTCTCGAGATTCTGCTGGTACTTATAGTGCAGTAGAAGGTCCAAGTCCACCGGCTAAATCTACAAACACTGTATCACCTGCTCCACCAGCTGCTGCATCCGCTTCAACTGTACCAGCATCTCAACGAGTTACTCGTTCGTTTGCTCCGGAATTGGCCAGTTCCCAAGCTGCCTTCACACCTAACACTACTTCTGAAGCACTGCTGAGACAACAAGACTTGGCAACATCAGATGAACCTCATGAGCATCAACACCAAGATGGTACCTGATCGAGTCAAGTTGCAGTTGCATGATCCTTTATATGTACTCTCGCAGTTTGATGTGCACTAACACTTTCCATATTCATTGTTGAACTAGCACCACGGCGCAAGCGGAAACAGACATCAAGGATAATGCTTGACGGATTAACAAAATCTAAAGGAGGAAGAATGGAAATCCATTTTGAGGCAGGTTTAAAAAGGCCACGTGATGCTACAGATTCAGCCAAGTTAGTATCAGAGGCAGCCATTGCCATTAGGTGTCATGCACGTATCCTCCCAACGTGGATCCAGTACAGGAATGAGAAAGACAATACCCAGTTTAACACCTTCCTTGACCATTTACCCGTAAGTAATATTATTCATCGCAATCTGTAATATTGTCTTGCTCTGTCCCATACTTTCTAGCTTCCTCCTAATAAGACTCACATTCTTTTTTCAATAGATGAGGTTCAAGTTGGATCCAAAAGATGATGCAACTAGACAAGCATGCATGCAGGTTTTTTAGTCTGCTCCGTGACATTATTGGTAACACCTTAGAAAATCTCACTTTCAAGGCAAGACTAACAATGAAATCACCCAAACATCTCCAGTGGAATATATTACATATGAAGACTGGATAGCCCTTGTTAAACACTGGTCTGATCCAAAGTATCATGTAGGGTATATGTATTTGATTAGACCACATATTGAACTTGTATTTATGTATGTGCCTTACAAGTGTATCTTCTTCTAGGCTAACTGTTTGAAGAAAAAGACCGACCGTTCTAAAGTGAAATTCCAACAGACAACAGGATCTCGTAGCTATATTGAACACTACGAGGCTCTTGTAAATAGTTGCTAGTTCCTTCTTTTTTCTGTGCCGTATTATCGTATCTATATTGACTTGTCCCAAATACAGAGGAAACCTCATGCAGACCAAAAAGAACCTGGATCGAATGCAGTGCAAATCTTCAAGGATTGCCACACCAGCAAGATGAAGGGCGCGCATGAGCACACCAGTTCAAGCTGCTGTTGTAAGTCCTTACTCCTCCTGCCTTTGAACTGATTGGTATTGTGATGTTTTCATTTAATTGCTTGGTTTGCAGCCAATGTCAGTTACTCTGTTCACTTTTATACACAGTTGTCCTAACGTGTCATTTCACCTTATATGGTTTAAAAGAGATTAAGGATATCCGTTTGATCTTGATCTGTAATCTAGTTGTGATGTTCACATGCGCACACAATGATACAATAGCATGTTTGTTTTATATCTGTTTGCCCATGATATGAATGATGTCATACTATTTTTTTCGAGAGTACGCCAAAGGCGTACCTTACTTTTATAGAAGGGGAGAAACAAGAGCACAGAATGTACAAGAGAGTTTGGACGGAAGCAAGCTTCCATCAGGAATGCACACCCTAGTCCTAGCACACCCTACAATTAACCTATGCCAACACTCTCACAAAACGTGCCATAGCCTCTTCCTCCCAAACCGGCTAGTCTCCATTCTTTGAGCTCCGCGATGATGGCAAGGGCCAGGTCTGGCGCCATCATCTGTTGGTTGGTCCTATGGAACACTCTAGCGTTGCGCTGTTTCCATAAGGCCCAAGTGGTAGCAATGATCACCATGTCAAACCCATGCTTGGCACCCTTTCTGTAATGTGCTCTCCTATCTAACCACCACTCCAACAAGCAGTCCTCATGCTCCGGGATGCTTCCCTGCAGACTGAGCGCATCGAACATGTAGTGCCACACTTCTCTCGCGTAGACGCATTGAACAAGAATGTCCTCTGCGTTATCTTCATCTTGAAGGCACGTGTAGCAGGCAGAAGGAGCGTCCTGGAGGCCATGCCTCGCTCTCCGATCAGAAGTCCATATTCGGTGTTGAACTGCCAGGCAAGCAAAAAATTTGCACTTGAGGAGGGCCCAGCTCTTCCATATGCATGCGGCGTAAGGGACCCTCTCAGTGCCGAAACAGAGCCTTAGGTATGTGGATTTAGCCGTGTAACCACCGGAAGGATCGGCTGGCCAAGAGAAAGAATCTTCCGCAAGGGGCTCCCGGTTCACCATGCTGATCGCAAGATTTAGGTGAAGTAGTTGCAAGTGGCCACCAAAGTTAACTACACCGGATATGTCACGCAAGCAACTATCGTTTTGCAAGCCATCCTCAACTGTGCGACGATTGATCGTTCTCGTGTCAACCAAGGCATAAATGTACGGTGCAATGTCCTTGACCGCAAAGCCGTGTATCCACCTATCTCTCCAGAACAGCACTCGGTTGCCCATACCAACCTCAATGTGTACCAAACTATCAAAGACCGCTCGTGCCTCTTTGTCCATGGCCATTGGAAGCCCTTGCCATGGCCTCTCCGGGTCTGTCCTTCTCAGCCACTCCCATCTCACTCTCAAAGCCAAGCCTTGTAATTGCATGTTGCGCACACCCAAACCTCTGAGCCACGTGGGTTTGCACACCGAGTTCCAAGCCACCAGACACTGACCGCCGTGAACTTTATCTTTTCCGGCCCAGAAGAAGGAGCGCATCCATTTGTCTAACTCCTCAAACACCCAAGCAGGGGTGTCCGTAACCATGAAGTGGTGGATAGGCTTGGCAGAGATTACAGACTTAACCAGCACCAAGCGTCCAGGACGATGTAACAGCCCTATCTGCCAGGCCGGGGCAGACTTCTTAGCATGGTCGATCATTGGCTGCCATTCCGCCCTAGAGAGCTGATGGATGGCCAATTGAAGGCCAAGGTACTTACATGGGAAACTCCCCATTCGGCAATGCAAAATGGACTAGACCCGATCCCGGTCATCGTCGTTCCCATGGATCATGATAGCCAGCGACTTCTGATAGTTGACCCGTAGGCCAGAAGCAGCACCAAAAGTGTGTAGCACGGATCTGACGAACGTAAGGTCCAGCACCCTGGGTTTGATGAACATCGCCACGTCATCCGCATAGATCGACACTGATTGGTGTGCAGCGATGCCAGTGAAGCTCCTGCTAACACCAAAACTCTCAGCCTTGATCATGATTCTAGAAAGCACATCCATGGCGATCACGAAGAGCAAAGGCGAAACCGGGTCACCCTCAGGCCCTTGGCATGGGTGAATACTATGATCATCCTACTTTACACCATGTCTCTTTATCCTTAGATGTCAGCGAATGTGAGGAAATAGACAATACAGTTGGCATGCTACATGGGCATATGTTCCAAAAGTTATTTTATGATGTAGTTGGCACTACAATACATTGTCGGTGTACAAAGGTAGGGGCTCTCCTTTTGACCCATTTACTTGTGCACGGGCAGTCCAAGACACGTGCCGCGGCCACACTTAGCAGGGCAAAGGAGGGAAGCCAGAGAGAAGCCGAAGCACGAGGCAACCAAGGCAACACCAAGACCAGAAGAGCATGAAGGCAAGAGGGCGAGGTGGACTCCCTCGGCAAGATCCTTGCCGAGGCGGCCCCCCACAGCCCCGGCAAGAGCCTTGCCGGGGCAACTTGCCCGACGCCAGCAGAGCGAGCCACCCTTGAGCCCAAAGCTTCCAAACGCCATCAACAACTACGTTGGAACCAAGGCTCGGGAGGCGCCTCTATGGTCGCATGCAAATCTTCATCAAGCTCATAAATATATGAGTTCAAATGAGGACTAGAAGACGGTGACCCTCGGCAGGATCCTTGCCGAGGAAATCCACAAGACCCCCGGCAAGATCCTAGCCGGGGATGACAGCAACGCCACAGCAAGACCCTTGCCGGGCCCCCAGCAAGACCCTTGCCGAGGGCATCAGCAGGGCCACTGCCAGGCTTGCACCTGCCAAGACTCCGTCGCCGTTTGTATGTAGCTGCCAGCCCAACCAGCTGGGCAGGCACCTGCGTGGCAACAGGCAGCTTCCAGGCTAAATCAGCAAGCACCTGCATGGCGGCATGGAGATATCATGAAGGCCCTACCACTGCGCCACCTCAGCTGCCTGCCTGCCTACATGGTGTTGCATGCATCGCCAGCCTGGGCGCGTGTCGAAGCGAGGCGAAGCGGCGACAGACGGGACATGCCTCGTTCCCGTCCCCGATAAAGCTAATGGACACCTACGTAGTGCATTTAATGTGCTTTGTCCTATAATGCCGAGCAATAAGCTCGCGCACTATAGGCCTTTCCACCTCCTGTGTGCCACTGTGGCAGTCCCTTTTTCCTAGAAAAGGAGGCCCGAGGCGACCAGGAGAAGGATTCGGCTTTTTGGAACGAGATAGCCACCGTAGCTAGTTCAGGAAGCTCGAGAACACTCAATACATCCACACAAAGCAATACTAGGGTTTTATGCATCCTCGCAGCCCAAACCTGGGTAAACGATCCATGTGCTTGCTCCTAAACCTGCTCTTCTCATGACCCCGCGCCCGCCAACCATAGAAGGGATCCTAGTGATCCCATAGGTGTCGTTCTCACCGACATCTTTAGCGCGCCAGGTAGGGGGCCGCAGTTGTGAGAATTCGGTCCAGTAGTTAGCCTAGCAGTTCTTCGTCGCCATGGCTCCCAAGAAGAAGGCGGCCATGACGGTCGGTTCGTAGGGAACCGGGCGGCCCGTACCAGTGCGGGCAAGCAGCGGGCCGGTCGCAGACGGAACCCAGGGCGCGACCCACAAGCACCAACATCGCTCTAGCAGTCAGAGCCTAGCGAGCGGCACCGTTAGTGCGCAAGGCGGTGGGCCACACACCGTGAAACCCAGAGACGGAGCTGGGCCCTTCGAAGACGGCGTGGGACCCTCCGTGGGCATCGTCGTACCACCCGCGGGCGGCGCGGCGACCTCCAAGACGCCCACTTCAGCGCCCATAGTGCACTCTTCCCAGGTTGTGCGTGACGAGCAGCGTCACCACACTGGTGACCCTGGATGCCGCTGTGGGAAGAGTCATGTACGTCATCCGCGGGACGAAGGAGGCCAGCATGCTCGCCGAAGTGCTGGCGAGGACGGCGCGCAGCCGCTGGGTCGTGACCGAGGTCCTTCTAACGTGGTTAGAAGTCGAAGCGCGCTGCGGTCCACGCAACTTTCGCCACCACCCATGTCAGCAGAAGCCTTGGCGCGCGCGTAGCTGCTCCTGGACTTCCCTCCTGCCGTAGAGAAGCTCGACGAGTGGAGAGCTACCATCCGGAGCCTCCACGCCAGCCACCACGGATGTCGGTCCGTCGTGATGACGTTTGTGATGACATTTGCATAGCGTCGTCCGACCCACAGACCCGCCGCGACCAATGCCAGGTTCTTCGGGAGGGACCCCATGAAGACGCTCGAACCACCATCGAGCGCCGGCGCGATACGCGCCACTAGTCAGACAGGCGGGCGGGGCCCGCTATGGACCACCCAGCACCGGGAGGCCCCGGTGGCCTACCTTACAAGGTGGGTTGCCCAGCCTTTACTCATGAGCTGCAGCAAATCCAGTGGCCATCCCACCGCATGTTCAAGCCCGACATCAGCAAGAAGTATGACGGCAAGGCCCACCCGTCAGAGTTCCTCAGCATCTACACCATCGCGATGCAAGCCGCTGGAGCTCATGAAGACAAGGTGCTTGCCAATTACTTCCCGTTGGCCCTGAAACCCAATGTCATGTCTTGGTTGATGCACTTGCCGGTGGATTCCATTTCTTCTTGGTCAGATCTGTGCCATGAGTTCATTGGTGCCTTCACTGGAGGCCACCAAGCTCATGGCCAGGCGAGTGATTTGCATATCATTCCCCAGAAGGAAGGTGAAAACCTGCGCAAGTACATACATAGGTTCAGCCGAGTCTAATACAACATCCCAGATCTCCATCCTGCCGCCGTGATCAGCGCATTCCATCAGAATGTGCATAACCGCAAGATGCGTGAAGAGTTGGCAATGAACATGGTCAAGGAAGTGGACGAACTTTATGCTCTGGCCGATAGATGTGCACGGGCTGAAGAGGGTAGGAAGTACCCTGATGAAGACGCCGGTGCAGAAACCGACTCTACCGACTAAGACACCGCCGTCCCGATGAAGAAGGGTTGGCGCCACAACAGGAAATGCAAGGACAAGACCGTGCTTGCCGTCGAGGGATCCGACGACACTAGTAGCGCCAAGAAGGCCAAGGCAGATGACCCCGACAAGGAGATTGCCGGGTGCGCCGCTTGCCGGGCCTTGGCGACTGCCGACAAGCCAGGGGGCTCCGACAAGCAATACTGCATGATCCGCCACACCACGGGCCACGACCTCCAGAACTGCCAACAAGTTGAGTTGCTTGCTAAAAAGAAAAAAGCCGAATATGACAGGTGGGACAAGTAGAAGGGTCGGGATGGTGCCGAAGGATCCGGCAAGAAGCGTGGCGGCCAAGGAGGTCGCCGCGGCAAGGACAACTAGTAAGAGAGGCCCGCCCGAGGCCACGACAAGAAGCAGGAAGATGATGATTGTGATGAGGACGACGAGTCCGGTGAGCACGAGTTCCAGAAGGCTACGAAGGCCATGTATGTTGATTGTGGCGCCTTGCTGCACACTTCTCATCGCCAGCTCAAGTAGCGGGCGCGTGACATTACAGCAGGAGAGCCATCGTCCGACACTCAGAAGCCACTGAAGTGGTCCAGCACGCCCCTCATCTTTGACGCCGAGGACCACCCTGACTGCACAACTGCGTTCGGGTGTTCGCTGTTGTTGGTCTCACTAACGATACACAACCTCAAGGTGAATAAGATGCTGGTTGACGGCGGGGCCGGCCTGAACTTGATCTCGCTCGTCGTGATCAAGAGGCTGGATATTCCTGATGGAGGCCTTGAGGAAATGGGTGCGTTTCAAGGGGTCAGTCCGGGAAGGAGCCAGCCGAAGGGGAAGGTCACATTGCCCATGACGTTTGGAGGTGAGTTGAAATACAGGACGGAGAGGATCGTCTTCGATGTGGCCGAGATCCCCTTGCCCTACAACGGGATCCTCGGCTGCCTGGCACTAGCCAAGTTCATGGCGGCGACGCACTATGCCTACAATACTCTGAAGATGCCTGGGCTGATGAGCATCATCACCGTCCCCTTCGACAAGAAGGATGCGCTGATCTGCGCTGACCAACTCTATCGAGAAGCAGTTGCAGCAGCTGCCGCCAAGGCACCTGCTCCTGCCATTGAGGCCCCGGGAGGGAAGAAGAAGACCGGCAAGATCTCTCGCACCCACTCTGGCAAGCACACCTCTTTGGAGTGGTGTGCTACCGTCGAGGACGTGCCCGAGAGCTCTACCGGCAGGAGAAAGAAATCCAGAGCTGCACCACCAGAGACCAAGAGGGTGTCCATCAAGGAGGATGGCACGGGAGGAGCTTTCACCATAACCTCCACCCTCGACGGCAAATAGGAAAGCACAGTTGTCACTTTCCTGCGGGCGAATGTTGATGTGTTTGTGTGGCAAGCATCTGACATCCCCGGCGTTCCTAGGGAAGTGATTGAGCACCACCTTGCTATCTGTCCCCATGCGTGACCCGTCAAGCAGAAGGTCAGGAAGCAAGCTTTTGAACGACAGGAGTTCATCACAGAGGAGATCAGGAAATTGGAAGCGGCACGTTTGGTAAGAGGAGTGCTCCACCCGACGTGGTTGGCCAATCCGGTGGTGGTGCGCAAGGCAAATGGGAAGTGGAGGTTGTGTATTAACTACACGGATGGCAATAAGACTTTTCGTAAGGACCCCTTCCCATTGCCGCGCATCGACCAGATTGTTGACTCCATGTCCGGGTGTGATCTGTTGTCATTCCTTGACGCCTACTCGGGCTACCACCAGATCTTCATGGCAAGAGAAGATGAAGAGAAGACAACCTTTATCACCCCATGTGGTACATATTGCTTTTTAAGGATGCCTTTTGGGTTGAAGAGTGCTGGCTCGACATTCGCAAGGGCGGTCCAGATTGGTTTTGAGCCCCAGCTGCATAGAAATATGGAAGCATATATGGATGACATAGTGGTCAAAACCAAGGACAAGGCGACCCTTGTACAAGACCTAGGAGATACATTTGCCAACCTACGCAAGATCAATCTTAAGCTGAACCCTGAGAAGTGTGTCTTTGGTGTCTCATCAGGAAAAATGCTCGGGTTCTTTGTGTCCCAACGTCGGATCGAGGCAAACCCAGACAAGATCAAGGCTATTGAGCAGATTGAGGCACCCAAGCGGATCAAGGATGTGTGCCGGCTCAATGGCTGCGTTGCCGCCATGAGCAGGTTCATCTCCAAGTCCGCTGAACATGCCCTTCCCTTTTTCAAAATCTTGAAGAAGGCATACCCAATGGAGTGGACCCCAGAGGCCGAGGCGGGATTGCAGGACAATACAGGTTGCACCTAAAGCACGAGAGCTATTGCTGCTGTATCTGGCGGCAACAAATCAAGTGGTCAGCGCCGCACTAGTGGCGCAAAGGGAGGTCGACGAAGGGGTAGTGGCCATGGCAGGACCGACGGATTGCAAGTCAAAGATTCCCCCAGTAGGGCCTAGTGCCGACAAGGCAAGGCCCCCGGCAGAGTTCGACGCCATCGGGGCAAGGCCCGCGCAGCCAGGTGAAGTGGTGCAGAAGAAGAAGAAGATGATGCAGCACCCGGTTTACTTTGTCAGTTCCCTCTTGCAGGGGGTAGGTCAAGGTACTCCGGTGTGCAGAAATTGCTCTTCAGCCTCCTTATGGCCTCGAGGAAGCTGCGTCATTACTTCCAAGCCCACGCAATTACTGTCGTCACCGGCCTCCCGTTGCAACGGATACTGCACAACCCAGATGCAACCGGAAGGTTTGTGAAGTGGGCCTTGGAGTTGTCAAGTTTTGGGTTGAAGTTCGAAAGTACTTCAACAATCCAGAGCAGGGTCTTGGCGGAGTTCATTGCAGAATGGACCTCAACGCCCGACGAGGAAGTCCAGGAGACCGCTCTCGCCAGCAAGGAGGCAAGTCGCGACTGGATCATGTAATTTGACAGGGCTTTCTCGCTGCCAGGCGCCGGTGCCGGTGTGCTGCTTGTCGCACCCACCGGAGAGCACCTCAAGTATGAGATCCAGATGCACTTTCCCAGGGAGATGTCCACAAACAACACTACTGAGTACGAGGGGCTACTCGCCGGTCTCAGGATCGCGGCAGACCTCGGAGTGAAGAAGCTCATCGTTAGGGGTGATTTGTAGCTTGTCGTCAGACATGTCAACAAAGATTACCAGAGCCCGTTGATGGAGGCCGACGTCGATGAGGTGAGGAAGCTGGTGGAGCACTTTGACCGTATTCAAGCGGATAACGACATCGCTGACTACCTATCAAAGCGCGCTGCCTTTAAGCTACCTGTGGAGCCAGTTACCTTTTTGCTTCGGCTAACTCAACCATCCATCGAACCGTCAACGGAGCGGAACAAGCAGAGGAAATCGGGTCCCGGCAAGTACTTTCCCCCCGAGCCCCCAGGGGCTACCGGCAAAGGTGTTGCCGCGGGTTCCGAGCCTGGTAAGGGCAGCTGGCTCCGGTAGGGCGCCAAGCCCTAGCCATAGTGACGGCTGCCCCCATGGCGGAAGAGATGCCTTTGGTCCTTGCCGTCGAGCCCCAGGCTCCAGCATGGGCACAACGTACCATCTGTTTCCTCCAGACAGGGGAACTTCCTGAGGAGCAGGAAGAAGCAGAAAAAGTAGCCCGTCGGTCTGCCTTGTACCAGTTCATCGATGACGTCCTGTACAGAAAAAGACTGAACGGTGTGAAATTGAAGTGCATCCCCCGGGAGGAAGGACTGGAGCTGTTGGCAGAGATACATGGAGGCATATGTGGCTCTCACATAGCGTCAAGGGCCCTTGCCGACAAGGCATTCCGGCAAGGATTCTTCTGGCCCACTGCCCTCCAGGATGCGACGGGACTAGTAACCAGGTGTGAAGCGTGCCAGTTCCATTCAAAGAAGCTTCATCAACCAGCTCAAGCCCTTCAAACAATTCCTCTCTCCTGGCCATTTTCGGTCTGGGGGCTCGACATACTGGGCCCCTTCCCCCGTGTTGTCGGGGGCTTTGAGTACTTGTATGTTGCAATCGACAAGTTCACAAAGTGGCCGGAAGTGGAAGTAGTGAGGAAGGTGACATCACAGTCAGCCGTCAAGTTCTTCAAAGGACTAGTCTGCCGTTTTGGTGTGCCAAACAAAGTAATCACCGACAATGGCACGCAGTTCACAAGTCACACCTTCATGCAGTACATCCGAGACCTCGGCAGCAAGGTCTGTTTTGCTTCCATGGCACACCCACGGAGCAACGGCCAGGCGGAGAGGGCAAATGCTGAAGTACTGCGAGGCTTGAGAACAAAGACTTTTGACAAGCTGCACAAAAGCGGAGGCACTGGATTGATGAGTTCTCGGTGGTCCTTTGGTCTATTAGGACGATCCAAATTGAGCCACCAGCCAGACACCATTTGCCCTGGTATACGGGGCAGAAGCAGTTCTCCCCATGGAACTCATATACAGGTCACCTCGAGTGCTCGCTTATGACAAGCTTGAGCAAGAGCGATTGCGGCAAGATGACGCAATGCTCCTTGAGGAAGATCGTCTTTGGGCGGCTATGAGTGCAGCATGCTACCAGCAAGCTTGCGCCGCTACCATAGCCATAAGGTTCATGCCCGAAGCTTTGAGTAAGGTGACCTTGTTCTTTGGAGCGTTTAGTCGGCCAAGAATTCCAACAAGTTGATGCCAAAGTGGGAAGGCCCTTATAGGGTAATACGAGTCACCAGGCCCGGCGCAGTCTGCCTGGAGACCAAAGATGTTGTCCCAGTAAGCAATTCCTGGAAGATAGAACATCTTCGCAAGTTTTACCCATAAGGCACGGTTACCAGGCCTCCCGGCGAACCACCTTTTGTACGAGCCTTGCCAGCGAGGCATGTAACCCTCTGTACAAAGCGAGGCGCAACCCTGAGCAAAAATAAACGAAGCGCTGGCGCCCTAAGTTATAGCATGCATGCTAGGTCAAGTCTCTCCCTCGGTTAGGGTTGATAGTGCTTAGCGGCGACTAACCCCTAGCCTACAGGTCGAGTATGCATCTTTCTGTTCTCTTTGGTTCGCAGGGCACGGCGACACTTCTGCTAAGCCACTTGGGAAAAAGAGAACGAACCGGCGCTCCGGCCCCGACAAGCCAGGACTGCCGGGGGCTGAAGATACAAGGATCCAACCACGGAAAGCCAAGGTTGCCGGGGGCTGCGGATTCAGATAAGTATTTCATCCCCCTTTTATGCGTTTACGTATAGAATTGGGACATGTGAAACCTCGTTTATGTTCTTGAAACCACCGTGCACCCCCTTTCTTGTACCCAAGGGTTACCTCCTGGGTCAGAATTTTGTAGTAGTCGCGGTGGCGAGGAGATGAACGAGGGGCCTAATGTGGCACCCCGGCTCAGAGAAAACCGGAACGCCTCATATTCCAGCCCAGAGATCAAGGTGAAGTCTTCTGGAATATGGCACTGCTTAGTATATAACAAACCAGCTCTCTATTACAACACGAATATGAATACAAGGGCTCCAATATTACAATGGATAACATCGGTACGGCGACACTACGCCAACCACGGTTGCTCTATACAAGCAGCATAACAACTCGAAGCAGTGGAACAACTACTGGCAGCAGAACAACGAACGGCGATGATGGACTCCAATCCATAGGGACTCTGGCTGGAATGTTTATCCTAGCTCGCGAACACGGGAACAACACCAAACAAGCAAGCAATCCAGGCACGACCTGCAAACTGGCATGACCGCCAGGTCAGTACATTGAATGTACTTGCAAGCTCACAATAACCAGAAGCAATTAAGACAAACAATAGCATGGCAATTACAGGTTAAGCAGGAATTATCATGAGATCATCAGGACAACATGGCATGAACAACATGAACACAATATCACTAGAACAATATGATCATGGCATGAAAATATAAATCTGATGATACTAGCATGCAACATGATGACACTATATGCACCATTTATTCCGCTCGGGTTACCTCGTAACCATCACATGCATCACTTACCAACTTCGGACATTACACGATCATCTCAGGATCAAATCAAGCTTGGTATAAACAATACCGTAGTAATCATCAAATGACCACAAGGAGCTTGATCTTTACCCACGATTCTCGCACAACATCACGAAAATCCAACAACTCGGTATCCTCGATACCACGGTGATCATGCCGGCGATCACAACCATGACCAACACTTGGTCTCAAATAGTGATCCTTCCGGCGACCACAACCAACTTATCTCATCATCAAACCAGGGTTGTTATTAAGCACATTATTATTATTACTGTTGACTCACCATGTGACCGACACGAACTGGGCCCTTATCCATGGGCGCGGCTATCCATGGATTTAATATACACTCTACAGAGGTTAGTACACTGTACCCACACTACGGAACCCATGGCCTCGCACTCCCATTCGGGTGGACCAATGACGTTCCGACAAAACTGATCTACTGTCATGGCACTCTGCCGGCCACTCCGACTCACTCCCCACTAGGCTAGTCCTCGATGGCCCCGTGTCTACCATAGACACAACGACCACCGTCGCGGCCAAACATAAATGGTCCCAAACAGGGACCCGGATCCATAACAACAACAACGTGCACACAAGGTTATGTCTGCTTACCGGGCCAGGGTACTCACGCCCATAACCTTCCCTCATTGGAGGCACCGGCGAGAGGCACGACAATAGACCCAATTAGGAACTTCCCATAAAGGTAAGCGTGGTTGCACTGATCAGTTCGATATGGTGGCACCATGACTCAGCCAACAGTTGTTCAAGTTCAATTTAATCCGGTTAAACTTGAATGCAAATATGTTGAGCCATGATAAAATAACACGATGCAATTACAATGCATGAGCATGATATCAACATAAGCACGGGTGCAACATAACTATCCACCATATCAACAATGAATCATCTCCAACTGAGCATGGTATAATGAAAGGCATGAATATTACCAGAACAACACTACTCATAGCATAACATGACCACTAGCATCAACAATAAATATCATGCAAGAACATATCAACAATGCCATCATGCAAGCATTTAACCAACTGGATGCAAAGGAACATGCATAACAACTGTACTCGGGACAGGTGGCGTCATGCACCAAAGACCATTACTAACATCAACATGTACTAGTAGCAAGCATAAGCATATGAAAGGAATACTAACAACTAGCAGGGCATGACAACCAGGTGCATAATAACATAGCAAGAAAATAAGCACTAACCAAGAATCGTTACCGAACAATGATAACCACATTTCAAACAAGCAATCATTTAATAAATATTCAAGTTGAAAACCATGGCTACTGCATGACTATCATGCAAGTGGGTATTGTGGCTTGCCTAGGGTGACGGAGACTCCAGGAAGAAGTGCCGTGAAGCCCCGGAACGAAATGTCAGACAGCTCTTTCTTGGAGGGGGTGATTAGAGGCGAGAGCAAAATGGTCATTTTCACTGTGAAACCTCATGTAGGGTAGAACCCTAATCACCCGATCTTTCACGAAAGGAGCGGATCCCGCGAAGAACACGAGGAACACGAGGGGGAAACGAGGTAAACACAAGGGGAAACATAAGAGAAACACTCAACCAACAAGAACAAGTTACACATGCGCTAGATCCTCGAATACACAAAGTAAGATACAGGATCCACAAGCAACTAGGGACAATACAAAGGTAGCCAGTTCTTCTCCATGAGGAGGTCTTGAAGTTCTTCTCCGCGAGGAGGTCTTGAATCCACAAGGGGATCTTCTCCGCGAGGAGGTCTTGAATCCAAATGGATCTTCTCCGAAGAGGGGCCGCGGTCTCTCTCGTGGAGTAGATCCAGATGGATGAGCAAATCTCTATCTCTAAGTATGAGCTAAACCAACGCTAACCCTAGAAATTTGTACGAGATAGAGTATATATAGTCTAGGGGGTAGAAGGGGTACACGGGCCTCGGCCCTTTACTATTCGCAGACAAGGAGGCCGGACGTCCGAGCGTCGGGCGGGATGTCCGGGCGTTCGTGGAGGGCCGGATGTCCGGGCTGTGGGGGCCGGATGTCCGGGATGGTGAAGCTGGCTATGTTGCTCTCGGATTCGGGGGGGGTCCGGATTTCCGGGCAGGGGGCGGATATCCCGGGCCTCGGGAAGGGCCGGATGTCCGGGCTTGCGGTCCGGATGTCCGGGGCCTTTAAGCACTTGGAGGCTGAGCAGCTGAAGGGGAGGGCGCTCCAGGGGGCGGATGTCCGGGGCCTGGGAGATGCTCTTGGCTCCTTTCGTTGGTTCTCCTCATCCGTGGACTTGGGGACTTGCCCGTCTTCATGCGCTTCTTCGGGGGGACCCTCTTGGTGCCTAATCATGCACAACATCTCGGACTTAGGTAGTAGCCATGTCTCATGCATAGAAAGTGGAAGTTCGGAGAGTAGTGAGTTCACCTTATCTTCGATAGCCTTGGCTCGGGCTCATGTCATTGGTCCAAGTGGTGCCGTTGGAGGTGTGGGTGCGTCCATGGGGATGATCTTGGGATGCTCCGCATCATCTCCCCTCCCTTGGGGAAGATCCGTCCTCGGATCGAAATCCTCGTCACCATGGTAAGGCGAGAGATCTTTGATGTTGAAGATGTCGCTCACGGAGTACTTGTCACGAGGAATGTCGATCTTGTAAGCGTTGTTGTTGTAGCGTGCAAGCACCTTGAACGGTCCATCCGCGTGTGGTCGAAGTTTGGACTTGCGTTCTTGGGGAGAATGGTCCTTGCGAAGGTGTAGCCACACTAGGTCTCCAATGTTGAATATCATAGGGTGCTTGTTGACGTTGAGCTTGGTCGCAAGGCGTTGTACTTGGCGCTCGATGGTGTTTCTTGTATCTTCATGCACCTTCTTGATATGGGTCGCTCTTGCACTTGTGTCCAAATTGATTCGCTCTTGGAGTGGTAGAGGTAGAATATCCAATGGTGACAGTACTGGAATCAGCTTATTTGCCGTCTGCCAGTTCTTTGCCGTCAGCTAGCGGACGGCAAAGAGGCACTTTGCCGTCTGCTTGCAAAAAACAGACGGCAAAGAACTGACAGACGGCAAATATGCCAGTTGCCATCAGCCAATTATTTGCCGTCTGCCAGCAGATGGCAAAGAATCTTTACCATGTGCTGGGAGACGGCAAAGATGTGGGGCTATCTCTTTTTTTGCGGGTACAAAGAAAATTGTTGACCCCCACCTCCTCTCTCTGTCTCCCCTCTCTCCGCACGGCCCCACCTCCTCCTCTCTCTCTCCCATCTCTCTCTCTCCCGCTCGTCTCTCCCTCTCCCTCGCGCGAGCACCTACGGCGGCCGATTTCGGCGAGCTCCGACGGGATTCGACGGCGACCAGCACACCCACGTGACCCCCTCGCCCCGCTCCTCCATCCCCTCCGACCAGATCTGACTCGCGCGTCCTCCAGCGACCACGCGTGACCCTCCCTTGCGGCTAGGGTTTCGGCCACCACATCGCCGGCTGGCTCCGGTGTTGCTCCGGTGACTCAGGTGAGTCTCTTCACTCCTCCTCATCACATCCATCCCTCTCTTTCTCACCGCATCATGTTGCATCTCCTCTCCCTCACAGATCCATCACGCCGGGAAGCCATGGACGGGAAGGATGCCATGGAGGACACAGCTCTACCAGTGCCCCAACGCCATCCAGGTCCGCCCCTTCTCCTCTCCTCCCCTCTTGGATTTCTTCTTTTCCTGCCTTGCACCCGTCCACTCAAGTTCTAAACCAAACAAAAGAAAAAATATCAATCTTGTTTTTGCTGCATATGCAATAATGGTTGAGGAGGACTTAGTTGTTCACTTCTATAATTGTGCCATAAATCGGTTTACTCTGCTTGAGGGCTGCCGTGGTTAGCTCGATTTGATAGGGTCCTTACTACATATGCTGCAGGGATTTCACTTGACTTGTTAATAATGAGTGTCAATCAATCAAACACAAGGAAACTATAAATGCTTACTATTTCGTATAGTGATCGTTGTGTTGTGTATAGGTAAAACTTGTGTTGTCCTTATCTACTTCGAAGGCATCATCATGTGTTGTCAATTTAGTTTCTGCCATGGTTTTGGTTTGGTCCTGCTTATGCCAAATCGATCATTCATGGCTTCTGAACACTCTACCTTTAATCTTTGCTTCTGTAAAACCGTTCTTCTATTGAATGGAGTGTTTGCTTCCTATGCGGGAAAAGTAGCTCATTCATCGCTGATTTGGCATGTGCAACCAAAGTGGACGGACCGCATTTAGGTCAGGTCGCCGTGAGGATCCTCTGGCGGTGCTGGATGTGTCGTGGCGCGGTGGTGCCCCTGGGTGGCACCTCCGTGCTGCGGTGCCCCTGGTTGGCGCCTTCGTGCCCGTGCTCTCACTGGCGCCGCCGTTGTGGTGCTCTCTGGCAAGCTCCGGCTTGTTGTGGTGGTGTTGGTTGTGATGCTGGTCACACCATAGTGATGGTGTGGCTGCATCCTGCTTCGGCTACAACTCCTTTTGGTGAGCTTCTCCTTGCTCCGCTCCTGATCTCTCTAATGCATAGCTGTTGATCTTGTTGGATGTGAGGCTCTATTAGCTGTGGTTAGCTGCTGTAGATGAGCATCAACTTGTATTGGAGCCCTCTGTGATGGATTCTTGCTGTGTCAGGGTTTTGGTCAGTGACCATCTATGTGTATTTGTGAAGTATATATACTCATGTACTGCTCTATTCTGTGTAGTTGATCCTGGAGTTGTTACTTTACTCATGAACGGATACTCACTTGTTCTTGGTTATTTTACTTCTAATACTGATATGAACAGATACCACTTGGTTTGGCTATTCCTAATTGTCTCTTTCTAATAGCCTATGAACAGATACTATACTTGGTTTTGGCTGTTACTTTCCTAGTTTTCTACTGATAAGACAGATACTACATCTGATTTGGGCAGTGATGCTGGTCTGAGCCCCCCTCTCTTAGGCTTAATTTACATGTGACTATCCCTGTGCTGTGATGAACTAGGCCTGGCACTTCCAGGCTATCTGAGCACATAATCCCTCAAGTATACCTTGAGGTCTTCTGTAGCTCTCCTTAATAGTTATCTCTTCTAAGCACACCATCTAGTTTTTTTGAGTGAATCTCATGGAGCGTTTCATGCAAGATGACCACCCCTTCAAGGATATTTCTGTCTGGCATGAAAGCGGTCTGGGACGGTTTACTCTATTTGGCTTTCTAACTAAGATCACTTTGAAAATCAGGATCTTAACTAAGATTATCTTGATCTCAAGTACTGGCTCCTACAGCATTGCATTTCACCAAGTGAAATGCTACATTTCTGCTCCTAACCCATTCTCTCTTTCTTAGTGTTTTTGTTATGCAGGTTGGAAGAAAAGAAGAATATCCAGAGAAGATCTTAGTAATAAGATAGTTTTTAGGAAAATAGATATTTAGTTTTAGATCTTTCCTTGTAATATTTGTTGGATATGTGTTCATGGATATGTGTTGGATATATATGTGTTCATGACTATATATTGGTAACATGTGTTGGATATGTGTTAATGGATATGTGTTGGATATATATGTGTTCATGAGTATTGGTAATATGTGTTGGATATGCTATATTGGTCATACATATAGTCTGTGTTTGATTTTCTGTGAAAATGAATTGATATAAGAAGAAACAAAATTAATGCCTATTTGGTCTCTTTGCCATCTGCCAACAGATGGCAAAGAGCCTGCAGCCTTTGCCGTCTGCCAGTAGATGGCAAAGAGCCATGCCCTTTGCCGTCTGCCAGCAGATGGTAAAGAGTCGTGCCCTTTGCCGTCCGCCACTGACGGCAAAGGCCTCTTTGCCGTCCGCTACAAAAAACAGACGGCAAAGAAGGCCTTTGCCGACCCTGTCTTTGTCGTCGCTGTTTGCCGTCCGCGGCGGACGGCAAAGGCCTTTGCCGTCCGCCATCCTAGCCTTTGCCGTCCGCCATCCTAGCCTTTGCCGTCCGCCATGGCTGATGGCAAAGTACCAGATTCCTGTAGTGTGACAAAGGGTTGAATCCGTAGACGACCTCAAAAGGGGACTTGCTGGTTGTTGAGTGTCTTGCTGGGTTGTAGGCGAACTCGGCGATGGGTAGACACTCCTCCCACTCCTTGACGTTCTTCTTGATGAGTACTCGAAGTAGAGTGGAGAGTGTGCGGTTTGTCACCTTCCTTTGGTCGTCGGTTTGAGGATGGTACACCGTGGATAAGAGTAGCTTGATTCCGAGCTTGCCGCATAGGGTCTTCCAAAAGTAGCTAAGAAACTTGACGTCGCGGTCCGAGACAATGGTTTTTGGCACACCATGGAGACGCAGAATTTCCCTAAAAAAGAGATTAGCAACATGTGAAGCATCGTCTATCTTGTGGCAAGGAATAAAATGTGCCATTTTTGAGAAACGGTCCACAACGACAAATATGGAATCTTTCCCATTTCGAGTTCTAGGCAAACCAAGTACAAAGTCCATGCTAATGTCTTCCCATGGTTGCTATGGAATTGGTAAAGGCATATAGAGACCATAGATTGAGCTTTGGACTTAGCTTTGCGACATGTAGAACACTGGTTGGTGAAACGATTGACGTCCCGAAACATCTTTGGCCAAAAGTAGCTCTTCGAGAGCGTGGAGAACGTCTTGTCGCGTTCGAAGTGTCCCATTAAGCCACCTCCATGCGATTCCTGCAAAAGCAACAAACGAAGAGATGACTCGAGGAAGCAAAGTTTGTTTGCTCTCATAATATAGTCGTCTTTGATGTAATAGCGCTCCCAAGATGTATTCAACAAACACTTGGCATAAGGAGTAGCAAAAGTTGCATCATGCTCATACAAGTGTTTGATATGCTCGAAGCCAATGACATCTAACTCAAGTTGCATGACAAGCATGCATATGCAGGAAAGAGCATCAGTTACAATGTTTTCTTTACCCTTGATGTACTTGATGACATAGGGAAAAGACTCAATAAATTCACTCCATTTAGCATGACGCTTGTTCAACTTAGTTTGTCCCTTAAGATACTTGAGAGTCTCATGATCGATATGAATGATAAACTCATGGGGACGATGGTAATGTTCCCATTCACGCAAAACGCGGACTAAAGCATATAGCTCTTTGTCATAGATGGGATAATTGAGTTGCGCTCCGGAAAGTTTCTCTCTAAAGTAAGCTATGGGGCGCTTCTCTTGCGTTAACACACCTCCTATGACATTACCACTAGCATCGCAATGAATTTCAAAAGGCTTGTCGAAGTTGGGTAAAACAAGCACGGTAGCATGAGTAAGAAAATTCTTAAGCTCATTGAATGCAGTATCTTGGGATGTTCCCCAAACAAAAGGCACATTCTTCTTGCTCAAAGCATGCAAAGGCGAAGCAATGGTGCTAAAATCCTTCACAAAGCGACGATAGAAACCCGCAAGGCCAAGAAAACTACGCACTTGATGCAAGTTGGTTGGTTGCGGCCAAGTCTTAATAGCATTAATCTTGGACTCATCAACATGAACACCCTTAGAAGAAACGACAAAACCCAAGAAAATGAGCTTATCAACACCAAAAAGGCATCTCTCCATATTAGCATAGAGGCACTCTTTTCTAAGAGTTTGCAAAATGGTGCGGACATGGGTGACATGCTCTTTGATAGATTTTCTAAACACAAGGATATCATCAAAGTAGACCACAACAAATATACCAATGTAAGGGCGAAAGACATGATTCATGAGGCACATAAAAGTGCCCGGTGCTTCCGAAAGACCCATAGGCATGACTAACCGCTCATACAAACCAAACATGGTTTTGAAGGCGGTTTTCCATTCATCACCCTCTTGTATGCGGATTTGATAATAACCACTCTTAAGATCAATTTTGGAAAAGATAGTGGCACCGCTAAGCTCATCAAGCATATCATCTAGGCGTGGAATGGGATACCTATAGCGAACGGTGATATCATTGATTAGGTCTACAATTAGAGCACATGCGAAAACTACCATCACGTTTTGGCACAAGAATGACCGGAACGGCACAAGGGCTCAAACTTTCACACACATGTCCATGGTCTATGAGATGCTTACTTGCCTTTGTATTTCTTTTGTTTCGTCGGGGTTGACACGGTAAGGAGCTTTGTTCGGAAGAGGTGCTCCGGGGATGAGGTTGATTCGGTGCTCAATGCCTCGTAGAGAAGGTAGACCCAGAGGTAGCTCATCTGGAAACACATCTTGAAATTCCTACAAAAGAGAAGATAACACTAGAGGAAGAGTGTGAGAAGTGTTAGTTTGTGATGCATTGTCCTTGCACACGAGGACGTAGTGTAGGACACTAGATGGGTTCTCACACACTTCTCTCATCTCACGTTTGGTGGCAAATAGAACTAGGTTCTTGTTTTCGCTCATCGTGGAGGCACTCAATTTTGGATTGTGGCACTCACTCTTGTTTTGGAGGCTCGCTCTCTCACTATGATCTCCACGATGGGTGGGTTGCTTGTTGGTGATCACTTGACTTGGCGACATTGGACGGAGGACGTACTCCTTGCCCTTTATCTTGAAGATGTAGTGGTTCGTTCGGCCATTGTGTACAACTCCTCTATCGAATTGCCATGGCCGTCCAAGGAGAATATGACAAACGGTCATTGGAACGATGTCGCACTCCAAGGCGTCTTCGTAGGCGCCGATCATGAAGGAGACTTGTACTCGGTGCTCGACTTGGATAGTACCGGAGTCACTAAGCCATTGCACTTTATATGGATGTGCATGTTTCGTCTTGGGAAATTGGAGCTTGGAGCAAAGTTCTTCACTTGCGAGATTGTGAAAACTCCCTCCATCGATGATGACCTTCACGGATCGTCCATTGATGCTGGCCTTGGTGTGGAATATGTGGCACCGTTGGTCTTCTTCTTGGTGATGTTGGAGAGTCAAGACTTTGGAGACAACAAGTGCGGGACTTGAGTCTTCATCACAAAAGACTTGTTCTTCTTCATTGTTCACTTGGCGGTGCATGGCGACTTGATCGAGGGCTTCCATTTCACCTCCGCTCATGGAGTCATAAGTGCCATCGTCGTTGAAGACCATGGTTCGCTTGTTGGTGCACTCGTAGGACTTGTGGCCTCGGCCTCCGCAAGTGAAACACTTGAAGGAACTCGTCTTGACAGTATCATCGGTTGGGGTTGATGATGATGAAGCTCTCAACTTGAAGTTGCTCGTAGGAGGATGGCTTGTAGTTGACGAAGCTTCCTTGGAAGTCGACTTGTCGATGTTGGAAGTAGAAGGTCTTGTAGTTGGTGTGGGAGTCGTTGAAGCTTGGTTATTGGAGAAGCCGTAGGACTTGGATGAGAACTTGGCATACTTGAAATCATCTTGCACTTGGCGTTCCGCTTTGGTAGCTTGGTGCACTAGCTCGATGAGATTTGAGTATGGTTGGAAGTCGGCGATCTTCTTGATAGGGTGATTGAGTCCTTTCAAGAAACGTGCCATTGTTTGCTCATCATCTTCCATGACATTGGCTCTAATCATTGCAATCTCCATCTCCTTGTAGTATTCTTCAACGCTCTTTGTTGCTTGCCTGAGTTGTTGGAGTTTCTTGAAGAGGTCATGGTTGTAGTAGGTAGGTACGAAGCGTGCTCTCATGACGTCCTTCATTTGAGCCCAAGTAGTGATGGGTGGTTCACCTCTTGCCTCTCGGCGCTCGATGATTTGTTCCCACCAAATGAGGACATAATCTTGGAACTCAAGGGATGCCATTGCGATCTTCTTCTCTTCTTCAAAATTGTGCAAACGGAAGATATTGTCAACCTTCAATGCCCATGAAACGTATTCTTCAGGATCGTTGCTTCCGTTGAACTTGGGCATGGTGAACTTGAGCTTGCCGTAGCGTTCCTCTTCATTGTGTTGGGGTCGGGGATGATGACGCCCTTGTTGTAGATGATTGTTCAACTCGTGGTGCTCTTGGCGCGGAGGGTTGTTATCCTCATGTTGCTCTTGTCGTGGAGGATTTCCATTGTCTTCATGCTCTCGATGAACTTGATGGTGTTGGCGAGCTTGTGGAGGATCTTCGCGAGCTCGAAGAGGAACTTGGCGGTGCACGCGAGTGTGAAATCTTTTTTCTTGAATTTCTTCGCGATGTGCTTCATCTTGTTCACGGGCTTGTCGGCTTCGGTCGGCAACGGCTCGACTTGAATCGCGTAGAGCTTGTTGCACCGCAAGTGCTTGAGCATCACGGAGTTGTTGTTCTTGACGTTGTGCCTCGGCATCTTGAACATTTTGGTGTAGACGCACTCACTCTTCCTCTTCATGTTGGTGTTGTCGTTACCGTTCTCGTGCTAGTGCAAAAGCCTCTCGAGTTTGACGTTGTCGGCGCTCTTGAGAGTCGGTGTCTCGTAGGGGATTGAGGCTTGCTTGACGGTCGGTGCGCGCGGCTCGACAAAGAATGTTTGATGTCGGTGTACTTGAGCCGGAGAGGGTGAAGTCGGAGTGGCGGCTTGAACGGTTGAGCAACAAAGCATGAATTTCTTCCATCCTTGCGTCATTCTCTTGCTTGTGATCGTCGAGCTTGTGGTCAAAGTAGTCCCTTGTACGTTGCTCGGAAAGTCGCTAGTCGGGGGCAAGGTTGTCGATGTGTTCACTCATAGCTTGTTGCTCTTGATGCAAAGCACATTGTGCACCAAAGAGGTGACTCTTGGTGACGAAGGAGTTCATGTCGTCGTCTTGCTCCATGAAGAGTGGGTTGGTAGTAGTACTTGGCCTATCCATCATTCCAAGACAAACGTGAGTGGTAGAAAGAGAAGAACGAGTACCAAATGTACCTTGACCGAAGTTGAAAGTGGATCGAGGATCACTCCAATGTAGGACAAGGAAATAGCACAATTGGTACGAGTTCTTGTCAGTTTCTCACACCTACACAAGTAAAAGCTTTTGGTGGAGCTTGGTTAGGATGGTGGCACAAAATTTGATGCAATTGTAAGTGAGCTTCAATAATGTTGGAAAAGATTCGCGACATGCAATGTAACAAGTAGACCAAGCATATAAGGTACACGGAAACACACACGCAAAAAGATAAGTGGGGTTGTGCAACCAAGGGTGAGCCAAAATGTGGAATCCACAAAAATGCTCTTGTTGCACAACACTAGAGAGACGCTAGCACGATTGCACAATAGGCGGATACAAGAACTTGTGCACAACCTACTTAGCAAAAATGCAACGACTTCTATCCCAAATATGTTCTATGCAAGGTGTTGCTATGATATGATCCAAGATGATCGAGTATGACAATCTTAATGTTGTAAGATGCTATGGTTCTTGCTTAAAAGCTCTTTTCTTATCTTTCTCTTTGCTTAAAAGCTTGTTTGGCTCTTTGATGTTTGAGCTCTTTTCGCATGCAATGCTTGACGAACCAAGATAGCAAATGAGTATGCGATGACAACTTTGTGACACAAGAGATGATACCAAAATATGCAACAATGATGTATGTATGCTATGGGAAGTATGATCACTAATGTGCACAAGTCTCATTGCTGGCAATACTCAATGGCTAGTCTCGATGGGTAAGCAACGCAAAGGAGTAAGGCTATGATGGCTATCAATGTAATGGCAAGAATGATATGTCCAATACCAAGTTGAGGTTATCGGTCTTGCTTCCGGTATGGTGTCAAAATTGTGGCACGAATACCAAGTCATAGTCGAGGTGATCGTTGTTGATGACGCGTTCGTGGCGAAGATGAGCGACGGTGATGTCGATGTCGAACCTTACCTAAATAGCCGAAACACAAAAGGATACGGTACCGCAACTCAAATTCTTAAACCTCGAAGTAGCAATTGTGTCGGAGATCGAAACGGTCCAAAAATGGTTGGGTTATGCGTAAGTGGTGGAGGTATGCGGAAGTATCTATCGTATATGGTGAACACCGGAACAAAATTTGGTGGAAATTGGGGCGAAAACGGGGCGGTGGATGGAGAAGTTGCTGCCAGGGGCCGGATGTCCGGGTGGAAGGCCGGATGTTCGGGTTCTAGAACCACGGATGAAAGGGATGAACACCGCTTGGGGAGGTGAGATCCGGGCGAAATTTGGAGGAAGTTTGTGGATGGAAAAAAGGGGGAAAAGGATGGGAAGCTAGATCCACTCAAAACAAAGCAAATCCGAGGATCCAAACCAACAAAATCTCAACACACCAACAAATCACAAAAAAAAATTGGGGCTATTTTTGGTGGGGAATTTTGGAATTAGGACGAAAAACAACAAAATTAGGCTAGAAACACAACGGGGAGGCTCTGAAATCGTGATCAACGTGGCTCTAGATACCAAGATCATATAGGGTAGAACCCTAATCGCCCTATCTTTCATGAAAGGAGCGGATCCCGCGAAGAACGCGAGGGGGAAACGAGGGAAACACACGGGGAAACACAAGAGAATCACTCAACCAACAAGAACAAGTTACACATGCGCTAGATCCTCGAATACATAAAGTAAGATACATGATCCACAATCAACTAGGGACAATACAAAGGTAGCCAGTTCTTCTCCGTCAGGAGGTCTTGAAGTTCTTCTCCGCGAGGAGGTCTTGAATCCACAAGGGGATCTTCTCCGCGAGGAGGTCTTGAATCCAAATGGATCTTCTTCGAAGAGGGGCCGTGGTCTCTCTCGTGGAGTAGATCCGTATGGATGAGCAAAGCTCTATCTCTAAGTATGAGCTAAACCAACGCTAACCCTATAAAGTTGTACGGGATAGAGTATATATAGTCTAGGGGGTAGAAGGGGTACACGGGCCTCGGACCTTTACTATTCGCAGACAGGGAGGCCGGATGTCCGGGTGTTGGGCCGGATGTCCGGGCGTTCGCGGAGGGCCAGATGTCCGGGCTGGTGAAGCTAGCCATGTTGCTCTGGGATTCGGGGGGGTCCGGATTTCCAGGCAGGGGGGCCGGATATCCGGGGCCTCGGGAAGGGCCGGATGTCCGGGCTTGCGGGCCGGATATCCGAGTCCTGTAGGCACTTGGAGGGTGAGCAGCTGTAGGGGAGGGTGCTCTAGGGGCCGGATGTCCGGGGCCTAGGAGATGCTCTTGGCTCCTTCCGTTGGTTCTCCTCATCCGTGGACTTGGGGACTTGTCCGTCTTCATGCGCATCTTCGGGGGGACCCTCTTGGTGCCTAATCGTGCACAACATCTCAGACTTAGGTAGTAGCCATGTCTCATGCATAGAAAGTGGAAGTTCGGAGAGGAGTGAGTTCACCTTATCTTCGATAGCCTTGGCTCAGGCTCGTGTCATTGGTCCAAGTGGTGCCATTGGAGGTGTGGGTGCATCCATGGGGATGATCTTGGGATGCTCCGCATCAAAACCACCTGGGGAAAATGTTACAAAAAGATAGAGCTCGATGAGATGAAGAATTGAGCGTGGGTTTCACCTCAATCGGAGTTACGGTTGAAAATTGTGAAGAGTTGAAGATCAGGGACCAATCTGTGAATAAACTTCAGCAAACAGGTCCCTGGCAAGGAAAAACAGAACACACCTTCGTCCAGATTACATTTTCTATGAAGGGAAACGTATTTTCAGCCGCAACAGATAGAAGGTACGCTTTCTCAAAACGAAAACATATTTCTAGAAAAGACGTCTCCACTTATCCATGTGGACCAGGGAACGAGAGGCTTACAGGTGGGGTCTAGGCGCAGGGGGAGGGGCCAGGCTCGGTCGTCTCCTTCCACCCGCTCCTGTGCTCCCGTGCGATACACAGGAGGAGCAGGGGAGGAAGCGGCGAGGGGGTCGGCCAGCTCCGGCCATCTCTGGCCGAGCCGAGGGCACCAGCAGGACCGGGGCGGCGAGGGGGTCCCGTTTAGAGGGAGCACGGCCGCCGGGCAGGAGAGGGATGGAGAGGAGAGGGGGCGCCAGGAGGACGATCGGGAGGAGCGGGTGGTGGTGCTCTCCGGCGAAGCACGCACTCCGGAGTGGGGGCAAGTGGGTAGGGCGGCTGAGTGGAACGAGGGGGAGACTATGGACGTGGAGGGGAGGCGAGAGGAAGCTCGGGTTGGCCAGAATCATGCCGAGGCCGAGGCGGCCATGGTGGACAGAGGCGAACTCCAGCGAGATGGGGCGATTCCAGAGAGCAAATGAGGCGAGGGAGAGATGGGTGAGCTGCGGGAGGACTCAGGGCACGCTTATATAGCCGAGGAGAAGGCTCTAGAGAATCGTTGGCGCGCTCGAGCAGTGCTCTAATGGTGGACAGAGGCTGGGCATGGCGCGGGCACTATTCTAGCGGTGCATTGATGGCGAACCATGACAAAGCAGCGATGCAAGGCGATGCAGTCGAGTACTGGCGAGCTCCAGGACATGAATGGAGGTCGAGACGAGGAGGGAGGAGACGAGCACAGTGGCCGAACCGAGCCAGAGCTCACACTGTGCGTGACACCAACGTGATCACCACGGGCACTGGTGCAAACGGCGCGTTCTGGCCGGGCCGACCATGTCCAGTAGATAGACCGTCGGGCCCTTAGTCAAAATGAGGAAATAAATCGGCCCAGGGGCAAAGAAGAGATTTGCACTTAGCTCCAAAGTAAATCAGTAAGAAGGTGTTTGTAACTCTCTGTGGTTAAACCAGCTTGGTAACGTGGTAAAGAGTTTGTCTGGCGAGGATCACACACTAAGGTGATGCTGATCACAAAAAATCATACTAAGAGCAGGAGTTTAGATGAGGGTTGCTGTAGAAAGTGTAAAACTGCCAGAATTACGGATTTGGATGATACACTCACATACTTGATTTCTGTGAGCTGAAATTTGGCATAGAGGGGTTATATGATGGTATGAAGTTGCTGTAAAAGTTTCATGCGATTTGGAAATACCAAAGTGGCACTTGCGTCACAAAGCTTCATTCTAGACAAAAACTTGGAAAAATTGCACAGGGAAATTAGATTAACTAACTAAGCTCAAACTTGGTGGAGGGATTTGATATAGGTAGAAGCATGTCCTGGTAAAGTTTCAGCTCAATTGAAGCAATATAAAATATAGTTGCTTCACAAACTGAAAATCTGACTAGAAACTAAGATTTGGGGCTGGGCTCACATAGATGAATTACATGAGCTCATATTTGGTGGAGAGTCATGATAAGATCATATAAAGGACATTGCAAAACCGCAACTCATTTGGATATGCATAGCTTGTACTTCCTTCACAATCACTTCCCTTAGTCAGGAACTTTGAAAAATTTCTCAGGAATATTTACTAGGCAAACTGAGTTGAATTTTGTCATGGACCAATGATATGGACAAGAAAAGTTGTCCAAGAAGTTTGGGGTCAATCAAGGAAATATAAATAGCACTTCCTTTGCAAAGGTCCTTTTAAGATAGAATTGGAAAAGAATTTATTGAGCATGATGGGAAACATGGCCAATGATATATTTTTCCATATTTGAGTAAGATATTGCCGAAAAAATTTATGAGAATTATTTGGGAATTTTAGGACTGACAGAAATATAGGTTGCTTCACAACCTAGGGTTTTAAGGGTTATTCCTTTATCAGAAAAGGAATATTCCCAGCAAAAGAATTTTGGGTTAGGTCAAGGATGGAAATGACATGATCTTGGGATGATGAAGGGGGTGACAAGCCACTATAAAACCTAGGAAGACATGATATTCCTATGTTTTAGAACCTCATAGCCACGGAAAAGAAAAACAAAATAGGAAATCCAAGAAAATCAAAGGAAAAATAAAAGGGCTAAAATCCAGGCTGTTAGAAACCTTCCCCTCTTAAAGAAATCTCGTCCTCGAGATTTGGTTGCTCAGGGTTAAATAATCTTTCTGACTTGAAGAAACCATTTACAACTCAGGTTTCTTTTATTCACTCTTATATAATACTTCCACTAAATTGGATCTAACTGACTGTCTTGATCTGGGGTGGTTTTCTTCGCCGTATCTGACATTCTGACAGGACGTACCTCATATGTTCCTGTTTATACTGACTCAAGTTTTCTTTTCATATCTGTTGGCCGAGCTGGCATCCGAAATATTATTTGCACGGACATACTTGTCCTTCTTGATATTGATCCTTGCTGGAAATGTTATTCTAGTATCGAGTACCGAGAATATTCCACGGAGTTGGGGAACATACCTCCTCGTGGAATGAAGAATCTCTTCTATCCGGGCATCGGCTTCCTCGAATATGGGCATGCCGTCTGGTTCCAAAACAGTGATGTGGATCATACCTATTTTGCTAATGGATGCTGACATCTTACAGGAGTTCCTGACTTATCTGGCTTCACAGTCTTGAGTATCCAAGTTGTACCAAAGGTTTGACTGTCGCTTGCCGTGACTGATAGAAAAATGCACCATCTCCTGATGGTAAGATTTGCAGACTTGACTGGCGGTGATCTTGGCAAAGAATCCCATCCACACATGCTATTCTTTTAATTGCTTCCCCTATGTGAGAGATAACAATCCTCAAAGTATATGTTTTCACACTGATTCTTCATTTTTGCCAGTATCTCCCTGGGAATAACAGTCTGTGCGATGCTCTATCGCGGGTGTCGAGATCAATATATTGAGTTGTCCATGAGTCTGACTGGACAGACTTGGGTATTCAATGCTGACAGTTCTGAGCATACTGTGGATTGAGCTGGTTGCGTCGCTATGAGGTCCTTACCACAATGGAGTATACCTCTTAGGTGGATCTTTGCTTGGGTTTGCCGTGGAATAAGACGGTCTTGGGTATCCACATTTTTCACATAATAACCGGCATACATGTATTGTTGGTCTTGCTCTTTCACTATTACTTTCTTTATCTGGATCCTCAACAGAAAGAGCAGGGCCTTATATACATTCTTTATTATTTTCGCGGCCCTGAATATTGTTACGTACAATATCTGGCAATCATACCTTGGTCTGGTTCACGTTTTGAGCCTCAGTATATTTAGCCGGCTCACGTGTGGTTATACAGCCCTCAATACTGTTGTGGATTATGTCATACAGTGACAGGGTTAATAACATCATATTGTTGGATGTTCGGGACTGATCTTGATACTCACTGCCAAGATTATTGTCTCAATGTTGTCTTTCCTTCAAGACTTGTTGATTATGGCATCACCCACTTGTTTTTGTTTCTTGAATAACCGGTGAGGTTATCGGATGTGTACCGAGAATTCTTCCTTGCTCGAGAGACTTGCATGGGCTTGGCAGCATATTGAATGAACTAATATCTGATTCTCAAGGCATACCTCTGACCGATTTTTGTTTCAGACCAACTGTTGCAGATCTGCCACTTGGAAAACACTGCCATATGCAGACAATTCATAATTTAATGTCTTGTACCAGCGTCGTACAGAAGAAGATTGGGCAGCTTGTGTTTGGAAACCACCGGGATATCGTGTTGAGGAAGACTCGGTGTCTTGCGCTCAAAGCCTTTGGTGGATATCTTATTGAGGAAAAATGGGGCATCGTACCTCATAAGCTTCAACCCTTAAAGACTTTAGTAGGGAAGACTCGGTACCTTAGGCCAGAAGCTTTTGCAGTATTTCATCAGGAATACTGAATATCTTGCATGGGAATCCATTCATTCCCTACCGATGTAGACTGGGAACCTTATCGTTGTACACTCCGTCAATAAATTGTGGAGATGGACAGAACTGATTTTCTTGGTGAATGGAATGACATATATATTGTTTTGTCAGTTCGGCACCTGATTATTTATATGACAAGAATTGTCTGACTATCCCTACTGCATTCACCATGCAATTGGACTGACTTCTGGGTGTCGTAAGGTTTTAATTTTGCCTTACGCCAGATTCAACCATTGTGCATAGCCCATTCCTTTGACTTGAAATGCACTGTTGATCCAATTTTGTAATCTTACCTATTTAATATTTGTTGCAATATAGTTTATCTCTGATAGGTACTTGTTGCTAAAAGTCTGATCATAATACAATTTGTATCCGGATGGATGTCTGCAATATAATGATGTTGGCTGAAAACCTCATTGATTTTCACTGAATTCCTTGTGTATATCTGTACTGCTTTTGGCTTCTTCTGATCCGGTGTCGGTCGAGGAATAATTTCCATAAGGGGGTAACACTGAGGATTCAAAACAAAGAAGCACGAGAAAATGATTTATTGCAACAAAGCACACAACAAACAAGCTACAAAGTTGCTCCACACAGGCACACACAAGCATGATGCTACAGCAGATGCACAAACACTACATGAAGGATTACATCCTACGCTTGAGCAAACGCTCGCGCACTGACATGGAAACTAAGGGAGTAGCGAGTGGAACCGCTAACTCTGAAGCTCTGGATGGACGAGGCGGAGGAGTTGGAGAAGCTAGCTGAGACTGAGGTAAAGCGACACCAAGCAATCTCCTGGCCCGAATGGCGTTTGAGACTAACTCAGAAATAAGAAGACACTCGGCCGTCATGTAACGAGACATGGCGAGGATAGCCTGGTCATCTTGAGGGTTGACGGAGGGAAATTGGATTCGACTAGGATTCTCGATGATGGTGGGATAATATTGATAAGCATAATTCTCTTGCACCATGCTCTCTTAATGATGAAGACCGGTGACTCCTGCCATTGCGGCAAGCTGAACGGCACGCTCAGGAGTAGCGCCATAACTGTCGGTTTCAAAACCAGCGGATCTCGGGTAGGGGGTCCCGAATTGTGCGTCTAGGATCGATGGTAATAGGAGACGGGGATAGGATGTTTACCCAGGTTCGGGCCCTCTCTATGGAGGTAATACCCTACTTCCTGCTTGATTGATCTTGATGAATATGAGTATTACAAGAGTTGATCTACCACGAGATCATAATGGCTAAACCCTAGAAGTCTAGCCTATTTGGGTATGGTAATGAGTATATATATGGTGTCCTTTCCGGACTATCCCCTGCGGTTTATATAGACACCGAGGGGATCTATGGTTGATACGTCTCCAATGTATCTATAATTTTTGATTGCTCCATGCTATATTATCTACTGTTTTGGATGGTTATGGGCTTTATTATACACTTTTACATCTTTTTGGGACTAACATATTAACCCAGAGCCCAGTGCCAGTTTCTGTTTTTACCTTGTTTTAGAATATCGCAGAAAAGGAAAACCAAACGGAGTCCAATTGACCTGAAACTTCACGGAACTTATTTTTGGATCAGAAGAACCCCAGGAGAGTTGGAGTCTATGTCAAGGAAGCTTCAAGGAGGCCACGAGGTAGCCCCCCTAGGTGCGCCCTCCACCCTCGTGGGCCCCTCGTGGCCCCCCTGACGTACTTCTTCCGCCTATATATCTCCATATACCCTAAAAACATCCGGGGGCACAATAGATCGGTAGCCACTGAAAACCAATCTAGACCGGTTCCGGCACCCTGCCGGAGGGGGCAATCCCTCTCCGGTGTCCATCTTCATCATCCCGGTTCTCTCCATGACGAGGAGGGAGTAGTTCTCCCTCGGGGCTGAGGGTATGTACTAGTAGCTATGTGTTTGATCTCTCTCTCTCGTGTTCTTGAGGTGATACGATCTTGATATATCGCGAGCTTTGCTATTATAGTTGGATCTTATGATGTTTTCCACCCCCTCTACTCTCTTGTAATTAATTGAGTTTCCCCTTTGAAGTTATCTTATCGGATTGAGTCTTTAAAGATTTGAGAACACTTGATGTAAGTCTTGCCGTGCGTATGTGTGGTTACAATGGGATATCACGTGATTCACTTGATGTATGTTTTGGTGATCAACTTGCGGGTTCCGCCCATGAACCTATGCATAGGGGTTGGCACACGTTTTCGTCGTGATTCTCCGGTAGAAACCTTGGGGCACCCTTTGAGGTTTTATGTGTTGGTTGAATAGATGAATCTGAGATGTGTGATGCATATCGTATAATCATACCCACAGATACTTGAGGTGACATTGGAGTATCTAGGTGACATTAGGGTTTTGGTTGATTTGTGTCTTAAGGTGTTATTCTAGTACGAACTCTAGGGCTGTTTGTGACACTTATAGGAATAGCCCAACGGATTGATTGGAAATAATAAATTTGAGGTGGTTTCGTACCCTACCATAATCTCTTCGTTTGTTCTCTATTATTAGTGACTTTGGAGTGACTCTTTGTTGCATGTTGAGGGATAGTTATGTGATCAATTATGTTATTATTGTTGAGGGAACTTGCACTAGCGAAAGTATGAACCCTAGGCCTTGTTTCAACACATTGCAATACTGTTTGTGCTCACTTTTATCATTAGTTACCTTTCTGTTTTTATATTTTCAGATTACAAAAACATTTATCTACCATCCATATACCACTTGTATCACCATCTGTTCGCCGAACTAGTGCTCCTATACAATTTACCATTGTATTGGGTGTGTTGGGGACACAAGAGACTCTTTGTTATTTGGTTGCAGGGTTGCTTGAGAGAGACCATCTTCATCCTATGCCTCCTACGGATTGATAAACCTTAGGTCATCCAATTGAGGAAAATTTGCTACTGTCCTACAAACCTCTACCCTTGGAGGCCCAACAACGTCTACAAGAAGAAGGTTGTGTAGTAGACATCAAGCTCTTTTACTGGCGCCGTTGCCGGGGAGGTTAGTGCTTGAAGGAATATCTTTAGACATGCAATCGAGCCTTTTAGTTTCTTGTTTTATCACTAGTTTAGTTTATAAAAGAAAATTACAAAAAAACGGAATTAAGTTTGCCTCATACGCTTCATATTTTTAATATCTTCCGTGAGTATGATGGAAAGGAAAATTGTGCCAAAGTGTTAGAAGAATAATGCATTAAAATGTTTGGCACTAAATATTTGAGTGATGAGCATGATTGCAATGTTGTTAGTACGAATTCTTTGAATATCCATGACACTAATGATGATTGCACTAGTTATGATGAAAATGTCTCCTATAAACATGTCAATTTTTGTGGAGTGCATTGGGTTTGTAAGTACACACCAAATAGAGAATATAGATATTACAAGAAGCATAAGTACTTAGAAACTAAATTGTTGCAAGAAAGGCTAGATGATTGTGCTGAAAATTTAAATTTTCTTGGCCATACTTGTGAGCTTTGTAATGAATGTGGTCATTTAACTGTCCGATGCAAATTCTTTCATGATCTAATCATGTCCAAAAGTCGTGATGACTTGATTTCCCTTGCACATTATAATGAACTTAGTTTGCTTATGGGCTACGAAGAAATGAAACGTATAACTAAGGATATTCCAGAATTTGCCCTTGATAGAGTTCTTCATTTTGATCTAGAGGAAATTTATATGTAGTGTGCAGTGAATTGTATTGAAAATCCTTATATTGCCAACTACATAAATAAAATAAAACAAATAGAAGATGAAGAGGATACTAATGAAAGGGAAGAGACTTCCCAATACCCTCCTATTATTTCTTATGATGAATCCGGTAATGAGGAGGAGCCTCCTATTCAACCAATATCATTAATAAGGAGCACCAAAAAGAGGATTGAACGGACACATGATGTGGTGAAGAAGAAGAAAATAAAAAGGAAGAGAGGTAAAAAGACATCTCTCCCAAATAATGCTGCTCCTATTACTATTGTGCCTCATGAAAATATAATTGTGGAAGATAATGATACATCTTATGATCTTGAAAATCTTTTTGACACTTGCTTGGAAGAATATGATAATTGCTATACTATTGGTTCTATCCATACTATTAATGATGAGAGTGATTATGCTTATAATATGAAAAGGCCCAATCTTGGGGATGCCCAATCTTGGGGATGCTACGTTTAAAGAAGATGATATTGTTAGTCTCCCAAGTTTCGATATGCAAATTTATAATGATGATAGCATGCCTCCTACTTATGATGATTATTGTGATGATACTTATGCTATAAAAAGTGGTGATTATAGTTATAAAACTTGTCATGATTATGGTTACCCCTTTTCTGAACATTGCTCTTTTAATGTGGAAACAATTTATAGTATTCGAGTTTCTTATGATACTCCCACTATTCCGAATGAGAAGAATTTTGCTTATGTGGAGAGTAGTAAATTTTCTATGCTTGTAGATCATGAAAAGAATTCTTTAGGTGCTGGTTATATTGTTGAATTCATTCATGATGCTACTGAAAATTATTACGAGGGTGGAATATATGCTTGTAGGAATTGCAATAATATCAAGTTTCCTCTCTATGTGCTTAAAGTTTTGAAGTTATGCTTGTTTTGCCTTCCTATGCTAGTTGATTATTGTTCCCATAAGTTGTTTGCTCAAAAAATCCCTATGCATAGGGAGTGGGTTAGACGTAAATTTGCCAGTCATATTCTTCAAGATGCTCTCTTTATGTTACAATTCTTATCCTTTATGAGAGCATCATTGAAATCATGCCTAGCTAGGGGCATTAAACGATAGCGCTTGTTGGGAGGCAACCCAATTTTATTTTTGTTCCTTACTTTTTTCTCCTGTTTAGTAATAAATAATTCATCTAGCCTCTGTTTGGATTTGGTTTTATGCTTTTAATTAGTGTTTGTGCCAAGTAGAACCGTTGGGAAGACTTGGGGAAAGTCTTGTTGATCTTGCTGTAAACAACAGAAACTTTAGCGCTCACGAGAATTGCTGCTTTTTTTATTTGGAAAGTGATATTTAGATAATTCTTCATGCAGATGATTAATAGATAAATTCCTCAGCTCCAGCAATTTATTTTATAATTTTTGGGGTTCCAGAAGTATATGTTTGATCCAGATTACTACAGACTGTTCTGGTTTTGACAGATTCTGTTTTTCACGTGTTGTTTACTTATTTTGATGAATCTATGGCTAGTAAAAGAGTTTATAAACCATAGAGAAGTTTGAATACAGTAGGTTTAACACCAATATAAATAAATAATGAGTTCATTACAGTACCTTAAAGTGGTGTTTTGTTTTCTTATACTAACGGAGCTCATGAGTTTTCTGTTAAGTTTTGTGTTGTGAAGTTTTCAAGTATTGGGTAAAGATTCGATGGACTATGGAATAAGGAGTGGCAAGAGCCTAATCTTGGGGATGCCCAAGGAACCCCAAGGTAATATTCAAGGACAACCAAAAACCTAAGCTTGGGGATGCCCCGGAAGGCATCCCCTCTTTCGTCTTTGTTTATCGGTAACTTTACTTGGAGCTATATTTTTATTTACCACATGATATGTATTTTGCTTGGAGCGTCATTTTATTTTATTTTGTTTTGCTTGCTGTTTGAATAAAATACCAAGATCTGAAATTTTACATGTTAGCGAGTCTTCACATAGTTGCATAATTATTCGACTACTCATTAATCTTCACTTATATCTTTCGGAGTAGTTTGTCATTTGCTGTAGTGCTTCACTTATATCTTTTTAGAGCACGGTGGTGGTTTTATTTTGAAGAAATAGATTAACTCTCGTGCTTCACTTATATCATTTTGAGAGTCTTTAGAACAACATGGTAATTTGCTTTGGTTATGAATTTAGTCCTAATATGATGGGCATCCAAGAGGGATATAATAAAAACGTTCATATAAAGTGCATTGAATACTAATAGAAGTTTGATACTTGATGATTGTTTTGAGATATGAGGATGGTAATATTAGAGTCATGCTAGTTGAGTAGTTGTGAATTTGAGAAATACTTGTGTTGAAGTTTGTGATTCCCGTAGTATGCACATATGGTGAACCGTTATGTGATGAAGTCGAAGAATGATTTATTTATTGTTTGTCTTCCTTATGAGTGGCGGTCGGGGACGAGCGATGGTCTTTTCCTACCAATATATCCCCCTAGGAGCATGCGCGTAGTACTTTGTTTCGATAACTAATAGATTTTTGCAATAAGTATGTGAGTTCTTGTAACTAATGTTGAGTCCATGGATTATACGCACTCTCACCCTTCCACCATTGCTAGCCTCTCTAATATCGTGCACCTTTCGCCGGTATCATAAACCCACCATATACCTTCCTCAAAACAGCCACCATACCTACCTATTATGGCATTTCCATAGCCATTCCGAGATATATTGCCATCCAACTTTCCACCATTCCGTTTATTATGACACGCTCCATCATTGTCATATTGCTTTGCATGATCATGTAGTTGACATCGTATTTGTGGCAAAGCCACCGTTCATAATTCTTCCATAAATGTCACTCATGAGTCATTCCACACCCCGGTACACCGCCGAAGGCATTCATATAGAGTCATATCTTGTTCTAAGTATCGAGTTGCAATTCTTGAGTTGTAAGTAAATAAAAGTGTGATGATCATCATTATTAGAGCATTGTCCTAGTGAGGAAAGGATGATGGAGACTATGATTCCCCCACAAGTCGGGATGAGGCTCCGAACGAAAAATAAAAAAAGAAAAAAAAGAGGCCATAAAAAGAAGAGAAAAGGCCCAAATAAAAAAATTAAAAAATAAAAAAAATAAAAAAATGAGAGAAAAAGAGAGAAGGGGCAATGCTACTATCCTTTTACCACACTTGTGCTTCAAAGTAGCACCATGTTCTTCATGATAGAGAGTCTCCTATGTTGTCACTTTCATATACTAGTGGGAATCTTTCATTATAGAACTTGGCTTTTATATTCCAATGATGGGCTTCCTCAAAATGCCCTAGGTCTTCGTGAGAAAGCGAGTTGGATGCACACCCACTAGTTTCTTTTGTTGAGCTTTGATACATTTATAGCTCGAGTGCATCCGTTGCATGGCAATCACTACTCACTCACATTGATATCTATTGATGGGCATCTCCATAGCCTGTTGATACGTCTAGTTGATGTGAGACTATCTTCTCCCTTTTTGTCTTCTCCACAACCACCATTCTATTCCACCTATAGTGCTATATCCATGGCTCACGCTCATGTATTGCGTGAAGATTGAAAAATTTTGAGAACATCAAAAGTATGAACCAATTGCTTGGCTTGTCATCAGGGTTGTGCATGATTTAAATATTTTGTGTGGTGAAGATGGAGCATAGCCAGACTACATGATTTTGTAGGGATACCTTTCTTTGGCCATGTTATTTTGAGAAGACATAATTTCTTAGTTAGTATGCTTGAAGTATTATTATTTTTATGTCAATATGAACTTTTATCTCGAATCTTATTGATCTGAATATTCATGCCACAATTAAAAAGAATTACATTAAAATTATGCCAAGTAGCACTCCGCATCAAAAATTTTGTTTTTATCATTTACCTACTCGAGGACGAGCAGGAATAAAGCTTGGGGATGCTGATACGTCTCCAACATATCTATAATTTTTGATTGCTCCATGCTATATTATCTACTATTTTGGATGTTTATGGGCTTTATTATACACTATTACATCATTTTTAGGACTAACCTATTAACCTAGAGCCCAGTGCCAGTTTCTGTTTTTACCTTGTTTTAGAATATCGCAGAAAAGGAAAACCAAACGGAGTCCAATTGACCTGAAACTTTACGGAACTTATTTTTGGATCAGAAGAAGCCCAGGAGACTTGGAGTCTACGTCAAGGAAGCTTCGAGGAGGCCACGAGATAGGGGGCGTGCCCACCCCCCTGGGCGCGCCCTCCAGCCTCATGGGCCCCTCGTGCCCCCCTGACGTACTTCTTCCGCCTATATATCTCCATATACCGTAAAAACATCCGGGGGCACAATAGATCGGGAGTTCCGCCGCCAGAAGCCTCCGTAGCCACCGAAAACCAATCTAGACCCGTTTCGGCACCCTGCCGGAGGGGGCAATCCCTCTCCGGAGGCCATCTTCATCATCCCGGTGCTCTCCATGATGAGGAGGCAGTAGTTCTCCCTCGGGGTTGAGGGTATGTACCAGTAGCTATGTGTTTGATCTCTCTCTATCTCTCTCTCGTGTTCTTGAGGTGATACGATCTTGATGTATCACGAGCTTTGCTATTATAGTTGGATATTATGATGTTTTCTCCCCCCCCCCTCGACTCTCTTGTAATGAATTGAGTTTCCCCTTTGAAGTTATCTTATCGGATTGAGTCTTTAAAGATTTGAGAATACTTGATGTATGTCTTGCCGTGCGTATCTGTGGTGACAATGGGATATCACGTGATTCACTTGATGTATGTTTTGGTGATCAACTTGCGGGTTCCACCCATGAACCTATGCATAGGGGTTGGCACACATTTTCATCGTGATTCTCCGATAGAAACTTTGGGGCACTCTTTGAGGTTCTATGTGTTGGTTGAATAGATGAATCTGAGATTGTGTGATGCATATAGTATAATCATACCCACGGATACTTGAGGTGACATTGGAGTATCTAGGTGACATTAGGGTTTTGGTTGATTTGTGTCTTAAGGTGTTATTCTAGTACGAACTCTAGGGATGTTTGTGACACTTATAGGAATAGCCCAATGGATTGATTGGAAAGAATAAATTTGAGGTGGTTTCGTACCCTACCATTTGTGCTCACTTTTACCATCTCTTTGTTTGTTCTCCACTATTAGTGACTTTGGAGTGACTCTTTGTTGCATGTTGAGGGATAGTTATGTGATCAATTATGTTATTATTGTTGAGGGAACTTGCACTAGCGAAAGTATGAACCCTAGGCCTTGTTTCAACACATTGCAATACCATTTGTGCTCACTTTTACCATTAGTTACCTTGCTGTTTTATATTTTCAGATTACAAAAACATTTACCTACCATCCATATACCACTTGTATCACCATCTGTTCGCCGAACTAGTGCACCTATACAATTTACCATTGTATTGGGTGTGTTGGGGACACAAGAGACTCTTTGTTATTTGGTTGTAGGGTTGCTTGAGAGAGACCATCTTCATCCTACGCCTCCTACGGATTGATAAACCTTAGGTCATCCACTTGAGGGAAATTTGCTACTGTCCTACAAACCTCTGCACTTGGAGGCCCAACAACGTCTACAAGAAGAAGGTTGTGTAGTAGACATCAAGGGTTTACATGGAGTCGGTTACATAAGAAGGAATCTTCGGTCGCCAAACTTGCCTTCCACGCCAAGTAGAGTCCAATCCGGACATGGTGTAGTCTTCGGCCTTCATGTCTTCACAGCCCATCAATCGGGCCCATGGATAACAGGCCGAACGCCCGAGGACCCCTTAGTCCAGGACTCCCTCAGTAGCCCCTGAACCTGGCTTCAATGACGAGGAGTCCGACACGCAGATTTGTCTTCGGCATTGCAAGGCGGGTTCCCCTTTCTCCGAACTCCAAAATAGTCTTCGGATGCGACGATATTATCCGGACCTGTCACATACCACACACAATTGCAGAGAGAATATATATATATTTTCAAACGAGTTCTATCCACTGACAACTTTTTACAACACGACATTGCGTTTGTTCGATCATAATTTCGAACCGCTTTTCGTCTGCCGCTCCACGTCTTGAGACACGGTTGCCATTGGCACATCTTGTCAAAGCAGAGATCGTGTCCCCTTATCACGGGATTCTCATCGATGCGGGCATGGGTAACCCAACCGTGCCATTTATAGAACCCTTGGGAATAGGCGAGTTTTTAGTACGAGTGGGGAGGCGCTTGATATTCGCGGCCTTTATAAGGGGATAAGGACACTCTCCCTTTACCCACACCCTTCTTCATATTCAGTCCTTCCGTCCTCGAGATCTAGTGCCCAAGCTTTTAGCTTTTTCTTATTTCGAGAAGGCACTCCAATCATGTCCGGATCTGGAGCTGGAGGCAACTGGATGGCCTCCTTCGTTAAGAAGAAGGACATCACGGAGCTCCGGGAGACCGGCTATTTAGCCAAGGAGATTGCTCACCGACTCCCGGTAAAAGGGCAAATCGTCCCTACCCCCGAGCCCCATGAGAGGGTTGTGTTTCACACACACTTCATCCGTGGGATGGGATTCCCTCTTCATCCATTCGTCCGTGGATTGATGTTTTACTATGGGTTGGACTTCCATGATCTGGCCCCCAACTTTATCCTCAATATCTCCGCATTCATAGTTGTGTGCAAAGCCTTTCTCCGCATCCCACCTCACTTTGGCCTATGACTGAAGACTTTTAGTGTAAAGCCAAAGGTGGTGCGCGGCCAACAGGCCGAGTGCGGAGGTGCCATGGTGGGCAAGATGCCCAATACCACCTGGCTCGAAGGCTCCTTTCTAGAGACGGTGAAGGGATGGCAATCGGGGTGGTTCTATATCATCGAGACGCGCGACGCCGACTGGGCGGCGGCTCCCAAATTCTGATCCGGAGTCCCGATGCGGCTTACCTCCTGGCAACAGAAGGGCCTGACCTGGGGACCTTTGGAAGAGATCACGGGGCTCCAAACGTGCCTCCAGAATATGATAACCCGTAAGATCATGCTCGTTGATGTGATCCAGGTCATGCTTGTACGCCGGATCCTCCCATGTCAGCGCCGGACCTATTATTTGTGGGTGTTCGATTCGGCCGAGCACCAGACACTGCTAAGGCTTTTCGACACGATGCACAAAGATATCTGGCAGGTGCTCCTCAAGGGCAGCGAGACGCTGCCACCCTTGACCAAAGATCGCGGGCTCAACTTTAAGCATCAGGACAATACTAAGCCTTCTTATCAATTTCTTTTTCAGGCCTGTCGACCTAGCGGGACGGATTAATAGTCCAGCTCCGCTGCACGAAGACGACAGAACCCCACTCCTTACGGAGATGCTATTTCCGGTGCCTTACGACATGCCGGAGAAAAAGGTCAAAACCATGGCCAAGGGGACCAGGAGTGGGCTTCGCCGAAGGAGCACCTTGGTCATTTCGTCTGATGATGAGACGGACCCCTCAGCTGTCGATGATGGTGACGAGTAGGGAGGCGACTCCCCTCTTGTGGGAGGAAGGGAGAAAAGGGAGGCCTCCACGAGTTTGGAGGCGGAGGCGCCCAAGAGGGGGAGAGGCTCCTCGTGGATAACTCCGCGTGGGATGTTGATAGCAGTCTGGAGCGACCTCATCGGACCAAGCCTCGGGCTGCCACGTGAGTACCAGAATCAAAAAATCTGGCCTTCTTAGTTTGTAATATTTATACATCTTTAAACCTTGTCATTGTAGTCCGGCACGCGATGGCTCCCCGCGATCCTCGACAGAGGATTCGCTGGACTCGAAGGAGATGGCTAGCATGTCTCTGCCACCTGCTCTTTCCATCTCACCCAAGGGTGATGACGAGGTGGTGTCCAAAAAGACTTTCTCATGCCGGGGGGAGATTCCGGAGACCATCGGGGTGACATCCCAGGATGACTCCTCGGCCGCCGGACATACGGGGGAAAAAGTCCCCACGGGGACTGGTGATGGGGCCCGAGTTCCTTTCGGGCCTCATCTGGATACCCTTTCGGAGATCTACATGGCTCCAGGGTCCAGCGAACGGCATTCCCCCCAAGGAGGGAGTGTGCCTATTCCACCGGTGACCTCTGTCCAACCAGAGGCACCGGATAATCTGCTGGAGGCGCTACGAGGTGCCTCTATCATGGATGAGCATCGTGTCCTTATGGACACGGTAATAGAGAAGGTTCGGTTTGTCAAAAGCGGACTGACCGAAGCCTGCACCATCCTTCTAACAGACTTTGAGGTAAGTAATGTCATTGTAGGAAAAATATCACCGTATAGACAGTAGCCCCTGATGCTCTGTTTGGTGTTCGGGAGGAAACGCCAAACAGAGGATCGAGAATGAATATCGCAGGAGTCTAACATGAGTTGTCTATGTGAATAAGCAGGTATCGTTGTAGGCTACCACTACTCATGTTGTGGAAGTTTCCTTACTGAAGCGGAAACTGGAACAGGTCATGGAGGAGCTCGGCCTCGTGAAGAAGCAGCTAGAAGATAGCCAAGGTATGCAGTAACCTGTGGGTACATTTCAAAAAAATGAGTAGTTCAGCCGGACTAAAGTGTCATAAACTTTATTAGTGGCCATGACCAAGGTGGCGGCCCTTAAGAAGGTGCTAGCCGAGGCCGAGGATAAAGTGGCCAAGGAACGCGCCTCGCGCGAGGAGCACGAGGCCCGGGTTGGCGAGGCGCAGCAACAGCTCCATGGTGCAATAGAGAGGTTTGAGACCTTGGAGCGCGATTGTAAGGTGCAAGAGTCCGAATTGGCGGAGGCCCACCAGAGCGCGCAGGATGCACGAGCCGAAGCCCAGAGCGCCCTCCAGGAAATTCAGGCGGCCAAGAAGATTACGGCTGATAAATCTTTCACCATGCATAGAAAGTGTGTAGAAGAAATGTTCCTTGTACCTATCCTGAATTTGGATTTCCCAGGGGCGTTTACAGATCTGCCACATAGTGTGTCAAATGCTGCCGAGCATTTTAGAGCCGAAGAAGGGATGTCTACGGAGAAGCTATTTTGGTCCCAATATCCGGGATCCGAACATCCGGTGCCCTTCAGCGACCAGCTAAAGGTCGAGTTGCATAGGTTGGCAGAGCTAGCCATGAAGGACCTGATAGTCCGGTTGTGGCCTACTGATCCTATACCTAGCAGCTACTTCGGGCTTGTGCAACGGATTGTGAGTGCTTGTCTGCGGCTCGAAGCCGTGAGGCGGTCGGTTTGTATTGAAGGTGCGCGTATGGCCTTTTCCCGCGTTAAGACACATTGGGCGAAGCTAGATGCCAAGAAGCTAATGACCGAGGGGCCGCCGGAGGGCAAGGAGCATCGTCGGCCCGAGCACTATTTTGATGGTGTCCCGGAGGGGTCCCTCCTTGTGGCGGAGCAATGTTTGAAGGATATCATATTCCCATGAGAACATGTGTATTACCTTGCCCTGTAATATGGAACAATGGTGTTGTGTAGTATAATTCTTATGATTTAAATTTACCTCCTGTGTGGCCGTTTATTAACTCTGAGGGTTGACTAGTCATCGGCTTCTGCCCCCATCTAGATAGTATGGGGGTGTTCAGGATAAATCTAAACACTCTTTACTCCACATTCTGGTCCTTAAAGGAGGTGTTTAGCGCAACAAACAAGGCAATCAGACTATGTGGCATTTACCGCCCTCACTTAGCCATAGGAGTTTGACAATTAAGAAAGTTTGGCGAGGCCCCTGGTATTCGGAAGACCGAACTAGGGGCGCTGTGCATGCCTAATCGGGGGAACCGATTCTTCATAAGAAGGAGAAAAAAATCTCTAACGATTTGGAACCTCTCGAGCAGCTGACCGGCTCTCGCCGCATCATGACAATCAGTTTTCAGCTTTCTCTACTGAGGTGCTCATCCGGAAGAACCAGGACACAATCGCAGCAGTTCTCCCTTTACTACCCTAGCCGATATAGCGGAACATAGGGTAGTAAGCACAGGAGCCGGGCAACCCAACTATTGACAAAATACATGATTCGGAGCCGATGCATATAATGCTATAAGTTCGGGGTGCCGAACTATACTATAAAAGTGTTCAGACTTTTTATTGCCGTAGTGTTGGGTGTAATGAAGCCCCTGGCATAGTAATACGTACCATGGTGTACGTGTGCGGTGAGTAATTAATACCGAGGTGAGTAAACGGAAAAAATGAAATAATAAGCTGACGTTGCCGTGTATTCACCATTGTGATGTAACTAGTACATCAAGGCGTGCTTTGTACAAGTAATGCGATAAGCAAGTAGGGCTATTTAACATGCCGCAACCAAGGGCGTGCTACGTGCGGGCATGAAAAAGCAAGTATGGCAATCGTTTAGTAGAGACCACCTGGGAATTCCCTTGTAAGCCAGAGGTCCTTGCCTCCTTGGTGTGTTCTGCAAGCTGGTTGTCCGCATAGACCTCCAAAAGAGAACAAAACCCGTAAAAAAAGAAAAAGTAAAAGCGTGCGAATCCCAGGGTCGGTCGAGCCGTATAGTGGACCGCGAAGGAGTTATGCCTCCGTCAATCTCCATGGGGTTTTGAGTGCGTAGTTTATGTATGTGTGGTATTAGTGCCATTACCTCATCAGGGATGGGACGGAGGTCAAATTGCTAATTCGGCTCTTGACGAGCCGAGCTGTCCTGCTGCAGTGTGGTCCGGACCCTCTTGATGATGTCCAGGGGCTCGGCAGCCGGATTATAATGCTGCTTGAGAAGGCCGCTCTATACTTCTGCTGCTAGGGCGGCAGTGCGCTCCTCTGTACGGAGGGAGTGTTTCGTGTTTCTATTTACTACAATGATGCCACGTGGACCGGGCATCTTGACCTTGAGATAAGTGTAATGTGGCACCGCATTGAATCTAGCAAATGCGGTTCGTCCGAACAGGGCCTGATAGCCGCTGTGAAATGGGACGATATCGAAGATTAATTCTTCGCGTCGGAAGTTATCCGGGGAACCGAATACTACCTCCAACGTTATTGAGCCTGTACAATGGGCCTCTACACCTGGTATGACTCCTTTAAAGGTAGTCTTTGTGGGCTTGACCCGTGAGGGGTCGATGCTCATTTTACGTACTGTATCCTGATAGAGCAGGTTGAGGCTGCTACCACCGTCCATTAGGACTCGTGTCAGGTGGAATCCGTCGATGATTGGGTCGAGGACTAGCGCGGCTGAACCGACGTGGCGAATGATGGTTGGATGATCTCGGCGGTCAAAGGTGATCAGAAATGACAACCACGGATTGAATTTTGGGGCGACTGGCTCTAACGCATGGACGTCCCTAAGTGCGCGCTTGCGCTCCCTTTTGGGGATGTTTGTAGTGCATATTTTATGTTCACCGTTTTTACTTGAGGGGGAAATTTCTTTTGCTCCCAGTGTTCGGCTGCCGGGGCTCCTCATCATCGTCCTCGCTCTGTGATTCTCCTTCCTTGTTTCTGCTATTGACCTCGCTGGCTTGTTTAAAGACCCGGCAATCTCTGTTAGTATGGTTGGCCGGTTTGTCTGGGGTGCCATGTATCTGGCAAGGACGATCGAGTATGCGGTCCAAGCTGGATGGTCCTCCGCTACTCCTTTTATAGGGCTTCTTTCGCTGGCCGGAATTGGAGCCATTGAATCCGGCGTGAACTGTAGTGTCATCGGCGTTATCGCCATTGCTTCGGTGTTTGTGTCTATTGCGCCGGAGCTTGCCGGTGCTATTTTTGTCCTCGGAGGGGCCTATTTCATTGGCTGCTGATACGTCTTTGTCGTATCTATAATTTTTGATTGTTCCATGCCAATATTATTCAACTTTCATATACTTTTTGGAAACTTTTTATATTATTTTTGGGACTAACATATTGATCCAGTGCCCAGTTCCAGTTCCTGTCTGTTGCATGTTTTTGGTTGAGCAAAATATCCATATAAAACGGAGTGCAAACGGGATAAAAACGGACGGATCTTATTTTTGGAAAATATGGAAAATTCGGAAGGAAAATCAACGCGAACCAGTGCCCGAGGTGGTCACAAGGCAGGGGGGCGCGCCCCCCCTTAGGGCACGCCCCTACCCTCGTGAGCCCACCGTAAGGCGGTTGACGCTCTTATATTGCCACAAGAAAGCTAATATTCGGAAAAAAATCATGGCAAAGGTTTCAGGCCAATTGGAGTTACGGATCTCCATATATATACGAAACGGTGAAACAGAGCCAGGAGAGAATGTAGAACCAGAGAGAGACAGAGAGATAGATCCAATCTCAGAGGGGCTCTCGCCCCTCCCACGCCATGGGAGCTAAGGAACAGAGGGGAAACCCTTCTCCCATCTAGGGAGGAGGTCAAGGAAGAAGAAGAAGAAGAAGAAGGGGGGCCCTCTCCCCCTTGCTTCCAGTGGCGCCGGAGCGCTGCCAGGACCATCACCATCACCGCCATCTTCACCAACAACTTCGCCGCCATCATAACCAACTCTTCCCCCCTCTATGCAGAGGTGTAACCTCTCTCTTACCCGCTGTAATCTCTACTTAAACATGGTGCTCAACGCTATATATTATTTCCCAATGATGTATGGCTATCCTATGATGTTTGTGTAGATCTGTTTTGTCCTAATGGCTATTTGATGATCGTGATTGGTTTGAGTTGTATGTTTTATTATTGGTGTTGACCTATGGTGCTCTCCGTGTCGCGCAAGCGTGAGGGATTCCCTCTGTAGGGTTTGCAATATGCTTATGATTTGCTTATGGTGGGTGGCGTGAGTGACAGAAGCACATACCCGAGTAAGTACATTGTTTGCGTATGGGATAAAGGGGACTTGATACTTTAATGCTATGGTTGGGTTTTACCTTAATGAATCTTTAGTAGTTGCAGATGCTTGCTAGAGCTCCAATCATAAGTGCAGATGATCCAAGTAGAGAAAGTATGTTAGCTTATGCCTCTCCCTCAAATAAAATTGCAATAATGATTACCAGTCTAGTTATCGATTTCCTAGGGACAAATAACTTTCTTGTTGACAAAAGCTCTCTACTAAAACTAATTTAGCTGTGTCTTTATCTAAACAGCCCCTAGCTTTTATTTTCGTGTTCTTTACTTTCTTGCAAGCTTACCCAAAAACACCTACAAAGTACTTCTAGTTTCATACTTGTTCTAGGTAAAGCGAACGTCAAGCGTGCGTAGAGTTGTATCGGTGGTCGATAGAACTTGAGGGAATATTTGTTCTACCTTTAGCTCCTCGTTGGGTTCGACACTCTTATTTATCGAAAGAGGCTACAATTGATCCCCTATACTTGTGGGTTATCAGCTGTGTTTGTACTGCGGGCCAGCCAACTATCCTCTCCAGCGCAAAAGCGGGTCATAAGTGCCGTGAGGGCTGCCATGGATCTCGGCTTTTCCTGGCCGAGGTAGCGGGCAAGCCATTCGTCTCGGATGCTATGCTTAAAGGCCGCTAGGGCTTCGGTGTCCGGACAATCGATGATCTGGTTCTTTTTTGTTAGGAACCTAGTCCAGAATTTTCTGGCTGATTCTCCGGATAGTTGAACTATGTTGCTTAAATCATCGGCGTCGGGTGGCCGGAGATATGTACCCTGGAAGTTGTCGAGGAAGGCCTCTTCCAAGTCCTCCTAGCTGCCGATGGAGTTCTCAGGCAGACTATTTAGCCAGTGTCGAGCTGGTCCTTTCAGCTTTAATGGGAGGTATTTGATGGCATGGAGGTCATCTCCTCGGGCCATGTGTATGTGAAGAATAAAATCTTTGATCCACACTGCGGGGTCGGTTGTTCCGTCGTATGATTCAATATTGACAGGCTTGGACCCCTCGGGGAATTCATGATCCAGCACCTCGTCTGTGAAGCAGAGAGGGTGTGCGGCGCCTCTATAGCGGGCCGTGTCACGGCGTATCTCCGACGACGTTCGTCTGTAGATATCGGCCTGGGTGTGATTAAATTTGTCACGTCCGAATGGGTAGCTGTCGTCCCGAGTATGGGAACGTCCTCGCGATCCGTATATAGATCTGGTGTGTCCTGCTCTATTATCCAATTCCTGCCGAAGATCATATGTATGGTCCCGAGCAGGTATGTCCCTGTTTTTGTGAGGCGGTGGGGCGGGCTGCTATTCGGTCTGATCTGTCGTTTTATCCCGCCCGCGGGATGGCCGGTCCGCCGCTCTGTCCCGACCACGTGGTGGTCGGTCCGCATTGCGCGAGGGAGGTATGGGGTCTGTTGCCTCCTCATCAAATTAAGGTAGCTATCCATATTCCTCGGCTGTCAGGACATCAGTCCATCTGTCGATGAGCAGTTCTTGTTCAGCTTGAAGCTGTTGTTGTTTCTTTTTCAGGCTCCTTGCCGTGGCTATGAGCTGAAGCTTAAAGCACTCCTGCTCGAGAGGATCCTCAGGCACGATGAAGTCTTTGTTGCCAAGGCTTGTCTCCTCCTCGGAGGGTGGACGGTAACTATCATCCTCCGAGTCATCTTCTATGGCCTGTTCGTCAGGGTTGCCTTGCCTGCTGTCGTGTTCCTGTTCGGATGTAGCCCCGACAGGGTCTTCATTGTTTTCGGCGTCGCCCGAAGTACTATTTTCTCCGGTATCAGTGTTGACGTCCTTTGAGCGGCGCGGGTTGGGGCGGCGTTTGGGCCGCCGGCGCTTGGACTGTGTCTTGGAGGTTTTATTCGCATCTGGTTCTTGTTTAGGTGTGTCAATCATGTACACGTCGTACGAAGAGGTAGCTATCCAACGTCCAGTGAATGGCGGGTCTTGGCCTTGCTCCTTGTCGGCATCGTCGTCCATACCGTCGATGTCTTTGGAGCCATAGTCAAGCACGTCGGTTAAGTCATTAATGGTGGCTATGAAGTGGGTGGCGGGTGGGAAGCAAAATTCCTCATCATCTGTCTCTAGCTCGAACCGGACATAGTTCGGCCGTGAGTCCTTCTGCAAGTACAAATTCTTTAAAGATTTTAGCATGTCACCCAAAGGCGAGTGCTGGAACACATCAGCGGCACTGAACTTGAAGATCGATAACCGATCTAGCTCGGTGTCCGTGGGCGTACACAGTCCGGAACTTAAAGCCGGAGACGAGTCCGAAGTTTCGTTAAAGTGAATATTGTAGGGCGTCGAGTCCATGTGCGGCTCCAACACCGCGGACTCTGCGACCTCAGATGGCTCGATCTGCTTCGGCTCTAAGGTTGTTGCAGCCGCAGGAACCATTTCCTGGGTGTGATCCGATGACAGATTTAAGTCACGTTCATCGGGATGAGGAGGGGGGCAATCTCCGCGGGTTCAAATCCTTCGAAGATCAAGTCTTTATGGATATCCACAACATAATTCAAGCTTCCGAATCTGACCTAATGGCCAGGGGTGTAGCTGTCGATCTGCTCCAGATGGCCAAGCGAGTTGGCCCGCAGTACGAAGCCGCCGAATACGAAGATCTGTCCAGGGAGGAAGGTTCCTCTTTGGACAGCGTCATTATTGACGATTGAAGGGGCCATCTAACCTTTTGTCGACGGCACAGTGGAACTCTCAATGAAAGCACCAATGTCGGTGTCAAAACCGGCGGATCTCGGGAATGGGGTCCCGAACTGTGTGTCTAGGATCGATGGTAACATGAGACAGGGAGACGATGTTTACCCAGGTCCGGGCCCTCTCTATGGAGGTAATACCATACTTCCTACTTGATTGATCTGGATGAATATGAGTATTACAAGAGTTGATCTACCACAAGATTGTAATGGCTAAACCCTAGAAGTCTAGCCTATGTGGGTATGGTAATGAGTATATATATGGTGTCCTTTCTGGACTATCCCATGCGGTTTATATAGACTCCGAGGGGATCTAGGGTTTACATGGAGTCGGTTACATAAGAAGGAATCTTTGGTCGCCAAACTTGCCTTCCACGCCAAGTAGAGTCCAATCCGGACATGGTGCAGTCTTCGGCCTTGATGTCTTCATAGCACTTCAGTCCGGCCCATGGATAACAGGCCTGGCGCCCGAGGACCCCTTAGTCTAGGGCTCCCTCAGTAACCACCATGAAAACTGTAGGTGCACTTACCGACAGGAATCAATGCTGACAGATGAACATGAGCAACATATTTCTGAATTCTTCCTCCAACAGAAAACTGGAATACTTGATAATGAGGTGGATCTCCGAGGGGATAAATACTACGCCACATGTCGCCAAGGAGGGTAGCAAAGCTGAGAGGTGCAGGAGTGGGACTGAACTCCATGGAAGTTGACCACCATCTACGCATGAAACAACGGTTAATGGTAACCGAAATAAGACTATATGCAACAACCAAGTGAAGCAAGCAAGGGCAACAACCAGACCCTATGCTACCGGTTTCAAACATTCCGGCGGACTAGGACGCTCTATAGCCAGACCTGCTCTGATACCAAGCCTGTGGCACCCCGGCTTAGAGAAAACCAGAACGCCCCGTATTCCAGCCCAGAGATCAAGGTGAAGTCTTCTAGAATACGTCACTGCTTAGTATAGAACAAACCAGCTCTCTATTCAACACGAATATGAATAGAAGGGTTCCGATATTACAATGAATAACATCAGTACGGAGACACTACGCCAATGACGGTTGCTCTATACAAGCAGCATAACAACTCGAAGTAGCGGAACAACTACTGGCAGCGGAACAATGAACGGCGATGATGGACTCCAATCTATAGGGACTCTGGCTGGAACATTTATCCTAACTCGCGAACATGAGAACAACACCAAACAAGCAAGCAATCCAGGCACGACCTGCAAACTGGCATGACACGCCAGGTCAGTACATTTAATGTACTTGCAAGCTCACAATAACCAGAAGCATTCAAGAAAAACAACAGCATGGCAATTACAGGTTAAGCAGGAATTATCATGAGATCATCAGGATAACATGGTATGAACAACATGAACATAATACCGCTAGAACAATATGATCATGGCATGAACATATAAATCTAATGATACTAGCATGCAACATGATGACACTATATGCACCATTTATTCCGCTCGGGTTACCTCATAACCATCACATGCATCACTTACCATCTTCGGACATTACATGATCATCTCAGGATCAAATCAAGCTTGGTATAAACAATACCGTAATAATCATCAAATGACCACAAGGAGCATGATCTTCACCAACGATTCTCGCACAACATCAGGAATATCCAACAACTCGGTATCCTCGATACCAAAGTGATCATTCTGGCGATCACAACAATGACCAACACTTGGTCTTAAACGGTGATCCTTCCGGCGATCACAACCAACTTATCTCATCATCGAACCGGGGTTGTTATTAAGCCCATTATTATTATTACTGTTGACTCATAGTTTGACCAACACGAACTGGGCCCTTATCCGCGGGCGCGTCTATCGATAGATTTAATATACACTCTACAGAGGTTAGTACACTGCACCCACACTACGGAACCCATGGCCTCGCACTCCCATTCGGGTGGACCAACGGCGTTTCAGCAAAACCGATCTATTGTCATGACACTCTCCCGGCCACTCCGACTCACTCCCCACTGGGCTAGTCCTGGGTGGCCCCGTGTCTACCATAGACACAACGACCACCGTCGTGGCCAAACATAAACGGTACCAAATAGGGACCCGGATCCATAACAACAACAATGGTTATGGCCAAGGTTCTGTCTGCTTACCGGGCTAGGGTGCCACACGCCCATAACCTTCCCTCGTTGGAGGCACCGGCGAGAGCCATGACAATAGACCCAGTTAGGACCTTCCCATAAAGGTAAGCGTGGTTGCACTGGTTAGTACGATATGGTGGCACCATGACTTAGCCAACACTTGTTCAAGTTTAATTTAATCTGGTTAAACTTGTATGCAAATATGCTGAGCCATGATAAAATAACATGATGCAATTACAATGCATGAGCATGATATCAACATAAGCACGGGTGCAACATAACTATCCACCATATCAATAATGAATCATCTCCAACTTAGCATGGCATAATGGAGAGTATGAATATTACCAGTACAACACTACTCATAGCATAACATGACCACTATCATCAACAATAAATATCATGCAAGAACATATCAACAATGCCATCATGCAAGCATTTAACCAACTGAATGCAAAGGAACATGCATAACAACTGTACTTGGGACAGATGGCACTCATGCACCGAAGACCATTACTAACATCAACATGTACTACTAGCAAGAATAAGCATATGAAAGGAATACTAACAACTAGCAGGGCATGACAACCAGGTGCATAATAACATAGCAAGAAAATAAGCACTAACCAAGAATCATTACTAAACAACGATAACCATATTTTAAACAAGCAATCATTTAATAAATATTCAAGATGAAAAACCATGGCTACTGCATGACTATCATGCAAGTGGGAATTGTGGCTTGCCTAGGGCGACGGAGACTCCAGGAAGAAGTGCGGTGAAGTCGCGGAATGAAACATCGGACAGTTCTTTCTCGGAGGGGGGTGATTAGAGGGAAGAGCAAAATGGTCATTTTCACTGTGAAACCACCTGGTGAAAATGTTACCAAAAGATAGAGCTCGACGAGATGAATAATTGAGCATTGGTTTCACCTCAATCGGAGTTACGGTTGAAAAGTTATGAAGAGTTGAAGATCAGGGACCAATCTGTGAATAAACTTCAGCAAACAGGTCCCTGGAGAGGAAAAACTGAACACGCCTTCGTAGAGATTACGTTTTCGGTGAAGGGAAACGTATTTTCAACCGCAATAGATAGAAAGTATGCTTTCTCAAAAAGAAAACGTATTTCCGGAAAAGACGTCTCCACTTATCCACGTGGACCAGGGAATGAGAGGCTTACAGGTGGGGTCCAGGCGCAGGGGGAGGAGCCAGGCTCAGTCGTCTCCTTCCTCCCGCTCCTGTGCTCCCGTGCGATACAGAGGAGGAGCAGGGGAGGAAGCGGCGAGGGGGCCGGCCAGCTCCAGCCGTCTCTGGCCGAGCCGAGGGCACCGGCGGGACCAGCGAGGAGAGGGGGTCCCGTTCAGAGGGAGAACGACCGCCGGGCAGGAGAGGGATGGAGGGGAGAGGGGGCGCCAGGAGGACGACCGGGACGGGCGGGCAGTGGTGCTTTCCGGCGAAGCACGCACTCCGGTGAGGGGGCAAGTGGGTGGGGCGGCTGAGTGGAATGAGGGGGAGAAAGTGGACGTGGAGGGGACGCGAGAGGAGGCTCGGGTTGTCCAGAATCATGTCGAGGCCGAGGCGGCCATGGTGGACAGAGGCGAACTCCGGCGAGATGGGGTGATTCCAGAGAGGAAATGAGGCGAGGGAGAGATGGGTGAGCTGCGGGAGGACTCGGGGCACGCTTATATAGCCGAGGAGAAGGCTCTGGAGCATCGCTAGCGAGCTTGAGCAGTGCTCTAATGGAGGACAAAGGCTGGGCATGGCACGGGCACTGTTCTAGCGGCGCATTGATGCCGAACCACGACGAATCAGTGACGCAGGGCGATGCAGTCGAGCACGGGCCAGCTCCAAGACATGAATGGAGGTCGAGGGGAGGAGGCAGGAGACGAGAAGAGTGGCCGGACCGAGCCAGAGCTCACACTGCGCGTGACGCCAGCGTGATCACCACGGGCACTGGCGCAAATGGTGTGTTCTGGCCGGGCCGACCATGTCCAGTAGATAGACCGTCGTGCCCTTAGTACAAATGAGGAAATAAATCGGTCCAGGGGCAAAGAAGAGATTTGCACTTAGCTCCAAAGTAAATCAGTAAGAAGGTGTTTGTAACTCTCTGTGGTTAAACAAGCTTGGTAATGTGGTAAAGAATTTGTCTGGTAATGATCACACACTAAGGTGATGCAGGTCACCAAAAATAAGACTAAGAGGAGGAGTTTAGATGAGGGTTCCTGTATAAAGTGCAAAACTGGCCAGAATTAGGGCTTTGGATGATACACTCACATACTTGATTTCTGTGGGCTGAAATTTGTCATAGAGGGTTTATATGATGGTATGAAGCTTCTGTAAAAGTTTCATGCCATTTGGAAATACCAAAGTAGCACTTGCTTCACAAAGCTTCATTCTAGACGAAAACTTGGAAAAATTGCATAGGGCAATTGCATTAACTAATTGATCTAAAACTTGGGGGAGGGAGTCTATATAGGTATACGCATGGCCTGGTAAAGTTTCAGATCAATTGAAGCAATATAAAATATAGTTGCTTCACAAACTGCAAATCTGACCAGAAAGTAAGATTTGGGGATGGGCTCACATAGATGAGTTACTTCAGCTCATATTTGGTGGATAGTCATGATAAGATCATATAAAGGACCTTGCAAAATTTCAACTCATTTGGATATGCCTAGCTTGTGCTTCCTTCACAATCACTTCCATAAGTCAGGAACTTTGAAAAATTGCTCAGGAATATTTACTAAGAAAATGGAGTTGAATTTTGGCATGAGCCAATGATATGTACATGAAAAGCTGTCCAAGAAGTTTGGGGTCAATCAAGCAAATATAAATAACACTTCCTTTGCAAAGTGCCATTTAAGACAGAATGGGAAAAGAATTTATTGAGCATGATGGGAAACATGTCCAATGATATATTTTTCCATATTTGAGGAAGATATTACCCAAACAATTTATGAGAATTATTTTGGAATTTTAGGAGTGACAAAAATATAGGTTGCTTCACAACCTAGGGTTTTAAGGGTTATTCCTTTATCAGAAAAGGAATATTCCCAACAAAAGAAATTTGGGTTAGGTCAAGGATGGAAATGACATGATCTTGGGATGATGAAGGGGGTGACAAGCCACTATAAAACCTAGGAAGACATGATCTTCCCAAGTTTCAGAACCACACAGCCATGGAAAAGCAAAACAAAACAGGAAATCCAAGAAAATCAAAGGAAAAAGAAAAGGGCTAAAATCCAGGCTGTTACACCTAACTCTACTTCGCCCCTGCCTCCGCCAAGAGCGCGAGAACGGTCGACCGAAGTGGGGAGACGGCAAGGTCTGTTGCCGGGCGATATGTTTATATTAAAGATAACAAGGATTCATCCTTGGCATGGGCCTCGCTCACGCACAAAGAACCCGACAAGCACCCTTTTCCTTTAAAAACATCCCATACAGGTATAGTTCATACGGAATTGAAAACATGAGCAAGAGATAACAAGTCTTAAAATTAACAAGTGCCCGTAGTCTTACAAACTAAAAAAAAGATAAGATGCCCGTAATCCCTTGTTTGTCCCTCTCCTTGGAAGGTGGAACAAGAGGGCAAGAGGGCGAAAAGGGCGCCTCGATGAGGTGCGAGGAGCAGAAGGCACCAAGAGAGCGTCCTGGTGCCCGGAGGGGAGCTGGAAGATGAGGTAGCGGGCCGGCGATAACCGACGAAGGCGTCGGTGCCCGCGTACTCTGACTTGACGGCCGCCACCCACCTTCTTCGCCCTCTCCCTCCTACGCCAACCGCCCAAGGAGACAACGGGGAGCACCCCGATGAAGAGCTTGGAGAGGACGGCCCTCGGCAAGGCACGTGGCCGAGGGAGGGGCGGCGCGGTCAGTCAAACTCGGAGTGTGCATCTTGCCGCTCGACTCCCTCGCCGTCGTTGTCGCTGTCCTCCTCGTCACTCCCGCTTGAGGAGGAATCTTCATCGTCGGAGGAGCTCTCCACGCAGCACTTCAAGCGAGTTCCGAGATCTCCGAAGACCTTGATGGAGAGAAGGCTGCCCTCCGTTAACTTGAAGTAGAGGACAAGCCCTGCCGTCAGGCTGTGGTTGCATGTGAACATCTTCCATCCACGGCGGAGGTACATGAGGGGCAGGGAAGTCGACGTCGACCCGCGTGCCGCCATTCCCGCAGCCCTTCATGTGCAACCAGAGGGTCTAGGGTGGATCGAGCTTGATCTCCCGAGCAAAGGCAGTCGGGAGACGGAGGCGGCGACGCGGTGAGCGGCTCAGCCTGATGAAGAACTCGCAGGGCTGGTCCCCGATGTGGTGCTCCGTCATGGGAGTCATCGCTGGCGGAGGCGAGGCCGATGTGCCGCCCCATCCTTCTCTCCCCTGAGCGCCACGACAACCTCGACCTTTCCCCCCTTCCCCTCGTGGCTGGTTCTGCCGCCACGAGCCCTTGGGAAGGAGGAACACGCTGGCGAGCAGCGACCCTCGCCGCTACCATTAAAGGGCCATCGCTTCCTCTCTCCATGGCGGATGGAAGGAAGAAGCGGAGGTGGAAGGAGACGGATGATGGAAGAATGTGGAATGCCGCCCCTCACCTCCTTATAAAGGGGCGGAGTCGGGGCTCGGCCACCCCACTCGACCGATCCGGTCATCGAGGGCGCAGGGAATCAGGACCGGCCCGCTGCCCCAATCGGCGAAGGCCCGGTTTCCCGCCTCCACCTCCTGCCACCTGCATGAGGGACACATGGCAAGCGAGTAGCACTGAAGGGACAGGCGAAGCGGCGCTCCCCACCCCGTGATCATGGGGCGCGGGCGCCTTGAAGGCCACAACCCGAGTCCACCCGAGTAAATGGGTCGTGCCTCTACGCCTCCCTCTTTTTATGGGGAAGGCGCGAGCCGCCTCTTTACCACGATGTGACGCATGCGTGCGGGAACCGCCCCACGCATGACCCCATGTCACGCACGACCCTCGACGTCGCGCGTTCAACGTGGGTCGTGGGGAAGCATAGCAGACGAGAAATTACTACGGTAAAATCCGCCCCACCTGCCCGCGCACTGTTCTGGGCCTAGCCCAACAACGCGTCGCGCTTATGTATGGCCCAGGCCTGGGGGCTCCTGTCCGTGTACAAAGGTAGGGGCTCTCCTTTTGACCCCTTTACTTATGCACGGGAAGTCCGATCCATGCGTCGCGGCCACACTTAGCAGGGCAGAGGAGGGAAGCCGGAGAGAAGCCTAAGCACGAGGCAACCAAGGTAACGCCAAGACCAGAAGCACAGGAAGGAAAGAGGGAGAGGTGGACTCCCTCGGCAAGATCCTTGCCGATGTGGCCCCCCACAACCCCGACAAGAGCCTTGCTGGGGTAACTTGCTTGACGCCAGCAGAGCGAGCCACCCTTGAGCCCAAATGTTCCGAACGCCATCAACAACTACGTTGGAACCAAGGCTCAGGAGGCGCCTCTGTGGTGGCATGCAAATCTTCATCAAGGTCATAAATATATGAGTTCATATGAGGACTAGAAGATGGCGACCCTCGGCAGGATCCTAGCCGAGGAAATCCACAAGACCCCCGGCAAGATCCTTGCCGGGAATGACAGCAATGCCACGACAAGATCCTTGCCGGGCCCCCAGCAATACCCTTGCCGAGGGCATCAGCAGGGCCACTGCCAGGCCCGCACTATCCAAGACTGCTCCACCGTTTGCATGCAGCTGCCAGCCCAACCAGCTGGGCAAGCACCTGCGTGGCAACATGCAGCTTCCAGGCCAAATCAGCAAGCACCTGTGTGGCAGCATGCAGATATTCATGAAGGCCCTATCACTGCGCCACCTCAGCTGGATCCCTGCCTACATGGCGTTGCATGCATCGCCAGCCTGGGTGCGTGTCGAAGTGAGGCGAAGCGGCGATGGACGGGACGGGCCTCGTTCCCGTCCCCGATAAAGCTAATGGACACCTAGGTAGCGCATTTAATGTGCTTTGTCCCGTAAAGCTGAGCAATAAGCTCGCGCAATGTAGGCCTTTCCACCTCCTGTGTGCCACTGTGGCAGCTGCTTTTTCCTATAAAAGGAGGCCCGAGGCGACCAGGAGAAGGATTTGGCTTTTTGGAACGGGATAGCCATCGTAGCTAGTTCAGCAAGCTCAAGAACACTCAATACATCCACACAAAGCAGGACTAGGGTTTACGTATCCTTGCGGCCCAAACCTGGGTAAACGATCCGTGTTGTTGCTCCTAAACCTGCTCTTCTCACGACCCCACGCCCGCCGACCGTAGAAGGGAACCTAGTGATCCCATAGGCATCATTCTCACCGACATACATGCTAATGTATTACAGTAGTTCACCAAAATAAGTTATGTATAAACATGAAACTGTCACACCCTAGCTAGTCATGCATTAGAGTGTTGCATCATGTTTACTCATTCATCAGAAACTTGAAATGGGGATGACAGAACCCCCAGTCCCCTCTGAAACCAACTAGGGTTTACTAAAATAATTTTCAATGAACCTGAAATGCCCTTCTAAAATGCCCATCATTTTTGTCTTGGTTCAGAACCTCTGCCAAAAGTGGTGCACATTTTCCTAGGCCATCCTAGGGTTTTTGAATTAAATCATAACTATTTGAATTTGGGCATTTAAAATTATATAAAATATTTAAATGCTCAAATATCTCCAAACTAAAATGTTTCATGTTGGAAATAATCCAACTATGGACCAGGAGTAGTTTGGTGATTTTTGGAGTTGCCTAGGTATTTTATTTAATTCAACAAAGTTGCAGATATATTAAATAAAAACAGAAAACAGAAAATAAATAAAAGGAGTAGACTTACCTGGACCTACCTGCCCAGCCCAGCCGGCCCAGCACTGTGCTGGCCCGTGCCAGCCAGCTGCTTCCCCTTGCCAGAGCAGGCAGGGAGGTGAGCATGGCGCGCCCGAGCTCGCCACGCACCACCCAGCCTCTCTGCATCGCCCTGGTCGCCGTTGCGCCGCGTGGATCGTCTTCTGGTCGTCGCCCCGACCTCGCCGACACCCCATTCACTCTCCCCGGCTCTCCCTCGCTCTCTCTCCCGCCCGACCGAACACCACCGTCGCCGCCGTTCGCCATAGCCACCGTCTCCGACCACCCCTCGCTCCCCGACTAGCTCAGGAGCTCCGCCTCGACTCCCTCTTCCTCCCCACCGCTCCACGGGTCCCGGAAGCCCTGCATCGCCGCCACGTCGCCGTTCCCCTCTTCGGACTCCGACCACCGTCGCCGTCAAATTCGTCGTCTCCGGCGCGTCCCCGAGCCCGCTTCGACGCCCACTGCAACCGCGGTGAGCCCCCGGAGCGTTTCCCCCTTCTTCCCTGGTCTCTCCCGACCTCTAGGCCCTAGCTCCACCTCGACCGAGAGCTCCACGCCGCCGGCGATGTCGCCGTCGTGGCCACGGTCGCCGTAGCGCCCAACCGAGCACACCATCGTGCTCCACACATCACCAGGAGCACGTAGAACGCACCAACGCCTCCCCAAACCCCCTGCAACACTGATCCCGACCGCACCCGAACTCCGGCCGCCGCAGCCGAGCTCGCCGCCGTCGACTCCGGCCACCCCGACCCCAACGGGCTCCGCCAAGAGCTGCGGGTTGTCCTCAGCTCCACTCCGATGGCCTCCGCGGTCCATTTGGTGGCCGAAACGACCAAAACCACTCTCGCCGCCGCGCTAATGGTCGCCGCCGGCCAGAACTCCGGCGGGCTGACGTGGCTTAGTTAATTAGTCACTAACCCCCCCACCTACTGACGCTGACAAGTGGGCCCAGGGCCTAGTCAAAGCTAACCAGCCCGGGTCAACGCGGGATTAGCCCCTGTGTCACTGACGTGTGGACCCCACACGTCAGGTTTGACCCGAGCCAGCCCTGTTGACCTGCTGATGCCACTGTGACGTCAGGCTGACGCAGTAATTGAATTTCTGGATTTAAATTAAATCAGGAAATTCCAGAATATTATTTAAACTTCAAAAATTCATAACTTTTATTCTGTAACTCCAAATTGGACAAATTATATATGAAAAATGATCAGAAAAATCCAATCTATCCATCTGTACTATTTTCATGCATGATCAAACAAGTTAAATTGATGTTTTAATCAGAACAAGGAAAAGCACTTTAAAAGGCCATATTTGAATTTGAAATTTGAATCTTTGATTCAAATTTGTTCAAACACTTCTGGTTTTAGTTGCATTAGCCCAACACACTCATATTGCCATGTTTCATGCATGCATCATATTGTTGCATATTGTTTGGTGATGTTTGTGTATCGATGTCCTTTGCGACAGGATCTGTTCCCGAGGAGTACCGTGATTACCCTAACGAAGAACCGTATCCGTGCAACGAACCATCAGGCAAGCAACCAACCATTTGATCATATCGATACAATCCCATGTTCTCGCTCCTGCTCTCTTTTACTGCATTAAGACAACGCGATTCAAACTGCTGTGTGCTACGGTAGTTGAACCCATTTCCTCTGCATGACCTGTCATTGCCACAGTAACTAGATGAAACCCACTAGCATGTGTAGGAGTTGATTGAGCCATATGTATGTGTTGTTCCTACCTTGCTATGCCTGCTATGCTTAGAGTCGTGTCAGGTCTGGTTCATCTGGGTGATGGGCTAGAGTGAAATGATTATGTCGGTAATGAGAGTGGTGTGGTGAACACGATTTGGTAAAGGTATCGATGAGAGGCCATGTAGGAGTACATGGTGGGTTGTTTCATTGAAGCCGACCTTAAGCACTGAGATCTGTATGTGTGATTTAAGAATCAGCTACTACCATGCATTGGGCCCGAAACCAATGGACCCTCTCGACTTCTTATTCACCCTAGTTCTCCGTCCAGGAGTTGCAAGTAGTTTCTGGTGTTTGTAGCCTACTGGAGGCCGTGGACAGCGCTGACCGTAGGGGTGGGCTGTGATGCGGTAGGTACGTGGCACGGTGTACCGAATACCCGTTAGGTATCTCGGGAACCCTGTTCACATCGTTCGGGGCCGTATGGGAAACCTCGGCCGGACTCCCTGCGGATGGAACCTGAATAGGCGATAAACCTGGACTGGAGGCTTAGGTGATTAGGTAGGTCGTGGCCGACACCCACGTTGGGCTTCCGCTTGAAGGTTGCCGAGTACATGTCGTGTAAACGACGATAAGTGGTGAGAGCGTGTATGAAGAAGTACACCCCTGCAGGGTTATCATGATCTATTCGAATAGCCGCGTCCGCGGTAAAGGACTACTTGGTTGCCTATACAGTTCATAGACAAGTAAATGGAAACTACTAAAAGCCTCAAGATAAGTGTGAGTGCCGAGGATGGCTCTTCCGTAGGAAGACGGAGGTGGATCCTCGGTAGTGTATTGAAGTGGTGAGTAGTGGACTCGTGTGCGCAAAACTATTTCAAGTTGGAGTATCGTAGGATAGTCTAGCCAAGAGTCAAAGCTGGCTTGCTGCAATAACTCCACCGACCCTTCTTGATACTATGCATGTATGTAGGATCTGATGTAAGTCTTGCTGAGTACCTTTGTACTCATGTTGCTATAATCTACATTTTTACAGAAGACGCTGCAACCCCTTCTGATGGGTTCTATGTAGACGTTGACATCAACGAGTAGGCTAAAGACCCAGGTGGTGACCCTGAGCTTGTGATGGACCACGTAGTATAGTTAGGCTTCCAAGCCTCTTTTATTTTACTAGTTGTCTGTACCCAGACAAAGTACTTCCGCTGTTGGCTTGTATGACTGTATGACTTGTATGTTGGGTCGTGAGACCCGTACCTGTGTGTATGATATGTATGGCTCCCTGAGCCTTAAATAAAGTACTTGTGTCGTAGAGTCATGTTGTGATGCTTCGTTGTATTTGCACATATCGAGCATATTGTGTGTATGATTGAAATGCTTGGTATGTGTGGGATCTGACTATCTAGTTGTTTATCTTTAGTAGCCTCTCTTACCGGGAAATGTCTCCTAGTGTTACCGCTGAGCCATGGTAGCTTGCTACTGCTCTGGAACACTTAGGCTGGCCGGCATGTGTCCTTCTTCGTTCCTGTGTCTGTCCCTTCGGGGAAATGTCACGCTTTGAGTACCGGAGTCCTGTTAGCCCGCTACAGCCCGGTTTACCGGAGTCCTGCTAGCCCAGTGCTACAGCCCGGACCCACTTGCTGATGACCGACACGTTCGAAGCTGGGTCATGGATGCCTGTCCCTGTAAGTCTGTGCCACTTTGGGTTTACGACTAGTCATGTCAGCCCGGGCTCTTTATCATATGGATGCTAGCGACACTATCATATACGTGAGCCAAAAGGCGCAAACGGTCCCGGGCAAAGGTAAGGCGACACCCGTGGGAATACCGTGCGTGAGGCCGCAAAGTGATATGAAGTGTTACCGGCTAGATCGATGTGACATCGAGTCGGGGTCCTGACAGCGTTGGCATCAGAGCCGGACTGCCTGTAGGTTCTCCAAGCCAAACTGGTCGATGTTGAGTCTAGAAATTCTTTAGTTATATGTAGGGGAATTGTTTGTGGGATGGAACGTAAGGCTCTTTTTACTCCTTATATCTTATGACATTCTGATCTGAGTCAGTCCATTCTTCCACCGGGGGTTAAGGAATTAGGATCTGTTCTCTCTATCAGGATCACGTGTTACTAATCAGTAGTACCTTATAAGTTTGATGGATACAAGCCTAGTTCAGTTCTACTACCACATTATGTTGCCAGAATGGTTCAGAACTTTGATGTGATGATGTTGAGTGTGTACGAAATCCTTTGTCAAATGTCTCAATATCCTTTTTGAGCATTTACAGCTGTTATGCTGCCGAAATTTTGCTAGAAATTCTAATGCCTTTGCATTATGATTATGCTTTCAGATGGCCACTCGCGACCTCAATCAAGTGGTTCGCCTGACTCGATGCCTAGATGTACCCGGCCATACTGCTAAGTTGGTCAGGGTAATGACTGAGGCTGGATACCGCTGGTATCCTGAGTACACGGTCGAAGAGCAATTCCGAGATTTCAATCAAAGCCAGTATCTCTGCACTGTCAGGATATTTCCATCTTATCCTGGATCCACTGAGCCTCTTCACTGCTCCTATGGACTCGGGGTTACTATTGAGATGGCTGTGCAGGATGCCGCCTACTCCATGATGACCATTATGCGAGTCAGATCTGGTTTATTTCGGGACTCTGATTTCCGGTATATGCCAGGATCACTTCCGGGAGCACAAGGGTATCTCCAGGCTATCTATGCTGACTCCACTCAGGAGGATTCACGGACTCGCACCACTGCTGAGATGCTCGAGGATAAGGACCGTGAAAATCGGGCCTTAAGGTTAGAGCTCTTCAATACCCGTGCTGACCACTGGGCCACTTTGACTCGGTTCGCACCGGCGGTGCAAGCTGGATTCTCAGATATGCGCGATCTCTATCCTGTGAGATCTGCTCTGCCAGACGTGATGGTTTGGCGTGATGTAGGAGGCATCACCCCACCTCGCGGTCCCCGCAGGCCACCGTTTGTTGGTCCAAGGCCTCATCCTAGCCCCTATGGTCCACAAGCTCCGCGAGATCGTCTGTTTCCGGATGAACATGTTGAGCTTCCAGGCTATGGAGGTGACTTCTACGAGGACTACTACGGATCGGTCTGAGTTAGTGGTAGTACCACTAGTTCGCACTAGCTGTGTCGTCTATCGTCCCGCGTGACTCGTGGGATATGTTCTAGTTTGTACTCTTTCCGGAGGTGTAGAAAAATAATGTATAGGAGCTTGGAATGCCTCCGATGAGATGTAATCCTCTTTCTCACCGTAATAGTACTTTGCTTGGTCTTGTACTAAACCTTGTATGGTGTGTATGACGATGGAATAAAGAAGCAGTTTCTGTATCTACCATGTCATACGGATGATCATCTTGCATTCCGAGTTATTCCTTACATTATGTATCCTATGTCGGAATTTTATCATTCTGACTAAATCATTGTCTTGTTTACCTAGGATGGTCAACACGCGCGCCAACCCTGCTTCCCAAGAGCAGGCCGAAGGCAGTGAAGCCAGGAATGAAAATCTGCCTCATCCTCCTTCACTAGCCGAGGTGATGATGGAAGCTGAGAGAAACAAGCGGGAGACAAACCGTTTGTTGGAGCGTATTGAACAGAATACAGCACACCATCAGAGGGCTAACGTGGTGTCACTCAGTGATTTTATCAAATTGCATCCACCCACGTTCCACCACTCCGTCGAGCCTCTCGACGCTGATGACTGGCTTCGCAGTATCTCTCACAAACTGCGTTCCGCGCTGGTAGCGGAGGCTGACAAGGTCACCTTTGCTGCATATCATCTTGAAGGCCCCGCCAGTCTATGGTGGGAGAATTATGGAGCTATGCGCCCAGCGGGCCATGTCACAACTTGGGCTGAGTTCAGCGAGGCTTTCCGTGAACATCACATTCCGGAGGGTCTCATGGACCGTAAACGTGAAGAATTTTGCAGTTTCACCCAAGGCCGACTTTCTGTGGATGCCTATAGCAGAGAGTTTGGTAATCTCGCCCGATATGCAACTGAGGAAGTGTCTACGGACGCCAAGAAGCAAGCAAGGTTCCGTAAGGGCCTTAGTCCTGAGCTTCGCCGCGACCTCCGTCTGCATGAGTGCACATCTTTTTCGAAACTTGTCAACAAAGCCATCAGTGCTGAAACTGGTCAGACTGACTATGACGCAACACGCAAGCATGGACGTGACACGGGTTCCTCATCCGGTGCTGGTCCTCAGAAGCGCCGCGTGTGGGTACCCAACACCGCCCTGCCACCCAGGTTCACACCGAGGCCATCTTTCCAGGCGCCTCGCCCTGTTCAACAGTCTGCTCCGGCCAAGCCCTATGGGGGTCCAACCAATAATGCTCCTCCACGTACCAGTTCCGTGACTTGTTTCAAGTGTGGGGAATCTGGTCACTATATGCGTGAGTGTCCCCAGACCAACCCCAATCAATCTGCTAAAGCTGTTGGCCGTGGCAAGCCGACAGGGAAAGTGTTTCATGCTAAACCGGTCACCGCTTCACGTGGCCATGTCAACTGTATCTCTGCCGAAGAAGCTCAAGAAGATCCCAACGTCGTTCTCGGTACGCTTCTTGTTAATTGCCACCCGGCATCTGTTCTTTTCGATACAGGAGCCTCTCATTCTTTTATATCTGAAAATTATGCTCGTTTGCATAACGTTGCATTCTGTGACTTGCCATCCTCCATGGTAATTCAAACTCCGGGATCCAAATGGCAAACTTCTAGAGTAAGCCATGGAAATGAAATCCAAGTCGACAGACTTGTTTTTCTCGCATCTTTGATAGCCCTTAAATCTTCAGATATTAATATCATTTTGGGTATGGACTGGATGTCAGCTCATCAAGCCAAAATTGATTGCTTCTCTAGGACTGTTCAACTCACCCATCCTTCGGGAAGATAGTCAATGTCTTGACCCGAATAGCCAAGCGACAATTATATTCTCTTAACGCCAGCCCTTTGCCAGACCTTGAGGACGTTCCGGTAGTCCGTGACTTTCCGGATGTCTTTCCAGAGGAATTGCCAGGTGTTCCACCTGACAGGGATGTTGAGTTCGTAATAGACCTCATCCCAGGAACCGTTCCGATTGCTAGAAGACCTTATAAGATGGCACCCCTAGAACTAGCCGAGCTTAAGAAACAACTCGATGAATCCTTGAAAAAGGGTTTCATCCGCCCTAGTTCATCTCCGTGGGCTTGCCCCGTCCTATTCGTCAAGAAGAAGGATGGTACGGACCGGATGGTTGTAGATTACCGACCTGTCAATTTGGTCACAATCAAGAACAAATATCCACTTCCCAGGATCAACGATCTGTATGATCAGCTCGCTGGATCCTCAGTCTTCTCCAAGATGGATTTGAGGTTGGGCTACCATCAAATCAAAATCAGAAACGGGGACATTCCTAAAACGGCCTTTGTTACTCGTTATGGCCAATACGAGTACACCGTCATGTCCTTCGGTTTAACCAACGCTCCAGCCACCTTTTCTCGGTTAATGAACTCAATCTTCATGGAGTATTTGGATAAATTCGTCGTAGTTTATCTCGATGATATACTCATCTACTCCAAGAACGAGGAAGAACATGCCGAACATCTAAGGCTAGTGTTGAAGAAACTTCGAGAGCATCGCCTTTATGCCAAATTTTCTAAATGTGAATTCTGGTTGTCAGAAGTGACCTATCTGGGTCATGTAATATCTGGTAAAGGTATTGCTGTTAACCCTGAGCGAGTTCAAGCCGTCCTTGATTGGACTCCACCTGAATCGGTCAAGCAAGTTCGGAGTTTTCTAGGCTTAGCGAGCTATTGCCGTCGCTTTGTCGAGAACTTCTCCAAAGTTGCTAAACCTCTAACCGAACTCCTCAAGAAAGATAAGAAGTTCGAATGGACTCCACAATGTGAGCACAGCTTTCAGGAACTGAAAAGACGCCTGACTTCTGCTCCCGTACTGGTACCGCCAGACTTCTCCAAGGACTTTGTTATCTACTGCGACGCCTCGCGACAAGGACTAGGTTGCATTCTCATGCAAGATCGACACGTAATTGCTTACGCTTCACGGCAATTGCACCCACATGAGGAGAATTATCCTACTCATGATCTAGAGCTTGCAGCCGTAGTCTATGCACTTAAGACCTGGCGACATTACCTCCTCGGTAATCGTTGCGAAATATTCACTGATCACCAAAGTCTGAAGTACATCTTCACCCAACCGGATCTGAATCTCAGGCAAAGACGTTGGGTTGAATTGATCACTGACTTCGACTTAGGAATAACCTATACCCCAGGGAAAGCCAACGTCATGGCTGATGCGCTAAGTCGTAAATCTTATTGTAACAACCTGATGTTACAACAAAGTCAACCGCTTCTCCATGAGGAATTTCGGAAGCTTAACCTTCACATTGTACCTCAAGGTTTTCTCTCCACCTTGGTGGCAAAACCTACCCTTACGGATCAAATTATCAAAGCACAAGGTAGATCCGGGAATCTCCCGCATCAAGAGAACATTCAGAAAGGAATTGCGAATTGTTTCTCCGTTAATGATCAAGGAGTCGTATACTTCGGGGATCGACTAGTGGTTCCCAAGGTGCGCAACCTAAGGCGATTAATCCTTAAGGAAGCTCATGAATCTCCTCTCACCATTCATCCCGGTAGCACTAAAATGTATCAGGACCTACGCCAGAGGTTCTGGTGGACTAGGATGAAGAGAGAAATCGCTCAGTATATTGCTAATTGCGACGTCTGTCGTCGTGTAAAAGCAGAGCATCAACGGCCTGCTGGCACCCTTCAACCCTTAGCTATTCCTGAATGGAAATGGGATAAAATTGGTATGGATTTCATTACCGGTTTTCCCAGGACCAAAAGAGGGAATAATGCTATTTTCGTCGTGGTCGATCGTCTTTCCAAAGTAGCTCATTTCTTACCTGTTCGTGAGAGTATAACCGCTAGCCAGCTGGCAGACTTATACATCTCCCGAATAGTGTCCCTCCATGGTGTTCCTTTGGAAATCAATTCGGATCGAGGAAGTCTTTTCACCTCTCGATTTTGGGAAAGTTTCCAAAATGCTATGGGAACTCGTCTCTCCTTTAGCACCGCTTTCCACCCTCAGTCAAGTGGTCAAGTGGAACGCGTCAACCAAATTCTAGAAGACATGCTTCGAGCCTCTGTTATCTCGTTCGGAATGGACTGGGAGAAGTGCCTTCCATTTGCCGAATTCGCTTACAACAACAGCTATCAATCTAGCTTGGGTAAAGCCCCTTTTGAAGTTCTCTATGGACGACGATGTCGAACACCCCTTAACTGGTCAGAGACCGGGGAAAGACAATTCTTTGGCCCGGATATGATTCAGGAAGCAGAAGAACAAGTTCGTATCGTTCGTGAAAAGTTGAAAACAGCCCAATCCCGTCAAAAGAGTCAATATGACCGAAAGCATAAGGCTATGACTTTCGAGGTTGACGAGAAGGCTTATCTTCGGGTCACCCCTCTGAAGGGAACCCATCGTTTCGGTATCAAAGGCAAATTGGCTCCTCGTTACATTGGACCTTTTCGCATTCTTGCCAAACGAGGAGAAGTTGCCTACCAATTGGAACTACCTCCGCATCTCTCCAGAGTTCACGATGTCTTCCACGTTTCTCAACTCAGGCGTTGCTTCTCGGATCCTATCCGTGAAGTGGACCACGAAACGCTTGATCTCCGAGATGATCTTACATATCGAGAGTACCCCATTCGTATCCTCGATCAAGCCGAGCGTACCACCCGACGTCATAACATCAAGTTCCTCAAGGTTCAATGGTCGCACCATTCTGAAGATGAAGCAACTTGGGAAAGGGAGGATCGTCTTCGACTCGAGTATCCCGCCTTCTTCTCGGAGGAACCCAAATCTCGGGACGAGATTCTTTTGAGTGGGGGTGAGTTGTCACACCCTAGCTAGTCATGCATTAGAGTGTTGCATCATGTTTACTCATTCATCAGAAACTTGAAATGGGGATGACAGAACCCCCAGTCCCCTCTGAACCCAACTAGGGTTTACTAAAATAATTTTCAATGAACCTGAAATGCCCTTCTAAAATGCCCATCATTTTTGTCTTGGTTCAGAACCTCTGCAAAAGTGGTGCACATTTTCCTAGGCCATCCTAGGGTTTTGAATTAAATCATAACTATTTGAATTTGGGCATTTAAAATAATATAAAATATTTAAATGCTCAAATATCTCCAAACTAAAATGTTTCATGTTGGAAATAATCCAACTATGGACCAGGAGTAGTTTGGTGATTTTTGGAGTTGCCTAGGTATTTTATTTAACTCAACAAAGTTGCAGGTACATTAAATAAAAACAGAAAACAGAAAATAAAAAAAGGGAGTAGACTTACCTGGACCTACCTGCCCAGCCCAGCCGGCCCAGCACTGTGCTGGCCCATGCCAGCCAGCTGCTTCCCCTTGCCAGAGCAGGCAGGGAGGTGAGCATGGCGCGCCCGAGCTCGCCACGCACCACCCAGCCTCTCTGCATCGCCCTGGTCGCCGTTGCGCCGCGTGGATCGTCTTCTGGTCGTCGCCCCGACCTCGCCGACACCCCATTCACTCTCCCCCGGCTCTCCCTCGCTCTCTCTCCCGCCGACCGAACACCACCGTCGCCGCCGTTCGCCATAGCCACCATCTCCGGCCACCCCTCGCTCCTCTGACCAGCTCAGGAGCTCCGCCTCGACTCCCTCTTCCTCCCCACCGCTCCACGGGTCCCCGGAAGCCCTGCATCGCCGCCACGTCGCCGTTCCCCTCTTCGGACTCCGACCACCGTCGCCGTCAAATTCGTCGTCCCCGGCGCGTCCCCGAGCCCGCTTCGACGCCCACTGCAACCGCGGTGAGCCCCCGGAGCGTTTCCCCCTTCTTCCCTGGTCTCCCCCGACCTCTAGGCCCTAGCCCCACCTCGACCGAGAGCTCCACGCCGCCGGCGATGTCGCCGTCGTGGCCACGGTCGCCGTAGCGCCCAACCGAGCACACCATCGTGCTCCACACATCACCAGGAGCACGTAGAACGCACCAACGCCTCCCCAAACCCCCTGCAACACTGATTCCGACCGCACCCGAACTCCGGCCGCCGCTGCCGAGCTCGCCGCCGTCGACTCCGGCCACCCCGACCCCAACGGACTCCGCCAAGAGCTGCGGGTTGTCCTCAGCTCCACTCCGGTGGCCTCCGCGGTCCATTTGGTGGTCGAAACGACCAAAACCACTCTCGCCGCCGCGCTGATGGTCGCCGCCGGCCAGAACTCCGGCGCGCTGACGTGGCCTAGTTAATTAGTCACTAACCCCCCATCTACTGACGCTGACAAGTGGGCCCCAGGGCCTAGTCAAAGCTAACCAGCCCGGGTCAACGCGGGATTAGCCCCTGTGTCACTGACGTGTGGACCCCACACGTTAGGTTTGACCCGAGCCAGCCCCGTTGACCTGCTGATGCCACTGTGACGTCAGGCTGACGCAGTAATTGAATTTCTGGATTTAAATTAAATCAGGAAATTCCAGAATATTATTTAAACTTCAAAAATTCATAACTTTTATTCTGTAACTCCAAATTGGACAAATTATATATGAAAAATGATCAGAAAAATCCAATCTATCCATCTGTACTATTTTCATGCATGATCAAACAAGTTAAGTTGATGTTTTAATCAGAACAAGGAAAAGGCACTTTAAAAGGCCATATTTGAATTTGAAATTTGAATCTTTGATTCAAATTTGCTCAAACACATCTGGTTTTAGTTGCATTAGCCCAACACACTCATATTGCCATGTTTCATGCATGCATCATATTGTTGCATATTGTTTGGTGATGTTTGTGTATCGATGTCCTTTGCGACAGGATCTGTTCCCGAGGAGTACCGTGATTACCCTAACGAAGAACCGTATCCGTGCAACGAACCATCAAGCAAGCAACCAACCGTTTGATCATATCGATACAATCCCATGTTCTCGCTCCTGCTCTCTTTTACTGCATTAAGACAACGCGATTCAAACTGCTGTGTGCTACGGTAGTTGAACCCATTTCCTCTGCATGACCTGTCATTGCCACAGTAACTAGATGAAACCCACTAGCATGTGTAGGAGTTGATTGAGCCATATGTATGTGTTGTTCCTACCTTGCTATGCCTGCTATGCTTAGAGTCGTGTCAGGTCTGGTTCATCTGGGTGATGGGCTAGAGTGAAATGATTATGTCGGTAATGAGAGTGGTGTGGTGAACACGATTTGGTAAAGGTATCGATGAGAGGCCATGTAGGAGTACATGGTGGGTTGTTTCATTGAAGCCGACCTTAAGCACTGAGATCTGTATGTGTGATTTAAGAATCAGCTACTACCATGCATTGGGCCCGAAACCAATGGACCCTCTCGACTTCTTATTCACCCTAGTTCTCCGTCTAGGAGTTGCAAGTAGTTTCTGGTGTTTGTAGCCTACTGGAGGCCGTGGACAGCGCTGACCATAGGGGTGGGCTGTGATGCGGTAGGTACGTGGCACGGTGTACCGAATACCCGTTAGGTATCTCGGGAACCCTGTTCACATCGTTCGGGGCCGTATGGGAAACCTCGGCCGGACTCCCTGCGGATGGAACCTGAATAGGCGATAAACCTGGACTGGAGGCTTAGGTGATTAGGTAGGTCGTGGCCGACACCCACGTTGGGCTTCCGCTTGAAGGTTGCCGAGTACATGTCGTGTAAGCGACGGTAAGAGGTGAGAGCGTGTGTGAAGAAGTACACCCCTGCAGGGTTATCATGATCTATTCGAATAGCCGCGTCCGCGGTAAAGGACTACTTGGTTGCTTATACAGTTCATAGACAAGTAAATGGAAACTGTTAAAAGCCTCAAGATAAGTGTGAGTGCTGAGGATGGCTCTTCCGTAGGAAGACGGAGGTGGATCCTCGGTAGTGTATTGAAGTGGTGAGTAGTGGACTCGTGTGCGCAGAACTATTTCAAGTTGGAGTATCGTAGGATAGTCTAGCCAAGAGTCAAAGCTGGCTTGCTGCAATAACTCCACCGACCCTTCTTGATACTATGCATGTATGTAGGATCTGATGTAAGTCTTGCTGAGTACTTTTGTACTCATGTTGCTATAATCTACATTTTTACAGAAGACGCTGCAACCCCTTCTGATGGGTTCTATGTAGACGTTGACATCAACGAGTAGGCTAAAGACCCAGGTGGTGACCCTGAGCTTGTGATGGACCACGTAGTATAGTTAGGCTTCCAAGCCTCTTTTATTTTACTAGTTGTCTGTACCCAGACAAAGTACTTCCGCTGTTGGCTTGTATGACTGTATGACTTGTATGTTGGGTCGTGAGACCCGTACCTGTGTGTATGATATGTATGGCTCGCTGAGCCTTGAATAAAGTACTTGTGTCGTAGAGTCATGTTGTGATGCTTCGTTGTATTTGCACATATCGAGCATATTGTGTGTATGGTTGAAATGCTTGGTATGTGTGGGATCTGACTATCTAGTTGTTTATCTTTAGTAGCCTCTCTTACCGGGAAATGTCTCCTAGTGTTACCGCTGAGCCATGGTAGCTTGCTACTGCTCTGGAACACTTAGGCTGGCCGGCATGTGTCCTTCTTCGTTCCTGTGTCTGTCCCTTCGGGGAAATGTCACGCATTGAGTATCGGAGTCCTGTTAGCCCGCTACAGCCCGGTTTACCGGAGTCCTGCTAGCCCAGTGCTACAGCCCGGACCCACTTGCTGATGACCGACACGTTCGAAGCTGGGTCATGGATGCCTGTCCCTGTAAGTCTGTGCCACTTTGGGTTTACAACTAGTCATGTCAGCCCGGGCTCCTTATCATATGGATGCTAGCGACACTATCATATACGTGAGCCAAAAGGCGCAAACGGTCCCGGGAAAAGGTAAGGCAACACCCGTGGGGATACCGTGCGTAAGGCCGCAAAGTGATATGAGGTGTTACAAGCTAGATCGATGTGACATCGAGTCGGGGTCCTGACACTTAGGTACGTGGCCGGGGATACCGGGCACCCGTTAGGTGTCACGGACCCCTGTACACATCGTTCGGGGCCGTATGGGAAACCTCGGCCGGACTCCCTGCGGATGGAACCTGGATAGGCGATAAACCTGGATTGGAGACTTAGGTGATTAGGTAGGTCGTGGCCGACACCCACGTTGGGCTTCCGCTTGAAGGTTGCCGAGTACATGTCGTGTAAACGATGGTAAGTGGTGAGAGCGTGTATGAAGAAGTACACCCCTGCAGGGTTAACATAATCTATTCGAATAGCCGCGTCCGCGGTAAAGGACTACTTGGTTGCCTATACAGTTCATAGACAAGTAAATGGAAACTACTAAAAGCCTCAAGATAAGTGTGAGTGCCGAGGATGGCTCTTCCGTAGGAAGACGGAGGTGGATCCTCGGTAGTGTATTGAAGTGGTGAGTAGTGGACTCGTGTGCGCAAAACCATTTCAAGTTGGAGTATCGTAGGATAGCCTAGCCAAGAGTCAAAGCTGGCTTGCTGCAATAACTCCACCAACCCTTCTTGATACTATGCATGTATGTAGGATCTGATGTAAGTCTTGCTGGGTACCTTTGTACTCATGTTGCTATAATCTACATTTTTACAGAAGACGCTGCAACCCTTTCTGATGGGTTCTATGTAGACGTTGACATCAACGAGTAGGCTAAAGACCCAGGTGGTGACCCTGAGCTTGTGAAGGACCACGTAGTATAGCTAGGCTTTCCAAGCCTCTTTTATTTTACTAGTTGTCTGTACTCAGACAAGTTACTTCCGCTGCTGGTTTGTATGACTGTATGACTTGTATGTGGGGTCGTGAGACCCGTACCTTTGTGTATGTTATGTATGGCTCCCTGAGCCTTAAATAAAGTACTTGTGTCATAGAGTCATGTTGTGATGCTTCGTTGTATTTGCACATATCGAGCATATTGTGTGTATGATTGAAATGCTTGGTATGTGAGGGATCTGACTATCTAGTTGTTTATCTTTAGTAGCCTCTCTTACCGGGAAATGTCTCCTAGTGTTACCGCTGAGCCATGGTAGCTTGCTACTGCTCTGGAACACTTAGGCTGGCCGGCATGTGTCCTTCTTCGTTCCTGTGTCTGTCCCTTCGGGGAAATGTCACGCTTTGAGTACCGGAGTCCTGTTAGCCCGCTACAGCCCGGTTTATCGGAGTCCTGCTAGCCCAGTGCTACAGCCCGGACCCACTTGCTGATGACCGACACGTTCGAAGCTGGGTCATGGATGCCTGTCCCTGTAAGTCTGTGCCACTTTGGGTTTACGACTAGTCATGTCAGCCCGGGCTCTTTATCATATGGATGCTAGCGACACTATCATATACGTGAGCCAAAAGGCGCAAACGGTCCCGGGAAAAGGTAAGACGACACCCGTGGGGATACCGTGCGTGAGGCCGCAAAGTGATATGAGGTGTTACCAGCTAGATCGATGTGACATCGAGTCGGGGTCCTGACAGAAACCTACTTTGTTTGTTTTTGTCTCATTAGTAACTTATCTAGTACACTAATCTACAACTTCAAACTTTTAGCAAGCTATGGAACAAATGATTGAACAGCCATAACCACCTGAAGGTGACGAGGCTACCATAGGCACAATGTCACCTCTTGCTGCAGTGCGTTAGTATCTCTCCACTAAGAATGCAAAAAGCACCTTCCTGCATAATTCTGTGTTGGTTGTCAAGGTAACCTCGTCCAAATCGCCTACTGATACGTCTCCGTCGTATCTACTTTTCCAAACACTTTTGCCCTTGTTTTGGACTCTAACTTGCATGATTTGAATGGAACTAACCCGGACTGACGCTGTTTTCCGCAGAATTACCATGGTGTTATTTATGTGCAGAAACAAACATTCTCGGAATGACCTGAAACTTCACGGAGCAACTTTTTGGAAAATATAAAAATACCTGCAAAAGATGAAGGCCAGGGGGCCCACCACCTCTCCACGAGGGTGGGGGCGCGCCTGCCCCCTAGGGTGTGCCCCTACCTCGTGGGCCGCCTGGTGCCTCTTCGACTCCAACTCCAACTCTATATATTGTGTTTCTGGGAGAAAAAAATTAGAGAGAATAATTCATCGTGTTTTACGATACGGAGCTGCCGCCAAGCCCTAAAACCACTCGGGAGGTCTGATCTGGAGTCCGTTCGGGGCTCCGGAGAGGGGAATCCGTCGTCATCATCATCATCAACCATCCTCCATCACCAATTTCATGATGCTCACCGCCGTGCGTGAGTAATTCCATCATAGGCGTGCTGGACGATGATGGGTTGGATGGGATCTATCATGTAATCGAGTTAGTTTTGTTAGGGTTTGATCCCTAGTATCCACTATGTTCTGAGATTGATGTTGCTATGACTTTGCTATGCTTAATGCTTGTCACTAGGGCCTGAGTCCCATGATTTCAGATCTGAACCTATTATGTTTTCATCAATATATGAGTGTTCTTGATCCTATCTTGCAAGTCTATAGTCACCTATTATGTGTTATGATCCGTTAACCCCGAAGTGACAATAATCGGGATACTTACCAGCGATGACCGTAGTTTGAGGAGTTCATGTATTCACTATGTGTTAATGCTTTGTTTCGGTACTCTATTAAAAGGAGGCCTTAATATCCCTTAGTTTCCATAAGGACCTGTCACAGCCCTAGAAATCTTTGTAATTAGTGGCATTGCATCCATGCATCATTTTCATTTTCAATTAATCTTGAAATGGGGATGCTTAAACCCTAGCACCAAATGAATCCAACTAGGGTCAAAATAAAATCTTTTCCATTGCACTCAAAATGCCCTCTAAAAATGTTCAACATTTTTGGATTGAGGTGGAAGCATCTATCAAAAAATGGTTTACATTTTTGCAGGACATCTTTGGGCTTTGAATTAATTCAAACATATTTGATTTGGAGCTATTTAAATGCTATATATATATATATATATATTAAGTGCTCCAAAAATGCTGGAAGTTTTTTTGGGTCATTAGAATAACTCAGAGAGCACCCCTAATTATTTCCAGGATTTTATTAAATGGTTTAGTATTTTACTAAACCAAAACAGAATAAGAAAGTAGAAAACAGAAACTAAATAAAAGAGAGAGAGAGAGAGAAGGACTAACCTGGCACTCACCTCGGCCCACCTACCTGTGCGGCCTGCTGTTGAAGCCGGCCCAGCCCAGCCACCCCCTGCCAGTTGTCTTCCTCCTCTCGCCAGAAGGCAGAGGAGAAGCTAGCCACGGCGCCGCGGCGTGCCATGCCGGCAGCTGCCTGCCTGGCTGCCTCCTTGTCGCTCTGGCCCTCCGTCACGACGCCACGCATCCCCCGACCTCTCTCGCACTCTCCCTCTCCCTCATCCCCTCCTCTGTCTCACTCTCATGCGCACGGCCGAACGCCACCATCGCCGCCGCCTGTAGTTGCCGCAGCCAGAGCCACCTCCGAGCCTCTCCGACGCACCCCCGAGCTCCGCTGTGATGCCCCGGTCCACTCCACCGAGCCACATGACGCCGGACGCCCTGGAGCGCCGTCATCGACGCCAACGCCGTCCTCTGCCCCGACGATCGCCGCCCTTCGATTCGCCACCTCCGACGCTTCCCCGACCCCGCTGGGCTTCTCCGCGAGTCCTCAGTGAGCTGCTCTTCCGTTCGCCCTTCTTCCCGTCGCCTCGCACGTTCCCTAGCGCTAGCGCCGCCGTGCCCGAAGCTCACCGCCGCCCAGCCATGTCGCCGCCGTGGCCACCGTCACCTAGAGCCGCAACCGAGCGCACCACCATGCTCAGCATGTCTTCACGCAACCGTAGCCACCCCCAAATCCTCCTGCCTTGCACCGTAGCGCCGAACCCATCGTTGCCCGAACCCCGGCCGCCGCCACGAACTCAACTCCGACGAGCTCACTCCACCGCAGCCTCTCTCGCTTGCTCCAATGGATGCGCGAGAGTGCCAGCTCTCTGTAGGTGGTCTCGGCTGCTAATTTGGTCACCGAAGGGCAAAATCCGAGCCCTCCGCCGTCTCGGCCTCGCCGGCGACTCAACGCTGGCAAGGTTGACCCCTGTTTGACCTCCCCGGCGTCCTGACGTGTGGGCCCGGTCCCTTTTTTAATTAGTGCTAGGTAATTAGTGTTAATTAACTTAGTTAACTAGATGAGCCACTGACATGCGGGCCCAGCCCTAGATTAGTTAAGTTAATCACCTACTTAGCACTAACAGGCACTGTTAGTTAGATGTGACACTGACACGCGGGCCCCACAGGTCAGGTTTGACCTGGACCGGGCCTGTTGACCTGCTGACATCGGCATGACCTAATGCTAACGCAGTATTACTTTTCTAGATTTAATTTAATTCAGGAAATTCTAGAAAATGTTTAAAACTTCAAAAATCATGATTATGACCTAATGATAATCGGTGTCTATAACTCAGATTGAAATAAGTTATATATGAAAAATGATCAGAAAAATCCAAAGAATATGTTTATGGCACTTTCATGCATGTTTGAACAAGTTAACCTCACTGAATAGGACAATTCATGATTATGGAATAAATGGTAATTAGTTTTGGGGTTGGAATTTGCTATAGGTTTGAATTCCACTTCAATGAATATGACTAACTGTTGCACTAGGTCAATTCAGTACTTTAATATGACATATCATTCATATGAATGTGCATTGCATTGATTGTGGTTCCTTTTGTGTTTGCCGATGGTTGTTCCCTCTTAGTAGACGATGTTTCCGACGACGTGATCGAAGACACCGATGAAGAGATATACTATCTTCAGAAGTGCCAGGCAAGCAAAACCCCCTTGTTCATTCCGATACAATCCCACTCTCTCGCTCCTGCTCTCTTTCACTGCATTAGGACAACACGATTCCTCTGTTACTTGCTGCGGTAGTTGAACCCCTTTCCTTTGCATGACCTGTCATTGCCACAGTAAATAGATGAAACCCACTAGCATGAGTAGGAGTTGTTTGAGCCCTGACGTGCCTACTCATTCATGCTTGTTGTCATGCCTGCTACTGCTTAGAGTTGAGTCGGGTCTGATTCATCGGGAATGAATTGGAATGTGGTGAACATGTCCTACTATTGAGAGCTAAGTGTGTGAACATGATTTGGTAAAGGTAGCGGTGAGAGGCCATGTAGGAGTACATGGTGGGTTGTCTCATTGAAACCGTCCTCAGGAACTGAGTTCTGTGTTTCTGATCCATGAACAGTTACTACCACACATTGGGTACCGGTAACTCGACTCCTCTCGGCTTATTAACCAACTCGATCTCTGTCCACGAGTTGCAACTAGTTTCTCGTGTTTGTAGGTTGTGTTAGTAGTCTACCAAGTGGCACCCGGTACAGGTGGGCTTGGGATAAACTAGGCACCGTGGCACGGTGTACCAAGCGTAGATCCATCCGTCGAGCTGGGCTTGGGAACCCTGCACACATCGTTTGGGGCCATGAGCGACACCCCGGCCGGATCTCCTTGCGGATGAAACCTGAATAGGTGATAAACCTGGACGAGAGACTTGCGTGGTTAGTCAGGTCGTGGCCGACTCTCTCGCCCGGCTTCTGCTTGAAGGTTGCCGAGGTACATGACGTGTACAGGGCGATAAGTGGTGAGAGCGTGTGTGAAGAAGTACACCCGTGCAGGGTTATCATTATCTATTCGAATAGCCGGATTCCTCGGATATGGGAACTTGGACCCCTTGCATAGTTCATAGACAAGCGAAAGTGGATACTTTAAAATGCGCAAGATAAGTGTGAGTGCTATGGATGGCGTTCTCGTAGGGAGACGGGAGCGGATCCATAGTGGTATATTGGTATGGTGAATTTGTGGACTCGTGTGCGTCACCTCAAAGAGTTACTTGCAGTCGTAGTTCAGGATAGCCACCGAGTCAAAGCTGGCTTGCTGCAGTTAACTTCACCACCCCTTTGTTGATACCGATGCATATGTAGATAGTTCTGATGTAAGTCTTGCTGGGTACATTTGTACTCACGTTTGCTTATTTTATGTTTTGCAGAGAGACTTCAGTCTCGCTAGTAGTTCCGCTTGGACTTCGACGTTTAGCTCGTTACCTCAGCTACGATCTTGTACCTTGGGAGGGTCTTGTAGATAGTCAGGCTTCTCAGCCTTTTTCATTTCTAGATGTCTATACCCAGACAAGTTAAGCTTCCGCATGTGCTTGTTGCTTGTATGCTCTGAATGTTGGGTCATGAGACCCATGTTTATAATATCTCGCTCCTCGGAGCCTAATGAATAAATACTTGAGTCATAGAGTTATGTTGTGATGCCATGTTGCATTTACACATGTCGAGCATATTGTGTGTATGATTGAAATACATGGTATGTGTGGGATCTGACAACCTAGATGTTTATCCTTGGTAGCATCTCTTATGGGGAAATGTAGTCTTGTGCTTCCATGAGCCATAGTAGTCCGCTACAGCCCGGTTCACCGGAGTCCTGCTAGCCCAGCACTACTGCTCAGGACACTTGACTGGCCGACATGTTTTTCACTTCGTTCCTGTGTCTGTCCCTTCGGGGAAATGTCACGCGGTGACATCCGGAGTCCTGCCTAGCCTGCTACAGCCCGGGTTACCAGAGTCCTATTAGCCCAATGCTACAGCCCAGATTCACACACTGTTGACCGACATGCTCGATGTTGATTCATGTATGCTTATTCCCGTAAGTTAGTGCCACTTTGGGTTCACAACTAGTCATGTCAGCCCGGGTTCTCTGTCATATGGATGCTAGCGACACTATCATATACGTGAGCCAAAAGGCGCAAATGGTCCTAGGCCATGGTAAGGCAACACCCGTGGGAATACCGTGCGTGAGGCTGCAAAGTGATATGAGGTGTTACAGGCTAGATCGGTGTGATTTAGAATCGGGCTCCTGATAGCTTTGGTATGAGAGCCTGACTGCCTGTAGGATTACCAAGCCAAGGTGGTCGAAGTCGTGTCTAGAAATGCTTTATTTATATAAGGGAATTGATTGTGGAAGGGAACGTAAGGCTCTTTTTACTCCTTACCCTCATGACCTTCTGATCTGAGTCATTCTGCGCGGTTAAGAACTAGGCTTCTCTTCTATCTCTCAGGATGACGTGTTACTAATCCATAGACTTATAGAATTGATAGTTTCAAGCCTCAGTTCCGTTCCTACTACTTCCGTATGTTGACAGTTGATCTCGGAACCTTGATATTGTGATATTGAGTGGTTATGCCACCATTTTTGCAGGATGTCTCAAATCTTTGAGCATTTACAGTCGTTATGCTGTCCGAGTCATCCCAGGTTTCTAAACAGGCTGATGCATTTGCAAATCCCTTCTTTCCGTTCCCGATGTTTCTTTGGGCTAGTTTAACCACACTAATTGCTGAGTTGAGGTATTCTATTGCCTCGACATATGTGTTGGAATTATTATTATGACCCTAGGTGTCCTAGGGGATCATCTAGTAACCTAGCCATGTTTTGTATTTCTAGTATGATGATTCTGGCTATTATTCTCGAAAGCATCTCGTGATGCCATCTAGTAGTAGGTATTCCACTCCTGTGTTCCTGACCCAAGATCCACTCTACTTACCTCGTGTTGATAGTGTTGCTCGTACCTTTAGGATATTAGTAACCTTTGCGATAATCCTCGAGGTCCGTGGTATTTTCTTCTTCCAAGTACCATGAACTTCTTATGGCAGAAGTTCTTTTGAACCAAAAGATCACAATAAGAGTGCTCTTGACGAGTTCTTCGTCCTACATTGTGAATCTGCCAGTTCTACCTTTCTACATGGGTTATCTGGAAGAAATATGTTGAACTTGTTCGACATACTAACCTATGCATCCACAACTCAGAAAGTTAATATATTCCTTGAGTTGTCCCCCTTTAGTTGTATTCCGACCTTAGCCTATCAGTTAATAGTCAAGAGTATGTGTGCATTCGTGTTTATCGGTGCCTTTTATTCTTGTGGTCTGTCAAGCCATTCTATTTTGGAATGACTAGGAGAAACAAACTCCAGTACCTCATCCATTTCTAAGATTGGGTCAAAGCAGTTGTATTCCGCGGATCAAATGCAATCAATCTTTTGAGTCTGTTCTACCCTGAAGTATTACCCACTTTATGTCAAGAATATCACGAGAATTGCACCATCTCTTATGAATTCTTGATGCAGTGATACTTCTTGCCATCATTTTTCATTCCTCGGTCCCGTGTTGTCACAACCGGAATGCCGGCAAGTGAACTATGATGTGTGAAATAAATACTCCTAGCAACTCCGCTGCTTAGTAGTTAATGGACATTAATATGATTCTTAGTGTGCTGATTATTGAATCATCACCCTAAGGTTGATTGTGCTACCTAGTCCTTATTTCTGGTGCACTCTTCGATCAATGAGTTAGGATTTTCAACCCCTTTCTTATTGGATCATATCATCTTGCCTCGAAATCAAGATTGTTCTCGAGCATAGTAACATATCGGTGGTTTGTGATGTTCCGAATATCTTCTCGGAAGTATTACCAGGTTGACACCTGACCGCTATGTTGAGTTCGTGATCATGCTGGTTTTCCTCCAAACCACCCATTCTCCAAGAATTTGTGTTGGATACCCCTGAGCTAGTTGCTTAAGCTAAACAACAACTTGGAGAGTTGGAGGATAAAAGCTTGTCTGACTTAGTTCATATCTAAGGGATATCCTTGTGTTTGTGTGTGTTAATTGAAGAAAGACGATATCTTCATCAATTGGTCCTCGTGATCAGTTGTTGGATATATTGTCTTGTCCAAACTTTTATTTGAGTGTGGTCTATCCTCAAATCAAATCAGAACCAACGATGTTCGTAATGTTGTCTTACTCGAGGTTGATTCCTCGGGCATACACCATTACATCGTTTGGTCTGACCAATGCTACCACCTTGTTCACATAGTTGTGGAATTCCATCTTCATGGGAACCTGGATGAATTGTTGTTGAGCCCATCGACGACATCCTTATCTTGTCCATGATTCATGTCGAACATCTATGTACTGTTGGAAACTTTTATAAGCATTATCTTCATGTCCCGTCACTACTAGAAAAAGGGCTATAGATGGGATTGACACTAATGGCGCACCAGACAAGCAGTGCGCCATTAGTATATACTAATGGCGCACCACCTTCTGATACGCCATTAGAGCTGAAACTATTAATGGCGCACCTATCGGAAAGTGCGCCACTAATGTTGTTTTTTTTTTGCAAAACTACTAATGGCGCACCACCAGAAGGTGCGCCATTAGTAACCTGGATTACTAATGGCGCATTTAGAGCTGGTGCGCCATTAGTAAGTGGGCAGCAACAAGATATTTTGGACAGCCTCTCCTACCCACACTCACTTTCTCCCCACTTCATTCTCTCCACCTCCTCCTTGTCTCAGGTGCCTCCTCTTTTTCACCTCATTTCCACCATAGATTCATTCAATTTAAGTGGTTAAATTACCTTGTTTTGATAGGTAAGTAAGTGGGGAAGCTATATTTATGTTGTTCTCCCTACGACAATGTGCACATGCACTTTTTATAGCCTAGCTAGATCTATGTATGTTTGTGGTGTTGCATATGTTTGTGGTGTTGCATATGTGTTTGTGTTTGGAGGTGTACCGGTATTTTAAATGCGATAGTTGCCAATATTTTGCCGGAATGTTGATTCATTTCCGTTTCGGCGAGAATTTTGGCATTAAGCATTCTTTTTGGTCCTATTTTTAGGGAAAGTCACGCCAATTTTTTTCTTGGTTCTAAAATATCGTTTTGCTCTTCCCCGCAGGCGACCATGGTCTGCACGATGACCGAAGGCATCGTGAATAGGTTTTTGAGGTCCGCGAAGGCCAAGATGCTTCAAAAGAACGAGACGGAGATAAGATGTCCGTGTCGAAGATGCAAGCTGAAGAGCCTTATTGCGGTCCCGGAATCCGGGCAGGTGCCGGACCACCTGCTCTTGCGTGGTTTCATGGATGACTATCGGTGGCAAGGTGATGAAGCTGACTACGAAGTCGTCCATGGGGGCCGGGCAAGAAATGAGGAAGGGCAGCAAGACAACCACCGCGGCTCGGGTGGTCGAGAAGACGAAGAATCCCCATGAGATGATCACGACAGTGATGCTGTACACAGTCATCATGTAGAAGATGCAGGACATGATGATGAGGAAGATGCCGGAGCAGACGATGGGCATGATCATGAAGATGATGATGCCGGCGGAGCAGACGACGCTGGACCATCGATGGGCTGGGTGCAGGACCCTCATATTCAAGAGCTTCTTCTCAAGCAGACGGATAACGCAAGAGCTGCCTTCCGAGAGAAAGCCAAGATGGATCAACTTGAGTTAGACGCAGTTACTCCATTGTATGAAGGATGCAGGCCTGAGGATACCCGCCTGAAAGTAACGCTCATGGCTCTGGAGATGAAGGTAAAACACAAAATGACTGACGCATGCTTCGACGAGAACATGTCATTCTGGCACGAACGTCTTCCCAAGGGGAACAAGTGCCCGACCAGTTTGGAGGAGGCGAAGAAAATCGTGTGTCCTCTGGATTTACCGCACGAGAAATACCATGTGTGCATGAACAATTGCATCATTTATCGGTACGAGCACGCGGAGTCTACCATATGTTCGGTGTGCGGCGTCACTCGATGCAAGAAGAGGAAGAAAGCTCCTCGAAAAGTGGTGTGGTACTTTCTGATCACTCCTCGTCTGCAGCAGTATTTCACGGACCCTAAGGTAGCAAAGCTCCTGCGTTGGCACGCGGATAGGGAGGAGAAGAAGCAAGAAGATGACGCAAATGATCCGGAGATAGATAAAAAAGACAAGATGCTGAGTCACCCTAAGGATGCGAGCCAGTGGCAAGCGTTGAACTTCGAAGACCTAGAATTTGGGAACGATCCAAGGAACATCATGCTGGGCACGAGCACCGACGGAGTCAATCCGTTTGGCAGCCAGAGAAGCACACATAGCACCTGGCCTGTGTTTGTGTGGATGTACAACCTTCCCCCCTGGTTGTGCATGAAGAGGACGTACATTCACATGAGTATGCTAATTGAAGGACCGAAACAACCAGGGAATGACATTAATCTGTATCTGGGGCTGCTGAAAGAGGATCTTGACACGCTGTGGAAAATGCCAGCCAATACATGGGACGCCGCAGAGAAAGAATATTTCCCTATGAGAGCCGCGCTGCTCACGACGGTGCACGACTATCTCGGTTACGGATATGTCGCGCGGCAGGTGGTCCACGGATTTTCTGGATGCGTCAGGTGCATGGATGACACAACGTATCGCCAGCTAGATAGAGATCCCGGGTCTTCAAAAACCATGTTCATGGGACATCGAAGGTGGCTTCGTGACGATGACCCATGGAGAAAACGCAAGGATCTATTCGATGGTGAAACCGAACCCCGAGGACGCCCGCGTACGAGGAGCGGCGAGGAAATAGACGAGCTGTTGAAAAATTGGAAAGATTGCCCACTGCCCGGAAAGAAGCAAAAGGCGCCAGAGCCGGGAAAGAAGCGAAAGGCGCCAGAGCCGCTGGTGAAGGTATGAAAAATGAGGTCTGTTTTCTGGGACTTTCCGTACTGGAAGATCCACCGTGTGCCTCACAGCCTTGATGTAATGCATATCACGAAGAACGTGTGCGAGAGTCTGCTTGGTACCCTGCTCAACATGCCAGAGAGGACCAAAGATGGGCCGAAAGCAAGGGCAGACTTGAAATCAATGGGCATCAGGCAGGAGCTTCACGCTATATATGATGATGATGATGATGATGATGATGAGGCGAAGCAGGACACGTAAAGTCGCCGCAAAGGCAAAAAGGCCAAGAAGACCGGAAATGACTACCCTCCCGCGTGCTTCACTCTAAGTCAGGAGGAGATCGAGCAGTTTTTCACCTGCCTCCTAGGAGTAAAACTTCCTTACGGTTACGCGGGGAAGATAAGCAGATACTTAGACCCAGCGAAGCAGAAGTTCAGTGGGATGAAGTCTCACGACTGTCACGTGCTGATGATGCAAGTACTTCCAGTTGCAATCCGTGGGATCATGGACGCGCACGTCCGTGAAACGCTATTTGGCCTATGCAACTTTTTCGACGTCATATCTCGGAAGTCTGTTGGCGTGAGGCAACTCAGATGGCTACAGGAAGAGATCGTGGTGATACTATGCGAGCTTGAGATGTACTTCCCGCCCGCATTCTTCGACGTTATGGTGCATCTGCTGGTCCATATCGTGGACGATATCATCCAACTCGGGCCGACGTTCCTGCACAGCATGATGCCATTCGAAAGGATGAATGGTGTCATCAAAGGATACGTTCGCAACATGTCACGTCCAGAGGGAAGCATAACCAGGGGCTTTCTGACCGAAGAGTGCATCTCCTACTGCATGAATTATCTAGGCATCAAGAACCCCGTTGGTCTGCCCATCAATAGGCACCTCGGCAGGCTCGCTGGATGGGGTCACCGTGAGGGTCGCCGCGAAATGCATGTTGACTTCGAGGGTCGACTCGCCGACTTTGATAGAGCAAACCTAGTCGCGCTACAACACATAGACGTGGTCGATCCTTGGGTGGTAGAGCACAAAACCTTTATTAAGAAGACGTACAATGACCGAGGCCAACAGAGGACGGACGGAGATATACTCAAAGAGCACAACTCATGTTTCACGCGTTGGTTCAAGCAGAAGCTTCTGTCGTACCCTTTACATGAGGATTCTTTCGCGGAAGAACAACTCATATTCGCCTTGTCATAGGGCGCCGAGCACAAGCTGATGACCTATGAGGCGTACGATATCAACGGCTACACATTCTACACCGAGGCCAAGGACATGAAGAGCGATGGTTATCAGAACTCCGGGGTAAAGATGGAATCCTACACCGGTAACGACAAGGATAGATACTACGGAAGGATCGAGGAGATCTGGGTGCTGAGCTACGCTGGAGAGAAGGTCCCGATGTTCCGTGTCAGATGGGCGAAGAGCTTCCTAAAAGAAGACCGGTATTTCACCACCATGGTTATACCCGAAGCCAAATCCAAGACCGCGGGCGCAAACGTCACCGCGAAAAATGAGCCATGGGTACTGGCTTCCCAAGTGGACCAATGCTTCTTCATTACCGACCCATCAAAGCCCAGTCGTGTTGTCATGAGGAGAGGCAAAAGGAAGATCATCGGAATGGATGGAGTAGCCAATGAGCAAGACTTCGACAAGTACGGCGACCCGAGGATCGAACATGACGACGATGATGAAGTAGCAGCATACACCACAAGAAGAAGCAGGACCACCCTACCTAAAGGATGTCCGTTCCACAGAAGAACTCCATTTGCGAAAAAGAAGGGCAAGAAGATTGTGAACAGATAGCTAGCTAAGACCGATTGTATTGAAATCGTAGCCTTCATTTCTCGATTGTATTTCATGGGCACTTTTTGAACTATCATGAATATTTTTTAAATTTCATGGACACTCGATCTCGATCCCCCTCCATCTCGATCGCTATCCCACCTCGCCAGATCCGGTCCCCCTCGCCGCCGAGCACCCCCCGGTCCACCGGCCGCCGCCGCCGACCCCCCGCACCCTCGATTCCCCTACTCAACCGCCGCCGCCGACCCCCCGCACCCCTCCCCTACTCAACCGCCGCCCCCGACCCCCCGCACCCCGCGCACCCTCCCCCGCTCCACCGGCATTACTGTTTGATGATATTTTTTAAAAAATTATTACTGTCTTATAAAAATATTACTGTTATGATTTAAACAAGTTTGAACATATTTAAACACAAATAAGTATCAAACAGCATTTTAAATGCATAAAAAAATTTGTGGAGCCTGGGAATCAAACCCAGGACCTCCTGGTGTGAGAACTGGCTGCTGACCAGTCGAGCTAGTAGAGGGAACTTGGTGTGGATCAGGTCAGGTGGAAGATAACCTTTTGGCTCGAGCAGAAATAAAAAAATACTAATGTCATTAGTATGGATGTACTTATGGCGCACCGAGGGGTGGTGTGCCATTAGTATTGTGCCATTGCTATAAGAAAAAAACTACTAATGGCGCACCACGGTGAGGTGCGCCATTAGTATGGATGTACTTATGGCGCACCGAGGGGTGGTGCGCCATTAGTATTGTGCCGCCCCCATCCATATTTCCTCTCCGGCCCAAATTGACCTATCCCCTCTCTCTCCCTCACCCTCGCCATCGATCCCCTTCCCCTCTCCTCTCCCAACGCCACTGCCCCGCCGCCTCGACGCCGCTGCCCCGCCGCCTCGACGCTGCCCCGCCGCCTCGACGCCTCGACGCCGCCCCGACAGCGCTGCCCCGCCGCCTCATCAGCCCAAGTAAGTTCTCCTCCTTCTTCTTCTTTTAGATCCATTAGGGTTCCTCCCTCTCACGCTTACATTGTCCATGCCGCATTCCAAACTTATATCTTCAGACCAGAGACACAAATCTCAAACTTTTATAGTTCCTTCTTCACAAAACTGCACATTCATCTCCAGCTTGTTGTCTTGTCTTGATGATTGATTCCAACACTTAACTTTCAGTTTTGCAGGCAACAGGGAAGAGATCCATTTGGGGGGAGGTAGGTACACCAAAGAGTTTCAGGTTTCAGACTCAGACTTGTATTGGCAACGGAAATTCAGAGTTTCAGGTTTGCAACTCACGCCCACACGTGTAGTTAGCTTTTCGGTATCGCTGGTCTGGCTGGCTGTTGCTCTATATGGTCAAGATATATAATCTATCTTGTAATTGTTGCTACATTTGCGTTTTCTAAAGATGCAAGTTCAGTACCTCGCTCTGCTTTAGTTGATGAACTCCACAAATGCAATCCAAGCTGATTGCAGGTCTTTCTCTTCTTCTGCATAATCATGGAAATGGTCCATCCTTTTTACGTACTATACATGGGAGGGCAGGGAATATACATATGTGTGTGTTATGTATGCATGTATGTATGTGTAGTTAACTTGAGCGTTTCTGGTCTGGCTGGCTTTTTCACCACCTCCAAGAAATATTCTATCTTCCATTGTTTCTACATTACTATTATTATCTTCTCGAGATATTCAAGTCCAGTACCTCGTCCTTAGAGGCAAAGGATGGTCTGCTCTTGTCTTCTATATTTACTTACGGGGACAAAAAGGCTCGCTCCGGTTTGGATTCGTAGAATGGGACGACAATCCTTTGCTGCCAAATAAGCTCCTCCTTGGTAGATTTGATTACTAGCATGCTCCTGCTGCTAAATCAACAATTAACAACGAATGATCTTTACCGCCAATCATTGGATTTGGTTAGCACCAATCTGCTCCTAGCACGCCTCCTCTGTTTTGGTGATTACTTGCTGCCCTAAATTATAGTCTACTTACACATCACCTAGTTTTGCTTCTGTTTGTTTGTACGTATATGCAGCAGCAGCAACATCTTTTGGTTCAATTAGAATGCACATCTAGCATTCTTTTGGTTTAGTTAAAACAATCTTTCATTGCTTCCTGTATATCGAGCTTCCACAAACATGGGTCCATAATTATTGTGTCGATGTTGTGTGCATTATTCTATTTTGACCTTCATTTAGAAGCATGGAAGATTTAGAAGGCATATGTATGTAGACTGGATATTTTGTGTGTAGTAATGTTTTGGTGCTTATTGCTTTGGATACTTTTTGTGTATGCTTTGCTGATACTTGTCTTAGGAAAGCTGACACTTCTTTATCTAATTAAGTTCTTCGTGTCTTCATTTTAATCTTAGAATGGCACAGTCATATGTATCCAGTTTGAAACTGCTTGTAAATTATTCCAGTTTGAAACTGAGATCTGCATGTACACCATCGAGTAAAGCTATTTCAGACACAATAAAGTTGCAAAATTCAGATACTTCATAGACATGTGTGTGTTGCTTTTGTTTCTGCTAAACTGTCTATGGTAGATAAACTGAGCGTTGTGGCCATGCTTGATGCAGGAGCTCAAGAACCTGCGGCCGCAGCTCTACTCCGCCTCCGAGTACTGCGAGAAGTCCTACCTCAGCACCCACCAGAAGTAGATGTGAGTAGCCACCTCAGTTGTTCCTCCTCTCCTCCATTAGAACAGTTGATCAGTGTAAAGTAGTCTGAGTTAGAGAAATGTTGATCAGTGTTATGAGTGTTGGCCAAAAAGCTCTGTCAGTACCATATAGGTGAATGTGCTACTTCTGTCAGTTGATCAATGTCTGTCAGTTGTCTGGTACTTGAATGATTTTGTGCTACTTCTGTTGACAGAGAATGGCATGTTAATACCATATAGGTACCCAAATAATGTTGCTATGATGTATTGGGGGAGAAATGGTCCAGTATTGCTTGTAGTGGTTTGTCCAAAATGTTGAATGATACTGCTTGGAGATGCATATATTGTTTCACCTCTTCACATGCCAATGTATTTTCCATGTTGTGATGGAGGCCTTTTTTGCCTTGTCCACCCGAGAGGCCCTTGAGTTTGCTGGAATGTCGATTAACTTCCGTTTCGGCAAATTTGGGTACTCCATATGTCTTATTTTTAGCAAAGGTCATGCTGAAATTTTCCGTGAATTTTAGCATGACTTTGCTAAAAATAGGACATATGGGGTACTTGTGACTAATGCATGGGCCGGGGTATCTTAGTAGTTAATTAAGTAGGATCAAGTGCCCCGGCGTACTTGTGACTAATGCATGGCTTTTAGGGTGCCTCGGTGTCGATAAAAACCGAAATGATGAAAGCTTAGGCTTTTAGGGTGCCTCGGAGTCGAAAAACCCTCAATGATAAAATCTTAGTTTTTAGGATGCCTCGGTGTCGACAAACCCTAAATGATGAGACCATGATCTTGTTCCTTGACAATAACCAACTTTTTGACCAAACTTTGTTCCTATTTAGAGAGAAACATGGCCAACAATGATGAGGCCGGGGGTTCGGGCGGCAAGGCATTCTGGAAGCTGTCCCAGGAGATGGAGGAACAACCTCACTTGTATGAGGACACCGCCTTCCCCACCGATCCTGAGACCACTGATAGTACCGCCGAGGATGACCCCACTGATGCCACCACTGATGGTGCCGCCGAGGATGCCACCACTTATGATGGCGGCGCACGCACAGATGGCAGCCAACCGAAGAGGCAACTGAAGGACCGGCGCCCGACCGTGCTCCGCACCCTCAAGGAGGAAGTTACTGAAGTGGACTCCGACGGGAATCCAACGGCGCCCGAACGAATAGTCAAGGGGTACTCGCTTCAGCTTGGGTGCATTCTTCGGAGCACCGTCTCGATCAACACCGAGAACCTGAGGCATCCTGACCAAGGGAATTGGCGCAACCACCTCTTCACGAAGATGCACGAACGATACAAGTTCCCCGCTGAATTTGAAAACACAAGCCTCAAAGGGAATAAAGTGAACAATGTTGCCCTCACGAAGATGAGCAAGGCCCTGTCTACTTGGAAAAGCAATGTGAAGAGAATGATCGAGAAAGGTGAGAGTTATGAGAAGATCAAGGAGAAAAATCCTTCGATCACCGAAGATGACTACAACGACTTCAAGATCAATTGCTCGAGCACCGCAAACTCTGAATCAAGTAAGTGGGGGAAAGAAATGCGGGAGCTGAACTTAGGGGAACACACACTCGGTCCCAGCGGTTACAGAGTGGCGGAGCCTATATGGGACAAGGAGGAGGCGGACCGTGCCGAGCAAGGCCTACCGCCCCTCTTCGATAAATACGGTGACAAGCAGACCAGGAACTTTGTCAGGGCCCAGTACAAGAAGGACCCGAAAACAAAGGAGCTTACCACGGATCCGAAGACCAGGGCGCTTGAGCTTGTTCTGGTAAGGAATACACCCGCGCGTAATTAGCTCCATATGGTCGCATTCTAATTAATGAAGCCAGATTTCTAAATGGTTCACATTCCTTCCGCAGGCGACTGAAAGCAGTAGCGCGGGGTCGACTAAGAGCAACCCTTGGGACACCACTCTAAATAGGGCGTTGAATGTAATGAAGAACAAGGATAAGCTCAGTAAGCCGACGTCAGTTGGTCGTGTGGCCGGCAAAGGCTTGTCGACAAAATGGGCGTCATACTATAACACTGGTGGGCGAAAGGAGAAAAAGACCAGCTCGGAAAGCCAGGCGCGCGAGGTTCAAGAACTCAGGGCACAGGTGGCGCGGATTCCAGAGATTGTCCAAGAGCAAGTGCAACAACAACTCGGAGCGATGATCACTGCCATTGTGCCTACCTTGATCCAGGGGATTAGTGCGTGGATTGCGGGCGGCCAACAGGGGCCGCCCCCGATTCCTAGCTTCACGGCCAGCAACTCGCAGAACGCGATGGCAGGGCCATTGGTGTCTCCGGCGCCGGCACGGGAGCTTAATGCACCCGGGTGTACGCCGGCCGGCACCTCTGCAGCAAGCGGCCCCTCCATCAACTGCACGCCCGCCGTTGGTGGTGCCTCGACATTAGCCGAGCTCGACGCCATCATCACGGTAACTAATTAAGCCTCTCTCGGCCGAGGACTTCATCTCCTTGCCTTTGACCGGGCATCCCTGACACCCTACATGTTTTCGTAGGGCGCCACCGACATTCCGTGCAGTCTCCTGCACTTCGTGAACAATGAGTTGGTTGATGTCGCCAAGGGCAAAATCGTTCAACTGGGCAACCCCTTGTTCCACGGTACCCAGATGCCACCCAACTTGTTTACGGTTCAACTGGTTCGGGTGCTGCCAGGTTGCGACGAGTTGTTACCTCCGATTCGACCCGTCGGGGTCGACGATGATGACGTGATGACCCTCAGCGCCTGCCTGAGCTGGCCCCTGCTTTGGCCGAAGAGCCAGATTCGTTTGGGGGCGGGGGAAACCACCCCAAAGACAACACCGCCAGTCGTGCCGGCGCCAAGTCGGCCCCATGGCAAGACCGCCGCAATGGTGCCGGACATCCCTATGCCACTGGATCCAAACATGCATATGGCACAGGATCAGAACGACGACAACGATGATACATTTGCCAATGTCGATCAGTACTTTGCCGATCATGGGTACGGTGGCGACTTCATGGGGCCTCCTTCTCAAGAACCCAACCCAACAAAAGACGTGCGCGATCTACCTGGTACCGCGGAGAAACCAAGTTACAACAGGCATCGTCTGCTGTTCAGCTCTCAGGAGACGCCTCCAGCTGCCGACTTCACCGAGCCTCGGATAGGCGAGGTGCGAAATATTATCAGCCCCAACACACTCAAGAAGGCGGTCTGTGAGCAGAACTCGGTCCCATTACAGGAGAAGAAGAAGGTACGCAAAAGAAAGACTAACAAGGGTGCGGGCCAGCCGGCACCGAGTACGATCCGTGCTCAGGACGGGCCACCTTCACCTGAGGATATCTCGAGGAGGGTGCATGTGGCGGGTAGGCCGATGCTACCGAGAAATATGCTCGATGCTGCAACCAGTGCTATGCGGAGTCTGCATGACAGTGTTCTTTCTTTGGAGAAGCGGCGTCTCGGAGAGAAGGATGTGGCATACCCGTTTTTCGCGGCCAAGGTGCTAGAGGGCAAGGGCTTTGTGGATAACTCCATCGGGGGTACGATCGTCCTGCGGTTTGATGACATCCACGCTATGTTGAACCTTCATCTGCTGCACTACACCTTCGTTCGGCTATTTTCGCTGAGTATGGAGATGCGGATCATTCGCGACAAGACCCCGGACATCGTGATAGTCGACCCCTTCTACATGCATGCCAAGATCTTGGGCAGCGCTGGGGACCGGCAAGTCACGACTTCTTACCTCGAAGGCGTCATTCTGGCAAACCAAGATAAGGATAACTTCCTCGTGCCTTACTTTCCCGAGTAAGTCCTCCCCTCAACCGCCCCGTAACATATGAATTCTTAGATTTCGATCGTTTTTCTTTTAACATTCCGTGTTTTCTGCAGTGACACACATTGCACGCTCATCCTCCTAAGCCCCAAATATTCCATGGCCACGTATTTCGACCCGGACCGTCAGTCGAACGTAGACTACACAAATGTCAAGAAGGTTCTTGATGATGTTCTCCCCGGCTACGTCAAATCTGGAGGCACCTTCACCAGGCCTATTCGTAAGTACGGCAAGCACGTGTTCTCCCACAATACGACGTTCTGCTGCGTCAAGCAGCCGCCTGGCGGTCAGAAGGGTGCCTACTACGCCATCCATCACATGCGGGCGATCGTACGGGACCATCATCAACTTCTGCTACCGAGTAGACTCAAAGATTGGGCCGCGAGCGTGTCGGCAATCCAGGACGCGGACATCAGACAAGAATTCTTTCACATCCAGTCGGAGTTTGCGGCAATCATCAATCAAGATGTCCTTCATACCTCGGGGCAGTTCTACCTCAGAAATCAACTGTCCAACAGTGACATCGACACAATGCTACAAATGCAGGCTGACAACGACCCGTTATTTCATGACTCCCACGATAGACGGCGGCTTCATCCACGCTCCGGTCCCTTGAGTCGAGTCGAAAGCAGTGATGCTGTGTCTAGTTCTGAAACATCGATTGGCTCATGTTGTAATTAAACTTTAATGAACTTGTAGTATGTCTCTTTGGTTACGAGAGTCATTCAACTTAGATGTAATCGATGCTATTAATGTCTTGCTTTTCTCTTCTGATCGTTCTGTTGCATACTTATATATTGCTTATGTATTGTCTGTGAATTGGTACTAACGTTTCGTTTGGCTACTGCATAGCGATGCCGTCGTATGTCGTGTACAAGGGTAAGGTTCCCGGAGTCTACGACGACTGGGAGGAGTGTCGGAGACAGGTTCACCGATTCAGCGGTAACAGTTACAAAGGGTACACCACTAGGGCCGAGGCCGAATCTAGATACGCCCGCTATCTAGCGGGAGAGGGGAGGGAGCGCTGGAGGAACCGGATGAAGACGAGTTTCATCATGATGATGCTCATTGTGATGACCGCAACTCTCTTCTAGGTGATGGTAGTTTAGATGATCGATATCGACTTGTAATGTGAAGACAAACTCGCTACTCGCGGTCTCGAGACTTGTAATATAATGTTCTATCTTTCTTCGGTCTTTTCAATTCGGAGACTAATATGATGAATTGTATTCGGAGACTAATATGATGAATTGTATTCAGAGACTAATCTTCTATTGTATTTGATGAATCTGTTGTTGATGTGTGCTGTCTATATTTTGTCCAATTATACATTTTGTAACCTGTGCAAAAAACAGAAAATTAAAAAATAAAAAAAACCTAATATTCATACTAATGGCGCATCACATCACAGTGCGCCATTAGTATGCCAAAGGATACTAATGGCGCATCATTAAACAGTGCGCCATTAGTATGCCGAAGTTACTAATGGCGCATCTTGTTGTTGTGCGCCATTAGTATGCCAAAGCACCTGGGTATACATGGCCCCCTGGGTGGCATACTAATGGCGCACTATTGTATATACTAATGGCGCATCTGAGGTGCGCCATTAGTATACCAGATACTAATGGCGCACCTGTGGTGCGCCATTAGTAAAATATACTAATGGCGTGGCACTAATGGCGCACCACTAATGCGCCATTAATGGCCAAATTAGGTGCGCCATTAGTAGGCCTTTTCCTAGTAGTGCGTCCATGAAGCATATGTTCAGATGAAAGAAGTGACTTCCTCGATTACATGTGCATTTGATGCAAGTTGCCGCCGTGAATTCAAGAAAGTCAATGTTGCTTCCTCTGGAACTATCCCAAGTCAGTGGTTTGGAGACTTGCAACCTTCATTCTATATGTATCCCTAGCACACCAAGCCACTGATTGATTGTTCAAGGAGAAGAAGTCTCTTCTTAAGAGCAAGACTTATGCAAAGACTTCGAAACCCTTGATGATGGTTCCCGACCAGAACTCGATAGTGTTTTATTATAAGACTACTATGTGGTCATTCTTGTCTTGGACAACATGCTCACATGTTTGTAGCAAAACCAGCTCATGTTTTGGAGCTTGCTATTGTAGTTCATCTCCCGAGAGTCTCGCAAAGTTATCTCATCGACTTGTGTTGCTACCCTTCTTTTCTAGACATTTTGTCAAAAAAATCCATGTTACTAGTCAGATCTGAATCTCAGGCAGATATGATGGCTGGAACATCTCCAAGATCTATGATGTAGGTCCCGACGAGGTTGATGCTCTGGCCGACACACCTAGCTAGAAGATCTATCATTGTAGTATCTTGATTGAGCTATTTGACCATCTTCTCCATGAGGACTTAGCGTGACATATTCTTGAAGTTGTTCCTTAGGGATCCTTGTGCTCTCAGTTTCTTCGATGATTCTATAACCATTGGAACGTTGGAAACACTCTCGACTGTTGAGTTCTTCCCCAGTTACTAGAATCATTCCCAACATTTGCATTTTGTTCCCAACTTGCACCTTAGTAGTTGTTGTTCAGGATCATCTTCAAAAGTGGACTTACCATGTGTCCCATCCATTTCAATCATCCATTGCGTTGTCTTCAACAAGGTAGTCCACATCATCCATTCTAGTCTCGGTATGCCATCCCTACTTACTCCACCAAACAATTGCTCGAGATTTTCCCTAGGCTGGTATAGAGAATTTTATTGATCTCTGGATCAAAAGTAATTCTTTTTGCCACTGAAGGGATGGTTCTATGGATCACCCTCCTCCAAGATGTCTCATTTTGGTGTCATGGCAATTCAATTCCTCGCTACGTTGGCAACCGACCACCACCCTCTTAGGTGTGGAATTGTTGCCTACCTAGTGAACCTTTGTCATCCGTTTCACTCCATTCCTCTCGATGTATGCTTCGTGTCTCAGATCGAGAGTTGTTTCAGCATCTTGCTCCACGAGTTGATCCTGAGTTGTTCGATCTTTGATAAGATCAACCCTTCTAGAGTTTTCCCTTTCCTCTCATTGTCATGTTAGTTTTAGTTCTCAAAGCAAGACTTCGAGATCAAGGTGATGCAATGAATCAACATCTCCGAGAAGCGCAATTGGATCATGAATATTTGTGTCCCCTCTATCTTCTTACCTCACATCTTGAATCTCGAGACGAGATTCTTGTTTAGTGGGGGTGAGTTGTCACAGCCCTAGAAATCTTTGTAATTAGTGGCATTGCATCCATGCATCATTTTCATTTTCAATTAATCTTGAAATGAGGATGCTTAAACCCTGGCACCAAATGAATCCAACTAGGGTCAAAATAAAATCTTTTCCATTGCACTCAAAATGCCCTCTAAAAATGTTCAATATTTTTGGATTGAGGTGGAAGCATCTACCAAAAAATGGTTTACATTTTTGCAGGACATCTTTGGGCTTTGAATTAATTCAAACATATTTGATTTGGAGCTATTTAAATGCTATATATATATATATATATTTTAAGTGCTCCAAAAATGCTGGAAGTTTTTATGGGTCATTAGAATAACTCAGACAGCACCCCTAATTATTTCCAGGATTTTATTAAATGGTTTAGTATTTTACTAAACCAAAATAGAATAAGAAAATAGAAAACAGAAACTAAATAAAAGAGAGAGAGAGAGAGAGAGAGGGAGAGAGAGAGAGAGAAGGACTAACCTGGCACTCACCTCGGCCCACCTACCTGTGCGGCCTGCTGTTGAAGCCGGCCCAGCCCAGCCACCCCCCTGCCAGTTGTCTTCCTCCTCTCGCGAGAAGGCAGAGGAGAAGCTAGCCACGGCGCCACGGCGTGGCACGCCGGCAGCTGCCTGCCTGGCTGCCTCCTTGTCGCTCTGGCCCTCCCTCGTGACTGCACGCATCCCCCGACCTCTCTTGCACTCTCCCTCGCCCTCATCCCCTCCTCTGTCTCACTCTCACGTGCACGGCCGAACGCCACCATCGCTGCCGCCTGTAGTTACCGCAGCCAGAGCCACCTCCGAGCCTCCCCGACGCGCCCCCGAGCTCCGCCGTGACGGCCCGGTCCTCTCCGCCGAGCCACATGACGCCGGATGCCCTAGAGCGCCATCATCGACGCCATCGCCGTCCTGTGCCTTGACGATCGCCGCCCATAGATTCGCCGCCTCCGACGCTTCCACGACCCCGTTGGGCTTCTCCACGAGTCCTTAGTGAGTTGCTCTTCCGTTCGCCCTTCTTCCCGTCGCCTCGCACGTTCCCTAGCGCTAGCGCCGCCGTGCCCGAAGCTCATCGCCGCCCAGCCATGTCGCCGCCGTGGCGCTCGTCACCTAGAGCCGCAACCGAGGGCACCACCGTGCTCAGCATGTCTTCGCGCAACCGTAGCCACCCCCAGATCCTCCTGCCTTGCACCGTAGCACCGAACCCGTCATTGCCCGAGCCCCGGCCGCCGCCACGAGCTCAACTCCGGTGAGCACACTCCACCGCAGCCTCTCTCGCTTGCTCCAATGGATGCGCGAGAGTGCCAGCTCTCTGTAGGTGGTCTCGGCCGCTAATTTGGTCACCGGAGGGCAAAATCCGAGCCCTCCGCCGTCTCGGCCTCGCCGGCGACTCAACATTACTTTTACTACTGTTACCTTATGCTACTGTTACCACTACTATCATATTACTTTGCTACTAAATACTTTGTTGCAGATATTAAGTTTCCAGGTGTGGTTGAATTGACAACTCAACTGCTAATACTTGAGAGTATTCTTTGGCTCCCCTTGTGTCGAATCAATAAATTTGGGTTGAATACTTTACCCTCGAAAACTTTTGCTATCCCCTATACTTGTGGGTTATCAAACTATTGAGGGAGCCGGACTCCTGGACTATGAAGATACAAGATTGAATACTTCGTTCCGTGTCCGGATGGGACTTTCCTTGGCGTGGAAGGCAAGCATGGTGATGCGATATTCAAGATCTCCTACCATTGTAACCGACTCTGTGTAACCCTAACCCTATCCGGTGTCTATATAAACTGGAGGGTTGTAATCCGTAGGACAGAATCAACTCCATACACAACAATCATACCATAGGCTAGCTTCTAGTGTTTAGCCTCCTTGATCTCGTGGTAGATCTACTCTTGTACTACCCATATCATCAATATTAATCAAGCAGGAGTAGGGTTTTACCTCCATCAAGAGGGCCCGAACCTAGGTAAAACAAAGTGTCCCCTATCTCCTGTTACCATCCGGCCGAGACGCACAGTTCGGGACCCCCTACCCGAGATCCTCCGGTTTTGGCACCGACATTGGTGCTTTCATTGAGAGTTCCTCTGTGTCGTCGCCCGTAGGCCCGATGGCTCCTTCCATCTTCAGCAACGATGCGGTCCAGGGTGAGACTTTTCTCCCCGGACAGATCTTCATCTTCGGCGGCTTCGCACTGCGGGCCAATTCGCTTGGCCACCTTGAGCAGATCGAAAGCTATGCCCCTGGCCATCAGGTCAGGTTTGGAAGCCTGAACTACACGACTGACATCCGCGGAGACTTGATCTTCGACGGATTCGAGCCTCAGCCAAGCGTGCCGCACTGTCTCGATGGGCAGGATATAGCTCTGCCGCCGAACAGCTCCTTGGAGGCCGCACACGCATCGGTTTCGACCATTGATTCGGAACCTACTGCACCGATCGAGGATCAGCGGTTGGACGCTGCCTCAGGGCCTGTGATCTTAGAGGCGATCGAGCCGAACACCAGCCCCGCACTCCGCATGGCCCATGACTCCGAGGAGCCGGATTCCTCTCCGAACACCGAGCCCCCGCGCCCCGGCCAATCGAATCCGATTGGGCGCCGGTAATGTAGTTCATCGCAGTGGACATCTTTCAGCATTCGCCTTTCGGTGACATCCTGAATTCTCTTAGGTCTCTCTCTTTATCAGGAGAGCCCTACCGGTCTACGGCCAGCAAGGGTGGGATACGGACGGTGAGGAAATTCAAAACCCACCCACCACCCACTTTGTAGCTACTGTCGACGATTTAACCGACATACTTGACTTCGGCTCTGAAGACATCGACGGCATGGATGACGATGGAGGAGATACCGACGAACCAACACCCATAGGGCATTGGACAGCCACCTCATCTCACGATGTGCACATGGTGGACACCCATAAGGGAAGTGACAACGAGGAAAAAGGGGACGGGACGAGAGATCAACCCCCCGAAAAGCAATCAAGGCGTCGGCGCAAACGCCGGCCCAAGCCCCGCCTCGACAAAAACCCAGCCATAGAGCAGGACGAGCCAGTAGACGATGAGCAGGCCTTAGAGCAACCGTCCGAACAGGCCAACACGGATAGAGAAACCGAACATCCCTCCCCCAGCAAAAACGGCATTCTGGATGACCTCACGCCAAATAAACCTATGGAGCAGAAAAATCTCCATGAGAGGCTCGTTGCAACTGCACGCAGCCTAAAAAAGCAAAAGCAGAAGCTAAAAACAGCGGAAGATGCACTCCGGATCAGATGGAGCAAGGTAATCAATGCCACAGATAAGTACGGCGATAGTCGCCGCACTAAAAGCTATCCGAAAAGAAAGCTACTGTCTGAATTCAACGAGGAGGCCTCGGAAACCTCGCATTCAAAAAACGAAAAAACTGCACGGTCGGATAGACGACCCCATAAAGCGACAAGCGGCGCCGCACCTAAATTGGCACGCGACCCTCTTAAGGATTCACATCATGGCCCAGTCAGGTCCATTTACGGGCCAAGAAAGCAAGCTCTCGCAAGCAACGCTATGAAGCCATCATCAGAGTCCGGCATACCCAAATACAGGGGTGCCGCACACCCCCTATGTTTCACCGATGAGGTCCTGGACTACGAATTCCCAGAGGGATTCAAACCCGTAAACATAGAGGCATACGATGGTACAACAGACCCTGGAGTCTGGATCGAGGATTATATCCTCCACATACACATGGCTAGAGGAGATGATCTCCACGCCATAAAATATCTACCCCTCAAGCTTAAAGTGCCAGCCCGGCATTGGCTTAAAAGCCTTCCCGAAAACTCAATTGGAAGCTGGGAAGAGCTCGAGGATGCTTTCCGAGCAAACTTTCAAGGGACCTATGTCCGCCCTCCGGATGCAGAAGATCTTAGTCACATAACTCAACAACCCGGAGAATTAGCTCGGCAGTTCTGGAATAGATTCCTCACTAAAAAGAATCAGATAGTCGACTGTCCGGACACCAAAGCCTTAGCAGCTTTCAGACATAATGTCCGAGACGAATGGCTCGCCAGACACCTCGACCAAGAAAAGCCAAGAACAATGGCCGCACTAACAAGCCTCATGACCCGCTTTTGTGCAGGAGAGGACAGCTGGTTGGCAAGCTGCGGCCCTAGGGACCCAAGTACATCCGAAACCAGGGATGGAAACGGAAGACCACGACGCAACAAGGACCTTCGCCGGACTAAGGACAAACGTCCGAAGAGCACGGCAGTCAACACCGGATTCAAAGGCTCACGCCAAAATCAGGAAAAATCGCCCCCCCCCACGATAACAGGGACGATCCATCCAACTTAAATAAAATCCTGGACAGGATATGTCAGATACACAGCACTCCCGGGAAGCCTGCTAACCATACCCACAGAGACTGTTGGGTCTTCAAACAATCCGGCAGACTCAATGCGGAACGCAAGGGGCTCGACACACCAAGCGAAGTCGAGGATGAACCCCAATAGCAGAGCACCAGGAAACAAAAGAACTTCCCACAAGAAGTAAAAACAGTGAACTCACTTCACATAACAAAACGTGCAGTGCCCGTAAAGGTACGCACCACACGTCCCATCTCCAAAGGATCCTGCCACTGGTTGTCAAAACTGATCACCTTCGATCAGCTAGATTATTCTAGGAATATCAAGAATGTAGGATGGACTGCCTTGATACTCGATCCAACAATTGGCGGACTCAAGTTTTCAAATGTCCTTATGGACGGCGGCAGCGGACTAAACCTGATATATCAGGATACAATACAGCACATGGGGATAAACCCAGCAAGAATCCACCGCAGCAAAACCTCCTTTCAAGGGGTAATACCTGGTTCGAACACCCATTGTACGGGTTTTCTCTGGCTCACAGTCACATTCGGCTCTGCCGATAACCTCCGTCGCGAAAAGCCAACCTTCCACGTCGTCCCGTTCTCAAGTCGCTATCAAGCACTACTAGGACATGAAGCTTTCGCTCGATTTAACGCAATACCACATTATGCATGTCTTACGCTTAAGATGCCCGGTCCACGAGGCATCGTCTCTTTGATGGGGAAGCACTAAAGTGCGCCTCCCCAAGTGGAGGACAGTGCGGCCGCTTTAATAGCCCACAGCAAAATGGCCTCACCGGCCAAAAAACTTCAAAATAGGTCATTTAAAGACCACGAACACGGATAGACGAGTTCGGTGCAGAATCATCATTGATGCAGGCCTAGAAGACATATACCCCCGCGCAAGGGGCTCCACACATATACAATAAGAGACAATAAAGCTCAAAATTCCATATCTTACTTTATGCTTTGCTTATTTTAAATTTCTTTCCTTTTTCTGCATGACCCGTTTTCAACTCAGTTCCTCTCTTTTACAGATGAACGTCGTGCGGCGCCCGTCCAGGATACGGCACAACGGAGACACAGGCGTAGACGTGAAGTAGGGACCCGTCCTAAAGGATTCTTTTTAGATTAACACCCTGCGTAAACCTTTTTTACTGTCTCTTGTTGCTAGACATCCCCTGGTTTTTCTTTCTAATATAACCAAGGAGGAGGCTGGCGTCTTGGCATGTGGCCACGTCAGAATTTTTGCACGTACCTGGACACTAGGGGCTTTTTCAATAAAGAGTGTTGTTTGGCCCGCACTCATAAAGACCGAACACCTTAGGGAGTGTTCGGCGTCGCGAGTTTTGGCATTATATGCATCAGCTGCGAATCATGTCTTTGGTCAAATGTTGGGTTGCCCGGCTCCTAAGTTCGGCTACCTTATGTTCCGCTTTATCGGCTAAGGTAGCACCAGGAGAACTACTGCGATTGTGCCCCCGGTTCGGCCTAGGCGAGCACCTCAGTAGAGAAAGCCGAAAACTGACCATCATGATGTAGCGTGAGACTGGTCAGCCACTCGATGACCGATCGGAATCTATCGGATTCCTTCGCTTTGATGAAGGACTGCTACCCAGTCAAGCACATACGCGCCCCGAATTCGGACGAGCGCAGTTGCCACCAAGGAGCTACCTAAAGAGTCTCATTTTCAAACTCCTATGGCTAAGTGAAAGTGTTAAAGCATTATAGTCCGGTTGCCAGGCCCGCTGCGCTATCACCTCCTTTGTAGGACCAAGACATTGGGTTAAGTGTGAGAATGCGTCTTCTGCGAGCACCCCCGCACTATGTGCGTGGGGGCTGAAGCCAACGACTGCCATCTTATATATATATATATATATATATATATATATATATATATATATATATATTAAAACGGCCGATTAGAAGGTGTTTACAATACTTGGAGGCACAAGTATAAAATAAGCCACTACAGTTTATCAAAATATTACTTCATAATTACATATGCTATCTTAACATAGCATCTTTCGGGCACTGCGTCTCTATTACACGAGCGCCTTCAAGAACTTCTTTAAAATAGTGCTCGGAAGGTACTCGGCTTTGGTCCGAATCTCGGGACGCAACAACAGTGGCCTCCATCTCTGCCCAGTATGTCTTAACACGGGCAAGAGCCATCCGTGCGCCCTCTATGCATGCTGACCTCTTAATTGCATTTATACGCGACACCGCGTCAAGGAATTGCTGCACCAAGCTGAAATAGCTCTTCGGCTCCGATCTCCCCGGCCACAGATGATCCATGACGTACTTCATGGCGAGTCCGGACAACCTATTCAGTTCAGCGCATTGAGCCAAACGATCATCCACTGCCAGTGGATGCTCTGGATTATGAAACTCCGACCAGAAAAGCTTTTCCACTTCACAATCTTTCTGATCTCGAAAGTGTTTGGTCGCATCAGCGGCACTTGTTGCCAAGTCCAGATAGGTGTCCTTCACACTCCACATCCGGTCCAACGGAGCAAACTTCGGATCACAAAACTTCCTCTGCAGCATAAAGGGCTTTCCAGCCGCAATCTGTTCGGCCTGACGTAGCTCCTCTTTCGCAGCTCTCATCGCAGAGCGAGCGTCCTTGGCACCAGCAACGGCCTTTTCTAAATCCGTCTGTTTTGCCTGGTCTTCTTTTTCAAGAAGTTTGCAACGGTTGGTAGCGCTTCTTAACTCTTCGGCCATCTCCTCTTTGCTTCGGCAATGAGCAACATGTTCGGCTCTCAGCTCCTCAAGGGCCTCCTTGGCAGCCGCATCGCTTTTTCTGGCTTGCTCCTTCGCTCGGGCATGTTTTCCTTAAGATTCTCCACGGCGGCCGCACCATCTGCGTCAAGCACACACATTGTAAGACACTGGCATAAAGATCCTCTTACCTGGCGCCGCCTAAAGAATTCCATTCCTTGAGCCTCATCAAGCCGCTTATTGACAAGCGCGATGTCGGCATCCGCCACGTCCAGTTGCCGCTTTAGTTCGGCCACATCATTAGTCTGGCTTGATTCCGGACACCTCGCCACCTACATTCAAAGGTGACATCTTAGACCTGGGATTATGATCCTCTACGTGCCGTCATTTCTTGACAACACGCAGAGTCTCAGGGGCTACTATCTACACATGGCGCATCTTATTTATGTGCAACTAACAAAAGTGTACATTATCTAATGTACCTCAAAACCCGTCAGTAAACTTTTGACGGCCTCATGCAATCCGTTTTCTGCGGATGAAATCCTTTCAATCACCGTGCCCATCAATGCACGGTGCTCCTCTGAGATAGAAGCTCGCCCTAGCAGAATCTTTAGCTCCTCCGACCGAGCACCAGACAGTGCCAGACTTGTCCTATGGCCCCTTTCGAAGGCCGGATGCGGAGAACCTCGGGGGACCGCACTGCCGCCTTCCACCCCTGCCGGATTCGGGGAAACTCTCTGCGACGACACCTCAGGGTCGCCCGCCTCGCTAGGCGGCACGGCAGGGGGAGGAGTCCCGCTCTCCATCATCTCCGGAAGAAGATCCCCCGAAGACGAGCTCTGCTGAGAAGGGCTGAGGTCCGAGCTGCAAGGTAAAATTTCGGTTAGTCTTCTCAGATATAAATCAAAGATTTCTCTCATCCCTCAAAAGAAACACCTCTCTCTAATTACAGCTCGCTGGAGGGCTGATCCCCTTGAGGGCATAGTCCGGCCGAGGAACTCCCCGGTGCCGGACCCTCTGACGAGGATTTTCTCCCCCGTTTCAGGACCACGGTTTCCAGGTCGTCAGAGGCGGCTCTCTTCTTCCCAACGGGAAAGGAATTGTCGGTTCCTCCCTTCGGAGCAGCCTCCTTCGAGGAGGCCATAGCTTCCTTGTCCTCCCCTGCCAAAGGCATTGTCTCCAGCATCCTGACCAGCACAGGATTTGGCCTGGTTTCAGGAAGGGGAGCCGGACACCTGATCAGCTTTGCCGTTGCTATCCACTCCTGCTCAAAAGGACGACTCTTTTAGGGGCAAGTTTATAACGATTATACGAATAGAAGGTCCGGGCACAAGGTCGCTTACCTGAGTATCCGGGCGATTGCAGCTTAGACCTGCGTCCTCGGTTAAATCTGGACACATCTCTTGTGATCCGAAGAACAGTCTATACATCTCCGTGGGCGTTGCGCCCATGAAGTTCTGGAGAGTTCGCGGTCCCTCTGGATTAAACTCCCACAGGCGAAGGGGGCGACGTTTGCCGGGCAGTATTCGGCGAATCAGCATGACCTGCGTCACCTTGACCAGGTTGAGGTCTCCTACTAGGAGATCCCTAATGCGGCCCTGCAACAGGGGCACGTCTTTGGATAACCCCCGATATAATACTTTGTTAACCCATGATGCCAGCCATGGTGGGGGACCCGAGCGAAAGGCAGGAGGCGCCGCCCACTTGGCGCTCCTGGGAGCGGTGATATAGAACCATTCTCGTTGCCACAAGCCAGGCTCCTCTTGAAAGAAGCCCTCGGGCCATGGAGCATCAACATTCTTACTTATGACAGCGCCTCCGCACTCTGCATGCCGTCCCTCGATCATCTTCGGCTCCACTCCAAAGGTCTTGAGCCACAATCCGAAGTGAGGGGTAACACGAAGGAACGCTTCGCATACAATAATGAATAAGGAAATATGGAGGATGGACTCCAGAGCTAAGTCATGAAGTTCCAGCCCGTAATAAAACAGCAGCCCCCTCACGAAGGGATCCATCGGGAAGCCTAACCCCCGAAGGAAGTGAGACATGAACACTACACTCTCGCCATGCTGGGGACTAGGAACAGCTTGCCCTTGAACGGGTAACCTATGCGGGATTTCGGCGGTCAAGAACTTAGCCTCTCTCAACTTTAGCACGTCCCCCTCCGTGACGGAGGAGGGCATCCATCGGCCCTGGAGGTCGGAACCGGACATTATCGAAGGTCCGAAGCGCCTGGAATCTGAAGCCTAGTGTGTTGGAACTCGAGGCGACGGGTGAACTCGTTTGTGATTGAAAAAGGGAGTAAGGCCTTGGTCTCTTTATAAGAGGTTGAATACCAAGAGCCCTCCCCGTAACCGTTTAGGACCCGCCTTTAATCGAGAACACACGCTAACGGGCACGATTGGGTTACCCACGTCCGTATTGATGAGGATCCCGTAAAGAGGGGGCACACGATCTCTGCTTTGACAAGACGTGCCAAAGGAACCGCCTCGCAAAACATGCTGAGGTGGAAAAGTGAAAACGATTCGAGTAAAGGACTTGGCTGTGGTGTGATGGTGCACTACGGAATACGTCAGCAGATTTGATTTGTGTTAATATTATTCTCTCTATGGCAATATGTGGAAACTTATTTTATAGAGCCGGACACTACTCTTGGTGATTACAATCTTCTATGAAGGACTTGGAGGAGGAACCCGCCTTGCAATGCCGAAGGCAATTTGCGCGCCGGACTCGTCGTCATTGAAGCCTGGTTGAGGGGCTACTGAGGGAGTCCTGGATTAGGGGGTGTTCGGATAGCCGGACTATACCTTCAGCCGGACTCCTGGACTATGAAGATACAAGATTGAAGACTTCGTTCCATGTCCGGATGGGACTTTCCTTGGCGTGGAAGCAAGCTTGGCGATGCGATATTCAAGATCTCCTACCATTGTAACCGACTCTGTGTAACCCTAACCCTATCCGGTGTCTATATAAACCAGACGGTTGTAGTCCGTAGGACAGAATCAACTCCATACACAACAATCATACCATAGGCTAGCTTCTAGGGTTTAGCCTCCTTGATCTCGTGGTAGATCTACTCTTGTACTACCCATATCATCAATATTAATCAAGCAGGAGTAGGGTTTTACCTCCATCGAGAGGGCCCGAACATGGGTAAAACAAAGTGTCCCCTATCTCCTGTTACCATCTGGCCTAGACGCACAGTTCGGGACCCCCTACCTGAGATCCGCCGGTTTTGACACCAACAACTGTTTTCTGGCGCTGTTGCCGGGGAGCATAGCTCTATTCTTTGAGTCACTTGGGATTTATATCTGCTTATCATTATGAAAAACTTGAAAGATCCAAGAACCAAAATTTATCCCTCAACTACGAGGGGAGGTAAGGAACTACCATCTAGCTCTGCACTTGATTCACCTTCTGTTTTGAGTAAGCTTGCGACACCTAAACCTGCTTCTGCTATTCGTTCTGATATGTCACATGTTTTTGATGATGCTACTTCTGCTATACATGATACTTATGATGAAACTACTTCTATGCTTGATACTACTGTGCCACTTGGTGAATTTCTTGATGAACAACTTGCTAGGGCTAGAGAGATTGAGAATATTGAATCTGATAATACTGATGAAATTGATGATGAAGACTTGCCTATTATTCCTGAGGGTTATGTTTTTGATAAAGAAGCTTCTTTAGCTATTTTAGCTTGCAAGGATAGACACAAACTTAAGAGGTTATTAGCTAAATGGAATAAGCAATCTCTAAATGCTAGGATGAAACCTGACCCTACTTTTGCTACTTCACCTATCTGTGTTACTGATAAGGATTATGAATTCTTTGTTGATCCTGATATAATTACTTTGGTTGAATCTGATCCTTTTCATGGTTATGAATCTGAAACTTTTGTGGCACATCTTACTAAATTAAATGATATAGCTACCCTGTTCACTAATGATGAGAGAACTCGGTACTTTTATATTCTTAAAATATTTCCGTTCTCACTAAAGGGTGATGCTAAGATATGGTTTAATTCTCTTGATCCTGTTTGTGTGCGTAGTCCCCAGGATATGATTTATTACTTCTCTGGTAAATATTTCCTTGCTCATAGGAAACAAGCTACTTTAAGGGATATATATAATTGTATGGAAATTAAAGAAGAGAGTCTCCCACAAGCTTGGGGGAGGCTTCTCCAATTACTTAATGCTTTGTCTGATCATCCTCTTAAGAAAAATGAAATACTTGATATCTTTTATAATGGACTAACCGATGCTTCTAGAGATTACCTGGATAGTTGTGCTGGTTCTGTTTTCACGGAAAGAACACCAGATGAAGCGGAAATTCTATTGAATAATGTTTTGACAAATGAAAATAATTGGACATCTCCGGAGCCAATTCCTGAGCCTATTCCTAAACCAACTCCGAAGAAGAGGGGTATTCTATTTCTCAGTCCTGAAGATATGCAAGAGGCAAAGAAATCTATGAAAGAAAAAGGTATTAAAGCTGAAGATGTTAAGAATTTACCTCCTATTGAAGAAATACATGGTCTTAATTTACCGCCTGTTGAAGAAACATATGATCTTGATCCATCACCTATTGAAGAAACTCATGGTCTTGATAACCTGACACAGGTAGTAAAGGTAAATTCTCTCTATAGATATGATAAAGCTGAAATCCCATTTACTAAGTTTGCTAGCCCATGCTTAGATGAGTTTGATAAATTTATGGCTAAGCAAGAAGGCTTTAATGCTTATTTTGGTAGACAATTCAAATATGCTTGAACACTTGGGTGATTATATGGCTAATGTCAAAGGTGAACTTAAACTTATTAGTAAACATGCTTCTATGGTTACCACTCAAGTAGAACAAGTACTTAAAGCTGAAAATGATTTGCTCAATGAATTGAATAGTAAGGATAATGATAATGCTGTTAGAGTTATGACTAGAGGTGGTAAAATGACTCAAGAACCTTTGTATCCTGAAGGCCATCCTAAGAGAATTGAGCAAGATTCTCAGAGAAATAATATAGATGCACCTAGTCCTTCTAAAAGGAAGAAAGAGAAAAATGATAGGACTTTGCATGCTTCTAGTGAACCTGTTACTGAAACACCTAAGAATCCAAATGATATTTCTATTTCTGATGCTGAAACTTAATCTGTTAATGAATCTAAAACTAGTAATAATGTTAATGATAATGTTCATGATGATGCTCAACCTAGTAATGATAATGATGTAGAAATTGAACCTGCTGTTGATCTTGATAACCCACAATCAAAGAATCAACATTATGATAAGAAAGACTTTGTTCCTAGGAAACATGGTAAAGAAAGAGAGCCTTGGGTTCAAAAACCCATGCCTTTTCCTCCCAAACCATCCAAGAAAAAGGATGATGAGGATTTTGAGTGCTTTGCTGAAATGATTAGACCTATCTTTTTGCGTATGCGATTAACTGATATGCTCAAAATGAATCCTTATGCTAAGTATATGAAAGAAATTGTTACAAATAAAAGAAAGATATCGGAAGCTAAAATTTCCACCATGCTTGCTAATTATACTTTTAAGGGTGGAATACCTAAGAAACCTGGAGATCCCAGTGTACCCACTATACCATGCTCCATTAAAAGAAACTATGTTAAAACTACTTGATGTGATCTTGGAGCCGGTGTTAGTGTTATGCCTCTCTCTTTATATCGTAGACTAGATTTGAATAAGTTGACACCTACTGAAATATCTTTGCAAATGGCTGATAAATCAACTGCTATACCTGTCGGTATTTGTGAGGATGTGCCTCTTGTAGTTGCAAACATTACTATTTTAACGGACTTTGTTATTCTTGATATACCCGAGGACGATAGTATGTCTATTATTCTTGGAAGACCCTTTTTGAATACTGCAGGGGCTGTTATTGATTGCACTAAAGGCAATGTCACTTTTCATGTTAATGGTAATGAGCATATAGTACACTTTCCGAGGAAACAACCTCAAGTCTACAGTATCAATTCTATTGGAAAAATTCCGTCGATTATATTTGGAGGTTTTGAATTTCCTCTTCCTACTGTCAAGAAGAAATATGATATTCTTATTATTGGGGATGTGCATATCCCCGTTGATGTAACATAGTGTTATTTGAAATTTCTCTGGTTCCATGTTTTTGGAATGAGTTTGTTAACAAGACTTGATCAACCTTGTTAGTGGATTCCTTTTGGTGATCATGAGATGGATGAAACTAGAAGGCACAACCTTCTGTATCCAACTTTTACTTTCTGTTATTTATATAAAATAAAATAAATATAAATATTTTTTTGTCTGCTATCTGATTATCCGTGCAATATAAAAATACCCCGAAAATAAAAGTTCTCCAAATGCCCTGAAATTTAAATATGATTTTTTCTAGAATATTTGAGAATATTTGGCACTGAGAACACAGCAGGGGGGTCAACCACCTACCCACGAGGGTGGAGGGCGCGCCCTACCCCCTGGGCGCGCCCCCTGCCTTGTGGGCCCATGGTGGCCCTCCTCCACTTATCCTTTCACCCACACAATCTTTCTTCCTCCCCCAAACACGAATATCCAACTCAAGCACGAGTTCTAGCTCATTTTGCTGCGATTTTGGATCTCCTTGCTCAAAGCACCTCTCACAAAACGGCTTGGGGAGATTGTTCCTTGGTATGTGACTCCTCCATTGGTCCAATTGGTTTTTGTTCTAGTTCTTTATTCATTGCAAAATTTTGCTGCTTAGGTGACCCTGTTCTTGAGCTTGCATGTCAAATTTATATAGTTCCAAGTAGTTTTGATGCATGATATAGGCCCTCGGCACTTGTAGGAGTAGTTGCTATCAATATTATTGAGTTTGGTCTACTTTTATTTTGAAATTACTAAAAAAATCAGAATTTTTCAGAGGAAGAAAAATCCTTAGGAAAATGTTCCATGGTGGTTCCTCAAGGAAGCAAGGACCCAGGCTTGCAATGCGTGATGCTGATGAAGAGCCACCAAGAGACGCTCTAGTGCGTCCTTGTGAGTGGCCTTCTGAAAATTTTATGGATCGAGCAGGAATTAAGTAAGATATACTATCACCAGAGAGGAGGCAGATGAGTACGAGAGGAGAGTGGAGGCCGCTCGTCGCCACGCTCCAGCTGAGCAGGCGATAGCTGCTGCATCGCAATACGACCCCAGCTACTATTATGGATACCCGCCAGGCCAGCCGTGGCCATAGACCAACTTAGGCCAAAAGCCTAAGCTTGGGGGAGTACGTATTTCCCACCTACATTACATTTATGTTCACACACTCATTGCTAGATGTCGGTGCTCATAATTTTTCATTGTATCATCCATGCTAGTTTATTTCTTTTTTATGCTTTCTTCTTGTGTGTTTAATAAACCTTAAGAAAAACCAAAAAAATTTAGTTGTAGCTTCAAGCTAGTTTCAATTTCCATGCTTGTAGTAGTAATTAAAAAGAAAACCCAAAAATATTTCATGTTCTTCTTTTGCTTGTTGGGAGCTTTCTGTGTAAATAGTTTTATTTCTTTTTCTTTTCTTTGGGGGTCGATAGGAGAAGACCATGATTAAATTGTTGAAGTGGCTCTTATATACATTATTGTTGATTTGACAAAAGAGCCCATATTGCCTTGTCTTCTCCTATTTATTGAATGCTTGCAGATTCCAGCTTAGTTCAATGCACGTGCACTATTATTATTATTCACATCGTTCAGTCATGCGAGTGAAAGGCAATTAGGACGATATATGATGGACTGACTGAGATAAGAAAAGCTGGTATGAACTTGACCTCTTTTCTTTTTGTAAATATGATTAGTTCATCGTTCCTGATTCAGCCTATTGTGAATAAACATGTTTGCAATGAGAACTAGAGATCATAGTTCCTTGTGCCATGCTTGATTAGCTATGAGTTATAATGGTTTACCTTGCGTGCCAACACGCTATTGAGATGGTTATGATGTGGTACGATAGGGTGGTATCCTCCTCTGAATGATTTAAGTGACTTGACTTGGCGCATGTTCACGCATGTAGTTGAAACAAAATCAACATAGCCTTCATGATATTTATGTTCATGGTGGATTATATCCTACTCATGCTTGCATTCGGTGTTGATTGATTTTATTGCATGTTCATGACTGTTGTCACTCTCTAGCTGGTCGCTTCCCAGTCTTTTGCTAGCCTTCACCTGTACTAAGCGGGAATACTGCTTGTGCATCCAAATCCCTTAAACCCCAAAGTTATTCCACATGAGTCCACTATACCTACCTATATACGATATCTACCTGCCGTTCCAAGTAAATTTGTATGTGACAAACTCTAAACCTTCAAATAAATAACCTATTTTGTATGCTCGAATAGCTCATGTATCAACTAGGGCTCTCTGTATCTTCCATGTTAGGTGGGTTATTCTCAAGAGGAGTGGACTCCGCTCCTCACTCACGAGATAAATGTCTAGTCACCGGGATGCCTAGTCGCATGCTTTATGCAAACTAAATCAAAATAATTGCAAACAAAACTCCCCCTGGGACTCTTGTTAGTTGGAGGCACTCGTTGTTTCGAGCAAGCCATGGATTGATGCTTGTTGGTGGAAGGGGGAGTATAAACTTTACCATTCTGTTTGGGAACCGCCTATAATGTGTGTAGCATCAAAGATATCGCCATCTCTTGGTTGTTATGTTGACAATGAAAGTATACCGCTCAAAATATTATTCACATCTATTTCAAAACCGAGCTCTGGCACCTCTACAAATCCTTGCTTCCCTCTGCGAAGGGCCTATCTATTTACTTTTATGCTGAGTCATCATCCTCTTATTAGAAAGCACCAGTTGGAGAGCACCGCTGTCATTTGCATTCATTACTGTTAGTTTACATTGAGTATGACTTGACTGGATCTCTTTTACCATGAATTACAATGTCTAGTCAGTCCTTGGTCTTTAAAGGTGCTCTGCATTTATGTTTTGCGGTCTCAGAAAGGGCTAGCGAGATACCACCTTGTTATATCATAGGGTCAATTCCATTTCTCCCCCTAACTTGAGCCACCACCTGGGATTTGCCCCTAGTTTTCATGTATGCTCAAAAATACCCCTCTTCCGTCTGTGGCCCTTACAGAAATCCCCCTCCGGGCCGTTACCGTTGGGTCAATGGTCTTTGACCGGCAACTGGGCGTCTGTTGGACATTTTGGCCCCTGGTTCTTACATGTGGGCCCGTATCAAAACGTTATCCACTCAGTCACTGTGTTTCTTCTCCCTCGCGACCACACACAGACTGGAGCAAGGTGATTCACCGGCGGCGCACGAACGACATCATTCTGGAGCTCAGGCAGTGAGGCCGCGTGGATGTGCACCTCACGCATGTCGTCCACAAGCTCTTCTGTCGCCATGGAGGTAGGTTATTCTTCTCTGATTTGTGTGCGCCCGTGGATTTATCGTTAGGGTTTGAGCTAAAATTGGGGATTTGCTCTCCCAGAGGTCGATGGAGTCGGCATAGTGCAGTTCTCCTCCGAGTTCTACATGCTGGATCCGAGTTATTGCGGCCTTGAGAAGCTTTCGAAGCATCGGTGCCCGGGGCACGAGCTCGTTCCCGCTCGCCGTGTCGCCTAGGGAGGAGCAAGCACGGGGAGATGTTTTCTTGGATGCCCACTTGATGTAACTTGGTAGATTGTATCTCCTTTGCAACAAATTGGTGCCAAGATCGCATTTTGACGATATTTTTTATGTTGCAGCTTCCTGGTGAATGTGAATGGGCTGTGTGGGTTGACCCTCCTCCCACAGATCTTGTTGGGCGTGCATTTGAGACACTACATGATGGACTAGAAGCAAGTTGGCTCAAAGCTCATCGTTTAGAGAAGAGGGTGACACATCTCAGAGAGAAAAAGAAGAAGTTAAAGTTACAGTTGCAGAAGAAGCATGATCAGATGGAAACATGGGCATTTCTGATGATAATTGTTGGCATATGCATTCTATCATATTTGTTGGGTTCAAAGAATGCATATTAGTCAGTGAGAATAAGCTAGTTCGGCACTAAGTAGAAATTAGCTTGATGTTGTGAACTTTTTCATGGTGCGAGTAGTTTCTGAGTTGTGTATCAGTTGGATCTTGTGAGACAAAGCAATTGAAAAGCATCAGTTGGATCTGTCTTATTGTTTGTGTTTGTACCTCTCCAATCCATATTACTCGTCGAAAATCAAATGGTCCCAACGAAACATAATCGACATCCATTTGAGCGACAAGTAATACATGCTGGAGGAAGTGATCGACAACATCAATGATCAATGATAATGCTTCATTGTGGTCACTCAAGATCAATGATCAATGATGAACAACAGCAAGTTATGACTAGGATAAATTCCAAATAATACCAACAAAATGCCAACATCGACAACAAGGTATGTCAACAGTAACATGAGACAACATGATCCATTACATAGGTTCACACAGCAACATGAGACAATATGATCCATTACATAGTTCACACAGCAACATCAACTAAATAGTTCAAACAAATAGATGGTTCAAAGCTTTTGCTACATAGTTCAAACATGACTCAAATGACACGATCACACAGTGTTCACAGCAAGTTTCCCCTCTTGCTCCTAGTGTTGCATGCAGGATTAGAAGAGAGCCTGGACTTGCTCCTAGCTCTCCTAGTTTTCCTAGCATCAGTTGGCACCTTCTTAGGAGAGGCAGACCTGCTAAGCTGGTTGCTTCCAGTTACAAAACCACCAGTCATGAGCGTATCGCCTTTCGACTTCTTCTTTGGTGAAAGAGGGTTGTCACAAATGATAATCATTCTCAAGATTAGATGGGTATTAAATAGCATAATGGATGTGAACATATAATATTCCACCAAATAAACCATATAGTAATCAACTACAAGATGTAATCAACACTACTAGTCACCCACAAGCACCAATTTGAGGTTCCGGTACAAAGATTGAACACAAGTGATGAACTAGGGTTTGAGAGGAGATTCTGCTATTGAAGATGTTGATGGAGATTGCCCTCCGAAGATGGGAGAGTTGTTGGTGACGATGATGACGATGATTTCCCCCTCTGGGAGGGAAGTTCCCTCGATGGAATCACTCCACCAGAGGGCAAAAGTGTTCCTACCCAAGTTCCACCTTGAGACGGTGGCGCTTTGTCCCGAAAGTCCTCTCCTTATTTTTTCTAGGTGAAAATGACTTATATACCAGAAGAGGGGCATCAGATGTGGGCCGAGGAGGGCACAACCCACCAGGGCACGCCTAGGGGACCCGACGCGCCCATGTGGGTTGTGCCCACCTGGTGGGCCTCCTTGCTACTTCTTGGGCTTGCGTTGTTTTTTCTGTTGAGGAGGAAAGGGTGATGCAGCAAGGTACAGATAAGTATTTTGTAACATCCCAAATTTTCAATTTGGAATGTTATACATAGGTCATCATATGCATATCATATTTTATTTGCAATTTGGGTTTTGATCCTAGAAATTCTAAACAACTCAAGTACCCACGAAGAGAATTGGGGATTTCATTTATTTTCATATTTGAGTTTTTCTCAAATATTAAAAAGAGGATCATTTTGGTTTTAATTATTTTTCTCTCCAAAATATTTCCAATATTAAAAATAAAAGATAGGAGATAAAATGACTTCTCCAAAATAAAGGAAATATTGGAGGAAAAATGTTAAAATAAAATAAATAATTTTATTTGGATTTTATTTGTTATTTTATTTCAATTAGAAAAAATTATGCATTTTTCAAAATTGCATTTTTAGGCCAAGAAAATGTTCACTTTGTTCTAAATATTTTATTTAGACGGTGAAAATTGTTTTTGGCATTTTTAGAAAAAAATTATATTTATTTAGGATTTTTACTTTTCGACGGAATTTGTTTTTTATAAGTCACGCGCCCGACTGGACCAACGGCCCAGCCGAGCCGGGCCAAGCCCACTAGTGCCGCCGCCTCCTATAGCCGTGCGAGCGCCGGACTCCCACCGGAGTGCGGGTCGGTCTCGGCGTCCATGCCCCATCCCGCAAGCCGCCGCCGCTCCCGAGGCCTTTATAACCCGCGCCACCCCCATCGCCTCTCACCACCACCGCCCCTGCAGCAGTAGCAGCCGCCACCGGCGCTACGCCATGCCGCTCCACACCGCGCCGCTTCGCCGCCGCCGCGTCACCCTGCCGCTGCAGCCGCCGCCGTTGACCGGCAAGGAACCGCCCGGTTCGCCGGTTTTTCCGGGTTTTTTCGGTTTTAGATCTAGGCCAGTTTTTTTAGGATTAGGGTTTTTCTCGGTTTAGTTCTAATTCGCGAACGTTCGTTCGTTTAGACCTAATAACGAACTAATTTGTTCGTTTGCCTCTATTAGCAGACGTTCGTCTGATAGTTTTTTCTTTTTCTGTTTTATTTTCGCCAGGGACCTATGCACGATTATTTTTATCACAGATTAGCCCCTGATCTTCAAACCCTCGTAATTTTTCAACCGTTCGTCCAAATCTAGTGAAACCAATGCCAAAATCTTTGTCTCGAAGTTCGCTTTCCATATAATCAACTTCAACATGGTGTCAGGACCCCGATCCTAAGTCACACCGATCTAGCATGTAAAACTTCATATCACTTTGCGGCCTCACGCACGGTATTCCCATGGGTGCCACCTTACCTAGCCCGGGACCGTTTGCGCCTTTTGGCTCACGTATGTGATAGTGTCGCTAGCATCCATATGACAGAGAACCCGGGCCGACATGACTTACATCAGAACATGTCGGTCATCAGCGTGTGAATCCAGGCTGTAGCAACTGCGCTAACAGGGCTTTGAGAAACCGGGCTATAGCAGGCTAGCAGGACTCTAGAAGTCACCGCGTGACATTTCCCCGAAGGGACAAACACACGAACAAAGTGAATCACATGCTGGCCAGTCTAACTGTTTTGGAGCAGTAGTACTGGGCTAGCAGGACTCTGGTAAACCGGGCTGTAGCAGACTACCAAGGCTCAGTGGAAGCACCAGACTACATTTCCCCATAAGAGAGGCTACCAAGGATAAACAACTAGGTTGTCGAATCCCACACATACCAAGCATTTCAATCATACACACAATATGCTCGATATGTGCAAATACAACATGGCATCACAACAAGACTCTATGACTCAGAGTATTTATTCATTAGGCTCCAAGGAGCCAAGCATTACAAACATGGGTCTCATGACCCCAACATACAGAGCATACAAGCAACAAGCACATGCGGAAGCTTAACTTGTATGGGTACAGACATCTACAAATGAAGAAGGCTGAGAAGCCTGACTATCTACCAGATCTTGCCGAGGGCACAGATCGTAGCTGAGGTATCAAGCTAACGTCGAAGTCCACACGGAACTACTAGCGAGACTGACGTCTCTCTGCAAAATATAAAATAGGCAAACGTGAGTACAAATGTACCCAGCAAGACTTACATCAGAACTAACTACATATGCGTCGACATCTAGAAAGGGGGGTGGTGGAGTTTAACTGCAGCCAACTTTGACTCGGTGGCTATCTTAAACTACGACTGCAAGTAACTCTTTTGAGGTGGCGCACACGAGTCCACATATTCACCATATCAATACACCACTAAGGATGTGCTCCCGTCTCCCTACGAGAACGCCATCCATAGCACTCACGCTTATCTTGCGCATTTTAGAGTATCCACTTTCACTTGTCTATGAACTATACAGGCAACCTAGAAGTCCTTTACCGCGGACACGGCTATTCGAATAGATCATTTATAACCCTGCAGGGGTGTACTTCTTCACACACGCTCTCACCACTTACCACCATGTACACGTCATGTATCTCGGCAACCTTCAAGCGGAAGCCTGGCGAGGGAGTCGGCCATGACCTGACTAACCACACAAGTCTCTAGTACAGGTTTATCGCCTATTCGGGTTCCATCGGCGAGGAGATCCGGCCGGAGTTTCGCTCACAGCCCCAAACGATGTGTGCAGGGTTCCCGAGACACCAAACGGGCGCCCGGTACACCGTGCCACTGTGTATCTACCGCATCATAGCCCACCCCTAGGGTCAGCGCTACGCACGATCGCCAACACATATCCTATAAACACCAAAAACTAGTTGTAACTCTTGGACAGAGGACTAGGGCAGTTAACAAGACGAGAGGGTCAATTAAGGATCCCAATGAGTGGTAATAGCTGTTCATGGATCACAAACACAGAACTCAGTTCCTGAGAATGGTTTCAATGAGACAACCCACCATGTACTGCTACATGGCCTCTCACCGCTACCTTTACCAAATCATGTTCACACACTTAGCTCACACACAGTAGGACATGTTCATCACTATTCCAATTCATCCCCGATGAATCAGACCTGACTCAACTCTAAGCAGTAGAAGGCATGACAAACAAGCATGAATGAGTAGGCACATGAGGGCTCAAACAACTCCTACTCATGCTAGTGGGTTTCATCTATTTACTGTGGCAATGACAGTTCATGCAGAGGAAAAGGGGTTCAACTACCGCATCATGTAACAGTTGAATCGTTGTTGTCCTAATGCAGTAAAAGAGAGCAGGACCGAGAGAGTGGGATTTTATCGGAATGAACAAGGGGGTTTTGCTTGCCCGGCACTTCTGAAGATGATATAGCTCTTCATCGGTGTCATCGAACTCATCATCGGAACATACCTCTACCGAGGGGGAACAACCACCGGCAAACACAGAAAGAACACAATCAATGCAATGCACAATATGATGCATGATCATGACATGTCGATATGCTGTGATTTTAGCTAATGCAGCTAAGAACAGAAGGGTCTGAGTTGATTTGAACCAAAGGTCCAAATTCAAATTCAAACTAAGAACTTATAAAGTGCATTATCATGTTTTGATCTAAACAGCAAGGTTAATTTGTTTAAACATGCATGAAACCAGTACAGATGGATAGAATGGATTTTTCTGATCATTTTGCATATATAAATTATTTCATTTGGAGTTACGGTTGAATTTCTATGATTTTTACAAGTTTATTCTATTTTCTGGAATTTCCTGAATAAACTTAAATCCAGAAAATGCTTTAGTGCGTCAGCGTTGCGCAAGGCTCATGTCAGCGAGTCAACTGGGACGGTCCATGTCAAACCTGACCAGTGGGTCCCGCACATCAGTGTAATAGGGCAGGGACAGAGGCTGACCAGTGGGTCCGGGTCAACGTTGACGTGGCATGGTCAAAATGACATGTGGGGCCGGCTATATTAACCTAAACTAAACAGGGAATAAATTCCAGGGTTAATTAAGGCGTGGGGCCCATAGTCAGTGAGAGAGGGGGTTAGTTAGCTGGGTCATTAGTGGCTAATGATAGCGCCACGTCGGCGTCACCGGAGTTACGCCGGCGGCGACCAAAAACACGGCGGAGGCACACTGGAGGGGCTCGGTGTTTCACCTATGGTGCACCATTCGGTGCACCCCTTGGCCCTATGGAGAGCTGGCGCGATGGCGCGTCGGATGGTGGTGGTCTCCGGGCCTGGGGTGGCCGGAGTCAACGGCGGCGAGCTCGATTGCAGTCGCCGGAGTTCGGGCGCGAGCGGGGACGCGGTTGTTGTTGAGGATATAACCACTAAGGGTAAACCGCCCAGGAGGGGCCGGTTCACCTTCACCTATACTGAAGCCCAAGGAAACCCAGAACATGGCGCTTTACGGATGAAGCTTAGAGGCCCAGAGCCCGCAGGCGATTTAGGGCCCATGGTAGTAAACCGCCACGATTGTATGAAACTTGCATTGTAAGATAGGAAAGAGGAGACCGAGGTGGACACTTGTATGAGCCAGCCTTGGGACACTGTAGACCGGCCGGGGTCCTCTTGAGTATATAAAGGGGTGACCTGGCGGCGGTTCAGGGACAGACAACAACTCGAGAGCCAGACAAAGTGGATTCGCTCCCTGGTCTTCGAACACCTAGCAATACCAATCACAACTAGACGTAGGCTTTTACCTTCATCGAAGGGGCCGAACTAGTATAAACTCCCGTGTCCCCTTGTCCGGTTTAACCCCTTTAAGCTAACTAGTTCCGATGGCTCCACGACTAAGTCCTTTCACGAGGACATCTGCCGTGACAAACCCACGACAGTTGGCGCCCACCGTGCGGCTATCGCACGATGGTTTTGAGTTCTTGAAGGGAAGCTTCGATGGACTCAAGGGATACGCTGTGGGCCGGATGACGAAGAGTCGTCGCGGCAAGCTCTGCATCGACAACACAGGATGGGGTCCCGAGGCTGATTCAATCGAATACGGATACCGGGTCCCCTTTGGTGGGATTCACGTCTTCATCGGCAAGATTGGCGAACCGGCCCCCGAGCCGGACATCCACACCGACATCATCGAAATGGCTCGGCGTGCAAGTTCTTCGCCGGTTCAGCCCGAGGCAAGGCATGTTTTTGTAGGTGTCGTCCATGGATCAGGGTACGAGGACCGACCGGTCTCCGATGGAGAAACCGTAGTCTGCTCTGATGACGAGTCCTCTGGAGAAACCGAATCGCTTTACCAATTGCAGGACGGCCAGATTGAGGGAGGACCCAAGGGCAATAGTATTCCGGATTCCCCCGGTCTGCCAAACTGGGCCACCATCTTCATGGCCGGCACACGATCGGCGCCTCATTCATCTACCGCCATAGCAATACTCTCTGGTTCAACGACGGCCACACCAGCAGGGGCAGGAAGCTCGGCGTCGCCTCCGGCCCAAGTCTTATCTGATTTGTTCGATGCTCTGGCGGCATTGATGTCTGTGGAGGTAGACGCAACAGCCAGGGATCAACACGATGCGGAGATTCTAAAGGTGAAAGATCAGATAGCTCAGGCTAAAGCGGACCTGGCAGCAGAGAACGCTAGGATGGCTACAAAGCGGGCCGAGTTGGAGGCACGGGCTTACCTGATTAGACTGGATCAGAATGCTTCAAAGGAAAAGTCAGCAGAAGAAGGTACTGATCACGTCTCCCGTCGGTTTATGAGCCGCAGGATCTTTTCAACACGCCAGGTGCAGGAGCTAGTAACCAACCCACGCTAAACCAGGTGGGGGCGCCGGGAGCAGGAGCGCCAGTTCAGCCGCGCATGACGGACCTGCCTCGCAAGAACAACGTTCTACCGTCCATGCCGCCTGGGCATTATTCCAACCCGTTGGACAATATTGTGGCTGCCGCTTCGCGTCTGGCGGCCCTCCCAACCAACGGCGAGTCACCAGTTGCAGTAGAAGCGCGTCGGTCCAGGGATCTCCTTCAGACGGTACTAAATCAGCAGCAAGCGTATTCACACAGCCGTGAGAGGATTCATTCCACTCCCCGTCCAAGCCGGAGTTATAGCAGACACGTGGAAGACGAACCGTCTGTGTCCAGTAGTGCACACCGCCGAAATTCGCCATGAGGGAACAACCCGGCCGGGGGAGGTGCTAATGCGCAAGATCTTGTGGACCATGGCCGTGCACGTCGAGAGGCCAAGTTGACAGCTCTACAGCATACTCTGGTTCACCCCACTGCCTCCATGGAGACAGGGGCAATGTTCAGTTCCTTAGGGGTACCATGTTTAACTCCTGCGTTGCGTAATGTGCGGCTACCCAAGGATTTCAAGGGACCTCGTAAGGCACCAAATTACACCGCCGATTTGCAGCCAGAGGCGTGGGTGGAGAGCTATGAGATGGCAATGGAGATGTTAGATGTGGATGAGGCGGTGTGTCGTAAATATTTCACCATGATGTTGGAAGGAACAACTCGCACTTGGTTGAAGAGCTTGCCGACCAACTCTATTGGATCATGGGCCGAACTGAAGCACCGGTTCATCCAGAACTTCAAGGATACGTGTAAACAACCAATGTTAATCGTAGATCTGGCCGCTTGTGTCCAAGAGGAAGGGGAGTCCACGACCCATTGGGTCAAACGAGTCTCAACAATTTTGCATTCATCAGATCATATCAATGCAGACACAGCAGTGTTAACATTAGAGGGCAATTGTCGTTTCAAACCATTAAAACAAAAGTTGGGAAGGCTCAAACGTCACTGCAATGGCATGTCAACGCTCATGGCCGCTTTGGTTAAATACGCCGATTCAGATAATACCAAGGATCCGGATTCAGAGGAGGACAAACCGGAGAAATTTAGAAGAACGGCTATGCCAAATGTCAGCAACATAATCCGGCAGGCCATGGAGGCGGTGGTAAGCGCAAGGCCGACAGCAGTTTGGACTTTGTTGCAAATACCAACACGCAGGAAAATGGTCAGCGCCGTAAGGGCAAGCAGCCCCAGAGGGGTGGAGGTCCAGGCAACAATTTGGAGCGCATGTTAAATCAGCCCTGTCCAAAGCATGGATCGAAGGAGAAGCCAGCGACACATCTTTGGAAAGATTGTTATATTATGCGGGACTTCAAGAATTCCAATATGTTCCAATATGACAACGGCCCGCCCGGCGGTTCAGGAGGAGGTTTCCATGGGCCGGGTTATGGAGGCGGCGGTTCCGGTTTAGGGTTTCCAGGCAATCAAACTGGACACGCCAAACAAGGACACCAAGGCAACCAGGGAGGTTACAACCATCAAGGGAGTCAGCAGCAGCAGCAGTCGGGTTATCAGAGCAATCCCAAACAGCTGAACAGCGGCCAATATCATGTCTTCACTACTAGTTTGTGCAAACGTGATCAGAAGCTTCACAAAAGGGCAGTCAACTCTGTTGAACCGGCAGTACCTCAGTATTTACACTGGTCGGAGCAACCTATTTTGTGGAGTAGATATGATCACCCGCCTCGGGTTGATAATCCAGGTCATTTGGCCTTGGTGGTAGCCCCTCAAGTTGGGGGATACAAGTTCACTAAAGTGCTCATGGATGGGGGAAGTAGTATCAATATTTTGTATTATGATACATTCCGCCGTATGGGGTTGACAGATAAGGATATTAAACCGTCAAATACGGTCTTTCATGGTGTGGTGCCTGGTAAGTCTGCATATCTGGTTGGTAAGATAGCTTTGGAGATGGCTTTTGGAGATGACTACGATTCAAGGTCAGAAACATTGACATTTGAGGTGGTAAAGATCAAAAGTCCGTACCACGCCTTGTTTGGGCGGCCGGTTTATGCTAAGTTTATGGCAAGGCCATGTTATGTTTATCTACAGCTTAAAATGCCATGTCATAAAGGGACTATCACAGTACATGGAAGTCGAAAGATTGCTTTGGAATGTGAAGAAGGCGACGCGGCTTATGCTGAGTCGGTTTGTGCCACGGAGGAGTTAAAATTCTATAAGGAGCAAGTTGATTCGGCAGATATGACCTCTTTGAAAAAGCCAACTACGGAACATGATCCAGTGTTGAAATTCAAATCGGCTACAGAAACTAAGATGGTTGACTTTGTTCCTGGCGATTCATCCAAACAGTTCAGCATCAGCGCTAACCTGGATCCCAAATAGGAAAGCACGCTCATCGAGTTCATCCACGAGAATCGGGACATCTTCGCATGGAAACCTTCTGATATGCTAGGTGTACTGAGGGAACTCGCTGAGCACACACTCAAACATTGATCCTAAGTTCAAACCGGTCTGGCAGTTCCTCCACCGTTTCAACGAGGAGAGGCACAAGGCTATAGGTGAAGAGGTAGCCCATCTGTTGGTTGCTGGGTTTATTGTTGAAGTCTTTCATCCAGAATGGTTGGCCAATCCGGTGCTGGTTCTCAAGAAAACCGGCACTTGGCGCATGTGTGTGGACTACACAGATTTAAACAAGGCTTGCCCTACAGACCCCTTTGCTCTCACTCGCATCGATCAGATAATTGATGCTACGGCGGGTTGTGACCGTTTGTGTTTTCCGGATGCTTACTCTGGTTATCATCAGATCAAAATGGCAGTTAAGGACCAGGAGAAGACAGCCTTTATCACTCCCTTTGGAGCCTTCTGCTATGTTTCCATGCCGTTTGGACTGAAGAGCGCTCAGGCAACTTACCAGCGATGTGTTCAGAATTGCCTTCATAAACAAATTGGGCGCAATGTTCATGCGTATGTAGATGATATTGTGGTCAAGTCCAGAAAGGAGGGGACATTGATAGATGATCTACGAGAAACCTTTGACAATCTTCGGGTTTACAAGATGATGCTCAATCCAGAGAAGTGTGTCTTCGGTGTCCCGGCCGGCAAGCTCTTAGGCTTTCTAGTTTCAAACAGAGGCATCGAAGACAATCCAGAAAAGATTGCAGCAATTACATCCTTGGCTAAAACGGCGTGTATTAACGATGTTCAACGTCTGGCCGGCCGGATTACAGCCTTGAGCCGATTTATCAGCCGCCTTGGAGAGAAGGCCATCCCTTTATATCAGATGCTCAAGAAAACAGATAACTTTGTCTGGAGTGAGGCAGCTGATAAGGCGTTTGAGGAACTGAAAAGGCAGCTAGTGGAACCACCTGTGTTGGCAGCACCGGTCGATAAAGAGCCATTATTATTATATGTGGCTGCTAATGCCCGGGCTGTTAGCGTCGCCATTGTGGTAGAGCGTAAGGAGCCTGACAAAGAGTATCCGGTTCAATGGCCGGTTTATTATATCAGTGAGGTGCTCATTGAGTCAAAGAAGAGGTATCCACATTGGCAGAAACTGGTGTATGGGGTGTTTATGGCAAGCCGGAAGCTCAAACACTATTTTCAGGGCCATCCTATAATAGTGGTCAGCTCAGCTCCTTTGGGTGACATCATTCAAAACAGGGAGGCAACTGGCCGGATTGCCAAGTAGGCCATTGAGCTTGGACCTCATGGACTCAAATATATACCCCGCACGGCAATCAAGTCCCAGGAACTTGTGGATTTCATCAACGATTGGACGGAGTTACAGGCACCTGAGGAGAAACTAGATAATACATATTGGACTATTCACTTTGATGGGTCCAGACAGTTAGAGGGTTCGGGGGCTGGAGTCGTGTTAACTTCCCCACGAGGTGACAAATTTTGTTATGTCCTCCGTTTAATGTTCCCTTGTACTAACAATGCAGCTGAATATGAGGCTTTACTCCACGGTCTTTGGATGGCTAAAGAGATGAACCTGAGTCGGGTTAAGTGCTTCAGCGATTCAGATCTAGTGGCTCAACAAGTGTCGGGCCCTTGGGATTCTAAGGACCCACTCATGGCTGCATATCAGTGAGAGGTGGATGCAGTGGCTGGTCACTTTAAAGGTTATCAGGTGGACCATATAGACTGACGGAAGAATGAAGCGACAGACACTTTAAGTCGTCTTGGTTCCCAACATAAACCGGTTCCGCCCAATGTCTTTCTTGATGTATTGCAGAATCCGTCGGTCAAAATACCAACCGAAGAAGATGTGGCTATTCCTGATCCGGAGGCTCAGTTGGTGGCAGCTCTGCATGCCATACCGGATTGGACGATCCCATATCTGGATTACATGAACCGGGGTGAGTTACCAGCTGAGGAAACATTGGCTCGACAGATAATCCGGCGTTCCAAGTCCATGACCATACTCAACGGGGAGTTACATCATTACAGTGTTTCAGGAGCAATTCAGCGATGCGTTTCTCCTCAAGAAGGTTGTGAGATTTTGCGAGAAATTCATGAAGGGGATTGCGGTCACCATGCTGGTTCAAAGTCGTTGGTTGCCAAAGCTTTTCGCCACGGTTTTTACTGGTTGACGGCGCATGCTGATGCGGAGGATTTAGTCAAAAGATGTGATGGCTATCAAAAGTTTGCCCGCCGTGCACACGTTTTGGCTCAGGAGTTGCGGATGATTCCAATTACATGGCCGTTCACAACTTGGGGGCTGGATATGGTTGGACCCTTCAAGCGCTCCAAGGACAAGAAGACCCACCTGTTAGTAGTGGTTGATAAATTCACTAAATGGGTGGAGGCAGAGCCAGTCAGCAAGTGTGATGCAGCCACAATGGTTCAATTCATCAAAAAGGTGATATTCCGGTTTGGCTTTCCACACAGCATCATCACAGATAATGGTACGAACCTTTCTAAAGGTGAGATGAAGGAGTTTTGCCAATGAGAGCACATCCGGCTTGATGTAGCGTCCGTGGCTCACCCCTAGTCTAATGGTCAAGCGGAGAGGGTGAATCAAGAGATCCTGAAGGGTATCAAACCTTGGCTTATGGTCCCTTTGAAGCGGACGTCGGGTTGTTGGGTGGAAGAATTACCATCTGTATTATGGAGTATAAATACCACCCCAAACCGATCTACGGGTTGTACACCTTTTTTCATGGTTTACGGGGCTGAGGCTGTCCTCCCAAGTGATATTCGTCACGGCTCGCCCCGGGTTGCAAATTATTGTTGAAGCGGACAACGAGCAAGCACGCCAAAAGGCGCTGGACCTGTTAGATAAGAAACAGGACATGGCTTTGGCTCGGTCAGCGATTTATCAACAAGACCTGCAGCGTTATCACAGCCGCCGGGTTAAGACAAGAACCTTTCAAGAAGGCGATTTGGTACTTCGGCTCATTCAAGACCAGACTGATATGCACAAGTTATCCCCACCTTGGGAAGGGCCCTTTGTGGTCAACAAAAATCTGCACAACGGATCATACTACCTCATTGACGTTCGAGAAGACTCACGTAGCTCTGAGGAGGAGACCCGGCGGCCATGGAACATAGCTCTCCTACGGCCTTATTACACTTGAAGCCACAGGCTTTTTCTTATGTATATATTTCAAACAATGTATATATTATGATCAATATAATAAACCGGCATCCTTGCTATTAAGCAGGGTCTCCGCCGTTTTTTCTTCCTCAAATATCTGTTAACTTGGGGGCTTCAGCTAATAAAGCAAAGTACTACCTATTAACCCGGCTATCATACCACCGCCTAGCTTGGGAGCTTCACACCCAAGGGGCCAAAGAGAGTTTGACTGCTCAAAGCACGACTCAAACATAGGCACCCATTGAGCACAGCTCACAAAGTTACTTGGGGGCTCTTTGGGTCAAATACCAAAGAGTTTGAAAGGACCCTTGTAGCCGGGTATCGACCCACGGCTTGGAAGCCTGGTGTATTCACCTAAAACCCCGGGTTAACCTGCCTTTATCAAGTAAGCCACTCCTATCCAGGTAATCCTGGCATGACCCGTCGAACGTTTGACAGTTACTCTCATTGAGACCCTGAACTTGTCAAAGTTAAAATGATGATTGGTTAGTTGGAGGGCCATCTTAAAAGGCTTTGTCAAAATGGTTTAACTCAGTGGCCAGGCAGCCCATGAAAAGCCTTGATTTGGGCCTGGCAGCCCCTGAAAAGCCTCGACTACAAGTTTTTTCATTTGCTTTTTGAAATTTTTTTGCCTTTGATATGGTTTTAAGGTAAACTGGTGTCTATTGACCCGGCTATCAGTCCAGTGTTTTTTAACCCGGCACAAGCTTTCAGCTATCAGTTGTTAGTACAAATCAATTATAAACCGGAGTTTTCTTAGCCCGGTCTGGCGTTGACTATAAGTTGCCAGGATGATTATCCGGTGTTCATCACAACCCGGTTTTATATCATATATACCAGCATGGCATGGTGGAAGTTGGGTTTTCACCCTTCTTAAAGTCACAATTTGTAAACCAACAGTAATGTTTCGTATCACAGGTATGATTTATTATTGTTGCAACCATCGTTGCTTACCAAGTTGTGTTTGGTATTTTGACCCGTCTGGTGGTAAACTGCCCGGACAGATTTTTCTTATGGAGACACAGGATTGCATAATATTGTGAAAATACATAAGCCAATACTGAAATTATCATGACGGACCAACGCAAAGTGTGTCCCAGTGCACGATGGCAACGGATTAAAGTATTTTTACTAGCCTATTACAAGGCGCTTGAAGGCCCAAAGTATGGTGTTTCCAGCAGAACAAAGTTCATGAAGCATCACTCTGATTGCCGGATCAAGCCTCATTACCATGTTGATGTGAAGTTGATGGGTCATTTGCCGTCGGATCAGCCTCCTCCTCCCCACTTAGCGACTGGAAGTTTGTGGTAGTCCAGTCAATCCAGGTTAAGGCCTGAAAGATAGCTTCTTCAATGATAAGTTCCGATGGATCAATGTCAGGGGCATAAGTGTGCTTACGGATTGGCGGAATAAGATTTTGCGCTTCCGGCATGACAGTATTAACCCGTTTGTTGCTGGCATCATAATAAGACCGGTGAACAGTCAAGTTAGCATCTTTTGCCAGTTGACTCGCTAGAGGACGCATTTCCCTTGTAACTTTTTTAAGGGCTTCGTCATCAAAATCTGCCCCGTTTTCTTGTGTGCTTGGAAAGCCTTTGGCAAGGTCAACTGGATCCAAGTCGGCTATCCACGCTTAGGCTCGGGTGAGTGCCAACAAAGCGCCAGCCCTGGCAGCAGATCATTTTACCTCTTCTATCTGTGCTGGTGCCATGGATAGCCTTGCCAGAGTGTCGTTGATCAGTGCTGGGGCCGGATTGTCGTAGGATGCTGCACAGATAACCCGTTGGGCACCAGCGTATAATTGTTCAAGCAGAGTATATGCTGCTTTTAGCTTCATCCGTACATCTGAGCCCAGATGAGTAATGCGGCTACCTACAATGGTTTATGATTTTCATATTTCAACCGGCACCTTACAAGATGGATATTTCAGATGCCTTGCTAGGAGTACTTACCAAATACTGCGGAGGTCATGGCGTTCACTTGACGCTTCAACCCAGAAAGCTCTTCTGCCACCGGTTTAAGAGCGGACTCGGCGTCTACAACCCATTTCAGCAATGTATCCTTCTCAGTGTCCCAATTGGCACATTTAGTCTTGAATTCTTCCTTAAGTTGTTCCATGGAAGTTAAAGCGGCTCGAAGCTCATATTTGGACTTAGAAGATTCTTCTTGATAAGTTTTGATACTCTCTTGAAGATCAGCAATTTGTGTGCGTTGATGGTTTATATCAGCCTGCCACAATCAGAGGAGCATATCAATATTTTAACAAAAGTCCCAAGCATACAACTGGTTCTATGCTTGGCACTTGGGGGCTAATGCAGATTGCTTCTTTCTTACTGATTGTTCAAAGTCCCAAGGATTAATACAAGTTTCAATCCTGGCACTTGGGGGCTAATGTATATTTGTTCAAAAACTTAAAAATCAACTATGTGCAGCATGGAAGGTCAAAAGTCCCGGTTTGTCTTTACAAGCTAAACCGGCCCTTGGGGGCTACAAGATACAAGGCAGTGAAAATGCAAAGATAAGGATGAAAATGTTTACCTCATAGCGTTCCTTCATCAGATTTACCAAATTAGCTTCATTATCTCGGCTTGTATAAAGCCGGTTCAAGAATCCGGAATGAAGATCCTCGGCAGAAAGATTAGCATATTTTGACAAGTCAGCTTCCATCTTCCCCTTGCCCATAGAAGTAAATTCATCCTTGGCAGTATGTTTTGCCAAGCTAGCTGGATTGCCCGGAGTGGTATAAGAAGTGCCAGTAACAATAGCGTCATCATCTTCGGCTGGGTTAGGAGTGGTAGCAGGGCTTGGCGGATTAGCAGTTGAGCTCTCAGTGGATCAACAATCGGACTGGCAGGTGTAGCGTGTGGACTTGAGGTGCCCTCATGTGTGGCCGGATCAGCCTCCGGCGGATCAACATCGGTAGCTGGCTCCAGCAGGACAGAATCATCCATGATATTATCAAGATTTTGATCAGGATTTTCAGGATTTTCCTCCGGTTCAACTTCGCAGGTAGGGGCACTAGTCTTAGCCTTTTTACTCAGACGAGCTCTAGCACTAATATTAAAACAAGGATTAGCATGATTAACCGAATTATGAAGGAGAAGAGAGGGCTGCATACTTACCCAGGGACGGTTTTTAGTGGAGGCAGCTGAGTGGTTGATGAACCACCAAATGAACTAGAAGACACCTGGTAGTTTGAATCAGATGGATTGAGAGGGCATCGGAAGAAACCTTTCAAAGGATAAAGTTTTTCAAGAGAACAAGCAACCTCTGGACGATGTTTCCGGTTTGGGGTATGAGGTAAACTAGAAGAAGTGACCTGTTGACCACTCTGCCGGGTTGTGCAACGCCGTTCGGTTTGTTGTGTCTTCAAAGAAAGTTTTTGATCCAAATGAACAAGAGGGTGAGAGCATTTCACTTTCCGAACTGCACGGCGAAATCGTTGAACCGACACAAGTTCCGAGTCAGAAAGACAAATTACCTCAACATGATCTGCATGGCTGGCCTCCGCATCATCCTAGGAGTAATCATTATCAGTAAAATATATGAAATAGAAGTCAGGGGAGTCAAATTTTACCTCTTCATCCGAGTCACCGACATCCTCTGGCGGTTCCGAAGACTCAGCAGTTTTCTTTTTGGCAGCTCTCTTGGTGACCTTGGTCTTAACACGACGAGCCTTAGCCACTTTGTCTTGAGATTTCCTTTTCCAGAAGAAGCTACTGGCCTACGAGATTGCACAAAGGGTTATTATAGCAGTGTTAAAGCGGAGAAGGATCAGGAAAAGTACAAGGTTAAAGTTTTTACTGCTGGCGGCTTGTTGGGGGCATAAAAAGGGCGCAGACCAGTTTGAGTACATACTATGAGCGGTTCATCAAGTATTTTCTTTACACCTTCAGTGACTTCATCATCGGTCAGTTCTATTTGAATAAACCGTTGTGGATCATTGGTGTTGTCGGTATATTCAAACATCAATCCGGGGTGGCGGCTTAGAGGTAGAATGCACCATGAAATCCAACAGCGGACGAGATCAACACCAGTCAAACCATTGGCAAGGAAAGCCTGGAGTTTGGTGAGTTGAGGTGCATAGGCTTGTCAATCTTTGGCAGACAATCTCTGAGGTAAAGGGTGTCTATTGCTGAGCCGGTGCGGATGGTGGCCCGACAAAGGATTCTCTTCAGCAGGGGCAGTATTCCGACAGTAGAACCAAGTTTGGTTCCAATCTTTTGGATGGCTGTGAAGTTTGGCGTGAGGAAATTCAACCTCTTTCCTCTTTTGGATCGACACACCACCCAGTTCAGTATTGGGTCCGTCAGAAAATTCAGTCCGGCAGTTTAGGTGTTAGAGATCTCGAAAGAGATCGAGAGTTGGTTCTTCTTGCAGATAAACCTCACAGAATACTTGGAAATCGCATATGTTGGACACAGAATTTGGTCCAATATCTTGAGGATGGAGTTGGAAGCTGGCAAGAACATCCCGGAATTTTTTTGATCCGGGAGGACTGAAACCTCGAGCTAAATGTTGCATGAACACAATCACTTCTCCATTTTCATGCTCTGGAGGGCACTCAGGGCCAGGAACTCGCCAATGGAGGACATTTTTTGAAGCTAAAGCGCCTACGGTGACATATCCATTGATTTGCATTTCTGTGATTCGAGATGGAACCCAGTTGCAAGCAGCAAATTGCTTCGTCATCTTACAAAGTCTGTAAAAGGAAAATGGATGGTTTACGAGTGAAAGTTCATGTGTGTTTATCAATGTTAAACCGGCAATTCAAGGCATACATGTGAAGTGAACCAGACATTGCTATTCAAGTCTAGATGGCGGTTTAAGAGAGGGCTAATGACATATGACGGGTTATCAATTACTAAAGGTTAAACCGCCCTTGGGAGGCAGAACCCAATATGAAAATCTGCTAAGTGTTGGGGAAACAAGTTTCACAAGATGGTGGTATAATTTTGGATCTACCGTTGTTCAAAAAACAAAATTTTCCGAGCCCTACAATGGTGTTAAATAGAACAGAGAAGGTTCAGATAAGGATCTATACCGGAACCATAAGATGCTGTAGTATCGTAGAGTAAAGTTACAGGTCCAGCCGTAAGGGGAAACTACCAGGCCTAGCTAGATTCAGGAAGATGCGTTAAGCAGGAAGTATCCATCTACGTACTAAAGGAATAAAAGGAAAGAACAACAGTAATGAACTTCGAAAGAACTGCGAGGAACGTCAGAACCCTAGAACAGATCTATGGCAGAAAAAGTGGAGAACTTACCGGAGCTGGTAAGGAAGCGGAAAGGCGCCGCAGTATTCTGGTGCGTTCAGGGTGATGCAGCGGCCAGCGTCGGAGCAGAGGAGACGGTCGATGGTGGCGGCGGAGCTCCAGAGGCTGAGCGGCGCGAGGAAGACGACGCAAAGAGGCACAGGGGGGGGGGGAAGGTGAAAAGGACCCCTCGTTCCTATTTATAAGGCAAAGTTAAAAAACGGCAGGAGCGAAAATCAAGGAGTCGGAAGCCGCAAAAGAGGATGCAGCTATCGCCTCGATCTTCGGGAATTAATTAAAAGGGAATCTTCATAAATCTTTTTATACAGATATAACGTCATGATGATTTACTGCAGTGACAGAGGATGACATCATGGCGGTTCACCAAAGTTACAGGGAGAAGACAATATGACAGTTTACGAGAATTGTCAGAAGTCCAGGTAGTTTTTCTAAGGATTGAAGATTGACATGAAAGGTTCAACTCAATCTGGGGCCTAATGTTGAGGATATAACCACTAATGGTAAACCGCCCAGGAGGGGCCGGTTCACCTTCACCTATATTGAAGCCCAAGGAAACCCAGAACATGGCGCTTTACGGATGAAGCTTAGAGGCCTAGAGCCCGCAGGCGATTTAGGGTCCATGGTAGTAAACTGCCATGATTGTATGAAACTTGCATTGTAAGATAGGAAAGAGGAGACCGAGGTGGACACTTGTATGAGCCAGCCTCGGGAGTCTGTAGACCGGCCGGGGTCCTCCTGAGTATATAAAGGGGTGACCCGGCGGCGGTTCAGGGACAAACCACAACTCGAGAGCAAGACAAAGCGGATTCACTCCCTCGTCTTCGAACCCCTAGCAATACCAATCACAACTAGACGTAGGCTTTTACCTTCATCGAAGGGGCCAAACTAGTATAAACTCCCGTGTCCCCTAGTCTGGTTGAACCCCTTTAAGCTAACCAGTTGCGATGGCTCCATGACTAAGTCCTTTCACGAGGATATCTACCGTGACAAACCCACGACAGTTGCGGTGGCCATGGCGATGTGCGCTTAGCACCTACGGTGTCCACGTGGTGCGGTGAGTTTGATGGGCGCATGCCCGGGACCGAATGGTCACCGGATCATCACCGGAGATGAGCGCGGGCGGCGGCGCATTCAGTTGCAGACGAGGCGACGGCTACGACGCATGAGGGGAAAACGGAGAGGGGGATCAGGAGCAGGGGCTCACGGCGAGGTCATAGAGCAGCTCAGTGTGCTCGGGGAGGCGGCGGAGATGGCGAATCGGACGGCGGCATCCGGCGGCCTTAGTCGTTGAAGAAGGCCACATGCATCATCTTGGGGCCGTCCTGGCTCATGTAGCATGGCGAGGAGGACGAAGGCGACGAGGCGGATCCCTGGGCACGTCGGGGAGCCGAGAGGGAGGCGGTGGCTGCGGCTATGGCGAACGGCGGTGACGGGCTCCATTCGGAAGCGAGCAGATAAGGGGGACGGGGTCCAGAGAGAGAGGGGAGAGACGCAGGGCTCGAAGGAGGTGCGTGGCGACGTGAGGGAAGGTCCAGGGCGACGGGAGGACAGCCAGGCAAGGTGGAGGTGGCGCGCCGTGGCCGCGCGCGCGTCGGGCACGCGCTGTGCATCCGACTGGCGGGAGGAAGAAGACCTCCCTGCCCCTGGTGGGCTGGGCCAGCCAGACGGGCTGCCAGGTGGGCTGCGCTACGTAGGCGGCCAGGTAAGCCGTCTGCTCTTTTTTTAATTTTCTTCTGCTTTGTTTTATTTAATTGCCATAGAATTCCAGTTCAAACAAATTTGGAAACAGTGCCAAAACTCCCCTGGATAATTTGTGTCACTTAAAGGTCTACTCCACATATACATAGAATATCACAGGGCATTTGAAAATATATTCATTATATATTATGACTATAACTCCAAATTCAAATAGAATATTGATTTAAAATCAGAGCCCAAATAATTCCTTAGAAATGTTCCAAAATTTTGGTTTGATTTATAACTCTTGCCAAAATTGTCAGAACTATTTCTAGGGCATTTTGGATTCATTGCAATTTTAGGGTCCATGCCCCTTTATTAAAATGATTTATGAGACTTTCACTTGTCCCCATTTCAAATTCATTGAAATTTAAACATGATGCACACATGACTAGCTAGTCTAGGTCATACCAGAACTAGGGATGTGACAACTCACCCGTACTAAACAAGAATCTCGTCCCGAGATTCAAGCACAGGGTAAGATGAAGGGGAAACGCAAACTAACACATTCTTCATGATCCAACTGTCCTCATTGAAGATATTGATTCATTGCATCATATTTATCTTGACGTCTTTGCTTTCGAGATCTTCATCCAACATGATGACGACAGAAAGAAACTCTACAGGAATCGATCTTCTCGAAGATCGAGCAACTCAAGATCAACTCATGGAGTGAGATATAAAAAAACATCTCTTGAGATGAGACATGAAGCACACATCAGGGGTGATGGAAAGAAGCGGATGACAAGGGTTCAAATTGGTAGACAATAATTCCACACCTAAGAGGGTGGTGAATGGTTGTCAACGTAGCAAGGATTTGAATTGCCATGATTCCATAACGGGGCATCTTAGGGAAGGTGACTCATAGAGCTATTCCCTTAAGTGGCAAAAAGAATTACTTTTGATACAAAGATCATTGAAACTCTTTATACCAGCCTAAGGCAATCACAATCGATCTTTTGAAGGAGTTCGAGAGAATGACATGCTCGGACTAGAATGGATGATGTGGACTACATTGTTGAAGACAACACAATGGATGATTTTTGCTTATCATCTGAAATGGATGGGACCCATGGTAGGACCACATCTGAAGATGATCCTGAACAACAATTGCTGAGAAGGGCAGTCCATGGGAGATTGACACAAGGCAGTGCAAGCTGGGAACAAAATGCAAATGTCGGGAATGTTCCAACCATCATATCTGCCTAAGATTCAGATCTGGTTAGAAATAGGATACTTCGGACACATATGTCTAAAAAGAAGGGTTTCAACACAAGTCGACGAGATAACGTTGCGAGACTCTCGGGAGATGAGCTACGATAGCAGGCTCCAAAACATGAGCAGGTCTTGCTACACACCTGTGAACACACTGTCCTAGACAAGCGTGACCACGTGGCAGTCTTATAATAAAACACTAACGAGTTCAGGTGGGGAACCATAATCGAGGATATTGAGGTCCTTGCATAAGGCATGCTCTTAATAAGGAATTTCCTTTCCTTGAACAAATCAATCAGTGGCTTGGTGTGCTAGGGGATACATATGGAATGAAGATGATCAGTCCATCAGACCATAGAATAATTCACACATGCATGACTGACTTGGGATAATTCCAAAGGAAGCAAAACAAACTTTCGCGAATTCACGGCGGCGACTTACATCAAATGCACATGAATAAAAGGAAGTCACTTCTTTCATCCAAACATATACTTCATGAATGGGGCATGAAGAAAATGCTTACACAAGTTTCCAACACTAGTTGGATGTTCAACACAAATCATGGAGGAAACAAAATGCTACTGATGGGCTCAACAACAACTCATCAGAATTTCCATATCACTGGACTTCCACCATTATATGAACAATGTGATAGTATTGGTTAGACCAAACACTACAAGAAATATGTCAACTTGTGACCTTGACTATTGGTCACTGAAAGGTCATTGTTTTTCATTGGTGACCTTTTTTGACCAAAAACAGAAGGTCAAAAGCTGGCGGTCTTAAACTGAAATTAACGACCTTCTCTGTGAGAAGGTCGTGGACGTTTACGACCAAAATATGCCTACTGTTTTGTTTTGGTCACTAGGAGCCTCCCCAGGCCACGTAGGCATCCGACGTGGCAATCTGATGTGGCACAAGAATTAGCCCGGTCCAATTCGGTGTTTATATGGGCTGGGCCCATTAATTCAGCGCATTTGTTGTTGTTTTTTCTTTCAATTTGGGTAAGCTACACGGGCCAGGCCCTATAATTCGGCCTTTTTATTTTTGGGTTGTGGCACGTTTTTTCTTTTTTCAAATAGGTCCCAATTGTCAGGTTCTGATAAGTGGGTCCCAAATTTCCGATTCTGGTTTGTGGGTCCTTGCTATCATGGTCATGTTCCTCATATTTCAATATGCCAATAATTAAACAACCAATATTTAAATCAAAATAGACAGAAACAAGTGTAATACTTCAAATAACATGAAGCAACAATCTGTTACATCAACACACATACAACATTTCATTCAAAAATAGAGAGAAGATACATGAAATTCTGGAGTTCACAATGCCCAGATAACCTAGCTATTATAACTTAACTTGCTATACAAAAATGTCTTGGCGCTTCTTTGAACATCTTTCGTCTTGAATTTAGGCAAAATATCTGCCAACGAGAAAACAGAACAGCGAGGATATAGTGAATAACAACAGCAGTGCTATTTAGTAAGATTAAGCCCAAAAAGAAACATGCATGAAAACATGCTCGATTACTTCTTGTAGACAACCTTCAGCTTGCTGCCAGTGCGGTGGAGTGCGAGTCCACCAGGATCTTGGCAGCGTCCCTGAAATCAATCATCACACAAAAGGGTCGTCTCAGTCAGTGCGTGCCCCTGAATGAAATCATCACAGATTCAAGCTACGAGAGATTCAGTAGTGTGCATGTATAGCTTACATCAGCTGTGCTTCAATAAAGTCAGTGTGGTGCTTTAGAGTGTCGGTCCACAAATGGGTCTTCTTGAGGGTGAGCCTGGCGGCGTAGACAGCAGCGGCAACCACCATGGAGGGCTTGGACTGCAACAGCCCGTACTGCAGCAGCGCCAGCTCCGCGAAGAAGAAGATGGTGTTCTCCATCTACACACACATTCAAGGAAGACGAGGGAAACATCAATCAGCACACAGACTCGCTGCTTTGGCAAAATGGCAAATACATCTGAAGAATTTGCATGCTGTGTAGTATGTAAAAGTGTGAAGTTCTTCTTTTACCTCCTTGTTGTTCTTATGATCTGAGGAAGACGCGGCCTTGGCAAAACGCACCAGAAAGACGTAGGGCGTGGGCACCGTCAGGTTCCACTCCAGCCTGTTCAGGATGGCCTTCTCCATCTTCAGAATCTGCTCCCGGGTGTAGGCGCTGTCGGAGATCAAGATGAAATCATTCACCTGCAAGCGTGCGCACACAGCTAGCCAGCTCCCTGTCAAAATTCTCCGACCCCTTTGCTTTTACTTCTTCATAGCTAACAAGAGTTCAGGAAGGAAAAATTACTGAAGTTAGCTAAACATGCTATGGGTGCATAACAGATGTAGTAGTCATGTGAAAAAATTACTATGAGATGTAAGATGTGTACTATGAGATGCATGCAGCCCAAACATGAGAAATATCCAGTAAAATATTTTGAGAAACCGGTAACTATATTAATCCGTCTACTTATTTATTGATACTGCTCAAAAGAGTCACTGGAAGTAACATGTGGCATGTTCCTTGTGGATCTTATCCAAAATATAGCACTATAATTCATGCACAATAGCTGACCAGGAAAACAAAGCCAATTGTCTTTATATAAGTTTGCTTTAACGAAAGAAATGATGTACATGCAGTATGGTTCTGGAAGTTACACGAAAACCAATCCAACTGCATCACCGATATAGGCATTTTGTGCTCTCAATTCGAATTCAGCTCCTCCAAACTGACAAGATAAGGGCAGATACATGTGTGGCTCAATTAAACCTGTTGAAAAACAATCAAAAATAGGATACCAAGGTAATTTAGCGATGAGTCGGAGTTTTATTCTATCCAAACAGGTCAGATTCCTGTCACTAAGGGGCTGTTTGGTTGCCGGCCGCACCTTGCCACGCCAAAGGTGCGGCGCACCACAGCCACCTAGGCCACCGTTTGGTTGCCTCCTAAGGTTAGGCTCGCCACACATGCGTAGTGTCTTTTGTAGTTGATTTCTTGCCACACTCTGTTAATGTTAAGTCACAACTCACAAAAACTGAGCATTCACTTGTCAGTTTGAATGCTATGCAAATGCAAGAGAGCAGAAAAATAATGTAACTTCAGCGAGTTTTGATTTATTAGTAGTTTAGTACAACTAAGAGGTCATAACCAATTTACTTAAGCGGCGTCTTTTTCTCAAGTCTCATAAATCAGGTAATCATGAAAAAAGATGTTTAGTTCTTAGTCAACCTAATTCTATGATGATATCCTTAAATAAACTTGAATCTTATATTACCGTTTGCATCTACATTACGTTCATTAGTAAAAAGTACCCGATAGGGTTGTATATCATGCCATGCTAAGCAATCAGCTTGAAGCACTGCAATGGTTGAAGGAGAAGCTACATAGGATATATATATATATGGAGCTAGTGAGCTACATATTCTTTGTACTTGTATATGAAGCAATCTGTAGTAGATGGGAACCACATGAAAATATTAACTTCTACTAGATATAAGCCTACCATTACTTAAGCCCAATAAAAGACTTGTAGATGCCTAAAAGGAAATATATGAGCCCAATATTACATTAATTGGCAAATATATGAGCCCGACATTACATAAACTAGCAGCAAGCAGAAGACACCATGCAAAATGTCATTAGTGGCAGCAAGCTGCACATTTTAACTAAACTGCACTTTGCATCATCTTTTTAGGCATAACATGGGAGTTTACTCTAATATGAGATCACTATGAATATAATGATGGAAACAAGTAATTTTTGTCCCTAATTGTAAGACATGCGGCAGCACTGATATGATCAGGAAATCTAACTGCAATTGCCCTGTGCAACAAAAGCTCACACGTGTATTTAAGCAATGCCCTATGCAAGATTATAATTATTTCTCCTACCATAACTTGGTGACTTTCCCCCCTCAAAATGATGGAATGCACACATGTTCACACATGAGAAATAAATGGCTCTTGCTTTCCTGAGATTCACGGCTATCTAATTGTACAGATAAAATGACCACTAGTAGAAGTACCTAAACACAAACAAGCCCTACGACTACGAGGTTTATAATGACCACTAGAAGAACCTAAACACAAATAGTGTGTTATGTATGCCAATGCAGCGGGGGTCACGGTAAGGATGGCATGGTGTGCAGCCTCTGCAGCGGGGATCTTGACGCACTTGCCGTGGCCGTCAAAGTGCCAGCCATGGTAGAGGCACTCCAGCTTGCCATCGTCGCAGCCTCTCCCCCATCCTCGCCTGCACATGACAAAGAAAAGCAGGAGTGAGCACCGCGGCTTCGACCAAATGGTCGACACATCACAACAAGTTGGTGCGACGGGAGTCGCCATACCTTGTAGGAGGTCTCGATGTGGTGCATGACGTAGAAGCCGTGGCCGCCGCCGAGGATGGTGCCGACCATGATCCGCACGTACGCTCACCGCCGTGACCTGGGCGACGCCATTGCTCATACGCCAACGCCGCCTACCCTTGTAGAGGTGGATGGGGTGCCCGACTCGAAGGAGATGGGGTATCCGGAGTAGAGGAAGGGGAGGGGAGGGGATCAGGAGGACGGCGACTTGGGAGGCGGCGGAAGAGGAACTGCTCGACCCAGATGGGCCAGATGGGGAGACGGTGCAGCGGGTAGAGGAGCTGCTCGATGCAGAGGATCTCATGAGAGGAGGGGCTATACGCCGCCCTGATCCCGGATTCGACAGCCTCTAGCTTCACCGTCGCCATAGCCGGTGGCTGCTCTGGCTGGCGCCATGTGTGGTAGCTGGGTCAGAGATCGGGGAGAGGGAGAGAGAGGGAGATGGAGATGGAGGTGGCGTCGGCAGGGGAGAGATGGCGGCATGGAGGATTGGTGGTGGTGGGGGAAGGTGAGTCAGCGGAGCGGGAAGGTCGGGGAGAGGAGGAGGAGAGGGGAGGCGACGGGGTTCGCCATGGGAGGGAGCGGGGAGGGGAGGCACGGATGGAGAAGAGAGCGAGGGAAGAAAGAATGGAGGCAGAGGGGGTGGATGGAAAATGTCCACGAGGACTAGGGTTTCGGCTTAGGTGGGCTTGGGGTGAGGACTGCCGTTGGATCCGCGAGCATCCGACGGTGTTCCATGCACGATCCACGTGAGACGTCCACGGACCAATCAAAATGCAGTACCATGTTATGACCATTTAAATTGGTCGTAGTTGACTAAAAATAGCATGTTAAAATCATATCAGCTATTTTGTGACGTGAGAAAATTCAAAAATAAAATGAAAAAACCTATTTTCTAAAATACTAGGACATATTTAATGCACAATTGACCAAATGGTTGGGTGTGAGAAGTTTTGATCCACCTCTCGTGAAAAAGACAAATTTCCGCCGATTCAGGTGGAAGCGGGTCAAATTTGAACTGTAGATGCCTCATAATTTGCTATTTATTTTTTCCAATAATCATTTCTAGGTACATAAGTTTCTATTTAATCAGAGAAACACCAAAAAAATTCCAAGATTCAACCACTAGCTAGGAACAGTCATTCCTGCCGCTTTGACCGCATTTTGAAACGGGTATAAAAAATTCAAAAAAATCAAAAAATTAGAAAACCTTCACATTGTGTCATTATATGTGGCCATGTTACCAGGAAAAATAATAAACTTGTAATACAATAATTATTTTAAAAAAGTGTTCTTAGAAACGAGCTATCATGCGTGGATATCAATGGCTTTCAAGCCAAATGATCAATCTTACGGCCACATTCATGGAATAGTTTGTTCAAATGATCTCATATTGTGCACAAGGGTGCATCTTGGAATTCCAAACAATGTTGCCTAAGGGAGTTTTCATTGTCTTTGCACGAAAAATTCATTTACCATTTTTCGAGTGCCTGAAATGAGTTTTTTTGTGAAGGACATACCAAATAATTGTTGCAAAATTGGACCAAATCAATTTTATAAAATACTAGGACATATTTAATGCACAATTGACAAAATGGTTGGGTGTCAAAAGTTTTGATCCACCTCTGGTGAAAAAGACAAATTTCTGCCAATTTAGGTCGAAGCGGGTCAAATTTGAACTGCAGCTGCCTCATAGTTCGCTATTTATTTTTTCCAATAATCATTTCTAGGTACATAAGTACCTATTTAATCAGAGAAACACCAAAAAATTCCAAGATTCAACCACTAGCTAGGAACGGTCATTCCCGCCGTTTTGACCGCATTTTGAAACGGGCATAAAAAATTCAAAAAAATCAAAAAATTGGGAAACCTTCACATTGTGTCATTATATGTGGCCAAGTTCCCAGGAAAAATAACAAACTTGTAATACGGGAATTATTTTTAAAAAGTGTTCTCAGAAACGAGCTATCACGCGTGGATATCAATGGCTTTCAAGCCAAACGATCAATCTTATGGCCACATTCATGGCATAGTTTGTTCAAATGATCTCATATTGTGCACAAGGGCGCATATTGGAATGGCAAACAATGTTGCATAAAGAATTTTTCATTTTCTTTGGACGAAAAAACCATTTTCCATGTTTTGAGTGCCCAAGAGGAGGTTTTTTTGTGAAGGACCTCCCAAATAATTGTTGCAAAATTGGACCAAATCAATTTTCTAAAATACCAGGACATATTTAAACCACAATTGACAAAATGGTTGGGTGTAAAAAGTTTTGATCCACCTCTCGTGAAAAAGACAAATTTCCGCCGATTCAGTTGGAAGCGGGTCAAATTTGAACTGCAGCTGCCTCATAGTTTGCTATTTATTTTTTCCAATAATCATTTCTAGTTACATAAGTACCTATTTAATCATAAATATATGGTTTGGTGGAGATACATCAAGGTATGGGCGGTGGCCGAGCGCCCCAACTCTAGAGCGCGTAAACTCGCATGCCCGTCGCGTGGTCACTGCGTGACCGTGGCGTTGCCATGTGTTCTGGGCGGCCTAGGCATGTCTAGTGGGTTGGGTACTCCCCAGGTAGGTGCTAGGAAGAAAATTACAACATAGGATTCTCACGAGGAGACCGATCGATGCTCAAACATGAATTAGCAGCCAAGTGTTTGATTAGCGGTACGGGAAATATACATGGCTAATGGGCGTGAGTTTTGGCTGAGGATGATCAGTTACTAAGAAGACCGTCTTCACAAATTTTCAGCTCAAAATGAGGAGCCTAGGTGATACTTGCTTTGCAAACTACCACACTGGACATAAATACAAATGTTGAAGCTGGGCTCAAAATAATGAATGGATTGAGCTGGCATTTGGCGGAGGATGGTTATTTGGGCATAGGAAAGCACTGTAGAAAATGGATACTATTTGGACATGCCAAAGTGGTACTTCCTTCACAAAGTGCTACTCTGAACAGAATAGGAAAATGAATATTGTTGAATTATTTTTGAACTAGGCAAGGAAGGTTTTTGACATATTTGATGAAGATATGATCCAAACAATTTATGAGAGTTTTTTGGGAATTTTTGGAATAACAGAAATATAGGTTGCTTCACAACCTAGGGGAAAAATTGACACATGGACATGACACATAGGCAAAAATGATGAGATGGTGCCTAGTCATCGCAACCCACCACAATTTACAAGGCTATGACCATCTATATTGGTCGTTAACAACTAGAAATAAGGCACCGGACTAGCGCTGTTTGCTTTATGACCATTTCGTGTAAGGAAATTACGACCTTTCTAACCAAAATGGACGCAATGGTTTAGGGTTTGGAGCCCCCCGAACAGCTTTTGACCATTTGGTCTCAAATGGTCATAGATCTATGACCAATTCTTCCAGGGTCATTGACAGAAGGTCACTAGTTGACATATTTCTTGTAATGAAAGGATGTAATGGTGTATGCTCGAGGAGTCAACCACGAGTAAGACAACATTACGAATATCGTTGGTACTGATTTGATTTGAGGATAGCCGACACTCAAATCAAAGTTTTCACAAGACAACAGATCCAACAAACGGTTCACGGGGAACAATCGATGAAGATATCATCTTTCTTCAACTAACACACAAACACAAGGATATCCCTTTCGAATGAACTAAGTTGGGATAGCTTTTATCTTCCAACTCTCCAAGTTGTAGTTTAGCTTAACCAACTAGCTCAGGGGTATCCAACACGGATTCATGGAGAAAGAGTGGTTTATTGGTAAACCAACTTGATCACGAACTCACCATATTGGTCAGGGGATGACCTGGTGATACTTCCATGAAGATATCCGGAAAATCACGAACCACCGATATGACTCTAAGCTCGAGAACAATCTTGCTTTTCAGGGATTGACACAATCCCAACTCATGGATCGAAGAGTGCACCAGAAATAAGGACTAGGTAGCACGATCAATCTTAGGATGATGATTTAATAATCAACACTCTAAGAATGAGAATATTGTCCATTTACTACAAAGCAACGAGCTGCTCGGAGTATGGATTTCACCCATCACAATTCACTTGTCGGCATTTCGGTTACAACAACACGGGACCGAGGAATGAATAATGACGGCGAGAAGTATCACTGCGTCAAGAATTCATAATAGGTGGTGCAATTCTCATGACATTCTTGACATAAAGATGGTAACACTCCAAGGTAGAACAGAGCAAAAGCTGGATTGGCATTTTGATCTGCGAAATACAACTACTTTGACCAGTCCAAGAAATGGATGAGGTGCTGGAGTTTTTTCTCCTAGTCATTCCGGAATAGAATGGCTTGTCGGACCACGAGAATAATAGACATTGATAACACGAAAGCACGACTACTCCTGACTACAAATTGATAGTCGGAGGACAGAAAGCAACTAATGTGGGACAACTCAAGGAACATATGATTTTCTGAGTTATGGATGCATAGATTAGTATCTCGAACAAGTTCAACATATTTCTTCCGGATAACCCATGTAGAAGAAAAGGGACTTGCAGAATCACAATATGAATGGAGTACTCCTCAAGAGCACCCTGGTTGTGATCTTTGGTTCAAAAGAACTTCTGCAATGATGGTTCATGGTATTTGGAAGAATAATATACCATGGACCTCGAAGACTATCACAAAGATTACTAATATCCTAAAGGTATGAGCAACACTATCAACACGAGGTAAGTAGAGTGGATCTTGGGTCAGGAACCTAGGAGTAGAATACCTACTACTAAATGGCATCACGGGATGCTTTCGAGAATGTTGGCCAGAATCATCACACCGGGGACACAAAACATGGCTAGATTACTAGGTGACTCCCTAAAACACCTAGGGTCATAAAAATAGCTCCAACATATATGTCAAGGCAATAGAGTACCTCAACTCACCGATTAGTGTGGTTGAACTGGCCCAAAGGAACATTGGGAACGGAAAGAAGGGATTTGCAAATGCATCAGACTACTTAGAAACCTGGGATGACTCGGACAGCATAACGGCTGTAATTGCTCAAAAATATTTGAGACATCCTGCAAAATGGTGGCATAACCACTCAACATCACAATATCAAGGTTCCGAGACCAACTATGAACACACGGAAGTACTGGAAACTGAACTTAGACATGAATCCATCAATCCTATAAGTCTATGGATTAGTAACACGTCATCCTGATAGATAGATGAGAAGGCCTAGTTTCTTAACCCCGTAGAAAGAAGAAGTTGACTCAGATCAGAAGGGCATAAGGTAAAGGAGTAAAAAGAGCCTTACGTTCCCTTCCACAATTAATTCCCTTATATAACTAAAGCATTTCTAGACTCAACTTCGACCAGTTTGGCTTGGTAATCCTACAGGCAGTCAGGCTTTGATACCAAAGCTGTCAGGACCCCGATCCTAAGTCACACCGATCTAGCATGTAACACTTCATATCACTTTGCGGCCTCACGCACGGTATTCCCACGGGTGCCACCTTACCTGGCCCGGGACCGTTTGCGTCTTTTGGCTCACGTATGTGATAGTGTCGCTAGCATCCATATGACAGAGAACCCGGGCCGACATGACTAGTCATGAAACCAAAGTGGCACTAACTTATGAGGATAGGCATACATGAAACAACATCAAACATGTCGGTCATCAGCGTGTGAATCTGGGCTGTAGCAACTGCGCTAACAGGACTCCGGGAAACCAGGCTGTAGCAGGCTAGCAGGACTCCAGAAGTCACCGCGTGACATTTCCCCGAAGGGACAGACACATGAATGAAGTAAATCACAAGCCGGCCAGTCTAAGTGTTCCGGAGCAGTAGTACTGGGCTAGTAGGACTCCGGTAAACCAGGCTCTAGCAGACTACCAAGGCTTAGTGGAAGCACCAGACTACATTTCCCCATAAGAGAGGCTACCAAGGATAAACAGCTAGGTTGTCGGATCCCACACGTACCAAGCATTTCAATCATACACACAATATGCTCGATATGTGCAAATACAACATGGCATCACAACAAGACTCTACGACTCAGAGTATTTATTCATTAGGCTCCGAGGAGCCAAGCATTACAAACGTGGGTCTCATGACCCCAACATACAGAGCATACAAGCAACAAGCACATGCGGAAGCTTAACTTGTCTGGGTACAGACATCTACAAATGAAGAAGGCTGAGAAGCCTGACTATCTACCAGATCTTGCCGAGGGCACAAGATCGTAGCTGAGGTATCAAGCTAAACGTCAAAGTCCACACAGAACTACTAGAGAGACTGACGTCTCTCTACAAAACATAAAATAGGCAAACGTGAGTACAAATGTACCCAGCAAGACTTACATCAGAACTAACTACATATGCATCGGTATCAACAAAGGGGGGTGGTGGAGTTTAACTACAGCAAGCCAGCTTTGACTCAGTGGCTATCTTAAACTACGACTGCAAGTAACTCTTTTGAGGTGGCGCACACGAGTCCACATATTCACCATATCAATACATCACTATGGATCCGCTCCTGTCTCCTTACGAGAACGCCATCCATAGCACTCATGCTTATCTTGCGCATTTTAGAGTATCCACTTTCACTTGTCTGTGAACTATACAGGCAACCCAAAAGTCCTTTACCGCGGACACGGCTATTCGAATAGATCATTTATAACCCTGCAGGGGTGTACTTCTTCACACACGCTCTCGCCACTTACCACCATGTACACGTCGTGTATCTCGGCAACCTTCAAGCGCAAGCCTGGCGAGGGAGTCGGCCATGACCTGCCTAACCACACAAGTCTCTAGTCCAGGTTTATCACCTATTCGGGTTCCATCCGCGAGGAGATCCGGCCAGAGTTCCGCTCACAGCCCCAAACCATGTGTGTAGGGTTCCCGAGACACCAAACGGGCACCCGGTACACCGTGCCACGGTGTATCTACCGCATCATAGTCCAACCCTAGGGCCAGCGCTACGCACGGCCACCAACACATATCCTATAAACACCAGAAACTAGTTGCAACTCCTGGACAGAGGACTAGGGTAGTTAATTAGTCGAGAGGGTCAATTAAGGATCCCAATGAGTGGTAGTAGCTGTTCATGGATCACAAACACAGAACTGAGTTCCTGAGAACGGTTTCAATGAGGCAACCCACCATGTACTCCTACATGGCCTCTCACCGCTACCTTTACCAAATCGTGTTCACACACTTAGCTCACACACAGTAGGACATGTTCATCACTATTCCAATTCATCCCCGATGAATCAGACCTGACTTAAATCTAAGCAGTAGCAGGCATGACAAACAAGCATGAATGAGTAGGCACATGAGGGCTCAAACAACTCCTACTCATGCTAGTGGGTTTCATCTATTTACTGTGGCAATGACAGGTCATGCAGAGGAAAAGGGGTTCAACTACCGCAACATGTAATAGTTGAATCGTTGTTGTCATAATGCAGTAAAATAGAGCAGGAGCGAGAGAGTTGGATTGTATCGGAATGAACAAGGGGGTTTTGCTTGCCTAGCACTTCTGAAGATGATATAGCTCTTCATCGGTGTCATCGAACTCATCGTCGAACATACGTCTACCGAGGGGGAACAACCACCGGCAAATACAGAATGAACACAATCAATGCAATGCATAATATGATGCATGATCATGACATGTCGATATGCTGTGATTTGAGCTAATGCAGCTAAGAACAGAAGGGTCTGAGTTGATTTGAACCAAAGGTTCAAATTCAAATTCAAACTAAGAACTTATAAAGTGCATTATCATGTTTTGATCTAAACAGCAAGGTTAATTTGTTTAAACATGCATGAAACCAGTACAGATGGATAGAATGGATTTTTCTGATCATTTTTCATATATAAATTATTTCATTTGGAGTTACGGTTGAATTTCTATGATTGTTAGAAGTTTATACTACTTTCTGGAATTTCCTGTATAAACTTAAATCCAGAAAATGCTTTACTGCGTCAGCATTTGACAAGGCTGATGTCAGCATGTCAACTGGGACGGTCCAGGTCAAACCTGACCAGTGGGTCCCACACGTTAGTGTAATAGGGCAGGGACAGAGGCTGACGAGTGGGTCCGGGTCAACGTTGACGTGGCATGGTCAAAATGACATGTGGGGATGGCTATATTAACCTAAACTAAACAGGGAATAAATCCCGGGCTTAATTAAGGCATGGGGCCCATAGTCAGTGAGAGAGGGGGTTAGTTAGCTGGGTCATTAGTGGCTAATGACAGCGCCACGTCGGTGTCACCGGAGTTACGCCGGTGGCGACCAAAAACGCGGCGGAGGCACACTGGAGGGGCTCGGGTTTCGCCTACGATGCACCGTTCGGTGCGCCCCTTCGCCCTACGGAGAGCTGGCGCAATGGCGCATCGGATGGTGGTGCTCTCCGGGCCTGGGGTGGCCGGAGTCAGCGCCGGCGAGCTCGGTTGCGGTCGCCGGAGTTCGGGTGCGAGCGGGGAGGTGGTTGCGGTGGCCGTGGCGATGTGCGTTTAGCTCCTACGACGTCTACATGGTGCGGTGAGTTCGATGGGCGCATGCCCGGGACCAAATGGTCACCGGAGCATCACCGGAGATGAGCGTGGGCGGTGACGCGTTCGGTTGCAGACGAGGCGACGGCTACGGCGCATGAGGGGAAAACAGAGAGGGGGATCAGGATCAGGGGCTCACGGCGAGGTCGTAGAGCAGCTCACTGTGCTCGGGGAGGCGGCGGAGACGGCGAATTGGACGGCGGCATCCGGCGGCCGTGGTCGGGGAAGAAGGCCACAGGCGTCGTCTTGGGGCCTACCTGGCTCGTGTAGCTCGGCGAGGAGGACGAAGGTGACGAGGCAGATCCCTGGGGCACGTCGGGGAGGCGAGAGGGAGGCGGTGGCTGCGGAAATGGCGAACAACGGTGATGGGCTCCGTTCGAAAGCGAGTAGAGAAGGGGGACGGGGTCCAGAGAGAGAGGGGAGAGAGGCAGGGGTCGAAGGAGGTGCATGGCGACGCGAGGGAAGGTCCAGGGAGACGGGAGGACAGCCAGGCAGGGTGGAGCTGGCGCGTGGTGGCCACGCGCGCATCGGGCGCGCTCTGTGCATCCGATTGGCGGGAGCAAGAAGACCTCCCTGCCCCTGGTGGGCTGGGCCGGCCAGACGGGCTGCCAGGTGGGCTGCGCCAGGTGGGCGGCCAGGTAAGCCGTCTGCTCTTTTTTTTTAATTTTCTTCTGCTTTGTTTTATTTAATTGCCACTGAATTCAAATTCAAACAAATTTGAAAACAGTGCCAAAACTCCCCTGGATAATTTATGTCACTTAAAGGTCTACTCCACATATACATAGAATATCACAGGGCATTTGAAAATATATTCATTATATATTATAAATATAACTCCAAATTCAAATAGAATATTGATTTAAAATCAGAGCCCAAATAATTCCTTAGAAATGTTCCAAAATTTTGGTTTGATTTATAACTCTTGCCAAAATTGTCAGAACTATTTCTAGGGCATTTTGGATTCATTGATTGCAATTTTAGGGTCCTTGCCCCTTTATTAAAATGATTTATGAGGCTTTCACTTGTCCCCATTTCAAATTCATTGAAATTTAAACATGATGCACACATTACTAGCTAGTCTAGGTCATACCAGAACTACGGATGTGACACATGGTTTTGAAGATTTAAAAGTTGGTTGCAAGCAGATTTTCATTCGAAGTTCTTTTGACCATAGTTTTAGTTCCGTAGCTCCGATTTGATTGATTCTTTTTGCAAATCGAATCTCTTCAGTTGGAATTTCAGGCTGGATCTTCTTATTTGAGTTTTACCCTTGTATCTTTGCTTGAGTGCTTATGTATGCTATTTTTTGTTTGCGATAGAATTCCCGGAGTGCGAAGCATGCTACTACGAGTCTCTTGGGTTTGAAAATCGTCAGCAAGGCAAGTAACACGTTGATCATACCCTCTTTATTACCCAGTTTTTATGCATTAGTTTCAATCCTCATACACTGCATGATTAGGATGTGATTAACATGTGGGTATTGGGAAGTAGATGATGAGGTAGAACTATTGCCCTTTTATTATCAAACATTGGGAGTTACATCTACGTTATGCTTACGTTGCCATGCTATTCTCGTAGACGTGGTTTGGTTTGAGTGATCCATGACATATGTGAGATTGTTAATTAATGGTTAATGTAAGGTGGCTACTTAAATACACATCTGGGTGGATTGGTTGCGGGCACCTGGGGATATACCAGTGTTGTCCTTTGGTTCACCACCCAGGCTCAAAGGGATCATAAGATTATTCTTGCTAGAAACTTATGTGTGCAGCCACAAGCTATTATGGGATCTAGCATAGTGGAGTATGTTGCATGACCTCTTTCAATGGTAGACTAGCAGATGTAGGGGATGTTGGTTGGTACTGTCTTCCCAGAGTAAAGAGTTAATGTTTCTGAAAGAATGTGTCTTGGTCATCCATTTCTCAAACACCATGTAGTGCAAGAAATCCAACGGAGGAGATCGAGTCTTGTGGGGGAAAGTGCGCAAACCTCTGCAGAGTGTAGAACTAATCATGGTTAGCCGTGTCCCCGGTTATTGACATCTTGAGTATCTAGTTCTTGGATTATCATGTTGATCTCATCAGTCTAAATTAATTTGTTGGGTTATTAATTACTGTTTAATTGGGATTGAGATGGGGGTACCATTCTCAATGTTTTATCAGCTACCATGATAGTTAAACAAAATGTATTCCTTTGATGTAATGAAAAATTGCCTTTTCACAAAAATATTATAACCATCCAGCCTCCACCAGCCATATATGCATGTGGTGATAGCATTTACATGTTCATTGCTCTATTGTGTTATATTGCCAGCATATTCCATGTGTTGAACCGTTTCGGGCTGCAACATATCATCTTGCAGACTTTTCAGACAAAGAGTAAGGTGCGCTAGGTCGTTGTCGTGCACTCAGCTATGCTGTTGGAGTTGATGGACTCACTTTATCTTCCAAGCCTTCCGTTGTTATTTTATTTAGATGGCCTTAAGCCATATTATTGTATTAAGTTCTCTTTTCATACTATTGATGTAATAAGTGTGTGATTGCTACTCTGTTATAAATCCTTCGAAGTACTGTGTGTGTCAGCATTACCGATCCAGGGATGACACTTATGCACAGAGATTTGACTGTTTGAGGTCAGATCGCTACAAGATGGTATCAGAGCACACACTGATTGTAGGACATGGCCACTAAGATAAACCATAGGTCACTCTTCTCTAGTCATTTCTGACTCCTCTCCATTTTCCACACTATAGGATGGCGGACTCAAGGAACAAGTTTGCACAACCGGATGAAGACACACCTTTTGGGAGACACTTGAAGGAAGTCACTAGGTACCTGAACATCGGAATACCAAGCTTCACCGGGACCTACACCGCCACTTTACCAGAAGAGGGGCGTTGGATGATTTGAGTTCAAGTTATAGGAAGGACATTCATGCTAGTTACTGAGCCCATAGAGTTTTCTTTTGATGCATCAACCTGGAGTCTAGGAAAGAGCATGGCAGCCTACATCGCCATGGGACGCATTGGCGATGTTTATCACAAGGATCTTATGGACACCATCTACCAGATATGTGTGCGCCGAGATGAGAAATGGGTGATGATGAGCACTAGGAGGGACATGTCCATTGCACCTTTCATCCAGGAGTTAAACCAGCACATTTGTCGCCAGGAGAACCAAATGTGCGCAAGCATGATAGACCTGAAGAAGGTGATGACCAGGAACATGGAGCTAGAAGAGGAACTCAAGTCTACACGTGACGGATATGAGGAAGAAATTGCAATACTAGTGGAGAAGAATGACGACCTGACAAGGAAGCTAGGAGTGTTCATGGGAGACCCCGCGCCAGGAGGAGATGACGACCCTCCCGGGGACATTCGTTCTGAAGACCACATCATCATCGACGACACCGGCTCCGACCCCGAGAGTAGTGATGATGATTATGAAGACGAAGCTGGAGCGGATATCATGGAGTCTTCCACTGATCGAAATTTATAGTAGACCGCCATATTATCAGTAGTATTCCCCCATGTATATAGTAGTAGCCCGAGCACTGTAACGATAGTTAGATCGACTGTATGCCCTTGTTTGGATTGATTGGTGTGATATGAATGTGTTCGTCTCATGTGCATATGGGTAGTGCTTTCTCACTAGACCTCATTCTATTCTAATCTCTCCCCTCTAAACCTACTAGATGCCTCCGAGACGTGACCCCAGATTTGCCTTCCCATCGTAGCTCACTCAGTTGATCCAACAGCAGAATGCCTTGATAAAACTACTGTTGGGGAACGCAGTAATTTCAAAAATTTCCTACACACATGCAAGATTATGGTGATTCATAGCAACGAGAGGGAGAGTATCGTCTACGTACCCTCGTAGACAGTAAGTGCAAGCGTTATGACAACACGGTTGATGTAGTCGTACGTCTTCATGATCGACCGATCTAGCACCGAAGGTACGGCACCTCCGCGATCTGCACACGTTCAACTCGGTGACGTCCCGCGAACTCATGATCCAGTAGAGCTTCGAGGGAGAGTTTCGTCAGCACGACGGCGTGTTGATGGTGATGATGATGCTACCAGAACAGGGCTTCCCCTAAGCACCGCTATGATATAACCGAGGTGGATTATGGTGGAGGGGGGCACCGCACACGGCTAAAAGATCAATGATCAACTTGTGTGTCTATGGGGTTCCCCCTGGCCACATATATAAAGGAGCAAGGGGAGGAGGCCGGCGACCTCATAGAGTGCGCCCCAAGGGGGGAATCCTAATCCTACTCGGAGTAGGTTCCCCCTTTCCTAGTCCAACTAGGAGGGGAAGGAAAGAGGAGGAGGGTAGAAGGAAAGAGGGAACCAACCCCCAAAGCCATAAACCAATTTGGTTTGGGCCTAGGGGGCGCACCGCATGCTTCCTTGCTGCCCTCTATTTCCACTAAGGCCCATGAAGGCCCATTGACCCTCCCGGCAAATTCCCATAACTCTCCAGTACTCCGAAAAATACCCAAATCACTCGGAACCTTTCCGATGTCCGAATATAGCCTTCCAATATATCAATATTTACGTCTCGACCATTTCGAGACTCCTCGTCATGTCCCCAATCTCATCCGGGACACCGAACAAACTTCGGTACATCAAAAACACATAAACTCATAATACCGATCGTCACCGAATGTTAAGCGTGGGACCCTACGGGTTCGAGAACTATGTAGACATGACTGAGACACGTCTCCGGTCAATAACCAATAGCTGAACCTGGATGTTCATATTGGCTCCCACATATTCTATGAAGATCTTTATCGGTGAAACCGCATAACGATATACGTTGTTCCCTTTGTCATCGGTATGTTACTTGCCCGAGATTCTATCGTCGGTATCCTCATACCTAGTTCAATCTCGTTACCGGCAAGTCTATTTACTTGTTCTGTAATGCATCATCCCACAACTAACTCATTAGTCACAATGCTTGCAAGGCTTAGAGTGATGTGCATTATCAAGAGGGCCTAGAGATACCTCTCCGACAATCGGAGTGACAAATCCTAATCTTGATCTATGCCAACTCAAGAAGTACCATCGGAGACACCTATAGAGCACCTTTATAATCACCCAGTTACATTGTGATGTTTGGTACCACACAAAGTGTTCCTCCGGTATTCGGGAGTTGCATAATCTCATGGTCATAGGAACATGTATAAGTCATGAAGAAAGTAATAGCAACAAACTAAACGATCATCGTGCTAAGCTAACGGATGGGTCAAGTCAATCACATCATTCTCTAATGATGTGACCCTGTTAATCAAATGACAACTCATGTCTATGGCTAGGAAACATAACCATCATTGATTCAAAAAGCTAGTTAAGTAGAGGCAAACTAGTGACACTTTGTTTGTCTATGTATTCACACATGTACTAAGTTTTCGGTTAATACAATTCTAGCATGAATAATAAACATTTATCATGATATAAGGAAATATAAATAACAACTTTATTATTTCCTCTAGGGCATATTTCCTTCAGTCTCCCACTTGCACTAGAGTCAATAATCTAGTTCACATCATCATGTGATTTAACACCAATAGTTCACATCTTTATGTGATTAGTTCACATCTCCATGTGACTAACACCCAAAGGGTTTACTAGAGTCGATAATCTAGTTCACATCGCTATGTGATTAACACCCAAAGAGTGATCATGTTTTGCTTGTGAGAGAAATTTAGTCACACTCAGAGCCGTATGTATTTTGCAAATTTTCTATGTATACAATGCTTTCTGCAAAGCTACTCTAGCTAATTGGTCCCACTTTTAATATGTATCTAGATCAAGACTTAGAGTCATCTAGATTGGTGTCAAAGCTTGCATCGACGTAACTCTTTATGACGAACTCTTTGTCCCCTCCATAACCGAGAAACATTTCCTTATTCCACTAAGGATATTTTTGACCGCTATCCAGTGAACCACTCCTGGATCACTATTGTACCTTCTTGCCAAACTTATGGTGAGACACAATAGGTATGGTACACAGCATGGCATACCTTATAGAACCTATGACTGAGGCATAGGGAATGACTTTTCATTTTCTTTCTATTTTCTGTCATGGTCGGGTTTTGAGTCTTTACTCAACTTCACACCTTGCAACAGAGGAAAGAACTCCTTCTTTGATTGTTCCATTTTGAACTACTTCAAAATTTTGTCAAGGTATGTACTCATTGAAAATATATCAAGCGTCTTGATTTATCTCTATAGATCTTGATGCTCAATTTTTAAGTAGCTTCACCGAGGTCTTTCTTTGAAAAACTCCTTTCAAACACTCCTTTATGCTTTCCAGAAAATTCTACATTATTTCCGATCAACAATATGTCATTCACATATACTTATCAGAAATGTTGTACTGCTCCCACACACTTTCTTGTAAAACCATATGCTTTGATCACTTTATCAAAGCATATATTCCAACTCCGAGATGCTTGCACCAGTCCATAGATGGATCACTGGAGCTTGCTCACTTTGTTAGTACCTTTAGGATTGACAAAACCTTCTGGTTGCATCATATACAACTCTTCTTTGAGAAATCCATTAAGGAATGCAGTTTTGACATCCATTTGCTAGATTTCAAAAAATGTGGCAACTGCTAACATTATTCGGACAGACTTTTAAGCATCGATATGAGTGAGAAAATCTCATCGTAGTCAACACCTTGAACCTGTCAAAAACATTTTGCGACAATTCGAGCTTTGTAGATAGTAACAATACTATCAGCGTCTGTCTTCCTCTTGAAGATCCATTTATTCTCAATGACTCACTGATCAACGGGCAAGTCAATCAAAGTCCATACTTTGTTCTCATACATGGATCCCATCTCAGATTTCATGGCCTCAAGCCATTTTGTGGAATCTAGGCTCATCATCGCTTCCTCATAGTTTGTAGGTTTGTCATGGTCTTGTACCATGACTTCCAGAACTGGATTACCGTACCACTCTAGTGTAGGCCATACTCTCGTTGACCTACGAGGTTCGGTAGTAACTTGATCTGAAGTTTCATGATCATCATCATTAGCTTCCTCACTAATTGGTGTAGGAATCACTTGAACTAATTTTTGTCATGAACTACTTTCCAATTCGAGAGAAGGTACAATTACCTTATCAAGTTCTACTTTCCTCCCACTCACTTCTTTCAGGAGAAACTCCTTCTCTAGAAAGGATCCATTCTTAGCAACAAAATATCTTGCCTTTGGATCTGTGATAGAAGGTGTACCCAATAGTTTCTTTTGGGTATCCTATGAAGACGCACTACTATGATTTGGGCTCGAGCTTATCAGTTTGGAACCTTTTCAGATAAGCATCGCAACCCCAAACTTTAAGAAATGACAGCTTTGGTTTCTTGTCAAATCATAGTTCATACGGTGTCATCTCAACGGATTTAGATGGTGCCCAATTTAACATGAATGCAGATGTCTGTAATGCATAATCCCAAAACGATAGTGGTAAATCAGTAAGAGACATCATTGATCCCACCATATATAGTAAAGTGCGATTATGATGTTCGGACACACCGTTACGCTGTGGTGTTCTAGGTGGCGTGAGTTGCGTAACTATTCTGCGTTGTTTCAAATGAAGACCAAACTCGTAACTCAAATATTCTCCTCCACGATCAGATCATAGAAACTTTATTTTCTTGTTATGATGATTTTCCACTTCATTCTAAAATTCTTTGAACTTTTCAAATGTTTCAGACTTATGTTTCATCAAGTAGATATACCCATATCTGCTCAAATCAACTGTGAAGGTTGGAAAATAATGATACCCGCCGCGAGCCTCAACACTTGTCAGACCGCATACATCAGTATGTATTATTTCCAATAAGTCAGTTGCTCGCTCCATTGTTCCAAAGAATGGAGTCTTAGTCATCTTGCCCATGAGGCATGGTTCGCAAGCATCAAGTGATTCATAATCAGGTGATTCCAAAATCCCATCAGCATGGAGTTTCTTCATGCACTTTACACCAATATGACCTAGATGGCAGTGTCACAAATAAGTTGCACTATCATTATTAACTTTGCATCTTTTGGCTTCAATATTATAAATATGTGTGTCAGTACGATCGAGATTCAATAAACCATTCACCTTGGGTGTATGACCACAGAAGGTTTTATTCATGTAAACAAAATAACAATTATTCTTTGACTTAAATGAATAATCGTATTGCAATAAACATGATCCAATCATATTATGCTCAACGCAAACACCAAATAACATTTATTTTAGGTTAAACACTAATCCTGAAGGTAAAGGTAGTGTGCAATGGTGATCTTATCAACCTTGGAATTACTTCCAACACACATCGTCACCTCGACCTCAACTAGTCTTTGTTTATTTTGCAACTCCCGTTTCGAGTTACTACTTTTAGCAACTGAACCAGTATCAAATACCGAGGGGTTTTCTATAAACACTAGTAAAGTACACATCAATAACATGTATATCAAATATACCTTTGTTCACTTTGCCATCCTTCTTATCCGCCAAGTATCTAGGGCAGTTCCACTTCCAGTGACCATTTCCTTTGTAGTAGAAGCACTCAGTTTCAGGCTTGGGTCTAGCTTTGTGCTTCTTCATGGGAGTGGCAACTTCCTTGCCATTATTCTTGAAGTTACCTTTCTCTCCTTTCCCCTTTACTTGAAACTAGTGGTCTTTTCAACCATCAACACTTCATGCTTTTCTTGATTTCTACCTTCGTCGACTTCAGCATCACGAAGAGCTTGGGAATTGTTTCCTTTATCCCTTGCATATTATAGTTCATCACGAAGTTCTAGTAACTTGGTGATAGTGACTAGAGAAGTCTGTCAATCACTATCTTATCTGGAAGATTAACTCCCGCTTGATTCAAGTGATTGTAGTATGATACATCCATTTTGCATCATGCTTTTATATCGATATTTATTGCATTATGGGCTGTTATTATACATTATGCCACAATACTTATGCCTATTCTCTCTTATTTTACAAGGTTTACATAAAGAGGGAGAATGCCGGGAGCAGGGATTCTGGGCTGGAAAAGGAGCAAATATTATAGACCTATTCTGCACAGCTCCAAAAGTCCAGAGACTTCACGGAAGTCAACTTCGGAATATATAAAAAATACTGAGCGCAAGAAATTCACCAGGGGGTCCACACCCTGCCCACGAGGGTGGGGGCACGTCCTACCCCCTGGGCACGCTCCCTACCTCGTGGGCCCCCTAGTGGCCCTCCGATGACCATCTTCTGCTTTATGAAGTCTTTCAATGATGAAAAAATCATAAGCCATCTTCTCGGACGAAACTCCGCCGCCACGAGGCAGAACCTTGGCGGAACCAATCTAGGGCTCGGGCGGAGCTGTTCTGCCGGGGAAACTTCCCACCGGGAGGGGGAAATCATCGCCATCATCATCACCAACGCTCCTCTCACTAGGAGAGGGCAATCTCCATCAACATCTTCACCAGCACCATCTCCTCTCAAAACCCTAGTTCATCTCTTGTATCCAATTCTTGTCTCCAAGTCCGGGATTGGTACTAGTAGGTTGCTAGTAGTGTTAATTACTCTTTGTAGTTGATGCTAGTTGGTTTATTTGGTGGAAGATCATATGTTCAGATCCTACATGCATATTAATACCCCTCTGATTATGAACATGAATATGCTTTGTGAGTAGTTACGTTTGTTCCTGAGGACATGGGAGAAGTCTTGCTATTAGTAGTCATGTGAATTTGGTATTCGTTCGATATTTTGATGAGATGTATGTTGTCTCTCCTCTAGTGGTGTTTTGTGAACGTCGACTACATAACACTTCACCATTATTTGGGCCTAGAGGAAGGCATTGGGAAGTAATAAGTAGATGATGGTTTGCTAGAGTGACAGAATCTTAAACACTAGTTTATGCGTTGCTTTGTAAGGGGCTAATTTGGATCCATATGTTTCATCCTATGGTTAGGTTTACCTTAATACTTCTGTTGTAGTTGCGGATGCTTGCAATAGAGGTTAATAATAAGTGGGATGCTTGTCCAAGTAAGGACAGTACCCAAGCACCGGTCCATCCACATACCAAATTATCAAAGTACCGAACGTGAATCATATGAACGTGATGAAAACTAGCTTGACGATATTCCCATGTGTCCTCGGGAGCACTTTTCTCTATATCAGAGTTTGTCCAGGCTTGTCCTTTGCTACAAAAAGGATTGGGCCACCTTGCTGCACTCTATTTACTTTTGTTAGTTGTTGCTCGTTACAAATTATCCTATCACAAAACTATCTGTTACCACTTATTTCAGTACTTGCAGAGAATACCTTGCTGGAAACCGCTTATCATTTCCTTCTGCTCCTCGTTGGGTTCGACACTCTTACTTATCGAAAGGACTATGATAGATCCCCTATACATGTGGCTCATCGAGACTCTTTTCTGGCGCCGTTGCCGGGGAGTGAAGCGCCTTTGGTAGGTGGAATTTGGTAAGGAAAATTTATATAGTGTGTTGAAATTTACAGTCACTTGTTACTATGGAAAGTAATCCTCTGAGGGGCTTGTTCGGGGTATCTTCACCCCAACCAGTAGAGCAAAGAGTTGCTCCTCAACCTACTGAATTTACTAAAAATGAAAATGTCTGCTTTGAAATTCCTTCGGGTATGATAGAAAAACTGCTAGCTAATCCTTTTGCAGGAGATGGAACAATGCATCCTGATGAGCACCTAATATATGTTGATGAAGTTTGTGGATTATTTAAGCTTGCAAGTGTACCCGGAGATGTTGTTAAGAAGAAGGTCTTCCCTTTATCTTTGAAGGAAGATGCATTGACATGGTATAGGCTATGTGATGATACGGGGTCATGGAACTACAAATCATTGAAATTGGAACTTCATCAGAAGTTTTATCCTGTGCATCCACTACAAAAAAAGACACATCCGTGACATTTTGGGCCGAACGAAATTTTTTCTATCATACATATGACACTTCTATGACGATAATTGTGACAAAACCTGGTATCATGATAGATGTGGTGGGCTCCTACTTCTATGACAAAAAATGGGCTTTTCGTCCTGGGCGGGCCGGAGACGCGGCTGCATGACATTCTTTGAGCCGTCCGTGATGGAAAAAACCATGGTAGAAGCAAGGGCGAGGAAAATTTCGGGTAGTTCTCGGTAACGGTGGGAGGTCAGGGGCCGAGCGATGCACGTTTCTCTCGTACACGTACGCGTGTGTGTGCGAGGCGTTGGCTCTAACTGAACGCGAGCGAGGCATTGGGCTCTAACTGAACCCGAGCAATTGCACTGCAGGCTATGCGTTACTGAACCCGAAAGATCGATCGATGGCTGTTAAAGGAACCCGATCGAGCGATTCCTTCGCTACTGGTCCTAACTGAAGCCGATCGATTGGATGAACAGTGAGCGTTGCGGCGGGAGGGGGGTTGGATGAACAGTGAGCGGTGGCGTTGCCTCTAGATGAACAGGACCCCGTGGTGTGGTGGAGGGCTGGATGAACAGTAGACGGTGGAGGGGTGGTTGAACAAGACCCCGTGGTGTGGAGGGCTGGATGAACAGTAGACGGTGGAGGGTGCCCGTGGAGGGGTGGCTAAACAGGACCCCGTGGTGTGGAGGGCTGGATGAACAGTAGACAGTGGAGGGGTGGTTGAACAGTAGCCGGTGGAGTAGCGCGCGGTGGAGGCTGGATGAACAGGAGCCCCTGGAGGCTAGAGGAGGTCGACGGTAGCCCGTGGAGGCTGGAGGAGGTCGACGGTGGAGATGAACAGTATCCCGTGGAGTCCCGTTTTAGGGTACGCCACACCCCTCCCGATGAACAGGACCCCCGTTTCGACCGTAGGCTCCAACACAAGTCCGTTTCGTCCGTTTTATGGTATGCCACACCCCTCCTGATCAACAGGACCCCCGTTTCGACCGTAGGAGGTCCGTTTCGTCCGTTTTGCGGTACGCCACACCCCTCCCGATCAACAGGACCCCCGTTTCGACCGTAGGAGGTCTGTTTCCTCCGTTTTGTGGTATGCCAGACCCCTCCCGATCAACAGGACCCCGTTCAGAACGTAGGAGGTCTGTTTCCTCCGTTGTGCGGTACGCCATGCCTCATTCCATCGTCTATTCCGTCCAAGCCCTCCTGATGAACACGACCACGCATTCCGTTCCGACCCAGCCGGTTGGCTCCCACGCATTCCATTGCCTCCCGATGAACACGACTCATGCTGTTGCCTCCCCATGAAGACGACGCATTCTGTTGCCTCCCCATGAACACGACGACGACGCTGTCTCTCGTTCCGACCCAGCCATGTACACGAGCCCTGGCCGTACGTATGCGCGAGTAAGCGTTCTAAACCCCGCCCATATGTACACATACGTGGCCGTATTTTCTTTCTTGCACCCTGGCCGTTGTACGTACGTGTACATGCTACGTGCGCGCCTCTACTACGACACGTACGCACCTCTACTACGACACGTGTGCGCCTCTACATCCACCAGTATATATGTACGTACACGTTCGCGACCAGAATGACAACGCTCCATACGCTTCGACCAGGTGGGTCCCGACTGTCAGACACTTCCTTGCCTGCGAAGATGTAGCTGGTGGGTCCCAGCAGTCAGGGGGCGAATTGTTTCTTGTTGCTCGGACTTGCTTGCGTGCGAAGATGTAGCTGGTGGGTCCCAGCAGTCAGGGGCAAACGTTTTTTTTGCGAAATACATTGGCTCGTTCGGTGGGTCCCCGCTGTCAGGTGCAGGAATAATTATTTTGCACATAATAAGGAGGCACTTCCTTGCTGCGGTCGTGCACCCAACTGTTAGCCTCTCCACGTACAGTCCACGTCCGATGGAAGCCGTTCCTTGACCACGTTGACCACACCGTGTCGAGAGCACCAGGGCGGTGGACGACGACGAGGCCTAGGAATGGGACGATGCAGAGCCGGGGAAGACCCGGAAGTGGATGCCCACGCGTAGAGGAGTACGAGGGTTCACTGGTTTGCTGTGGTGTGAGGCTGCCGTCAGCACAGAATAATAGGGGGTGTGGGGGAGTAGAGGGATGGCCTGGCCAGCGGTGGGAGTAGTAGGGGCGGTGAGGCCTCCGCCGCATCGCAGCCGGCCACGGGAGGCAGGAGCATGCGGCACGACCGGCGCTGCTTTGAGTGGCTGGAGCAAGAAGACCAGAGGTTGAAGAAGCACTACGGCCGTTGGATGGACATCGTACGGTCACTGGATCTAGAATCGTGCGTATTGACTAAGATGACAAAGCCCTCTGTCCCCGTCAACTTAGTAGGCCCACAAGTCAGCCTACCACTATACTGGGTCCCAGCTAACATGGGGAGTATTCATTTTTTTGTGCGTAATAAGGTGGCACTTCCTTGCGTGCAAAGATATAGCTGGTGGGTCCGAGCTATCAACGACGGTAATGTTTTTTTCGCGAAATACAGAGGCCCTTTCGATGGGTCTCTGATGTCAGGTGGAGGAACAATTATTTTGCGCGTAATGAGGAGTCATTTCCTTGCGTGCGGCCGTGGACCCAGCCGTCGGCCTCTCCACCTACAGTCCACTTCCGATGTAAGTCGGTTGTTGACCATGTTAACCAGGCCGCGCCGAGAGCACCAGGGCGGTGGACGACAACGAGGCCTAGGAAGGGAACGACACGGAGGTAGGGAAGACACGCCAGTTGTTTCCCACGGGGAGGGGAGTACGACTGTACAAGGGTTTACTAGTTCGTCTGCCGTCGCCGGAGAATAACAGCAGGTGTGGGTGAGTAGAAGGATGGCTAGGCCAGCAATGGTAGTATGGTGGGGAGGTGAGGCCTGCGCGACAGCACAGCCGGCCGCGGGGAGGAGGGAGCAGGCAGTCCCGCCGGTGCTTGTTTGAGCGACTGGAGCAAGAAGAGCAGAGATTGAAGACGCACGACGGCCGTCGGATGGACATCCAACAGTCACTGCTTGTGCGTCAACCTTTTTTCAGGAAAGCCTCAAATATGTGGAAAACAGCATACATCCCATCTGCCATTATTTCTAATAATTTACAGCCCATTTGCTAATTCTTAAGGTTTTTTTGGAGCCCATATTCTTTTTGTTAGCATTAGAGCCCATATTGTGGCCACGGTGAAAAAATTATACGAAATTTTGCATATTTCGGTGTGGTCCGAACTATTTTTAATCCCAAAATTTCGACTCACATTCAAACTGATTTTAAAAATAAATGTATATCAATATAAAATCCAACAAATTCTCCATGCATAAAAATTAATGTAATTTAAAATCTTGAAATGAAAAAAAGATATTTGAAACTAATTGCCAGTTCGATGTGTTTTAAAAATGTACAACCCATTTCTCATTACTGATGGGCCATTTTCTCGGCTAGCCGAATGAAAGCTCTCCTCGTCTTGAAAGATTTGCAGCCCAACAGGCCTGACAAAGCGACTTACTTGGCAAATCACAAAAAACTGGGTTGTGGTCGTGGACCCAGCTGTCAGCCTCTCCATGTACAATACTCTTCAGATGGAAGTCGTTCCTTAATGTACAACCCATTCTTCATTACTGATGGGCCATTTTCTCGGCTAACTGAATGAAAGCTCTCCTCGTCTTGAAAGATTTGCAGCCCAACAGGCCTGATAAAGCGACTTACTTGGCAAATCACAAAAAAACTGGGCTGTGGCCATGGACCCAGCTGTCAGCCTCTCCACGTACACTACTCTTCCGATGGAAGTCGTTCCTTGACCACGCCGCGCGGAGAGCACCACGGTGATGGACGATGGCGAGGCCTAGGAAGGAGACGATGCGGAGCCAGGGAAGACGCGGCAGTGGAAGCCCGCGCGGAGAGGAGTACGAGGGTTCACTGGTTCGGCTGCGGTGTGAGGCTGTCATCGCAGCAGGGCCTGGCCAGCAGTGGGAATAGTAGGGGGCGGTGAGACCTCTGCGGCAGAACAGCCGGCCACGGGAGGCAGGAGCATGCGGCACGACCAGCGCTGCTTTGGGCGACTGGAGCAAGAAGACCAGAGGTTGAAGAAGCACTACGGCCGTTGGATGGACAACGTATGGTTACTGGAACTAGAATCGTTCATATTGACTAAGTTGACAAAGCCATTCGTCCCTGTCAACTTAGTGGGCCCACAAGTCAGCCTCCCACCAAGGTGGGTCGCAGCTAGCCGGGGGAGTATTCATTTTTCATGCGTAATAAGGAGGCACTTCCAGTGGGTCCGAGGTGACAGCGGGGGGAACATTTTTTCGCGAAATACGGTGGCCCGTCCGGTGGGTCCCAGCAGTCAGGGGGAAACGATTTTTTTGCAAAATACTGGTGGCCCGTCCGGTGGGTCCCGCTGTCAGGTGGAGGAATAATTATTTTCCGCGTAATAAGGAGGCACTTCCTTGCGGCTGCCGTGGACCCAGCTGTCAGCCTCTCGACGCACAGTACTCTTCCGATGGAAGTCGGTCGTTGACCACATTGACCACGCCGCGCCGAGAGCACCACGGCGGTGGACGACGGCTAGGCCTTGGAAGGGGATGACGCGGAGCTGGGCAAGACGCGGCAGTGGATGTCCACGCGGAGAGGAGTACGACCGTTCATTGGTTCGGCTGCGGTGTGAGGCTGCCGTTGCCGCAGAATAACAGGGGGTGTGGGTTAGTGGAGGGATGGCCTGGCCAGTGGTGGGAGTAGTATGGGGGCGGTGAGGCCTCCGCGGTAGCACTGCCGGCCACGGGAGGCAGGAGCAGGCGGCACGACCGGCGCTGCTTTGGGCGGCTGGAGCAAGAAGACTAGAGGTTGAAGAAGCACTATGGCCGTTGGATGGACATCATACGGTCACTGGAGTATTGACTAAGTTGACAAAGCCCTCCGTCCCCGTCAACTTAGTAGGCCCACAAGTCAGCCCAACAATATGGTGGGTCCCGGCTTGTAGGGGGGTATTCATTTTTTGGGCGTAATAAGGAGGCACTTCCTTGCATGCGAAGATATAGCTGGTGGGTCCGACCTGTCAGCGAGGGGAACATATTTTTCACGAAATACAGAGGCCCTTCCTGTGGGTCCTAACTGTTAGGTGGAGGAATCATTATTTTGTGCGTAATAAGGAGGCATTTCCTTGCGTGCGGTCATGGACCCAGCTGTCAGCCTCTCCACGTACAGTACACTTCCGATGGATGCCGTTCATTGACCACATTGACCAGGCCATGCCGAGAGCACCAGGGCGGTGGACGATGGCGAGGCCTAGGAAGGGAACAACACGGAGCCAGGGAATACTCGGCAGTTGTTTCCCATGCGGAGGAGTACGAGGGTTTACTGGTTCGTCTGCCGTTGCCGGAGAATAACAGCATGTGTGGGTGAGTAGAGGGATGGCTAGGCCAGCGATGGGAGTACGGTGGGGCCGTGAGGCCTGCGTGGCAGCATAGCCGGCCGCGGGAGGAGGGAGCAGGCAGTCCCGCCGGCTCTTGTTTGAGTGGCTAGAGCATGAAGGGCAGAGATTGAAGAAGCACGATAGCCGTTGGATGGACATCCAACAGTCACTGCTCTCGTGTGTTGACTAAGTTGACAGGGCGTTGCGTGTGCGTCAACCTTTTTTTATGAAAGCATATGCGTCAACCTGTAGTAGGCGCACAAGTCAGCCTCAAATCTGTGGAAAACAACATACAACCCATCTGCCATTATTTCTAATAATTTACAGCCCATTTGCTAACTCTTAAAAAAATTGGAGCCCATCTTCTTTTTGTTAGCATTACACCCCATATTGTGGCCACAGTTAAAAAGTATACGAAATTTTGCATATTTCGGTGTGGTCAACTGTTTTTAATCCAGAAATATCGATTCACATTCAAAATATTTTGAAAAATAATTTATATAAATATAAAATCCAAATAATTGTCCATGCATAAAAATCAATGGAATTTAAGATCTTGTAATGAAAACAAATTGAAACTAATTCCCGGTTTGATGTGTTTCAAAAATGTACAGCCCATTTCTGGGCAAACCGAATGAAACTCTCCTCGTCTTGAAAGATTTGCAGCCCAGCAGGGCCGATAAAGCAAGTAGGCCTTGTTTGGGTATTTCTTTTAAAAAAATAGAAATGGGCTAGCCATTTCTAGCCAGAAAAAAAAACAACCAAGCTCATGATGTGGTAAGCATAAATAAAACCTTGGCTAGACGGGCCGCAGCCCCCGCACAACCCCGTTGTTACCCTGATCCGTCGCTAAAACTAGTATAAATAACAACTACTTGTTCCTCAAAAAAAAACTACGCGACTTGCTGGGTCCCTGGTGTGAGACGCTCATAGTGTAATTCTCTCGTTTATTCACTATGTTGACAATGGCGTGAGCCCCAGATGTCCAACCATTAGGAGGAACCATATTTTTGGGCTTGCACTATAGAGGCACTTGCTTGCGTACCGCCATGTCGCTGGTGGGTCCCTACTGTCATCCTCTCCAAGTACAGTCATCTCCTTGTTCCCCTCGGTTGTTGACGACGTTGACAACACAAGAGGGCGGCGCACCGCGCACGGCGAGCTAACCAAGGCCGCAAGGCGGAGGACGACGGCGAGGCCTCGGACGGAACGAACAGGAGTCGTTGAAGATGCATCGGTCCAGTCGCAGGCGGAGGGGAGTACGAGGGTTGACTGGTTCGGGCACGGGTGCATGTTGGGGCTAACGTCGCCGGAGAATAACAGGACATGTGGGGGAATAGAGGGAGGGACTGGCCAACGTTGGATGGTATGTATGGTAGGGCAGCGGAGGCACAGCCAGACATGGGAGGCGGGAGCAGGCGGAGCTGATGGGGTGGTTTGGTTTGGGCGGTTGGAGGAAGAAGATGACAAGAGATAGAAGATACACGACAGATGTTGGATGTCAATCCAACGGCTGGTAGGCAGAATCGTTTGTTGATTGGCTAGTAAGTCGACACCACCTTGGATAGGCTATTTCCTCGCGGGTCCCTAATACGTCTCCGTCGTATCTACTTTTCCAAACACTTTTGCCCTTGTTTTGGACTCTAACTTGTATGATTTGAATGGAACTAACCTGGACTGACGTTGTTTTCAGCAGAATTGCCATGGTGTTGTTTTATGTGCAGAAAACAAATATTCTTGGAATGACCTGAAACTCCATGGAACGTCTTAGAAAAAACAATAAAAAATCCTCGCCAAAGATGAAGACCAGGGGGCCCACACCGTTCTCACGAGGGTGGGGGGCGCCCCCCCTAGGGTGTGCCCCCCTACCTCGTGGGCCCCCTGGAAACCCTCCAATGCCAACTCCAACTCTATATATTCACTTTCGGAGATAAAACATAAGAGAGAAGAAATCCTCGCGTTTTACGATACGGAGCCGCCGCCAAGCCCTAAAACCTCACGAGAGGGCTGATCTGGAGTCCATTCGGGGCTCCGGAGAGGGGGATTCATCGCTGTCGTCATCATCAACCATCCTCCATCACCAATTTCATGATGCTCACTGCCGTGCGTGAGTAATTCCATCGTAGGCTTGCTGGACGGTGATGGGTTGGATGAGATTTATCATGTAATCGAGTTAGTTTTGTTAGGGTTTGATCCCTAGTATCCATTATGTTCTGAGATTGATGTTGCTATGACTTTGCTATGCTTAATGCTTGTCACTAGGGCCCGAGTGCCATCATTTCAGATCTGAACCTATTATGTTTTCATGAATATATGTGAGTTCTTGATCCTATCTTGCAAGTCTATAGTCACCTACTATGTGTTATGATCCGGCAACCCCGAAGTGACAATAATTGGGACCACTCCCGGTGATGACCATAGTTTGAGGAGTTCATGTATTCACTATGTGCTAATGCTTTGTTCCGGTTCTCTATTAAAAGGAGGCCTTAAAATTCCTAAGTTTCCAATAGGACCCCGCTGCCACGGGAGGGTAGGACAAAAGATGGCATGCAAGTTCTTTTCCATAAGCACGTATGACTATATACGGAATACATGCCTACATTACATTGATGAATTGGAGCTAGTTCTGTGTCACCCTATGTTATGACTGATACATGGTGAACCGCATCCAACATAATTATCCATCACTGATCCGGTGCCTACGAGTTTTCCATATACTGGTTTACGCTTATTTACTTTCCCGCTGCTACTGTTACAATCACTAAAAAATACTAAGAACATTACTTTTGCTGTCTCTACTTTTTGTTGCCGTTACCACTACTATCATATTACTTTTCTACTAAACACTTCGCTGCAGATACTAAGTTTCTAGGTGTGGTTGAATTGACAACTCAGCTGCTAATATTTGAGAATATTCTTTGGCTCCCCTTGTGTCGAATCAATAAATTTGGGTTGAATACTCTACCCTCGAAAGCTGTTGCGATCCCCTATACTTGTGGGTTATCAAGACTAATTTCTGGCGCCGTTGCCGGGGAGCATAGCTCTATTCTTTGAGTCACTTGGGATTTATATCTGCTTATCATTATGAAGAACTTGAGAGATCCAAAAACCAAGATCTATCCCTCAACTACGAGGGGAGGTAAGGAACTGCCATCTAGCTCTGCACTTGATTCACCTTCTGTTATGAGTAAGCTAGCGACACCTACACTTGCTTCTGCTATTCGTTCTGATATGTCGCATGTTATTGATGATGCCACTTCTGGAAAGCATGATACTTATGATGAAACTGCTTCTATGCCTGATACTACTATGCCCCTTGGTGAATTTCTTGATGAACAAATTGCTAGGTCTAGAGAAAAAGAAATTATTGAATCTGAATACGATGATGATAGTGATGATGAAAATATGCCTGTTATCCCTGAGGGCTATCTTTTTGATATGGAATCTTCTGCCGCTATTTTTGCTTGCATGGATAGATATGAGCTTAAGAGGTTATTAATTAAATGGAACAAAGAATCACTTAGAGATAAAATGAGACCCGACCCTACTTTTGGTACTTCAGCTATATGTGTTCCTGATGAGGATTATGAATTCTCTATTGATCCTGATATAATTACTTTGGTTGAATCTGATCCGTTTTATGGCTATGCATCTGAAACTGTTGTGGCACATCTTAGTAAGTTAAATGATATAGCTGCCCTGTTTACTAATGATGAGAGATCGTATTACTTTTATATACTCAAAATATTTCCGTTCTCATTAAAGGGTGATGCTAAGATATGGTTTAATTCTCTTGATCCTGGTTGTGTGCGTAGTCCCCAGGATATGATTTATTAATTCTCTGCTAAATATTTCCCTGCTCATAAGAAACAAGCTGCTTTGAGGGAAATATACAACTTTGTGCAAATTAAAGAAGAGAGTCTCCCACAAGCTTGGGGGAGGCTTCTCAAGTTACTTAATGCTTTGCCTGATCATCCTCTTAAGAAACCCAAAATACTTGATATCTTTTATAATGGACTAACCGATGCTTCTAGAGATTACCTAGATAGTTGTGCTGGTTCTCTTTTCAGGGAAAGAACACTGGATGAAGCTGAAATCTTATTGAATAATATGTTGACAAATGAAAATAATTGGGCACCTCCTGAGCCAGCTCCAGAGCCAGCCCCCGCTCCAATTACTGAGCCTATTCCTAAACCAACTTTGAAGAAGAGAGGTGTTCTGTTCCTCAGTCCCGAAGATATGCAAGAGGCAAAGAAATCTATGAAAGAGAAAGGTATTAAAGCTGAAGATGTTTTTTTTGACTGGAGACTGCAGGGCTTACACCCCACAGCAAAGCTGAAGATGTTAAGAATTTACCTCCTATTGAAGAAATACATGGTCTTAATATCCCGACACAGGTAGTAAAGGTAAATTCTCTCTATAGATATGATAAAGCTGAATTTCCTCCTACTAAAATTGCTAGTCAGTGCTTGGATGAGTTTGATAACTTCATGTATAAGCAAGACGACTTCAATGCTTATTTTGGTAGACAATTAAAAGAAAATTCTTATATGATTAGACGCTTGGGTGACTACATGGCTGATATTAAAGGTGAACTTAAACTTGTTAGCAAACATGCTTCTATGGTTACCACTCAAGTAGAACAAGTGCTTAAAGCTCAAAAAGAAGTGCTTGATGAAATGAATAGTAAGAAAAATGATCATGCTGTTAGAGTGGCTACTAGAACTGGTAGAATGACTCAGGAACCTTTGTATCCTGAAGGCCACCCTAAGAGAATCGAGCAAGATTCTCAGAGAAATAATATTGACATTCCTAGTTCTTCTAAAAAGAAGAAAAAGAAAAATGATAGAACTGTGCAAACTTCTAGTGAACCTATTGCTGAACCACCTGATAATCCAAATGATATCTCTATGTCTGATGTTGAAACACAATCTGGTAATGAACATGAACCTAATGAAAATATTAACGATGATGTTCATGATGATGCTCAACCAAGTAATGACAATGATCTAGAAATTGAACCTGCTGTTGATCTTGATAACCCACAATCAAAGAATCAACGTTATGATAAAAGAGACTTTGTTGCTAGGAAACATGGTAAAGAAAGGGAACCTTGGGTTCAGAAACCCATGCCTTTTCCTTCAAAACCATCCAAGAAAAAGGATGATGATGATTTTGAGACCTTTGCTGAAATGATTAGGCCTATCTTTCTGCGTATGCGACTAACTGATGTGCTCAAAACAAATCCTTATGCTAAATAAATGAAGGATATCATTACTAATAAAAGAAAGATATCGGAAGCTGAGATTTCCACCATGCTTGCTAATTATACTTTTAAGGGTGGAATACCAAAGAAACTTGGACATCCCGGAGTACCTACTATACCTTGCTCCATTAAAAGAAGTTATATTAAAACTACTTTATGTGATCTTGGAGCTAGTGTTAGTGTTATGCCTCTCTCTTTATATCGTAGACTTGACTTGAATAAGCTGACACCTACCAAAATATCTTTGCAAGTGGCTGATAAATCAACCGCTATACCTGTCGGTATTTGTGAGGATGTGCCTGTTGTGGTTGCAAACGTTACTATTTTAACGGATATACTTGATATTCCCAAGGATGATAGTATGTCTATTATTCTTGGAAGACCTTTTCTTAATACTGCAAGGGCTGTTTGTCAGGACCCCGACTCGATGTCACATCGATCTAGCTGGTAACACCTCATATCACTTTGCGGCCTCACGCACGGTATCCCCACGGGTGTCGTCTTACCTTTTCCCGGGACCGTTTGCGCCTTTTGGCTCACGTATATGATAGTGTCGCTAGAATCCATATGATAAAGAGCCCGGGCTGACATGACTAGTCGTAAACCCAAAGTGGCACAGACTTACAGGGACAGGCATCCATGACCCAGCTTCGAACGTGTCGGTCATCAGCAAGTGGGTCCGGGCTGTAGCACTGGGCTAGCAGGACTCCGGTAAACCGGGCTGTAGCGGGCTAACAGGACTCCGGTACTCAAAGCGTGACATTTCCCCGAAGGGACAGACACAGGAACGAAGAAGGACACATGCCGGCCAGCCTAAGTGTTCCAGAGCAGTAGCAAGCTACCATGGCTCAGCGGTAACACTAGGAGACATTTCCCGGTAAGAGAGGCTACTAAAGATAAACAACTAGATAGTCAGATCCCACACATACCAAGCATTTCAATCATACACACAATATGCTCGATATGTGCGAATACAACGAAGCATCACAACATGACTCTACGACACAAGTACTTTATTCAAGGCTCAGCGAGCCATACATATCATACACACAGGTACGGGTCTCACGACCCAACATACAAGTCATACAGTCATACAAGCCAACAGCGGAAGTACTTTGTCTGGGTACAGACAACTAGTAAAATAAAAGAGGCTTGGAAGCCTAACTATACTACGTGGTCCATCACAAGCTCAGGGTCACCACCTGGGTCTTTAGCCTACTCGTTGATGTCAACGTCTACATAGAACCCATCAGAAGGGGTTGCAGCGTCTTCTGTAAAAATGTAGATTATAGCAACATGAGTACAAAGGTACTCAGCAAGACTTACATCAGATCCTACATACATGCATAGTATCAAGAAGGGTCGGTGGAGTTATTGCAGCAAGCCAGCTTTGACTCTTGGCTAGACTATCCTACGATACTCCAACTTGAAATAGTTTTGCGCACACGAGTCCACTACTCACCACTTCAATACACTACCGAGGATCCACCTCCGTCTTCCTACGGAAGAGCCATCCTCAGCACTCACACTTATCTTGAGGCTTTTAGTAACTTCCATTTACTTGTCTATGAACTGTATAGGCAACCAAGTAGTCCTTTACCGCGGACGCGGCTATTCGAATAGATCATGATAACCCTGCAGGGGTGTACTTCTTCATACACGCTCTCACCACTTATCGTCGTTTACACGACATGTACTCGGCAACCTTCAAGCGGAAGCCCAACGTGGGTGTCGGCCACGACCTACCTAATCACCTAAGCCTCCGGTCCAGGTTTATCGCCTATTCAGGTTCCATCCGCAGGGAGTCCGGCCGAGGTTTCCCATACGGCCCCGAACGATGTGAACAGGGTTCCCGAGATACCTAACGGGTATTCGGTACACCGTGCCACGTACCTACCGCATCACAGCCCACCCCTACGGTCAGCGCTGTCCACGGCCTCCAGTAGGCTACAAACACCAGAAACTACTTGCAACTCCTGGACGGAGAACTAGGGTGAATAAGAAGTCGAGAGGGTCCATTGGTTTCGGGCCCAATGCATGGTAGTAGCTGATTCTTAAATCACACATACAGATCTCAGTGCTTAAGGTCGGCTTCAATGAAACAACCCACCATGTACTCCTACATGGCCTCTCATCGATACCTTTACCAAATCGTGTTCACCACACCACTCTCATTACCGACATAATCATTTCACTCTAGACCATCACCCAGATGAACCAGACCTGACACGACTCTAAGCATAGCAGGCATAGCAAGGTAGGAACAACACATACATATGGCTCAATCAACTCCTACACATGCTAGTGGGTTTCATCTAGTTACTGTGGCAATGACAGGTCATGCAGAGGAAATGGGTTCAACTACCGTAACACACAGCAATTTGAATCGCGTTGTCTTAATGCAGTAAAAGAGAGCAGGAGCGAGAACATGGGATTGTATCGATATGATCAAATGGTTGGTTGCTTGCCTGATGGTTCGTTGCACGGATACGGTTCTTCGTTAGGGTAATCGCGGTACTCCTCGGGAACAGATCCTGTCGCAAAGGACACCGATACACAAACATCACCAAACAATATGCAACAATATGATGCATGCATGAAACATGGCAATATGAGTGTGTTGGGCTAATGCAACTAAAACCAGATGTGTTTGAACAAATTTGAATCAAGGATTCAAATTTCAAATTCAATATGGCCTTTTAAAGTGCTTTTCCTTGTTCTGATTAAAACATCAATTTAACTTGTTTGATCATGCATGAAAATAGTACAGATGGATAGATTGGATTTTTCTGATCATTTTTCAGATATATTTTGTCCAATTTGGAGTTACAGAATAAAAGTTATGAATTTTTGAAGTTTAAATAATATTCTGGAATTTCCTGATTTAATTTAAATCCAGAAATTCAATTACTGCGTCAGCCTGACGTCAGTGTGACGTCAGCAGGTCAACGGAACTGGTCCAGGTCAAACCTGACAGTGGGTCCCGCATGTCAGGGTGATTAATTTAATTAAAACTTAATTAAAACTAATCCTGTTTAATTAGCAGGGCTGGGCCCCACCTGTCATTGACTCAGGGGAGTCAACCAGGGCCCACCCGTGGTCAAAGTCAGTGTCGGCTGCCGGCGTTTAGTCGCCGGCGAGCCCGACGCGGCGGCGGGAGTGGTTTTGGTCGTTTCGGCCACCAAATGGACCGCGGAGGGCATCTACGTGTTGCTGAGGTTGAGCCGCGTCTATTGGTGGTGGTGGTTGGGCTCGGGGTGGCCGGAGTTGACGGCGGCGAGCTCGGCTGCGGCGGCTGGAGTTCGGGTGCGGTCGGGATCAGTATTGCAGGGGGTTTGGGGAGGCGTTGGTGCGTTCTACGTGCTCCTGGTGATGTGTGGAGCACGATGGTGTGCTCGGTTGGGCGCTACGGCGACCGTGGCCACGACGGCGACATCGCCGGCGGCGTGGAGCTCTCGGTCGAGGTGGAGCTAGGGCCTAGAGGTCGGGAGAGACCAGGGAAGAAGGGGGAAACGCTCCGGGGGCTCACCGCGGTTGCAGTGGGCGTCGAAGCGGGCTCGGGGACGCGCCGGAGACGACGAATTTGACGGCGATGGTGGTCGGAGTCCGAAGAGGGGAACGGCGACGTGGCGGCGATGCAGGGCTTCCGGAGACCCGTGGAGCGGTGGGGAGGAAGAGGGAGTTGAGGCGGAGCTCCTGAGCTAGTCGGGGGAGCGAGGGGTGGTCGGAGACGGTGGCTATGGCGAACGGCGGCGACGGTGGTGTTCGGTCGGGCGGGAGAGAGAGCGAGGGAGAGCCGGGGAGAGTGAATGGGGTGTCGGCGAGGTCGGGGCGACGACCAGAAGACGATCCACGCGGCGCAACGGCGACCAGGGCGATGCAGAGAGGCTGGGTGGTGCGTGGCGAGCTCGGGCGCGCCATGCTCACCTCCCTGCCTGCTCTGGCAAGGGGAAGCAGCTGGCTGGCACGGGCCAGCACAGTGCTGGGCCGGCTGGGCTGGGCAGGTAGGTCCAGGTAAGTCTACTCCTTTTATTTATTTTCTGTTTTCTGTTTTTATTTAATATATCTGCAACTTTGTTGAATTAAATAAAATACCTAGACAACTCCAAAAATCACCAAACTACTCCTGGTCCATAGTTGGATTATTTCCAACATGAAACATTTTAGTTTGGAGATATTTGAGCATTTAAATATTTTATATAATTTTAAATTCCCAAATTCAAATAGTTATGATTTAATTCAAAAACCCTAGGATGGCCTAGGAAAATGTGCACCACTTTTGGCAGAGGTTCTGAACCAAGACAAAAATGATGGGCATTTTAGAAGGGCATTTCAGGTTCATTGAAAATTATTTTAGTAAACCCTAGTTGGTTTCAGAGGGGACTGGGGGTTCTGTCATCCCCATTTCAAGTTTCTGATGAATGAGTAAACATGATGCAACACTCTAATGCATGACTAGCTAGGGTGTGACAACTCACCCCCACTCAAAAGAATCTCGTCCCAAGATTTGGGTTCCTCCGAGAAGAAGGCGGGATACTCGAGTCGAAGACGATCCTCCCTTTCCCAAGTTGCTTCATCTTCAGAATGGTGCGACCATTGAACTTTGAGGAACTTGATGTTATGACGTCGCGTGGTACGCTCGGCCTGATCGAGGATACGGATGGGGTACTCTCGATATGTAAGATCATCTTGGAGATCAAGCGTTTCGTGGTCCACTTCACGGATAGGATCCGAGAAGCAACGCCTGAGTTGAGAAACGTGGAAGACATCGTGAACTCTGGAGAGATGCGGAGGTAGTTCCAACTGGTAGGCAACTTATCCTCATTTGGCAAGAATGCGAAAAGGTCCAATGTAACGAGGAGCCAATTTGCCTTTGATACCGAAACGATGGGTTCCCTTCAGAGGGGTGACCCGAAGATAAGCCTTCTCGTCAACCTCGAAAGTCATAGCCTTATGTTTTCGGTCATATTGACTCTTTTGACGGGATTGGGCTGTTTTCAACTTTTCACGAACGATACGAACTTGTTCTTCTGCTTCCTGAATCATGTCCGGGCCAAAGAATTGTCTTTCCCCGGTCTCTGACCAGTTAAGGGGTGTTCGACATCGTCGTCCATAGAGAACTTCAAAAGGGGCTTTACCCAAGCTAGATTGATAGCTGTTGTTGTAAGCGAATTCGGCAAATGGAAGGCACTTCTCCCAGTCCATTCCGAAAGAGATAACGGAGGCTCGAAGCATGTCTTCTAGAATTTGGTTGACGCGTTCCACTTGACCACTTGACTGAGGGTGGAAAGCGGTGCTAAAGGAGAGACGGGTTCCCATAGCATTTTGGAAACTTTCCCAAAATCGAGAGGTGAAAAGACTTCCTCGATCCGAATTGATTTCCAAAGGGACACCATGGAGGGACACTATTCGGGAGATGTACAAATCTGCCAGCTGACTAGCGGTTATACTCTCACGAACAGGTAAGAAATGAGCTACTTTGGAAAGACGATCGACCACGACGAAAATAGCATTATTCCCCTTTTGGTCCTGGGAAAACCGGTAATGAAATCCATACCAATTTTATCCCATTTCCATTCAGGAATAGCTAAGGGTTGAAGGGTGCCAGCAGGCCGTTGATGCTCTGCTTTTACACGACGACAGACGTCGCAATTAGCAATATACTGAGCGATTTCTCTCTTCATCCTAGTCCACCAGAACCTCTGGCGTAGGTCCTGATACATCTTAGTACTACCGGGATGAATGGTGAGAGGAGATTCATGAGCTTCCTTAAGGATTAATCGCCTTAGGTTGCGCACCTTGGGAACCACTAGTCGATCCCCGAAGTATACGACTCCTTGATCATTAACGGAGAAACAATTCGCAATTCCTTTCTGAATGTTTCTCTTGATGCGGGAGATTCCCGGATCTACCTTCTGTGCTTTGATAATTTGATCCGTAAGGGTAGGTTTTGCCACCAAGGTGGAGAGAAAACCTTGAGGTACAATGTGAAGGTTAAGCTTCCGAAATTCCTCATGGAGAAGCGGTTGACTTTGTTGTAACATCAGGTTGTTACAATAAGATTTACGACTTAACGCATCAGCCATGACGTTGGCTTTCCCTGGGGTATAGGTTATTCCTAAGTCGAAGTCAGTGATCAATTCAACCCAACGTCTTTGCCTGAGATTCAGATCCGGTTGGGTGAAGATGTACTTCAGACTTTGGTGATCAGTGAATATCTCGCAACGATTACCGAGGAGGTAATGTCGCCAGGTCTTAAGTGCATAGACTACGGCTGCAAGCTCTAGATCATGAGTAGGATAATTCTCCTCATGTGGGTGCAATTGCCGTGAAGCGTAAGCAATTACGTGTCGATCTTGCATGAGAATGCAACCTAGTCCTTGTCGCGAGGCGTCGCAGTAGATAACAAAGTCTTTGGAGAAGTCTGGCGGTACCAGCACAGGAGCAGAGGTCAGGCGTCTTTTCAGTTCCTGAAAGCTGTGCTCACATTGTGGAGTCCATTCGAACTTCTTATCTTTCTTGAGGAGTTCGGTTAGAGGTTTGGCAACTTTGGAGAAGTTCTCGACAAAGCGACGGCAATAGCTTGCTAAGCCTAGAAAACTCCGAACTTGCTTGACTGATTCAGGTGGAGTCCAATCAAGGACGGCTTGAACTCGCTCAGGGTTAACAGCAATACCTTTACCAGATATTACATGACCCAGATAGGTCACTTCTGACAACCAGAATTCACATTTAGAAAATTTGGCATAAAGGCGATGCTCTCGAAGTTTCTTCAACACTAGCCTTAGATGTTCGGCATGTTCTTCCTCGTTCTTGGAGTAGATGAGTATATCATCGAGATAAACTACGACGAATTTATCCAAATACTCCATGAAGATTGAGTTCATTAACCGAGAAAAGGTGGCTGGAGCGTTGGTTAAACCGAAGGACATGACGGTGTACTCGTATTGGCCATAACGAGTAACAAAGGCCGTTTTAGGAATGTCCCCGTTTCTGATTTTGATTTGATGGTAGCCCAACCTCAAATCCATCTTGGAGAAGACTGAGGATCCAGCGAGCTGATCATACAGATCGTTGATCCTGGGAAGTGGATATTTGTTCTTGATTGTGACCAAATTGACAGGTCGGTAATCTACAACCATCCGGTCCGTACCATCCTTCTTCTTGACGAATAGGACGGGGCAAGCCCACGGAGATGAACTAGGGCGGATGAAACCCTTTTTCAAGGATTCATCGAGTTGTTTCTTAAGCTCGGCTAGTTCTAGGGGTGCCATCTTATAAGGTCTTCTAGCAATCGGAACGGTTCCTGGAATGAGGTCTATTACGAACTCAACATCCCTGTCAGGTGGAACACCTGGCAATTCCTCTGGAAAGACATCCGGGAAGTCACGGACTACCGGAACGTCCTCAAGGTCTGGCAAAGGGCTGGCGTTAAGAGAATATAATTGTCGCTTGGCTATTCGGGTCAAGACATTGACTATCTTTCCCGAAGGATGGGTGAGTTGAACAGTCCTAGAGAAGCAATCAATTTTGGCTTGATGAGCTGACATCCAGTCCATACCCAAAATGATATTAATATCTGAAGATTTAAGGGCTATCAAAGATGCGAGAAAAACAAGTCTGTCGACTTGGATTTCATTTCCATGGCTTACTCTAGAAGTTTGCCATTTGGATCCCGGAGTTTGAATTACCATAGAGGATGGCAAGTCACAGAATGCAACGTTATGCAAACGAGCATAATTTTCAGATATAAAAGAATGAGAGGCTCCTGTATCGAAAAGAACAGATGCCGGGTGGCAATTAACAAGAAGCGTACCGAGAACGACGTTGGGATCCTCTTGAGCTTCTTCGGCAGAGATACAGTTGACATGGCCACGTGAAGCGGTGACCGGTTTAGCATGAAACACTTTCCCTGTCGGCTTGCCACGGCCAACAGCTTTAGCAGATTGATTGGGGTTGGTCTGGGGGCATTCACGCATATAGTGACCAGATTCCCCACACTTGAAACAAGTCACGGAACTGGTACGTGGAGGAGCATTATTGGTTGGACCCCCATAGGGCTTGGCCGGTGCAGACTGTTGAACAGGGCGAGGCGCCTGGAAAGATGGCCTCGGTGTGAACCTGGGTGGCAGGGCGGTGTTGGGTACCCACACGCGGCGCTTCTGAGGACCAGCACCGGATGAGGAACCCGTGTCACGTCCATGCTTGCGTGTTGCGTCATAGTCAGTCTGACCAGTTTCAGCACTGATGGCTTTGTTGACAAGTTTCGAAAAAGATGTGCACTCATGCAGACGGAGGTCGCGGCGAAGCTCAGGACTAAGGCCCTTACGGAACCTTGCTTGCTTCTTGGCGTCAGTAGACACTTCCTCAGTTGCATATCGGGCGAGATTACCAAACTCTCTGCTATAGGCATCCACAGAAAGTCGGCCTTGGGTGAAACTGCAAAATTCTTCACGTTTACGGTCCATGAGACCCTCCGGAATGTGATGTTCACGGAAAGCCTCGCTGAACTCAGCCCAAGTAGTGACATGGCCCGCTGGGCGCATAGCTCCATAATTCTCCCACCATAGACTGGCGGGGCCTTCAAGATGATATGCAGCAAAGGTGACCTTGTCAGCCTCCGCTACTAGCGCGGAACGCAGTTTGTGAGAGATACTGCGAAGCCAGTCATCAGCGTCGAGAGGCTCGACGGAGTGGTGGAACGTGGGTGGATGCAATTTGATAAAATCACTGAGTGACACCACGTTAGCCCTCTGATGGTGTGCTGTATTCTGTTCAATACGCTCCAACAAACGGTTTGTCTCCCGCTTGTTTCTCTCAGCTTCCATCATAACCTCGGCTAGTGAAGGAGGATGAGGCAGATTTTCATTCCTGGCTTCACTGCCTTCGGCCTGCTCTTGGGAAGCAGGGTTGGCGCGCGTGTTGACCATCCTAGGTAAACAAGACAATGATTTAGTCAGAATGATAAAATTCCGACATAGGATACATAATGTAAGGAATAACTCGGAATGCAAGATGATCATCCGTATGACATGGTAGATACAGAAACTGCTTCTTTATTCCATCGTCATACACACCATACAAGGTTTAGTACAAGACCAAGCAAAGTACTAATACGGTGAAAGAGGATTACATCTCATCGGAGGCATTCCAAGCTCCTATACATTATTTTTCTACATCTCCGGAAAGAGTACAAACTAGGTCATATCCCACGAGTCACGCGGGACGATAGACGACACAGCTAGTGCGAACTAGTGGTACTACCACTAACTCAGACCGATCCGTAGTAGTCCTCGTAGAAGTCACCTCCATAGCCTGGAAGCTCAACATGTTCATCCGGAAACAGACGATCTCGCGGAGCTTGTGGACCATAAGGGCTAGGATGAGGTCGTGGACCAACAAACGGTGGCCTGCGGGGACCGCGAGGTGGGGTGATGCCTCCTACATCACGCCAAACCATCACGTCTGGCAGAGCAGATCTCACAGGATAGAGATCGCGCATATCTGAATATCCAGCTTGCACCGCCGGTGCGAACCGAGTCAAAGTGGCCCAGTGGTCAGCACGGGTATTGAAGAGCTCTAACCTTAAGGCCCGATTTTCACGGTCCTTATCCTCGAGCATCTCAGCAGTGGTGCGAGTCCGTGAATCCTCCTGAGTGGAATCAGCATAGATAGCCTGGAGATATCCTTGTGCTCCCGGAAGTGATCCTGGCATATACCGGAAATCAGAGTCCCGAAATAAACCAGATCTGACTCGCATAATGGTCATCATGGAGTAGGCGGCATCCTGCACAGCCATCTCAATAGTAACCCCGAGTCCATAGGAGCAGTGAAGAGGCTCAGTGGATCCAGGATAAGATGGAAATATCCTGACAGTGCAGAGATACTGGCTTTGATTAAAGTCTCGGAATTGCTCTTCGACCGTGTACTCAGGATACCAGCGGTATCCAGCCTCAGTCATTACCCTGACCAACTTGGCAGTATGGCCGGGTACATCTAGGCATCGAGTCAGGCGAACCACTTGATTGAGGTCGCGAGTGGCCATCTGAAAGCATAATCATAATGCAAAGGCATTAGAATTTCTAGCAAAATTTCGGCAGCATAACAGCTGTAAATGCTCAAAAAGGATATTGAGACATTTGACAAAGGATTTCGTACACACTCAACATCATCACATCAAAGTTCTGAACCATTCTGGCTACATAATGTGGTAGTAGAACTGAACTAGGCTTGTATCCATCAAACTTATAAGGTACTACTGATTAGTAACACGTGATCCTGATAGAGAGAATAGATCCTAATTCCTTAATCCCCGGTGGAAGAATGGACTGACTCAGATCAGAATGTCATAAGGTATAAGAAGTAAAAAGAGCCTTACGTTCCATCCCACAAACAATTCCCCTACATATAACTAAAGAATTTCTAGACTCAACATCGACCAGTTTGGCTTGGAGAACCTACAGGCAGTCCTGCTCTGATGCCAACGCTGTCAGGACCCCGACTCGATGTCACATCGATCTAGCTGGTAACACCTCATATCACTTTGCGGCCTCACGCACGGTATCCCCACGGGTGTCGTCTTACCTTTTCCCGGGACCGTTTGCGCCTTTTGGCTCACGTATATGATAGTGTCGCTAGCATCCATATGATAAAGAGCCCGGGCTGACATGACTAGTCGTAAACCCAAAGTGGCACAGACTTACAGGGACAGGCATCCATGACCCAGCTTCGAACGTGTCGGTCATCAGCAAGTGGGTCCGGGCTGTAGCACTGGGCTAGCAGGACTCCGGTAAACCGGGCTGTAGCGGGCTAACAGGACTCCGGTACTCAAAGCGTGACATTTCCCCGAAGGGACAGACACAGGAACGAAGAAGGACACATGCCGGCCAGCCTAAGTGTTCCAGAGCAGTAGCAAGCTACCATGGCTCAGCGGTAACACTAGGAGACATTTCCCGGTAAGAGAGGCTACTAAAGATAAACAACTAGATAGTCAGATCCCACACATACCAAGCATTTCAATCATACACACAATATGCTCGATATGTGCAAATACAACGAAGCATCACAACATGACTCTACGACACAAGTACTTTATTTAAGGCTCAGGGAGCCATACATATCATACACACAGGTACGGGTCTCACGACCCAACATACAAGTCATACAGTCATACAAGCCAACAGCGGAAGTACTTTGTCTGGGTACAGACAACTAGTAAAATAAAAGAGGCTTGGAAGCCTAACTATACTACGTGGTCCATCACAAGCTCAGGGTCACCACCTGGGTCTTTAGCCTACTCGTTGATGTCAACGTCTACATAGAACCCATCAGAAGGGGTTGCAGCGTCTTCTGTAAAAATGTAGATTATAGCAACATGAGTACAAAGGTACTCAGCAAGACTTACATCAGATCCTACATACATGCATAGTATCAAGAAGGGTCGGTGGAGTTATTGCAGCAAGCCAGCTTTGACTCTTGGCTAGACTATCCTACGATACTCCAACTTGAAATAGTTTTGCGCACACGAGTCCACTACTCACCACTTCAATACACTACCGAGGATCCACCTCCGTCTTCCTACGGAAGAGCCATCCTCAGCACTCACACTTATCTTGAGGCTTTTAGTAACTTCCATTTACTTGTCTATGAACTGTATAGGCAACCAAGTAGTCCTTTACCGCGGACGCGGCTATTCGAATAGATCATGATAACCCTGCGGGGGTGTACTTCTTCATACACGCTCTCACCACTTATCGTCGTTTACACGACATGTACTCGGCAACCTTCAAGCGGAAGCCCAACGTGGGTGTCGGCCACGACCTACCTAATCACCTAAGCCTCCAGTCCAGGTTTATCGCCTATTCAGGTTCCATCCGCAGGGAGTCCGGCCGAGGTTTCCCATACGGCCCCGAACGATGTGAACAGGGTTCCCGAGATACCTAACGGGTATTCGGTACACCGTGCCACGTACCTACCGCATCACAGCCCACCCCTACGGTCAGCGCTGTCCACGGCCTCCAGTAGGCTACAAACACCAGAAACTACTTGCAACTCCTGGACGGAGAACTAGGGTGAATAAGAAGTCGAGAGGGTCCATTGGTTTCGGGCCCAATGCATGGTAGTAGCTGATTCTTAAATCACACATACAGATCTCAGTGCTTAAGGTCGGCTTCAATGAAACAACCCACCATGTACTCCTACATGGCCTCTCATCGATACCTTTACCAAATCGTGTTCACCACACCACTCTCATTACCGACATAATCATTTCACTCTAGCCCATCACCCAGATGAACCAGACCTGACACGACTCTAAGCATAGCAGGCATAGCAAGGTAGGAACAACACAAACATATGGCTCAATCAACTCCTACACATGCTAGTGGGTTTCATCTAGTTACTGTGGCAATGACAGGTCATGCAGAGGAAATGGGTTCAACTACCGTAACACACAGCAGTTTGAATCGCGTTGTCTTAATGCAGTAAAAGAGAGCAGGAGCGAGAACATGGGATTGTATCGATATGATCAAATGGTTGGTTGCTTGCCTGATGGTTCGTTGCACGGATACGGTTCTTCGTTAGGGTAATCGCGGTACTCCTCGGGAACAGATCCTGTCGCAAAGGACACCGATACACAAACATCACCAAACAATATGCAACAATATGATGCATGCATGAAACATGGCAATATGAGTGTGTTGGGCTAATGCAACTAAAACCAGATGTGTTTGAACAAATTTGAATCAAGGATTCAAATTTCAAATTCAATATGGCCTTTTAAAGTGCTTTTCCTTGTTCTGATTAAAACATCAATTTAACTTGTTTGATCATGCATGAAAATAGTACAGATGGATAGATTGGATTTTTCTGATCATTTTTCATATATAATTTGTCCAATTTGGAGTTACAGAATAAAAGTTATGAATTTTTGAAGTTTAAATAATATTCTGGAATTTCCTGATTTAATTTAAATCCAGAAATTCAATTACTGCGTCAGCCTGACGTCAGTGTGACGTCAGCAGGTCAACGGAACTGGTCCAGGTCAAACCTGACAGTGGGTCCCGCATGTCAGGGTGATTAATTTAATTAAAACTTAATTAAAACTAATCCTGTTTAATTAGCAGGGCTGGGCCCCACCTGTCATTGACTCAGGGGAGTCAACCAGGGCCCACCCGTGGTCAAAGTCAGTGTCGGCTGCCGGCGTTTAGTCGCCGGCGAGCCCGACGCGGCGGCGGGAGTGGTTTTGGTCGTTTCGGCCACCAAATGGACCGCGGAGGGCATCTACGTGTTGCTGAGGTTGAGCCGCGTCTATTGGTGGTGGTGGTTGGGCTCGGGGTGGCCGGAGTTGACGGCGGAGAGCTCGGCTGCGGCGGCCGGAGTTCGGGTGCGGTCGGGATCAGTGTTGCAGGGGGTTTGGGGAGGCGTTGGTGCGTTCTACGTGCTCCTGGTGATGTGTGGAGCACGATGGTGTGCTCGGTTGGGCGCTACGGCGACCGTGGCCACGACGGCGACATCGCCGGCGGCGTGGAGCTCTCGGTCGAGGTGGAGCTAGGGCCTAGAGGTCGGGAGAGACCAGGGAAGAAGGGGGAAACACTCCGGGGGCTCACCGCGGTTGCAGTGGGCGTCGAAGCGGGCTCGGGGACGCGCCGGAGACGACGAATTTGACGGCGACGGTGGTCGGAGTCCGAAGAGGGGAACGGCGACGTGGCGGCGATGCAGGGCTTCCGGAGACCCGTGGAGCGGTGGGGAGGAAGAGGGAGTTGAGGCGGAGCTCCTGAGCTAGTCGGGGGAGCGAGGGGTGGTCGGAGACGGTGGCTATGGCGAACGGCGGCGACGGTGGTGTTCGGTCGGGCGGGAGAGAGAGCGAGGGAGAGCCGGGGAGAGTGAATGGGGTGTCGGCGAGGTCAGGGCGACGACCAGAAGACGATCCACGCGGCGCAACGGCGACCAGGGCGATGCAGAGAGGCTGGGTGGTGCGTGGCGAGCTCGGGCGCGCCATGCTCACCTCCCTGCCTGCTCTGGCAAGGGGAAGCAGCTGGCTGGCACGGGCCAGCACAGTGCTGGGCCGGCTGGGCTGGGCAGGTAGGTCCAGGTAAGTCTACTCCTTTTATTTATTTTCTGTTTTCTGTTTTTATTTAATATATCTGCAACTTTGTTGAATTAAATAAAATACCTAGACAACTCCAAAAATCACCAAACTACTCCTGGTCCATAGTTGGATTATTTCCAACATGAAACATTTTAGTTTGGAGATATTTGAGCATTTAAATATTTTATATAATTTTAAATGCCCAAATTCAAATAGTTATGATTTAATTCAAAAACCCTAGGATGGCCTAGGAAAATGTGCACCACTTTTGGCAGAGGTTCTGAACCAAGACAAAAATGATGGGCATTTCAGGTTCATTGAAAATTATTTTAGTAAACCCTAGTTGGTTTCAGAGGGGACTGGGGGTTCTGTCATCCCCATTTCAAGTTTCTGATGAATGAGTAAACATGATGCAACACTCTAATGCATGACTAGCTAGGGTGTGACACTGTTATTGATTGCAACAAAGGCAATGTCACTTTTCATGTTAATGGTAAAGAGCATACGGTACACTTTCCGAGGAAACAACCTCAAGTTCATAGTATCAACTCCATTGGAAAAATTCCATCGATTATATTTGGAGGTTTTGAATTTCCTCTTCCTACTGTCAAGAAGAAATATGATATACTTATTATAGGGGATGTGCATATCCCTGTTGAGGTAACTTAGTGCTATTCGAAATTTCTCCGGTTCCATGATTATCGGAATAAGTTTGTTAACAAGACTTGATCAACCTTGTTAGTGGATTCTTTTTGATGAGCATGAGATGGATGAAACTAGAAGCACAACCTTCTATACCCTCTCTATATTTTCTGTTATTTAGTAGAAATAAAGTAAAAATAGTATTTTCCTATCTGTTTCTTGGCTTATCCGTGCAATATAAAAATATCCCAAAAGTAAAACTCCTCATAATGACATGCCAATTTAACATGATTTTTTTGGGAATATTTGTGGATTTACTGTGCAAAAATTACCGCGGGAGGAGCTGCCACCTGGCCAAGAGGGTGGTGGGCGCCCCCCTATAGGGCACGCCCCCTACCTCGTGGGCCCATGGTGGCCCTCCTCCACTTATCCCAGCACCCATCTTCTTCCTCTGTCTCACACAAACCCGAAAAACCAACTCAAGCACGAGTTCCAGCCACTTTTGCTGTGATTTTTGATCTCCTTGCTCAAAGCACCTCTCGCAAAACTGCTCGGGGAGATTGTTCCTTGGTATGTGACTCCTCCATTGGTCCAATTAGTTTTTGTTCTAGTGCTTTATTCTTTGCAAATTTGTGCTGCATATGTGACCATGTTCTTGAGCTTGCATGTCAAATTTATATGGTTCCAAGTAGTTCTAATGCTTGATATAGCCTCTAGGCACTTGTAGGAGTTGTTGCTATCAGTTTTATTAAACTTGGTTCACTTTTGTCTGAAGTTACTAAAATATTTCAGAATTTTTCAGAGAAAAATAATATGCTTAGGAAGATGTTCCAAGGTGGTTTTTCTAAGAAGCAAGGTCCCAGGATTGCTATGCACGATGCTGACGAGGATCGACCAAGAGACGCTCAAGTACGGCCTTGCGAATGGCCGTCGAAAAATTTTATGGACCGTGCGGGAATTAAAGAAGAATTCAAAGCATATTTGCACAATGCCGGTCCTGAGGATTTTTAGGCTAACAAATGCCCCCAGTATCATGATCTCACAAGTTCATTTGTGAGGAGGTTTGAGTATTCATCTTCGCGTAATTCTCCTTCAGTCATGTTTGATCTCTATGACAAATCTTATACCATGGACTTAGAGAATTTCACTTCTTCTTGCAAACTTCCATCATGGGGTAGTGTTAGGGATCCCCCTAAACCTGAATTTAGAAACTTTCTTGCTAGTATAATTGTGGGGAATCTACAAATATAACGCAGGCTACCATAGGGAGCATTCACTTTCCTGCTATACATTATTTTGCTCTTTTCATGGGTAGATGCATAAATGCTAAGGATGAAGCATGTCACATGTGTGTCCCTGATCTTAGCATTCTTAGGAGTGCTGTGTTAGGAGACCAATCTTATCATATGGGAGCCATTGTAGCTCGTAGGTTGCATCATAATAGACATAATGGAGATTTCTTTGGAGGAATTTATGCAACCCGCTTAGCTCATTTTCTTGAAATAGACATTCGTGAGGGTGATATGGAGTTGCCTCCTGCATATTTAGATTATAACTCTATGGCTTCACACCAGTTTGTCGAGAGGCCTGAATCACCTCTCTTATATTGTTTAATTTTTATAAACGACATGTTTTCCGTATTACTCTCCCTGCTCCTGCCTTCCTTGATTCACAGACAAAAAGAAGATATGTTATTACCAGAGAGGAGGCAAAAGAGTACGAGAGGAGAGCAGAGGCAGCTCGACTCCATGCTGCAGCTCAGCAGGCGATAACCGCTGCACATCAGTATGATCCCAACTATTCTTTGTCATCACAATACGACCCCAACAACTATTATTATGGATATCCGCTAGGCCAGCCGTGGCCATAGACCAACTTAGGCCAAAAGCCTAAGCTTGGGGGAGTACGTATTTCTCACCGACATTACATTTATGTTCACACAGACTTATTTCTAGATGTCGGTGGTCATACTTTTTCATTGTAATATCCATGCTACTTTATTTTCTTTTTCCTGCTTTCTTCTTGTGTGTTTAATAAACCTTAAGAAAACCAAAAAAATTAGTTGTAGCTTTTAATTAATTTACTTTCCATGCATGTAGTAGTAATTAAAAAAGAATACCCAAAAATATTTCCCATTCTTCCTTTGCTTGTTGGGAGCTTTCCATGTAAATAGTTTTTAATTCTTTTCTTTCCTTTGGGGGTCAGTAGGTGAGGACCATGATTAAATTGTTGAAGTGGCTCTTATATGCATTATTGTTGAATTAACCAAAGAGCCCATATTGCCTTGTCTTCTCCTGTTTATTGAATGCTCACAGATTCCAGCTTAGTCCAATGCACGCACACTCTTATTATTATTCACACCGTTCGGTCGTGCAAGTGAAAGGCAATTATGATGATATATGATGGACTGACTGAGATGAGAAAAGCTGGTATGAACTCGACCTCTTTTGTTTTTGTAAATATGATGAGTCCCTCGTTCTTGATTTAGCTTATTATGAATAAACATGTTTGCAATGACAATTAGAGATCGTAGTTGCTTGTGCCATGCTTGATTAGCTATGAGTTATAATGATTTACCTTGTGTGCCAACATGCTATTGAGATGGTTATGATGTGGTATGACGGGGTGGTATCCTCCTTTGAATGATTTAAGTGACTTGACTTGGCACATGTTCACGCATGTAGTTGAAACAAATCAACATAGCCTTCACGATATTTATGTTCATGGTGGATTATATTCTACTCATGCTTGCATTCAATGTTCATTAATTTTAATGCATGTAGATGGCTGTTGTCGCTCCCTAGTTAGTCGCTTCCCAGTCTTTTGCTAGCCTTCACTTGTACTAAGCGGGAATACTGCTTGTACATCCAATCTCTTAAACCCGAAAGTTATTCCAAATGAGTCCACTATACCTTCCTATATGCGGTATCTACCTGCCGTTCCAAGTAAATTTGTATGTGCCAAACTCTAAACCTTCAAATAAACATTCTGTTTTGTATGCTCGAATAGCTCATGTATCAACCAAGGTTGTCCTTATCTTTCGTGTTAGGCGGGTTATTCTCAAGAGGAGTGGACTCCGCTCCTCACTCACGAGAAAATGGATGGTCACCGGGATGCCCAGTCCAATGCTTTATGCAAACTAAATCAAAATTAATTGCAAACGAAACTCCCCCTGGGAACTGATGTATGTTGGAGGCACTCGTTGTTTCGAGCAAGCCATCGATTGATGTTTGTTGGTGGAGGGGGAGTATAAACTTTACCATTCTGTTTGGGAACCTCCTATAATGAAAATATCGCCATCTCTTAGTTGTTACGTTGATAATGAAAGTATACCTCTCAAAATACAATTTATCTCTATTGCAAAACCGAGCTCTGCCACCTCTACAAATCCCTGCTTCCCTCTACGAAGGGCCTATCCTTTTACTTTTATGTTGAGTCATCACCCTCTTATTAAAAAGCACTAGCTGGAGAGCACAACTGTCATTTTCATTCATCACTATTAATTTATGTTGGGTGTGACTATGATTGGATCTCTTTTACCATGAATTACAATGTCTAGTCAGTCCTTGATCTTTAAAGGTGCTCTGCATTTATGTTTTGCGGTCTCAGAAAGGGCTAGCGAGATACCATCTTGTTATATCATATTATGATTGTTTTGAGAAAGTGTTGTCATCCGAGATTTATTATTATGGCTTGCTAATTGATTATGTTATTGATATGAGTAATTATGAGACCTGAGAATTATTGCAAATGTGGTTAGTTATGATCTATGCTGAAAACTTGAATGCTGGCTTGACATAGTTACAACAACAAGAGCAAACAGAGTTTGTAAAAGTTTTTCTATCTTTCAGATTGTCAACTGAATTGCTTGAGGACAAGTAAGGGTTTAAGCTTGGGGGAGTTGATATGTCTCCGTCGTATCTACTTTTCCAAACACTTTTGCCCTTGTTTTAGACTCTAACTTGTATGATTTGCATGTAACTAACCCGGACTGACGCTGTTTTCAGCAGAATTGCCATGGTGTTGTTTTATGTGCAGAAAACAAATATTCCTGGAATGACATGAAATTCCACGGAATGTCTTAGAAAAAACAATAAAAAATCCTCACCAGAGATGAAAACCAGGGAGCCCACACCCTTCTCACGAGGGTGGGGGCACGCCCCCCTGGACGCGCCCCCCTACCTCGTGGGCCCCCTGGAAACCCTCCGACGCCAACTCCAACTCTATATATTCGCTTTCGGAGAGAGAAAATAAGAGAGAAGAAATCATTGCGTTTTATGATATGGAGCCACTGCCAAGCCCTAAAACCTCTCGGGAGGGCTGATCTAGAGTCCGTTCGGGGCTCCGGAGAGGGGGATTCGTCGCCATCGTCATCATCAACCATCCTCCATCACCAATTTCATGATGCTCACTGCCGTGCGTGAGTAATTCCATCGTAGGCTTGCTGGACGGTGATGGGTTGGATGAGATTTATCTTGTAATCGACTTAGTTTTGTTAGGGTTTGATCCCTAGTATCCATTATGTTCTGAGATTGATGTTTCTATGACTTGGCTATGCTTAATGCTTGTCACTAGGTACTGAGTGCCATGATTTCAGATCTGAACCTATTATGTTTTCATGAATATATGTGAGTTCTTGATCCTATATTGCAAGTCTATAGTCACCTACTATGTGTTATGATCCGGCAACCCCGAAGTGACAATAATCGGGACCACTCCCGGTGATGACCATAGTTTGAGGAGTTCATGTATTCACTATGTGCTAATGCTTTGTTCCGGTTCTCTATTAAAAGGAGGCCTTAATATCCTTAAGTTTCCAATAGGACCCCGCTGCCACGGGAGGGTAGGACAAAAGATGTCATGCAAGTTCTTTTCCATAAGCACGTATGACTATATAGAGAATACATGCCTACATTACATTGATGAATTGTAGCTAGTTCTGTGTCACCCTATGTTATGACTGATACATGATGAACCGCATCAGGCATAATTATCCATCACTGATCCGGTGCCTATGAGTTTTCCATATACTGGTTTACGCTTATTTACTTTCCCGCTGCTACTGTTACAATCACTACAAAATACCAAAAACATTACTTTTGCTGTTTCTACTTTTTGTTGCCGTTACCACTACTATCATATTACTTTGCTACTAAACACTTTGCTGCAGATACTAAGTTTCTAGGTGTGGTTGAATTGACAACTCAGCTGCTAATACTTGAGAATATTCTTTGGCTCCCCTTGTGTCGAATCAATAAATTTGGGTTGAATACTCTACCCTCGAAAGTTTTTGCGATCCCCTATACTTGTGGGTTATCAGTCCCAAATGTCAGAATCCAAATCTATCACGGTCATGCAGCCTTTCCTATGAAAATTTACAACCCATTTGATGTGCTAGTTCGAAATATGTTTGTGGGTGCTGGTGGAGGCTAATCACTTGGCTTCTGTAATGCACAGTGAGCTCAAGCAGCCAGCGAGAGTGATTTTATTTCCCTTGGTTGGGATTTGTTACAATATTTCACTCTAAATTAAACGAATGGCAAGCCATTTTCCTTGTTTCAAAGAAAATATGACAGTCACAGTCAAGTTGAAAAGGGCAGGAACATCTAACTCCAGCTTACAAACTGTACAAAAGCACGAGGGTTAATTGTTCATCAGGTTTACAAAAAAACCAGATTGAAAAGGGCAACAACATCTAACTCCAGCACTGTTTTTGGCAGTCACAGTCAAATGGATCGGTCACGTCCATAGAATGGACATCCCGGGTCGTAAAATTTACTGGATTATGACCACAATATGTTGTAAATAGAAGCCTGACACGTTCAGAAGCTCTTTCGCCCACCTGAAACTCCTTTTTTTTGCTATTTGACATACCCATCCATCAATTCAGTAAATATATGGCCTTTTGAATTGATTTTACTATTTACTAGTGTGGATGGGCTGTTTTATCTTGGGCCCAGAGAAACAATTACTACTAGTACAGTGGAGACACTCTACAGCTACCCAGAAAAACAATTACTACTAGTACAGTGGAGACACTCTACCGCTTCTGGCTCCTCCTAGGTCATTGAAATGTCTCCCTCTATGGAATGCCATTATACTTTTCTTAACCGACATGCGGGCCATGCATCGCACGGGCCCAAATGCCATCCACCAAATTAGAAGGCAGTATGCAAGCGGAGAGTCACCCCGGTCGTAGCGCGGCAGTAACGAGCCATCGTATCACAAAACCCCACCTCCCCGCAGTCTAAGTTTGATGGACGAAGCAACGATCATTTCACTCTTCGCTGAATCCCCTTCTCCCTCACCGTCTTCAAGAAAGGCAACACTCGCACTGCCATTGTTCTTCTTTCCAAATGAAGGGAAGGTAAGTGGATCTGTGATGTTGGTATATTTTCATTCAGAGAAAAAAATAAGAACTTTTGCAAAGCAGTAACCGATCCTCACTCTCTTTTTTGTTTCATTGTCATTGCGATTGTGTTTTCCTTTCAGTGGTCTCCTAGTATTCGTCAGTTTCATGATGGACCAAGGAGAACCAGGCAAAATCTACCGATATTGGAGCAGACGCGGGAGGCTGATCCCCACGAGACAGGGAGCTCCAAGAAGATGGAGGCAACCACCGAGCCGACCCCAGATACGCTCACGGCCACTACTGAGATGGTCAACACCCCGTTTGAGGTTATAGCCCCCGTGGCACTGCAGGAGCATTTTTTCCCTTCGAGGATGTGCCCCCCCCCCCCACTGAGCTGCCCAAGGTGATTTCCGTCTTTGCCGATCTCGATTGTGTTTTTTCATCTAAGTATGTGGCGATTTATTTTAGAAAAGGAAGTATGTGGTGATTAATAATGCAAAAATTTATTATCTTCGATGCCATGCTATACATAGTGGTTTAAATAACTTGTGTTTCTTATACTGAAAAGTAATTCAAAATTTGTTTCTGTTTCAATTAGAGCCCTAATGCTGTCATGACCGGGTTTACCGGGTAATAAATTTCCAGAAAAGACCGTCGTGCTCATCAGCCCCAGGATTACTGTTAGCTGATGAGGCTCCAACTTGATACAGAAATTCCAAGCAAAATACAAAATATGTAGTACAATACCGTTCTGGCCTGTGAGTACAACAAATGGTTTCTAGTGGTTGATGGCGGAAGCGGGTTGTGAATCATCAGTGTCTATGGGACTCCAATTCCCACAGGAACAGCTGACCAGGTTAACTCCTATCTTCGCGAGGCTGCTATCTCCCTTGAGTGGGTTCCGGGGCTGGCATCACGTCGCTCCTCACCGTGCAAGAAAAATCTGGCCAAGACAATAGCCAGGGACAAGCCAGTGAGTACTTTGAATGTACTCGCAAACATTATGAACACAGGTATAATATAACAATGATGTACTAAAAATATGTTATGCTCATGACGTCAGTCACAAAAGATAAATAAATCTCGGATACGTGCAAGCAAGTTATTTATAAAATTGCAATAACATAGTAGTATTATAATTTATGAAATAAATAACAAGCAATGCCACAGTCGGGCGTCTTAGCGACACCACATAAAGGGCTTTAAAAAGAATGCCACAGTCGGGCGTCTGAGCGACACCACATAAAGGGCTTTAAAAGAAATACCACAGTCGGGCGTATAAGCGACACCACATAAAGGGCTTTAAAAGAAATACCACAGTCGGGCGTCTGAGCGACGCCACATAAAGGGCTTTAAAAGAAATGCCACAGTCGGGCGTCTGAGCGACACCACATAAAGGGCTTTAAAAGAAATGCCACAGTCGGGCGTCTGAGCGACGCCACATAAAGGGCTTTAAAAGAAGTGCCACAGTCGGGCGTCTGAGCGACGCCACATAAAGGGCTTTAAAAGAAATGCCATAGTCGGGCGTCTGAGCGACGCCACATAAAGGGCTTTAAAAGAAATGCCACAGTCGGGCGTCTGAGCGACGCCACATAAAGGGCTTCAAAAGAAACAATCATAGTGAATATCCCGGAGGTAGGACCATCCCAGAGATACTCGATAATAACAATAATATCACGGGTTAGTCAATAATAATAATAATCATAGTTATCACAAGTCACAAGCAGTAATTCCATTTCTGGTTAACCATTTCACCTCCGAAGACCGACGCTAAGACCGATACCTGACCTATCCCAGACTGTAATCCTTAACCATGGACACGGCTATTCGAATAGGTTTAATCTCTGCAGAGGGGGTACTCTTTACCCACGAGTAACGGATTTCTTTAGTCCATCGGGACTAATTCCGTCTACGGTCTTTTTGTTGAAAACACACCTAACTTGCACACACCAGCTTAACTCACCGGTGTCTGGAATCACCCACGACACCTGTCAAGCAAAACTCTAAGTGGGGAGGCTACAACCTCGCGTAGCATGGGATCAAATTTATACCGAGCGCTCTAAGGGGTGCCCCCCTCTCGGTTCCAACCGGAAACACCCATGCCCCCGGACCAGGTGGCCTGCCTACCAGCTACAACCGGTATCTTCCACCCTGGCCTCTCTGTACGGTGTGTGCTAGAAAGAGGTTGACAACTTACTGAACCGTACTCTACTTGCTGTATAGACGAGTGGTAGTACGAAACAAGTATGGGGGTTACTGGAACAAGACTCGATCTACGGTCGACTCAGGAGGTTTAAGTATTCCCTGCATGATTAGAATAACGAATATATTTCAACCAACAGAGTCACCGCTCATATCACCTGGCCATGCCATACCAAACATAACCGTCCCGTCGGAGACCGGCAACAAACTCATGCCTACCCAAGGCAGAGGTTTTCCCGGGTTCCTGCCGGTATGCATGCAAGGCACATGAGGGTGATTATCATCACAAGTGTGTTCATTTCCAACAGCATGGAAATCAATAACATGCACCCATGCATATGATCATGTCACATGAAATAACAAGTTTCTCCGAAGTGAGGTGATGTTATAAACGTGTCATCGAACACACAAAAATATTATGCCGGGGTTCAGACTGCTTGCCTTCAATGTGTGGAAAGGCAGGGTGCACTCCAAAACTTGAAACATTTCTCTTCTCTTCCAAAAATCCTATTTTAGCAATATAAAAGAATTAACACACAAAATAAAAACAGCGCAAAAAGTTGTTCTGAATTTTTTTCAAATAAATCTTAAAATAAACTAGACAATATTTGAGAGATGTAGGAAAAAGAATTAATTCATTTGGAGTTATATTTAAAAAGTTATAACCAGTCAAAGTTTAGTCAAAGTTCTGTTTTTAAAAAAAATAGAAAACGGAAAACGGTTCGCCTGGACTACGTCTTCTGAGATTGGTCGCGTACTTACCGGAAATACGCTTCCACCAGAGAAAAACGTATCGGTCGGGTTGCGCCACTAGTGGCTTGGGTTGGCTCACCGACAGGTGGTCCCCACCTGTCGGGTTCATCTTCTTCCCCCCCCCCCCCCCGTGCGCGCCTCGACAGAGACACGGGCCATTTCCAATGGCGATCCCCGGCGACACAAGCCACCATTCGACGCGCTCGCGATATGGGGGTGATCGGGAGGAGGAACCGCATCCATCTGCAGTGGTTGGGGGCGCGGGGGAGCTTGAGGGTGAGAGCACCTTCCTCCATGGCAGAGGGGAAGCTTCGGGAGGGAATGGCGTTCGGCATACCGTGGCTCCTGGGTGAAAATGGAAGTGGGAAAGGGTTCTCGGGGTAGATTTGAAGCTAATGGAGGAGTATGGAGGGGAAGCAGCTCTGGTTGCTCGGAATCGACCGGAGGGCGGCAGCGGCCCAAACTGCCAGAGATGGAGGGAACGACGGCCTCTGGAGGAATGGGAGCTAGAGGGGCCTTGCTATGGCATCGAGGAGGGTTCATGTCCAGCATGAAGAGCTCGGAGTGGGTTTATATAGGCAATCGGGGGCGGTTCCGACGATGGCCGAGGATAAGAACGTCGGCGACCGCCGTACTGTGCTGCAGGGTGACGTGGTGGTGGTTGGTTGGCTCCAGGAGCTACCGACGAAAGCTCCACTGTCCATGGAGGCGAGCTGGCGCGCTGTGGTGGTCGGGGCGGTGCTGCCCATGGCGGTGGTGGATGCGGCCGCGGGCATGCCGCCAAGAGGGCTCTGGTGGCGGCGCTGTGGGGTGCCAGGGGTGGTCGGGGTGGCGTGGCGGTGCGGGGGATACGTGGCGTGCTAGCAGCTATTGCCCAAGGGCCGGAACGAGTCGGAACGGGTGCGGGGCGAGACGCGGCGGCTCGAGCGCACTGGCGTGCCAAACGCACGCTCTGGGCGCGCCCAGAGCACGCCCACCATCTGTTCAGCGAAATGCCATGGCCTGCTAGATGGCTTGGTTGGAGCTGAGGATTAGCAGTTCTAGTCTAGGGCTAGTTGAGATGCTAGTGGACATGCTAGTTTGATCAGAGGTGCAAGGTCACAGTGCAAAACAAAAATCATGTCAAAACTGATCATGCCCCTAAGGTGTTTGACAAAATGCCACAGGCACCTAGGCTTTTCTTGGAGGGGCCAAATTCTCCAGACCAGGGTCTCCTTAGATGTACAAGAGGGTGGTGAGGTTAGTTTGTGAAAAGCACAAACTTGTTAGTGCAAGTTTTGCAGAACTTCAATTCTGGACAGGAAATAAATGACATTATTTCATGAACCAAAATGAATCCAAAAGGTGCATGCTCCTGGACTTAAGGGTTTAACATGGGGGACTACAAGTAGGAGAAATAATCAAGGGTCAAAGAGTAAGTAAAAACATGGTTGCTGTACAAACCATCAAGTTGGTCCAGAATGAAAATGAGGTTGGTTCACTCAAATTTTTCAAAGAACATAAATAGGTTTTTGCACAAAGTGAAATAATAGGCTCCTAATGACCTCCCCTAATTTTGGAAGAAGTTTTAAAGAAATATTTAAATAGGTTGTAGTGCAAAATGCACTCTGGACCAGAGAAGAAAAATTGAGTGTAGAGCTCAAAATATTTCATGAATGAAATATATTTTTGCATAAAAGTGATTTAAAAACATCTCATGACATCTCCAAATTTTTGTGGGAATTTTAAGTGAATTTATCAAATGGTTGTAGTTCAAAAAGAGCTCCAAATTTTAAAACAACTCATTTTAATGAATAAAGTTCAGGGTGAAAATCATTTTATAAATAAATCTCCTGATTGAGGGAGGTTTTTAAATGAGAGGGAAAATAAGTCCAATATGCTTTGGAAGGATCCACTTGGGAAAAACTCCTTAATATTAAAAGAAAAGTTTTGAAATCAACAGATATATTCTCACTAGTTTTTTCATGAATATGGCATGGTAAGACATAAGTTGTCATGGTTCATCATATGAGCAGTGTGTGTTTTGATGAAATAGAGCACTCGTTCGAGAACCGTGCGCCGACGTATACATAAGTACTTGTAAACACTATTGGTGCTACCCCACTTGTAAGCAGTTGTTCAATACACGGCACATTGGCTCAGCTCGCTTCAACACTAGGCTATCGACCAGCTAACAATCAACAATCTATTGTCTGACATATAAGCAACTATGTATCTTGTTATAGTGGTTCATGCAGTTAATTGAGGCCACAATGTAATAAATTCCAAACGTTCACACACTAGTCCAGCGCTCATGTGGAACACTCACATTAAACTTGTCTTCATAAAAAAACTTGAAAAGCATAAGTTAAGCAATTTTATACATCTCAATGATTCATAGAACATAACAAACATATACTAGTTCATAGCAAAAGACAAAGTTGTGAGAAGGTTTACAAATTAGGGAAAAAAAGCAAGACTTCTCTGAGCAAAGGGCCTCCCGGCAGGCTTAAATTTCATAGAGTTCACTCTGGTTTTTTCTTGTTGCCACCATCCAGGGTTAGGTTCCCTCATTCCAGAGTAACCAATTATAATTGTGGTCTCAGATGAAATGCTGAACTGAACCATGGAATGTACCGACCAACTGAAATGCTTGTGCATTCCACTAAATTTAAGCACCACTATTTGCAGAAATAAGCATACCACAATGCCTCTTGTCCGCGCACCTGTCCAAAAAACCGCCGTGCAACCGTGCCAGCTAGTCCTCGGTCCATGGATGAACTGGTAGAAAGTGCATTCCGGACTAGGATGCAGTTGTTTTCGCTCGTCCCCGCACTGCGATCAGGAAGTAAAACATATGAATCAACTTCTTTTAGATTGCGTTGGTCATTCTACCTTAGTTACTACCAATGTAGGGATACCTTAAAGATGGGAGGTTAGATGATGACAATGAGGGATAGCCATCTCATTTTGCGCAGTTGTACTAAAACTGAGGTGTGTGCTTTTGATTGCGCGGATAGACACGATACGGAGACAGACATCCCGAAACGATATGGAGACAGACATCCCTGTTTGCGCAAATACGAAATACAGTTATTTAAACAGTGACAGATATTAGTACTTTCCCCCGTTTCCTCTTAGAATCAAGTCCTAGATTCATGCTACAGCTTTCCCACTTTCTTCCCTGTTTGAACCAACGCTTTGAGTCGCCTGTATGAACTAGCTTTACTTCTAATAATAGTAGAAGTCTAGGTGGCTTTGGAACAGCGGACGGAAGTAGAAAAGGATCCACGCGAAGGGAGCTAGGGCAGTAGAGCAAGGAAGATTTCGAAGGAATATATACCTGAGGGTCATCGGCATGTGGCAAAGACAGTGTCGGGAAGCCGCATCTTGGCCAAAATACCGCAGGGAGGAAGAAGGGGTCAGAGGCCCTCCCGAGCCGGCGCTCTCTTGGAGAGAATGGCACGACCGCCGATCGGGATGCGCGGGCAGCCGTTGGTCTCCCCCTCGCCACCGACGACAGCGTGAACGATGCACCTACACCCCTGCCCCAGTCGAGGTTGTCCGGCCGGATTTGTGACCAGCCGTGAGCTGAGAGAGAGTGTGGCCACCTATGTGTTGCTTATATCTAGAGAGCATGAGAGAGTGAACGAGAGGAACCCTAGTAAAGCAAGCGCTAAGGCTCCTGCTTTTATATATAGTGGAGTGATTTTGTTGTACCAGCTTCAAAAAAATTCGCTCCTACGTGTACCCGCGAGTGGGTGTGAGAGAACTAGTGCCTGCGTGCACCGCTTCTCTTCATGAGAGTACAATATACTATGCCCAAAGAACGTTCGCCGCAAGAGTAATAGTATAAGTGTGTGACGTGTGAGCTAAAATAAAATGTGCGCGCCATCTTTTGTTTTTTAGAAGTTCTGAGGGTAGGGTGCGAAGAGCACATATGTGCGTGACGTCTACCTGCAGATAGACGGTGGGTGCGACATGCGAGTCTGCGAGAGGACTCGGGAGATTCGTGACTCGTGAGGGTGCATGTGCGTGAGAGAGAGGGGGGCACATATCAATGCAACGCATGTGTCCATAAATCATTATCCGACAGACGTTCACCACAAGCCTTTTCCTGACGAACGCCGTAAGAACCGTTAGATTAGCATCCGACAGTGTCAGTTTTGCCATGTCATTTAACAGAACAGCCACTCCTCCTACACACAAATATTCCATGTGAGTGTTAGCAACTGCCGTATGCTCCCTCCATTCCGAAATGCAGTGCATATAGCTTTATTGAAAATTTGAACCTCGCAAACTTTTACCGAGTTTTCGTGTACCAAATTGCACATGTAGAATACCATGTATATATCATTTCATTCATCTTCGAGAGGTAACTATAAAGATGGGTGAGGAGTCTACGAAGAAAGACCATCGTATCACCCTTAGCAATTTCAAGCATCCTTTAGTGTAGAGGAATATCATAGGAACTCTATATGATATGATTTTTATAGGATTTTTTCCTTTAGAGCCAATTGGTTCATAGGAATAGATTCATATACTCCACATTTCAAAGGAAATAAACATGATATTATTTCTATAGCTTTAGAGACAATTGGTTCATATGAATGGATTCCTATACTCCCTTAATTTCAAAGGAAAATAAACATTAGCATATATTCAATAGAAAAGTTCCTATGATATGAACCAAATTACATCTCTTATCTAATCCCTCCTCATAGGAATTGAGATACATGTCATCTCTAGATTCAATAGAAAAGTTCCTATGATGTGAACCAAATGACATCTCTTTTCCAATCCCTACTCATAGGAATTGAGATGCTCCATGTCATCTCTTTCCCTAAAACTTCCATGTATACATCTTCTATTCCTAAATAGATAGTACAACCCACTAGTAGCTTTTTTCCAAAACATGCAACTATGGCACAAGAACTATATAGTGTGCCAATAACTTTGAAAGATGGTCGCTGGAAGAAGCTAACCCGACAGTGCAGAGATAGGCAAATCCGAGCACTACTGGCCGTTGGATATCATCAACATTCCACAGATCTGCCACATGTACAATTTAGAAGACTCCATGGTTGAACTTAAGCATAATTCACAAACCTCAAAACAAAAGCACTTCTCCTTTGTTATAGAATCTTCTGTATCGTAATTGATTATTTTTTTCTAAATGAATTACCATTATTTGTTTTTTACTTTATGATTTACAATGCACAACCCCATGAATCTTAACATTTTTATAAAACTAATTGATTTTGAATGAGATGAACTATAAGAACTAAACGAACATCTACATCATGCATATATGACTCAAAGCTTTACATGCTATAGTGTGTATTTATTCATAATTTGGTTTCAAAATCTCATGCATTCAATACATGTGTACCTTACTAGTTTTGAGTAGAGTAGCGAATTTCACGCGGCCCCAGGTATATCAAAATGCAGGGACCATGCATCATTGCCTTTCGGTCGAACCTACGTCCACAATTTTTTGTACGTACTATATCTCCACTGGTCCCCGAATACAACATGCTGCCTCGTTCCCATAAAACCAAGAGGCCCACACACATTTAATGTGTCGACACGAACCCATTTACTACGACGTGGCCACGCACGCCGTAGTACTCCTACAAACCCTACCGCCGCACTCATCATCGGTTTTCTTCAAGAGGACGAGGGAGAAGCCGATTTGTAGTGGAGGCACTTTAAAAAAAGGATATGTAGTGGAGACCCTACCCTAGGGTGCCCGAGGTAGCTGCCGCATGCATCATTGTTTTCTCTTTTCTTTATTCTCTTGCGCCCTAGAGTGAAATGATGGTTGCTTCGTCCATCCAGCTTAATGCGGGAAAGGTGGGGCTTTGTGATTTGACCCCTCATCGCTCATTTTCTACTACTGCGGCGCTACGACCGGGGTGCCTCTAATTCCAACCGCTGCTTCGAACTGTAATTTGGTGCATCACACCTGGAACAAGACGGTGGATGAGCCACATATCGGCCAAAGGGGTCCTGTTAACTGTGTCGCCATTTCGTGTGCGGACTGACCCTGCTTGAGTTGCTATGCCAACACGACAGGAGCAACCTACCACTTGGTTTTGCTCCTTGGTGAATCCCGACTATATTGATCTAAAAAGATACGTGTTGAACTACCCTTTCCGTCTTGGTTTTTTTATTTTTTGGCGTCTCGGTTTATAGGGCCTGCACGTAGTTCTAGGTCATCCATTTGACTAACTAAATATGAGTTACTATGTCACAAAAAGTATATCATTGGATTCTTAAGCGGATGTAGTTGTATTTAAAAGTCGAGGGCGGGGCTTTTCCTGCACGGTAGGCAGGGCAGTTCAGCCTAGTCGGTTCGACAGAGACGCGAGAAGACGAGGGAGTAGGCTGATGCAAACGTAGGGTTGTGTGATTTGACAGCGAGTTACTGTTGGACAGGTGGGGCCCCGTGATTTTACTTGCCATTATCATTTTAACTACGGCGCTATGACCGGCGTGAGTCTCCTGATTCCTGACCACCTCCATACAGGTGCCTCTCCCAATGCTCCACCATGTAGTAGAGGCTGGCTCTTGCTCCTACAGGTGCCTCTCCCACTTCTCCACTTTTTCCTTGCCTCTCTTTCCTCCACATATGCAAAAATGCCATGTAAAGCGCACTATTGTACTTACTTTTACTTGCTGCTACAGGTGCTTAAGCTTGCCACATAGGCATAAAGTCTGATGTGGCAAGTTAATCAAGAAGAGAGAGACTAGTTTGGTGACCCAAGGAAAAAATTGTGCTAAGCGCATGTACCTAGGTGAAAAGAAATTTTTGAGTCTATAGCTAATTAAATGAAGCAAACTTAGCAACACCATTTCATTGGAAGAGGTCACTCCTTGGCAAATGTAATAAATACTAGTACTCCCTGTGTCCCATAATATAAGAACGTTTTTGACACTATAAGAACGTTTTTGGCACTACACTAGTGTCAAAAACGTTCTTATATTATGGAACGGAGGGAGTACGAAGAAAGAGATAGAGAGGAGTAAAAAAATACACTTATAGCCAACCTTATAGCCAACCTTGTTGTAGCATGAGTGACTAAGTGATGACTATGTATGACATGCCAACATCAGATAGCCTAACGCACCGTGTTAAATCTCCAAGGGCGCGACCGCGCAAGCAACGCGATGGTCGTGGTAGGCGCGACCATGATACGGGCCGCTGACAGCCCTTGGATCTGAGATCAAACGGTCACATGCTAAGTTGCTGAAAATTTGCAGAATAACCCTCCAGGATAGGATATTCACCCATAGGTCTAGAATCACGCCATGCAACCATTCAATCTTAGATCCAAGGGCTCTCGGATGCCTGTATCATGGGAGAATGGAAAGCCACTACCCTGCCGTTCGCACGCTAGCAGTTCGCTCCTACTCGTCCCCACACGTCCTTCAATACTACGGCGGTTCGCTCCTAGTCATCCCGTCCATTCACATTATGGCAGTTCCACTAATCCTAACCCTCCTCCCAAATCCATGGCGTCCCAAATCTCCACGATCGGTGGTGAGTACAAGGTTAGAACCATCACCGGTGATGAGTTTGACGTCATCTACACCCGTTCTTCCGCGACAGTGAAAGGATGCCTTTCTCGCTTCAGACGCATGTTTGAAAACTCAGATGATGAGTGGGTCGCTGGGCTAGATGTTGAGTACACCACAGTCCTGGGACAAGAGAAGGATCTAAAGGACGAAGAGAGGAAGAAGGTCGCCGTGATCCAGGTTTGCGTACATACCATTTGCTTGGTCTACCACATATGCCATGCCGACGTTGAGTGCCAGGATTTTAAGAACTTCCTCAAGGACAAAAGAGTGAAATTCGTTACTATAGGCTTTAAGAACGACATGGATGTCCTGTGTCGGATAGGTATCATTGTAGGCCAGCCCTTCGATCTCCAGAAGGCAAGCTTGGTGTCCTCCTCTCAACCTTCAATGCTGACCTGGCAGGAGCCATGGTTCATCCTTTGTACCATAAACTGGAGAAACCTCATTACATGTTTCATCATCATGCATGGCCGCGGAATGTACTAGATATAGACCACATCCACTATGCTGCAATGGATGGCTAACTTTGTTTCAATATCTACAAGGGTTGGATGAAGAGCAACAGCCAAGTGTGCGGTTCAAGCAAAGAAGTATCAGTCAAGAGGGAGAGGGACAAGGACGAAGTCGAGGACGTGGACGAGGACTCCGAGTAAGGTGGCATTGTCGTTGCTCATGGTGGTTCTAAACTTCTAATGAAGTGTCTACCGGATTAGTTTCATAGTTTAATTTCAGGTGTGCTTAGTTTAATTTGAGGGGTGTGTTGTGCTGAGCCCCTAGCAGAACTATGTTATGTTTCTTCTTGTTACTTTAACTCTTCAGTATGTACATACGACTAGTATTTCTTTAATAGAATTTAGCACCCCAATTAAGCACGTACTAGCTTTTTTAATAGTACTATATGCATAATTTGGCGACGAGTGCTCTCTATATGTACCACCTTTTTTTTAAATTTCAATTTTTGCTCCATGGCGCAATCCATCGATAGTACTACTGTACAAAAGTATACAGTTTTAAAAGGCTAGAGTACTGTTCATCACATGTATAGCCAGTTAAATTCTCAACCTAGAATGACGTGCATGCCATGTAGTAAACCGATACGGAGGAAGTATAGTAAAAATGAGGTGATTTTACCGAGCGATCGGCGGGGGAGCATGTCCTGTCATGCGGTTCCACGTGTCATGATGTACCAAGGCGATGCGCGTGTCCCTCTTGAGGCAGAAGCAATACTACGTGGTTTGAGATGATGGCAAACCGAAGTGTGAAATAATGGTTGCTTCGTCCGTCTGGGAAGGTGCGACATTGTGATTTGACGTCTCATTGCTCATTACTACTACTGGGCAGGTACGAGTGGGGTGCGTCCCCCTGCTGTTCTGCACTGTTATTTGGTGCTTGACATGTCGACTGCTACGTCTTGAGCTTGCGTTGGTTTTCCCCGAAGAGGAAGGGATGATGCAGCAGAGTAGCATAAGTATTTCCCTCAGTTTTTGAGAACCAAGGTATTAATCCAGTAGGAGGCCATGCTCAAGTCCCTCGTACCTGCACAAAACGATAGCTACTCGCAACCAACGCGATTAGGGGTTGTCTAGCCCTTCACGGTCACTTACGAGAGTGAGATCTGATAGATAGAATATTTTTGGTATTTTTGGTATAAAGATGGAAAGTTAAAAGTAAAGGCAAAGTAAATAGCAAAACAATATTAAAGTGATGGAGATTGATATGATGAGAATAGACCCGGGGGCCATAGGTTTCACTAGTGGCTTCTCTCAAGAGCATAAGTATTCTATGGTGGGTGAACAAATTACTGTTGAGCAATAGGACAAAATTGAGCATAATTATGAGAATATCTAGGCATGATCATGTATATAGGCATAACGTCTGTGACAAGTAGACCGAAACGATTCTGCATCTACTACTATTACTCCACTCATCGACCGCTATCAAGCATGCATCTAGAGTATTAAGTTAAAAACAGAGTAACGCCTTAAGCAAGATGACATGATGTAGAGAGATAAATTCATGCAACACGAAATAAACCCCATCTTGTTATCCTCGATGGCAACGATGCAATACGTGCCTTGCTACCCCTTATGTCATTGGGAAAGGACATCGCAAGATCGAACCCAAAGCTAAGCACTTCTCCTATGGCAAGAACTATCAATCTAGTTAGCCAAACAAAACGGATAATTCGAAGAGACTTGCAAACATAACCAATCATACATAAAAGAATTCAGAGAAGATTCAAATATTATTCATAGATAGACTTGATCATAAACCCACAATTCATCAATCTCAACAAACACACCACAAAAAGAAGATTACATCGAATAGATCTCCACGAGAGATTGGGAGAACTTTGTATTGAGATTCAAAGAGAGAGAAGAAGTCATCTAGCTACTAACTATGGACCCGAAGGTCTGAGGTAAACTACTCACACTTCATGGGAGGGGCTACGATGATGTAGAAGCCCTCCGTGATGACGGCCCTCTTCTGGTGGAGCTCCGAAACAGGCCCCAACATGGGATCTCATGGATACAGAAAGTTCCGGAGGTGGAATTAGGTTTTTGGCTCCTGTTCTGATTGTTCGGGGGTACGTGTGTATATATAGGAGGAAGAAGTATGCCGGAGGAGCAACGAGGGGCCCACGAGACAGGGGGGCGCGCCCTAGGGGGTGGGACGCCACCCACCCTCATGACCGCCTCTTTTGTTCCTTGGAGCAGGTGTCCAAGTCTCCTGGATCACGTTCGGTGAGAAAATCACGTTCCCGAAGATTTTATTCCGTTTGGACTCTGTTTGATATTTTGTTTCTCCGAAACACTGAAATAGGCAAAAAAAATAGCAATTCTGGGTTGGGCTTCCGGTTAATAGGTTAGTGCCAAAAATAATATAAAAGTGGAAAATAAAGCCTAATATAGTCGAAAACAGTAGATAATATAGCATGGAGCAATCAAAAATTATAGATACGTTGGAGACGTATCAGGCATCCCCAAGCTTAATTCCTGCTCGTCCTCGAGTAGGTAAATGGTAAAAAGAGAATTTTTGATGCGGAGTGCTACTTGGCATAATTTCAATGCAAATCTTCTTAATTGTGGTATGAATATTCAGATTAGAAAGATTCAACACAAAAGTTTATATTGACATAAAAAAATTAGTTCAAGCATACTAACAAAGCAATTATGTCTTCTCAAAATGACATGGCCAAAGAAAGTTATCCCTACAAAATCATATAGTCTGGCTATGCTCTATCTTCACCACACAAAGTATTTAAATCATGCACAACCCCGATGACAAGCCAAGCAATTGTTTCATACTCTAACTTTTTCAAAACTTTTTCAGTCTTCACGCAATACATGAGCATGAGCCATGGACATAGCACTATAGGTGGAATAGAATGGTGGTTTTGGAGAAGACAAAAAGGAGAAGATAGTCTCACATCAACTAGGCATATCAACGGGCTATGGATATGCCCATCAATAGATATCAATGTGAGTGAGTAGGGATTGCCATGCAACGGATGCACTAGAGCTATAAGTATATGAAAGCTCAAAAAGAAACTAAGTGGGTGTGCATCCAACTTGCTTGCTCATGAAGACTTAGGGCAATTTGAGGAAGCCCATCATTGGAATATACAAGCCAAGTTCTATAATGTAAAATTCCCACTAGTATATGAAAGTGATAACATGAGAGACTCTCTACTATGAAGATCATGGTGCTACTTTGAAGCACAAGTGTGGTAAAAGGATAGTAACATTGTCCCTTCTCTCTTTTTCTCTCACTTTTATTATTTTTTTATTTGGGCCATTTCTCTTTTTTATGGCCTTTCTCTTTTTTTATTTGGGCTTCTTTGGCCTCTCTTTTTTCGTCCGGAGTCTCATCCCGACTTGTGGGGAAATCATAGTCTCCATCATTCTTTCCTCACTGGGATAATGCTCTAATAATGATGATCATCACACTTTTATTTTTCTTACAACTCAACAATTACAACTCGATACTTAGAACAAAATATGACTCTATATGAATGCCTCCGGCGGTGTACCGGGATATGCAATGAATCAAGAGTGACAAGTATGAAAATTATGAACCGTGGCTTTGCCACAAATACTATGTCAACTACATGATCATGCTAAGCAATATGACAATGATGGATGTGTCATGATGAACTAGATGATGGAAATTTGCATGGCAATATATCTCGGAATGGCTATGGAAATGCCATAATAGGTAGGTATGGTGGCTGTTTTGAGGAAGGTCTATGGTGGGTGTATGATACCGGCGAAAGGTGCGCGGTATTAGAGAGGCTAGCAAGGGTGGAAGGGTGAGAGTGCGTATGATAAATGGACTCAACATTAGTCATAAAGAACTCCTAAACTTATTGCAAAAATCTAGAAGTTATCAAAGCAAAGTACTACGTGCATGCTCCTAGGGGATAGATTGGTAGGAAAAGATCATCGCTTGTCCCCGACCGCCACTCATAAGGAAGACAATCAATAAATAAACCATGCTCCGACTTCATCACATAATGGTTCACCATACGTGCATGCTACGGGAATCACAAACTTCAACACAAGTATTCTTTAAATTCACAACTACTCCAGTAGCATGACTTTAATATTATCACCTCCATATGTCAAAACAATTATCAGGCTTCAATCTTTTCTTTAGTATTCAACACACTCAAAAGAAAGTTTCACAAATCTTGAATACCAAGCATATTATTATTAAGCAAATTACCATGCTATTAAGAGACTCTCAAAATAATTTAAGTGAAGCATGAGAGATCAATAGTTTCTTTAAAACAAATCCACCACCGTGCTCTAAAAGATCTAAGTGAAGCACATAGAGAAAAATTACTTAGCTCAAAAGATATAAGTGAAGCATACAGAGCAAAATTATAACACTCAAAAGATATAAGTGAAGCACATAGAGCAAAACTACTTAGCTTAAAAGATATAAGTGAAGCACATAGAGCAAAATTATAACGCTCAAAAGATATAAGTGAAGCACATAGAGTATTCTATCAAATTTTAGTTCATGTATGGCTCTCTCAAAAGGTGTGTACAGCATGGATGATTGTGGCATACTAACAAACAAAGACAAAAATAATACAAGACGCTCCAAGCAAAACACATATCATGTTGGTGAATAAAAATATAGCTCCAAGTAAATTTACCGATGGAAGTGGACGAAAGAGGGGATGCCTTCCGGGGCATCCCCAAGGTTTGACTTTTTGGTGTCCTTGGATTATCTTGGGGGTGCCATGGGCATCCCCAAGCCCCAAGCTTAGTCTCTTGCCACTCCTTGTTCCATAATCCATCAAATTCTTACCCAAAACTTGAAAACTTCACAACACAAAACTCAAAATAGAAAACTCGTGAGCTCCGTTAGAGAAAGAAAACAAAAGACCACTTCAAGGTACTGTAATGAGCCCATTCTTTATTTATATTGGTGTTAAACCTACTGTATTAAAACTTCTCTATGGATTATAAACTATTTTACTAGCCATAGATTCATCAAAATAAGCAAACAACACACAAAAAACAGAATCTGTCAAAAACAGAACAGTCTAGTAATCTGTAGCTAGCGCAAGATCTGGAAACCCAAAAATTCTAAAATAAATTGCTGGACGTGCGGAATTTATCTATCAATCATCTGCAAAAATAATTAACTAAATAGCGCTCTTCAAATAAAAATGGCAGCAGTTCTCGTGAGCGCTAAAGTTTCTTTTTTTTACAGCAATTTCAACAAGACTTTCCCCAAGTCTTCCCAATGGTTCTACTTGGCACAAACACTAATTAAACACAAAAAACACAGCCAAAACAGAGGCTAAATAATTTATTTGTTAAATACCAGCAAGGATAAATATTGGGTTGTCTCCCAACAAGCGCTTTTCTTTAAAGCCTTATAGCTAGGCATAATATTTCAATGATGCTCACATGAAAGACAAGAATTGATGCACAAAGAGAGCATCATAAAACACGTGACAAACACATCTAAGTCTAACATACTTAGTATGCATAGGCATCTTGTGGGCAAACAAATTATCAAGGCAAGCAAAAACTAGCATATGCAAGGAATCGGAAAGAAACAATAGCAATCTCAACATAACGAGAGGTAATTTAGTAACATGAAAATTTCTAACACCATATTTTCCTCTCTCATAATAATTGCATGTGGGATCAGAAGCAAATTCAACAAAATAGATTTCACATAAAATATTTTCGACATGATCCACATGCATTCAAAGTTGACACTCTTCCAAAATTGTGGGATTAACATTAACTAAAGTCATGACCTCTCTAAACCTACTTTTATCAAAAATTTCATAAGATTGAATATTCTACAAATATGTGGGATCGAAAGTTGACACTCTTCCAAACCCACTTTCAATATTATTGCAAACAATATTATCAATCTCATATTCATCATGGGGATTAAATAAATTTTCAAGATCATAAGAAGAATCACCCCAATCATGATCATTTCAACAAGTAGAGGACATAGCAAAACTAGCATCCCCAAGCTTAGGGTTTTGCATATTTTTAGCACAATTGACATCAATAGAATTTATAGTGAAATCATTGCAATCGTGCTTTTTATTCAAAGATCCATCGTGAATCGCTTCATAAAGTACTTCATCACAATTTTTAGATTCACGAATTTCAGGCAAAACCTCATAAAGATAATCTAGTGCACTCAATTTACTAGCAATAGGTTCATCATAATTGGATCTCTTAAAGAGATTAGCAAGTGGATGAGGATCCATAAACTTGTAGCAAGTGAAGATGCAAGCAGAAAGAAGGCACATGGTAACACAAGATTGAACGGAGGAAGGGCGAATAAAACGGCAAGGGTGAAGTGGGGAGAGGAAAACGAGAGGCAAATGGCAACTAATGTAATGTGAGAGATAGGGATTGTGATGGGTACTTGGTATGTTGACTTTTTGCATAGACTCCCCGGCAACGGCGCCAGAAATCCTTCTTGCTACGTCTTGAGCTTGCGTTGGTTTTCCCCGAAGAGGAAGGGATGATGCAGCAGAGTAGCGTAAGTATTTCCCTCAGTTTTTCAGAACCAAGGTATCAATCTAGTAGGAGGCCACACTCAAGTCCCTCGTACCTGCACAAAATGATAACTACTCGCAACCAACGCGATTAGGGGTTATCAAGCCCTTCACGGTCACTTACGAGAGTGAGATCTGATAGATAGAATATTTTTAGTATTTTTGGTATAAAGATGCAAAGTAAAAAGTAAAGGCAAAGTAAATAGCAAAACAATATTAAAGTGATGGAGATTGATATGATGAGAATAGACCCGGGGGCCATAGGTTTCACTAGTGGCTTCTCTCACGAGCATAAGTATTCTACGGTGGGTGAACAAATTACTGTTGAGCAATTGACGAAATTGAGCATAATTATGAGAATATCTAGGCATGATCATGTATATAGGCATCACGTCCGTGACAAGTAGACCGAAACGATTCTGCATCTACTACTATTACTCCAATCATCAACCGCTATCTAGCATGCATCCAGAGTATTAAGTTAAAAATAGAGTAACGCCTTAAGCAAGATGACATGATGTAGAGAGATAAATTCATGCAATATGAAATAAACCCCATCTGGTTATCCTCGATGGAAACGATGAAATACGTGCCTTGCTGCCCCTTCTGTCACTGGGAAAGGACACCGCAAGATCGAACCCAAAGCTAAGCACTTCTCCTATGTCAAGAACTACCAATCTAGTTGGCCAAACCAAACAGATAATTCAAAGAGACTTGCAAATATAACCAATCATACATAAAAGAATTCAGAGAAGATTCAAATATTATTCATAGATAGACTTGATCATAAACCCACAATTCATCGATCTCAACAAACACACCGCAAAAATAGGATTACATCGAATAGATCTCCACGAGAGAGGGGGAGAAGTTTGTATTGAGATTCAAAGAGAGAGAAGAAGCCATCTAGCTACTAACTATGGACCCGAAGGTCTGAGGTAAACTACTCACACTTCATCAGAGGGGCTATGATGATGTAGAAGCCCTCCGTGATGACGGCCCTCTTCCGGCGGAGCTCCGGAACAGGCCCCAAGATGGGATCTCGTGGATACAGAAAGTTGTGGCAGTGGAATTAGGTTTTTGGCTCATGTTCTGATCGTTTGGGGGTACGTGTGTATATATAGGAGGAAGAAGTACGCCGGAGGAGCAACGAGGGGCCCACGAGGCAGGGGGGCGCCCTAGGGGGGGCGCCCTCCACCCTCGTGACCGCGTCTTTTGTTCCTTGGAGCAGGGTCCAAGTCTCCTGGATCACGTTCAGTGAGAAAATCACGTTCCTGAAGATTTTATTCCATTTGGACTCCGTTTGATATTATGTTTCTCCGAAACACTGAAATAGGCAAAAAATAGCAATTCTGGGCTGGGCCTCCGGTTAACTGGTTAGTCCCAAAAATAATATAAAAGTGGAAAATAAAGCCCAATATAGTCCAAAACAGTAGATAATATAGCATGGAGCAATCAAAAATTATAGATACCTTGGAGACGTATCATCGACCCGGTTGCTATATGTCCCACATGTCGACGACATGAATTACAAAATTCATGAAAGGGAGCATCGACGGAGGAGTATACTATAGAATTCATGAAAGGGAGCGACTTAGTTTTGGAAAAATCTGTTTTTACGGAGTACGTACCCACTAGGGTTTCTAGGGCTCATCTAAAAAACATTCGTTTTTCCGTTTGATAAGTCTCGTTTCTACTATACTAGTAGTAGTACCATTACATGTTGGAATTTTAGGTGCGTTAGATCACCCGACGCAAGTAGTGTCAAGAGGAAACTAACCAATGCATGTACAAGTTCATGGAAATTTAGTGGTCATTCATGCATTCGCTCTAATGCCTCGGTAAACATAACTTCTTGAGAAAAACAAGCGTACTAATTACTTGTGCAAACTACGAAATTAATTCGACCACTCACCATCTACCTTGGTTGGAGAGATTTTGAAATTGAGCCATAAATTGGAAAGGAGGGAGTAGTAACTTTTGTCTTGATTACTATTTGTGTCCTTGTATAGATGAAAAATGTATTTTGTATATAGTGGCCTTGTATAAGTAAATGGAGGGATTACTAACCAAAGTACGTAGTAGGGACGAGGAGTAAATGGAGGGAGTAGTAAAATTTTCTCCTCGTGCTGTGAGCCACCGCGCGCGTGGGCGAGGGAGCGGGCGTAAAGGCATACAGTAGTAGTAGTAGTAGTAGTACTCATAAGCAAGCTTCACCTCATCCTGCGAGCCACCGCGCCCATGGGTGGGGGAGACGACATACTAACCAAGCTTCTCCTCGTTCTGCGAGTTGACGGGACACATCAAAAGTACTCCAGTGTATAGAGCCTTTCCTCTAAGATAGGCCCCACATGGTTTGCCTCTTTTTTTAATTTAACATAACGCGTCAAGTCGCAATTTGTTTGTTCACCCGTGGTAGACGATCCTCCCTCCACCAAGTGGAAAACCAGTACACGTGCCAAATTACCACATGGGCTGCCTTTTTCGTAGAGAAATGAGCTTCACCGTGTACCCGCACGGGTGTGGTTGGGAAAGAGACGGGAGTACGTGCGCCGTGCGTGCACCTCTTCTCTTCGTGCATGTCCCCCACCTACGTGGGTGTGTGTGAGAGAGATACAAACCTAGACATAATGCGCTGTCCATCCCCATGCCTCCGCCCAGTCCGACCACCAGTCACCACCACGCCCCACTCCACCTCACCTTATCTCTCATCTTTCTCCCTCCATTTTTATATACAAGGGGCCACTATCAAAATTACAATTTGCAGATATACAAGGCCACTAACACTAATCAATGCAATGTTAATGGTGTTTGCCTCGTGGTACTAGCAAAGGAGGATATTAATTATCCCTTGCATGCATGTGGGAGTTTGTAAAGAAATGCATCTTGATGTTCCGTGCAATGCACGGGCGTCTTGCTAGTCCATGAAAACAACACATGGCAAAATTCCACGGCGAACGAGGGATTTGAATCTGTTGGGAGGGGCTATTTGGATCTTCCCCAGGGTAGCCAAAATATTGGCGACCGTTTTGTCCACCGGTGCCTTTTCCACCGATGAACGAGGAATGGCTTGGGTGCTCATGCTGACATGCATCCTCCAGCGCGTACGTTGGAGACGAGCTCGCACGAGCTGTGTTTTTTGTCCCACAACGCCGCCCGAGCCGCCCGCAGACCGACCGGCGACCCGCAAATTACGCCATCCAACCATAGCCACACACATTATGACAGCAACTCAACCAACCGGACGAGATTCACGCAAACACGTAGACAAACTGATATTTCATATAAACAACGATGGAAATCATATAAAATACCAGATTTTCATACAAACATGACATATTTCATTACATTCAAATGAACTACGTGGTGCTAGTTCTGGACAACACAGGTGTATAATACTTGGCCTAAATGGTCGCCCGCCGATCGATTTGTGTTCCTCATGTCCGGCAGCATGATCACCGGACTGCTGGGAGCCTCGGAGGTATATGCTTCAGGGTAAAGGATGGCTCGCTTCCCCACTACCCAACTGATATCATTGGCTGGTGCCGAAGATGATGGCGGCCGGCACCGGTTCGAGTTCATCACCGGCCACTACTTCACCATGGCCGGCACCGACTCGAGTTCATCCTAACATTCCCCTCTTCCGTGGAGCCCATGCGGGGTCGAAGAAGGTCCTCGCAACAAAAGGATCCGGCAAGACACCTACTGTGTACGCCGGCATCGCCTCTGCGGTGGCCTTCATGGGACCCAAGCGGCGGCGGCCTCCCGTGTTCTACTTCTCCTCGAGGATGGCGGCAGACGCGGAGGCGCTGGCCACCGACTCGTCGCTCTCCGTGCACCCGACTTCTGTCGCTGCTTGCATGGCGCGGCCGCCGGCATGGGAGTCTCGGCCACAGAAACGGGAGACGTGGTACGAGGCGGCGGCGTGGACGGCAGCAACGACGCCCGTGCGCTGCTCCTCGTCGAGCTGGCCTAGAGCGGCGAGTTGCTGAACCGCGCGCCAGCTTGGGGCGGCAACTGGCTCCGTTGGGCGAGGGGAGGGAGGTGGATCAGTGAGCTACATAGCTCGTATCCAGCGAGCTACCCAGCCGGCTTGGATGCGGAATAACTACTCTTCGTAAGCCATTGTAAGAGTGGACAAAATGGTGAAGGAGATAGGGGAGCGGCGGAGGTGTGCGATTCTTGGCCGGCATTTGGCCTCGTTTAAATAGGAGATTAAATAGATGGCGGATGGGAGAAGCTCGGCCGGCGTTGCGTTTAACGCCGGCCCGGTCATGAACGGACGTGTGTCCAGAGTGTGTTTCTCGGCTTCCACACGAGCGGGTTTCATGGAGGCGTTTGAATGCGGCACGGATGCATGTTCAGCCGGGCTGCCGCGAGTGGCGCCCTCGACTCTGACCTAGGACACCGCATCGTTCTTCCACTGACTTGTGGGCTCTTTGGGTGCATGGCCTGCATGTCAGTGACCCAACGCAGGCAGCGCACAGCAGAGGAACCTTTGGTGGGCCAGGGTGGTCAGAAGCGGGCATTTCATAAACCAATGATTGTTCATTGAGTGTGACGTCATCTTTTTCATGTAGATAAGCCTACTATGTTGATAGCCCATTCGATACGTTGTGATTCATAAAGACCGCTGCAAACATCAATGTTCTACTTATCACAGATAAGATTGATTAATACCTGTAACAATCCATGTCCCTAACAAAGGGTGCATGCACGTATAGGTTGAGCGTGTGTCTTGCGTCGTGTGCTATGTGCATGCAGGCGTGCGAGTGTTGCGTGCGTGCAAGGGTATGTTTCAGTGTTGGATGCATGGGTGCGTACGTGCGTGTGTTCATGAGTGCATGTGTACGTGTCAGTGTTGCACGCCAGCATGCGTGTGTGTGTACATGTCAGTGTTGCATGCCTACATGCGTGCATGCGCGTCTTGCATGCGTGCATGTGTACGTGCGGGGTGAGGCTACACGTCAGTCGATTGACTTTTTCATCTCTGGTCATTAGATTTTCCAGCCGTTGGATACGAAATCAAGGGCTTCCAGTTTATCATCAAACTCCACCCCTCTGAGCCGCCAGCCGCCACCAGCCGAACTGCTAGCCCCCGCCGCCCGCGGCCGGCCCGCCCTCCCCGAGACCACTCCCCACCGCTGGTCCGCTGCCGCACCAGCCGTCCCTCTAGCCCCCCCCCCCCCTGCCGAGCTTTTTCTCCGGGGATCCCCACCCCACCGCCCAATGAACGCCCCCCAACCGCTGGTGACTGCCAACCAGAGGTCTCACGACTTCGAATACCCACCGACCACTAATTTATTACCATTTCTGTCCTTCATATATGCGCTGACGGGTGGGCCCTATGGTAATGTGCGTTGCTGAATGTGGACCGTTTGACTGGTCAATTGATCGTGTTATCAACAAATTACGGAGCTGTATGGTGAGCTAGTGACCGTATGATCACCCTAAAATGTACTCCTATTTTATTAACACAGTACAGACTCAAACTACCATTTCTTTCTTTCATATACGGGCTGACGGGTGGGCCCCATGGTTACGCGCCCCAATGGTGCAATGCTAGTTGCGTCGCGTGGAACGTTTGACTGGTCAATTGATTGTGTCATCAACAAAATACGGAGTTGTACGGGTGAGCCAGTGACCGTATAATCATGATATGTATTTGTTTAACACGGTACAGACGCAAGGGCTCATATATACGCGCAAGCACTCACCGCTATAAGCGCACACACGCGAACCCTACCCCTATGGGCACCTTCGAGAGAGTGGGCCAGCATATATGATCTTGAGATTTTACGAAATCACCATAGGTTCCTCATAGTCGAGTGGAACGTCTCCCCCCACTTAACGTACATCACCGGAAAATACTGAAATCAACACAAGATAAATGCGAGCAACGGGACTTTAACCTTGGTGGGCTCGAGAAACCACTGTCCTCTAACCATCCAACCACATGTTGGTTAGCACGACAAAATGTATGTGGTGACCGTGATGAGCTTATTCTGAAGTCCAGTGACCATATCGTGCTTTCGCTTCAAATACAATGACCGTAAGTGTCGTCAACAAAATACAGAGCACGCATCAAATGCAAAGTCCGTCAGTGTCATCAACAAAATATGGAGACGTATCGTGAGCTAGATACCGTTGTACTATTGTATATGCTTATTTTCTTAGTGGCCGATTGCGTGTGTGGTGTGGTGGGCACATCATTTCTAGTTGTGGTGGGTCAACATGAAGACTCATGGGTCGGTTCCATCCTGCGCCACATATAGGTTGGACCGAGACGTGTTATACGAAGACCCATGTGGAGGACTCGGCGTACAACACGAAGCTACCAGAGTCGCGGAGGACTCTATCCCCACTGGTGATAAGCCGACTATATATGATTTGTAACCCTAGGCCCTTAGTATGTTATACAAGCTTGGGGGCTAGTTCGTCGATAGTATACACACACGCACAATGCCTGGTATTCACGTGTACTTTGTACACACCCCTATCACTAATATACAGTACCAGGAGTAGGCTCTTTCTTCAACTGCAAGGGTCCGATCCGAACTAGGGTAAAACTTTGCCTCGTATTACCATCCAGCCTAACAGCCAGGGATATCCTACCGAATGATATGATGAAATCATATCTGCCAACTACTAAGAGAGAGGTGTGTCATGGGGGGCAATGTGTGCGAGAGAGGCCTAAAGATAATGTGCGTGCGGGAGACACGTAGGCACATATATGTGCGTATAGAGGGCTAGTAGAGACTGTGCATGTGTATATATGCATGTGAGAGAAATAGTGTTTTCCAACTGAGATTAGTGAAAAGAGTGGTACATAGTAGTCAGAAAGAGAGAGAGAGAAACAGAGAGAGCATGTGCGTGAGACACCCCGACACCCTGAGAGAGATTGTGAGCATGTGTGAAAGAGAAATGCCGATGCATATAAAGTGTGTGCACTTATGCGTTAGATAGAGAGATATATAACGCGTTTGTGAGAACGGGGCGAGGCATAGTGCATCTACGTGTAAAAGGCGGTTCTACGCATTAAATTAAAATATAAATGGCATTATTATTTTTGGATGAGATCATGAATTTTGCAAATTGCGTATGGACGAAAATCGGTCTATCAGACACCCATACTCTATTGAATTCTAGCATGTGCATGTGTTTATTTCATATTATCGATCCATAGAGTGAGAGCGGTTTGAAATACAGGCAATGGATGCTTTTGCAATTCATATATAAACATTAATTAGTGCACTCCATGTTGTTAGTGTGAAGCACTTTATACATTTGTCACTTGCATGGATACATTCCAAATTGCTAGCTACGAAATAGAATACATGTCGAATTCAACATAAAGGGGGTTTCGAAGATTCGAATTCATAGGAAGTGCATTCATCTATTTGAACCCGAGATAATGGCATTTGTAAATCAGATGTAAAAGGGGGCATCAATCTTTGTTGTGAGTTTGAACATGCTATATATATTCATACGCATATCCAACTTTTTTTGCAACAAGGGAGATTATATCTGGAACCATGCATGAACTGAGGTAAGTTGCATATTTTTTAATATATACTCATGTACAATGTATGTTCAAATGTACCCCCTCCATTCCAAAATAATCGTAGCTTTAGGATTTTCAAGAGTAAAGATTTGTGAGGTTTGACAAATCCTGAAAGTTCAATTCAAGAGAACCGAAAACTTTAATGCTTCTGCTCCCAAATATTGAACGAAGCGCCAAATAGGCCTCTGGTCACCTGAAACCACGCGAGACTAATGTTTTGGTGGTAGGAAATTACTGTCCTGAGTCTGGCCCATGTAACCGATGTACAAAGGTCTAAACCGGGGTTGGTTTGTAACTTCACCAAGACGCCAGTCTCAACCGCCTCCGAGAAGCATTCATACGCCGTGGGTGCCTACCCATGCGCTCGGCCGAAATCTATCCCGCCCACATTTGGGACACTTGCCATGACTGTCCTACCCCCAAACCGCAATATGTCCGAAATTTTAGATGGGGGCAAAGTTTGTAACATTCCCCAAATTTCAAACAAGCGCGTCTCAAACCGAAACATTGTTCCCCCTTAGTTCCCCGCCTCCCTCCGTTTCCCCATTCATACTACGTGGGCGCGAAAACGCCCTCTCCACCAGCCGCGAAACCCCAGCCTCCTCCGTCCTCCACCCCATAGAGGCCAATCCACCACCGCCCTCCTCCATCACACCGGAGCCGGTACCCCGACGTCGTCGTCCAACGCAACCGCAACCGCAACGCCCTCAAGGACTTAGCAGCTGAAGCCGAGACAGAGCTGCCTCCACGACATCGACGCCAACGTGTGCCGTACCAGAACCACTCTGACCACGCCGTCCTGTGCCTCACTGCTGCGGCTCCACTATCGCAACCGTCCACCGCACCAGAGCTGTTCCCACTACGCCATCGTTCGCCGCCTCGGATCTGCTTCCCCGCTGCCGATAGACGGCCACCGCACCACACTCAACAACTTGGCCATGGGTTCATCCAAGGCTGCACCGTCCTCTACAACTTCTGGTTTCCGGCGAACAACAAGAAGATCGTCGGAAAAATAGAAGGAGGACACAACACTGCCAACAGAAAGAGGTACTCCTCTTCCCTTATTCGCGCAAATCTTACATCTCCGCTCACACTGTATTCATCCCATGAAAGAAACTAGTTGAGTGCTTATTAGTACATCTTCTTCGTGATACTAAATGCACAAGGTTTCCACCCTTTTACTATTTCACCTTTGCTAGAGGTCGGTAGCCCGCCTGGATTTCAATTCAGGGTCAGTCGAACCGCAATTAAAAGAAGTAGCACCCGCTTAGGCGCGCGGAGCATCTAGTCCGCCTGTTCCCCGGGGAAGGAGTGCATCGGTGTCTATCATAGGGGTGTGGGGCGCAGGAGCTGCTTGCGCCCGATTTGGAGGTCGGCGGGGCTTGAATGGATGGCCGGGGGGCGGTGCCAAGCACGGTGGTGCGGTGAGGTCGAGGGGAGGGCGCGGGCAGGGGAGGAATACTGGGCCGATGGTCGCTGGTGTTTCGAGGAAGATCGTCAACACTGACTGGCTGGAAGTAGATGAAGGCGATCTGCCCGTTCTTTGTACTTCGGTCGGTGCAGAAAAAATGGACTGACCTATTTGCTTTCAGTCGACTGTTATTTTCATAGAATGTTGTAGTAATTTAGTGTGCCATGCATGTTGTAGAGCTATCATATGTCTCCCGTCATTTATTTCTCACCGACCTGCTATCTGCTACCTTTACACTGTACTAATTGTGCACACACTTCAACCATACTCAACACTATTGTTTTTTACGCATGGGTATTTCAGACTCTGATGCAGTGTGAATGCAGAAAAGAAAAGACAGAAGTCGCTCTAGTGTAATTCGAAGATAAGCACTAAGTGTTTCAGCGCTCTAATGGGTGCAGTGTCAGCAGTTGGAGACAGTAAGCGCAGCTTTGCAGTTGATGATCTCAATTTCCACACACAACCATCCCAGGTGCTTGCTTTAACTTCGCGTTGTCAAATGTGGTTGCATGTTGCATATGGTGTCTAGCTTGTATTGCTTCTAATTTGGTTAAATTGTATCTGCTTACTTTACACATTATACCTTTGATAATGACATGCCTTCCTGTTTTAGTACATACTACATATGTTTATTAACCATGTTCGTACATCAAACTAATGCTCTTTTGTATCCCTCGTCAATCACTTATGATGAGACAGTCACCCGAGTGGGTTACTGTGAGACGCCATACTCGTTTAAAGAGTGCAGTGTCATCCTCCCCACATGATTCTCAAGAAACAGCAAGGCTAAATGAAGATAGTTAATGTAGCTCTCTAGTTGATCACATCAATTGCCCCACACCACCATCGCAGGTGCTTGCTCTTGCCAGTGTGATATGTGGTTGCATGTTGCATATGGTGTCTACCTTGTAATGCTTCCAATTAGGGTAAATTGCATCTGCTTAGTTAACACATTATACCTATGAATATGACATGCCTTCCTGTTTTTGGTACATACTACGTCTTTCTATTAACCATGTTCTTACATCAAACTACTTTTCTTGTGTATCCCTCGTCAATGCTCCTAATTTGTTAAATTGCATCTCCCTAGCTTACACATTATACATGTGAATATGACACGCCTTCTTGTTTTTCGTACATACTACATCTGCCTATCACACCATGTTCTTACATCAAACTACTGTTCTTGTGTATCCTGCGTCTATCGCTTATGATGAGACCGTCACGCGTGTGGGTTAATATGAGATGCAATACTCTTATAAAGAATGCAATTTCATCCTCTCCACATGATTCTCAAGAAACAACAATCCTAAATGAAGATATTGAACGTAGCTCTGTACCTGAAGACCGCACTTCCCCTACACCACCATCACAGGTGCTTGCTCTAACTTCGCAGTGTGATATGTGGTTGCATGTTGCATACGGTGTCTAGCTTGTAATGCTTCTAATTAGGGTAAATTGCATCTGCTTAGTTTACACACTATAACTGTGAATATGACATGCCTTCCTATTTTTGGTACACACTACATCTATGTGTTAACCTTGTTCTTACATGAAACTACCTCTCTTCTGTATCCTGCATCAATCACTTACGATGAGTCACCTTTATTCGTTGCATATTGCATATTATTTGTAGCCTGTTGCCATGTATTGCTTCTAATTTGGTCAAATACATTTGTTAGGGCACCCTTTTAATTTGGCAGAGTGATATTGATTTCATCTTTCATATGGTTTCTAGCTTGCATCGATTCTAACAAGTTCAAGCACCTTGTGCTTAGTTTACACTTTATACATCATACATGTCAATATGTCACACCGTCCTGTTTTTCATACATATTCCATCCTCCTATCATGCGGCTACCTTACATGAAAGTAGTGTTCGTCAGTATCATGCATCAATGAGTTCTAAAGAGAAAATTTTATTCCTTTTTCTTGTGGGTTTCACTTGACAAGGCAAAATCAAGAAAGAGGAAGGAAAAGAGTATGGAAGGCGAAAATGGTGGTCCTCTGCAGCAACGTAAACGGAGCATCTGTACCGATTATCCTTGTACTGATAGTGCATTACAAGGTCCAAGTCTCCGGTCCCCTACTCCACCATCCAAGGTGCTTGCTCTAACTTGGCAGTGTGATATCTGGTTGCATGGTGCATATGGTGTCTAGCTCGTATTGCTCCTAATTAGTGTAAACTTCATCTTCTTAGCTTACACATGATACATGTGAATATGACACGCTTTCCTGTTTTTGGTACATACTATATCTGTCTATCACACCATTATCTTACATGAAACTACTCTTCTTGTGTATCCTGCATCAGTCACTTATGATGGGACACCTTTAAGTTGGCAGTGTGATATTGGTTTGCGTCTTGAATATGATTTCTAGCATATGTTGCTTCTAGTTTGATGAACACCACCTATGATGAGACAATTTTAACCTGGTAGAGTGATATTGATTGCACCTTCCATATGGTGTCTTGCAGTGTTTCTAATTTGATGAAGTGCCTTTTGCTTAGTTACCACATCATAGGTGTGAATATGTCAAGCCGTCCATTTTTTCATACATGTTCCATCCTCATATCATGACTTTGCCTTTCATCAGAGTAGCGTTCGTTAGTATCATGCATGAATGAGTTCTGAAGAGCGAATGATATTCCTTTTTCTTGTCGGTATGACCTCACAATGCAAAATCAATAAAGTTGAAGGAAATTGTCAAGGAATTGGATGATGGTGGTCCTTCCGAGCAACTAAAATGGAGGTTCTCTATAGATTCTACTCCGCTATCCTCCCAACAAGATTCGCAAGACAATGCAAGGCTAGACAGTCAATGTAGCTGTGTAGATGATGAGCACATCTCCCCTACTCCACCATCACAGGTGCTTTCTCTAACTTGGCACTATTATATGTGGTTTCATGTTGCGTATGATGTCTAGCTTGTATTGCTTCTAACTTTGTTGAATTGCATCAGCTTACTTTACACATAATGCCTGTGAATATGACATGTTTTCGTTTTTCTACATCAGACTACTATTCTTGCATATCCCGCATCAGTCACTTATGATAAGGCACCTTTAAGTCGACACTGTGATATTGGTTGTGTTTTGCATATGATTTCTAGCATGTACTGCTTCTAATTTGTTGAAATGCCATACAGTTTGAACTTGGCAGAGTGATATTGGTTGCATCTTTCATATGGTGTCTAGCTTGCAGTGCTTCTAATTTGTTGAAATGCCTTCTACTTAGTTACCACATCATAGGTGTGAATATGTCACACCATCCTATTTTTCATACATATTCCATCCTCGCATCATGTGTTTGCCTTTCATCCAAGTAGTGTTCGTCAGTATCATGCATGAATGAATTCTAAAGAGTGAATTTTATTCCTTTTTCTTATTGGTTTGACTTCACAATGCAAAATCATTACATCTGAAGGAAATTAGTCTAACATTGGATGATGGTGGTCCTTCGGAGCAACTCAAATAGGGGGTCTCTACAGATTCTACTCTGCCATCCTCCCGACAAGATTCGCAAGACAACACAAGGCTGGACAGTCAACGTAGTTGTGTAGATGATGAGCACATCTCCCCTACTCCACCATCACAGGTGCTTTCTCTAACTTGACACTATTATATGTGGTTGCATGTTGTGTATGATGTCTAGCTTGTATTGCTTCTAACTTGAATTGCATCTGCTTACTTTACACATAATGCCTGTGAATATGGCACGTGTTTCTATTTCTAGAACATACGTGTACATGATGAGCACATCTCCCCTACTCCACCATCATAGGTGCTTGCTCTTACTTGGAACTGTTATACGTGGTTGTGTTTTTCGTATGATGTCTAGTTTGTATTGCTTCTGATTATGTTGAATTGCATCTATGTAGCTTACAACTTATACCTGCAACGATCACTTACCCATAAGACACATTTAACTTGGGACTGTGATGTAGGTTGCATCTTGCATGTCTTCTAGCTTGTACTGCTTCTAATTTCTTGAAATGGCACTTACGACGAGACACTTTTTACCTGATAGAGTGATATTGGTTGCATGTTCATATGGTGCCTAGCTTTCATTTCTTCTAATTTTGTTGAAATTCCTTCCACTTACTGTTTTTTTCATACATATTCCATCCTCCTATCGTACGTGTGAATATGAAACACGGTCTTTTTTGTATATATTCCATCTTGTACATGATGTGTTCATCTCCCATACTCCACCATCGCAGGTGCTTGCTCTAAGTTGACAGTGTGATAATTGGTTTCATGTTGCATATGTTGTCTAGCCTGTATTTCTTATATTTTGATTAAATTGCACCTGCTGAGTTTATACATTATACATGTGCATATGACATGGCTTTCTGTGTCTAGAATACACTGCATCTATCTATCATACCATGTTCTTACATCAAAGTATTGTTGTTGTGTATCCCGCATCAGTCACTCATGATTGGACGCTTTTAACATGGCAGTTTGATAGTGGTTGCATCTTGCATTGATTTCTATATTGTACTGCTTCTAATTTTTCGAATTGCCACTTATGACAAGACACTTTTAATTTGGCAGAGTAATATTGGTTGCATCTTTCATATGGTGTCTAGCTTGCATTACTTCTATTTTCTTGAAAATCCTTCTGCTTAGTTTGCACATCGCAACTGTGAATATGTCATGCCATCCTGTTTTTCTTACATATTCCATCCTCATACGGTTGTCTTACATCAAAGTATTGCTTGTCTATATCATGCATTAACGAGTTCTGAAGAGTGATTTTATTCTTTTGTGTTGTCGGTACAGCTTGACATGACAAAGTCAAAAAAGAGCAAGGAAAATAATATAGTAGGGAGCGCTGTTACTCGTCGGGTGAAACGGAAAAGGTTCTGTCGTCGAGATTCTGCTGGTACTTATAGTGCAGTAGAAGGTCCAAGTCCATCGGCTAAATCTACAAACACAGTATCACCTGCTCCACCAGCTACAGCATCCGCTTATATTGTACCAGCATCTCAACCAGTTACTCGTTCGTTCGCTGTGGAAGTGGCTAGTTCCCAAGCTGCCTTCACACCTAACACTACTTCCGAAGCACTGCTGACACAACAGGACTTGGCAAGATCAGATGAACCTCATGAGCATCAACACCAAGACGGTACCTGACCGAGTCAAGTTGTAGTTGCATGCTCCTTTATATGTACTCTCACAGTTTGATGTACACTAACACTTTCCATATTTGTTGTTGAACTAGCACCATGGCGCAAGCGGAAACAGACATCAGGGATAATGCTTGACAGATTAACAAAATCTAAAGGAGGAAGAATGGAGATCCATTTTGAGGCAGGTTTAAAAAGCCCACGTGATGCTACAGAGTCAGCCAAGTTAGTATCAGAGGCAGCCGTTGCCATTAGGTGTCATGCACGTATCCTCCCAACGTGGATCCAGTATAGGAATGAGAAAGACAATACCCAGTTTAACACCTTCCTTGACCATTTATCCGTAAGTAATGTTATTCATTGCAATTAGTAATATTGTCTTGCTTTGTCACATACTTTCTAGCTTCCTCCTAATAAGACTCACATTCTTTTTTCAACAGATGAGGTTCAAGTTGGATCCGAAAGATGATGCAACTAAATAAGCATGCGCTCATGTTTTTCAATCTGCTCTACAACAGTATCAGTACCACCTTAGAAAATCTCACTTTGAAGGCAAGGCTAATAATGAAATCGCCCAAACATCTCCGTTGGAATATATTACAGATGAAGACTGGACAACCCTTGTTGAACACTGGTCTAATCCAAAGTATCAGGTAGGGTATATGTATTTGATCAGACCACATATTGAACTTGTATTTATGTATGTGCCTTACAAGTGTATCTTCTTCTAGGCTAACTGTTTGAAGAACAAAACCAACCGTTCTAAAGTGAAATTCCAACAGACAACAGGATCTCGTAGCTATATTGCACACTGCGAGGCTCTTGTAAATAGCTGCTACTTCCTTCTTTTTTGTGTGCCACATTATTGTATCTATATTGACTTGTTCCAAATACAGAGGAAAGCCCATGCGGACCAAAAAGAACCTAAACCGAATGCAGCGCAAATCTTCAAGGATTGCCACACGAGCAAAATGAAGGGCATGAGCACACCAGTTCAAGCCGCTGTTGTAAGTCCTTTTACTCCTCCCACCTTGAACTGATTGGTACTGTGATGTGTTCATTTAACTACTTGGTTTGCAGCCAATGTCAGTTACTCTGTTCACTTTTATTCACAGTTTTCTTAACGTATCATTTCACCTTACATGGTTTAAAAGAGATGAAGGATATTCTTTTGGTCTTGATCTGTCATCTAGTTGTTATGTTCACGTCCACACACAATGATAAAATAGCCTGTTTTTTTATATCTGTTTGCCCATGATATGAATGATGTCATACTATGTTCATCCTACTTTAAACCATGTCTCTTTATCCTTAGATGTCAACGAATGTGAGGAAATATACAATATAGTAGGCATGCTACATGGACATATGTTCCAAAAGTGATTTTATTATGTAGTTGGCACTACAATACATGCTAATGTATTACAGTAGCTCACCAAAATAAGTTATGTATAAACGTTTAACCTACTTTGTTTGTTTTTGTCTCATTAGTAACTTATCTGGTACACTAATCTACAAGTTCAATCTTTCAGGAAGCTATGGAACAAATGATTGAACAGCTACAACCACCAGAAGGTGATGAGGCTACTACAGGCACAATGTCACCTCTTGTTGCAGTGCGTCAGTATCTCTCCACTAACAGTGCAAAAAGCACCTTCCCGCGTAATTCTGGGTTGGTTGTCAAGGTAACCTCGTCCAAATCGCCTACTGAACAAAATCTTCCTCCTAGACAGAGTGATATATCTATGCTCTAGACACGAGTCCAATCCCTAATGGACGTTGTTTCGGAAACAAGAATAGTGGTTGAGAAATGTCCTCAAGATATGAATGGTTTTGAAACCAGACTATCAGACATTCGCTTCGTTGTTCAAGAGCAATGGTGGAAAAAAGGTGGAGATTGTGCTGCTCCATCAGATTCTACAGCTTGAAACATTAGCACTCAGGTCAAATGATTTGTGCTTCTATACATATGATGGTGCTTTTATCTAGAAGGACTATAAACTTTATGCCAACAGGCCTTTTGTTGTATGGTTGGAATTTATTTTGTTGTCATACAACATTTATGATGCTGCCTCAGGCTGCAGTAATTACGATGCTATTTTTGTATAGTGTAGGTTTATCTTAGTAATGTATTCGGCCGAAAGCTTCGTAGGAGCCCAACATGCCAACATTCGTCAGGCCCATTCCAATTGGGCTAAAAATGATTACGGGCAGAAATTGGCATATAGCCCACTAAAAATATATGGGCCTAAATCAGCATAAGCTTTCATATTTTTCTGGTAGGCCTGTGCCCATAGTGGGCCTTTAACAGGCCTAAACGTAATTTGGGCCCTCAGTAAAAATAGGCCGTTTACAGGTGTAAATATCTCGAGCCCATGAAAAACATGGGCCTTTAATAGACCGAAAGTGAATGGGCCCAAATGAAGCCGGACCTTTAACAGGCCGGAAATACACCGGGCCGTAATTCGGCCCAATTACTTAGCGGACTGTTAACGAGCTAGAAGTGACCATGGGCCGCGTTGATGACAAGTTTAGGACAGGCCATTGATGGGCCGATTTGACAGAGAATGTTGGGCCTTTAGCTGGGCTGGCCCATTATCGTTTGCAGAATCTTGTGGGCCTTCAGCTGGGCCAGCCCATTGTGGTCCGCAAAATCTTGTGGGCCTTTAGCTCGGCCGGCCCATTATGGTCTGCAAAATAGTGTGGGCCTTTAGCTGGGCCGGCCCATTATGGTCCACTAAATTTTGTGGGCCTTTAGCTGGGCCGGCCCATTATGGTCCGCTAAATCTTATGGGCCTTCAGTTGGGCCGGCCCATTTAAACTTTGTGGGCCACTTTTGGGCCGGTCCACGTGTTAACATATCATAGGCCCATCTCGACCGTTGGATAAGTGACATCCGTGCCAATGCGGAGCTGACGTGTGGATCCGTCAGCCAATGAGAATTTTACACGTGGAAAATCGGCATTGGTCGTGGCTGTGAATGGGTTATCGGATCCAAAATCCAACCCCATAGCTTAACGGCGTTCCGTTACGGTGGATGCCACATGTCGGTCACCCTTGACGAAAGCACTTCTATGACACGTGATTTATCATCATGGAAGTGGACACTTCCATGATGATAATTTTGGCAATGTCATGGAACACTTCTACGACAGCACAGGTATGACTATCTTGATTCTGTCATAAATTTGTCATGGATGTACATGCATCACAGAAAACGTGACCTACTGTGACAAACACGTATCATCACGAAAGTGTATTTTTTTGTAGTGATCTTGTTCATCGTGATCGCAATTATATATATAATTTTTGGCCTCGCGAAGGAGAAAGCATCGCTCAAGCTTGGGGGAGGCTTAAATCAATGTTATATTCATGCCCCAATCATGAGCTCTCAAGAGAGATGATTATTCAAAATTTATATGCTCGGCTTTCTTATAACAATCGCACCATGCTTGATACTTCTTGTGCTGGCTCTTTTATGACGAAGCCTATTGAATTTAAATCGGATTTATTGGAACGAATTAAACGCAACTCTAAAGATTGGGACCTTGACAAAGGTAAGGAGTCAGGTATGACACCTAAGTTTTATACCCTGCAGGGGTGTACTTCTTCATACACGCTTTCACCACTTACCGCCGTTTACACGACATGTACTCGGCAACCTTCAAGCGGAAGCCCAACGAGGGTGTCGGCCACCGCCTACCTAACTCTCAAGCCTCTAGTCTAGGTTTATCGCCTATTCATGTTCCATCCGTAGGGAGTCTGGCCGAGGTTTCCACATACGGCCCCGAACGATGTGAACAGGGTTCCCGAGACGCCAAACGGGTGACTCGGTACACCGTGCCACGGTGTATCTACCGCAACATAGCCCACCCCTAGGGCCAGCGCTATGCATGGCCGCCAACACATAACCTACAAACACCAGAAACTAATTGCAACTCCTGGACAGAGTACTAGGGTGATTAAGAAGCCGAGAGGGTCCATTGGTTTCGGGCCCAATGTATGGTAGTAATTGAATCTTAAATCACACATACAGATCTCAGTTCTTAGGGACGGCCTCAATGAAACAACCCACCATGTACTCCTACATGGCCTCTCATAAATACCTTTACCAAATCATGTTCAACACATCCCTCACATTACCGACATAATCATTTCACTCTAGCCCATCACCCAGATGAACCAGACCTGACACAACTCTAAGCATAGCAGGCATAGCAAGGTAGGAAACACATACATGGCTCAATCAACTCCTACACATGCTAGTGGGTTTCATCTAGTTACTGTGGCAATGACAGGTCATGCAGAGGATAAGGGTTCAACTACCATAGCACACAGCAGTTTGAATTGTGTTGTCTTAATGCAGTAAACAAGAGCAGAAGCGAGAACATGGGTTTGTATCGGAATGATCAATGGGTTGCTTGCCTGATGTACTGGTAGTAGGGTACTTCCTTTCAGACGGATACTCGGGGTTATCCTCGGAGGCAGAACCTACCACGAAAGACACACCGAAATAATCAACGCATGACAATATGCAGCAATATGATGCATGCTATGACATGGCAAAATGAAAGTGTCTTGGCCTAATGCAAGCTAAAACATAAATGAATGAACTCATTTGAATCAAAGATTCAAATGTTAGCTCATTTAACATGGCCTTATTAGTGCATTATCATATTCTTCTTAAACAGCAAGGTTAACTTGTTTTGTCATGCATGAAACCATTACAGATGGATAGATTGAATTTTTCTGATCATTTTTCATATATAAATTGTTTGATTTGGAGCTATGGTTGATTTTCTATGATTTTTAGAAGTTTTGGCTATTTTTGGAATTTCCTATATAAGAATAATTCCAGTAATTGAATTAATGCGTCAGCATGACATAGGTGTGACATCAGCAGGTCAACTGGGTCGGCCAGGTCAAACTTGACTGGTGGGCCCTGTCTGTCAGTGTCTCAGCTAATTAACAGAATTATATTAGTGCTAATTAACTGTCAATGGGGCCTGGGCCCACATGTCAGTGACTAAACTAATTAAAATTAGTTAAAACTAATCCTAAACTAATTAGCAGGCCGGCCCCACCTGTCATAGATTCAGGGGGGAAGTCAACCTGGGCCCACACGAGGTCAAACAGAGTCAAACTCGTCGGCGTTTAGCCGCCGGCGAGGCCAGACGCGGCGGAGGGCTCGGGTTTTGCACTCCGGTGACCAAAAGGACGACGGATACCATCTATGTGTTGCGGGGAGTGAGCCACGTCGAGTGGTGGTAGTAGGTGGAGCTGGGGTGGCTAGAGACGACGGCTGCGAGCACGTCCGCGGCGGCCGGAGTTCGGGCGAGGTTGAACTAGTCGCTAGCAGGCACGGCGAGGGGCGCGCGGGGGTGCTACAGGCTCCTGTGAGTGCGTTGAAGACGAAGGCGTGCTCGGTTGCGACCTAACATGGCTGTGGCCACGACGGCGACGTGCGGTGGCGGCGGCGAGCTTCGGCTCCGATGGTCGTGGTGGTTAGAGGACGCGGATGACCATGGGGAGAGGGGGAAACGGTGGAGGAGCTCACAACGGTTGCAGGGGAGTGAACGGCAAGCTCGGGGAAGAGCTGGAGCGAGCGGGGTGGAGAGGGGGATCTCCGGCGACCGAGGTTGATGACGAGCTCGATGCAGTGTCTCCGGGGTGAGCAAGCACTCGGGGTTGGTTGAGGCGAAGCAACGGACGACGGCGGAGCTTCTTGGCACGGCAAGGCAGCGAGTGGACAGCGGTGGTTCCGGTGGTGCTTGTCGGCGGCGACGGCTGCACTCGGCAGGAAAGGGGGAGAGAGCCAGAGAGGGGGAGAGGCCACGGGGAGAATGGGGAGAAAGAGAGGGGGACGTGGGGGAGTGCGTGGCACTCATAGGCGCATCCAGGGCATTGGCGGAAGCAGGAGGTGGCCGGCGTGTGGCCACGGGCGCCGGCCACGCGCTTCTCGTCCTCCTGGCGGGAGGAGGAGGACGACTAGCAAGAGCCAGTGGACTGGGCCGAGCCGGTGGGCTAGGTGGGCTGCACCAGGTGTGTTTTGTTCTCTCTCTCCTTTTGTGTTTTTTTGTTTATTCTATTATTTTTGTAACTTCAGGGCTTTATTAAAAATGCCAGGGCATTTCCAAAAATCATAAAATTAATCATGGCTACTCCTTAGAATATATCCAACAGCAAACATTTTAGTTTACGATTATTTGAGCATTTAAAATATTTTATAGCATTTAAATGCCCAAATGCAAATACTATAGGAATTAATCCAATGACCTTAAGATGTCCTAGAAAAATGTGCACCATTTTTGTCAAAGGTTTTAACCCAAAACAAAATGGGTGGGCTTTTTAGAAGGGCATTTCAGGTTCATTGAAAAAGTTTTTAGTAAACCCTAGTTGTTCCAGGGGGGTGCTGGGGGTTCTGTCATCCCCATTTCAGTTTTCTGGGAATTTAAACATGATGCACACTCTAATGCTTGAACTAGCTAGGGTGTGACATTCAGATCCTATATGCATATTAATACCCCTCTGATTATGAACATGAATATGCTTTGTGAGTTACGTTTGTTCCTGAGGACATGGCAGAAGTCTTGCTATTAGTAGTCATGTGAATTTGGTATTCGTTCGATATTTTGATGAGATGTATGTTGTCTCTCCTCTAGTGGTGTTATGTGAACGTCGACTACATAACACTTGACCATTAGTTGGGCCTAGAGGAAGGCATTGGGAAGTAATAAGTAGATGATGGGTTGCTAGAGTGACAGAAGCTTAAACCCTAGTTTATGCGTTGCTTCGTAAGGGGCTGATTTGGATCCATATGTTTCATGCTATGGTTAGGTTTACCTTAATACTTTTGTTGTTGTTGCGGATGCTTGCAATAGAGGTTAATCATAAGTGGGATGCTTGTCCAAGTAAGGACAGTACCCAAGCACCGGTCCACCCACATACCAAATTATCGAAGTGCCGAACGTGAATCATATGAACGTGATGAAAACTAGCTTGATGATATTCACATGTGTCCTCGGGAGCGCTTTTCTCTATATAAGAGTTTGTCTAGGCATGTCCTTTCCTACAAAAAGGATTGGGCCACCTTGCTGCACTTTATTTACTGTTGTTACTTGTTGCTCGTTATAAATTATCCTATCACAAAACTATATGTTACCACTTATTTTAGTACTTGCAGAGAATACCTTGCTGGAAACCGCTTATCATTTCCTTCTGCTCCTCGTTGGGTTCGACACTCTTACTTATCGAAAGGACTATGATAGATCCCCTATACTTTAGGGTCATCATAGTACTCAGACAATCTGAGCACATGCTCACTTGGTTGAGCTATTCTCCTCCATCTTGTAGGCAAAGTACTTGTCATAGGTCTCATACCTCTCGACTCGGGCATGAGTCTGAAATACCAATTTCAGCTCTTGGAACATCTTATATGCTCCGTGGCATTCAAAACGTTTTTTATGTCCCGGTTCTAAGCCGTAAAGCATGGTGCACTAAACTATCAAGTAGTCATCATACCGAGCTTTGTCAAACGTTCATAACGTCTGTATTTGCTCCTGCAATAGGTCTGTCACCTAGCGGTGCATCAAGTACATAATTGTAACGCCCGAGACCGTTGCGCCGCGTGTGTTCCAGTTATTCGCTGTTGTTTCCTTTTCATTTGCTTGCGTGTCATGCATTTCATATCATGTCATCATGTGCATCGCATTTGCATACGTGTTCGTCTCATGCATTCGAGCACTTTTCCCGTTGTTCGTTTTGCAATCCGGCGCTCCTATGTCATCAGGTGTCCCCTTTTGCCTCTTTTCGTGTGCGAGTATTAAATGTTCTAGGATTGGACCGAGACTTGCCAAGCGGCCTTGGTTTACTACCGGTAGACCGCCTATCAAGTTTCATACCATTTGGACTTCGTTTGCTCCAATGGTTAACCGAGGAACCGACAAGGCCTCATGTGTGTTGCAGCCCAACACCTCTCCAAAGTGTCCAAATACCCACCTAAACCCCGTCCATCATCTCGGTCATTCGATCACGATCGCGTGGCCGCAAACCGTGCTCAATTTGGAGCCTCCTAGCTCCCTCTACCTATGAAAAGGCACTCCTCCCCGAAATTTCAAGATGAACCCTAACCTCTCCATCCCCTCGCGTCGCCGGACGGACGTGTCCGGTCCGCCCGCCATCGCCACGTGTCGTTGCTCGATTCACCGTCTCCCGCATGCCCACTTCGCTGCACCGGCCCACCGGGGCCCAAGCGGGGCCCTCCCGGCCCGAAGCCGCCACCGCCCAGGCCGCCCGCCTCCTCGCGCCCCGATCGCCGCCTCCGCCGCCAGGGCGCCGTCTCTGCCGCCCCGCTCCCCACTCGTCGGCCAGCCCCCGCGACCCCCGCACCTCCAGATCCGCCCGAGGGGCCGGAGCCGCCGCCCGCCGCCAGATCCGGTCGGGGAAGGGCCGGATCCGCCCTCCCCCGGTCTCCCCCGCGCCTAACCACTGTTAACGAAAGTTGCTATGTTCACATGGTTGTCATTGTATTTTCTGATCCTTTTTGGCTTATGGTCAATAAGGGACTTCTGTTATATGCTTTGTGTAGTTTCATGCCATGCCTTGCTTTGCCATGATATGTTCCTGTAGCATGTTGTTATCTTGCTCTAAACATTGCTTCCTGATGTAAAATTCCTGATATGTTATTTTCACCAAGTCTGTGAACCTGATATCATTTGCACTTTTGCCATCCTTGTTTGAACCTGCTATTGTGTGATTTAGCCGTAGCTCAATGTTCATCTTTTGTCAAGAATCTTGAGTGGATCACTGCCATGTGTTTTGTTGTTATGTTAGAGTGCAGTAGCTTGTTGTTCTTGATGCTTTTAGATGACCTCGTGCTGTTAATCGCAGATCGGTGCCATTATTGTTTCGCTTGCCATTTGCAAACCGTGCATCCGATTCTGGTGATCTTTATATCGATTTCGACCAAAATCAACTAATATTTCCAGCAGCACTCTTGGTTTGCGAAGTTGAGGCCTGGTTCAATATTTCCCTTCCGAAACATGCATATGCATTGCATATCACTTCCCGCATATCATGCCATGTTTTGCATCATGTTGCTTGCGCATTGCACCATGGTTGATTGTGTCTCCCTTTTGCTTGTGTTCTTGCTTGGGTAGAGCCGGGAGACGAGTACGTGAACAAGGAACCCGTTGAGTATGCTTTCAAGGACCAAGCTTATGTCAACTCAGAGAACTTTGCAGGCAAGATGACCATACCCTCGAAATCACTTCTATCTTTGCTTGCTTGTTGCTTGCTCTATTGCTATGCCTATGCCGCGATACCTACCGCTTGCTTTATCATGCCTCCCATATTGCCATGTCAAACCTCTAACCCACCTTGTCCTAGCAAACCGTTGTTTGGCTATGTTACCACTTTGCTCAGCCCCTCTTATAGCGTTGCTAGTTGCAGGTGAAGATTGGAGTTTGTTCCTTGTTGGAATACGATTATTGTTGGGATATCACAATATCTCTTATTTATATTAATGCACCTATATACTTGGTAAAGGGTGGAAGGCTTGGCCTTATGCCTGGTGTTTTGTTCCACTCTTGGCACCCTAGTTTCCATCATACCGGTGTTATGTTCCTTGAGTTTGCGTTCCTTACGCGGTTGGGTGATAATGGGAACCCCTTGATAGTTTGCCTTGAATAAAACTCCTCCAGCAAGGCCCAACCTTGGTTTTACATTTTCCTAACAACCTATAACCTTCCCTTGGGTTTTCGCGAGCCCGAGGGTCATCTTTATTTTAACCCCCCCCCCCGGGCCAGTCCTCCTTCGAGTGTTGGTCCGAACTGAGCTGCCTACGGGGCCACCTCAGGGAAACTTGAGGGTTGGTTTTACTCGTAGCTAGTCTCATCCGGTGTTGCCCTGAGAACAAGATACATGCGACTCCTATCGGGATTTGTCGGCACATCGGGTGGCTTTGTTGGTCTTGTTTTACCTTATCGAAATGTCTTGTAACCGGGATTCCGAGTATGATTGGGTCTTCTCGCTAGAAGGAATATCCTTCGTTGACCGTGAGAGCTTGTGATGGGCTAAGTTGGGACACCCCTGCAGGGATTTGAACTTTTGAAAGTCATGCCCGCGGTTATGGGCATATGGGAATTTGTTAATGTCCGGTTGTAGAGAACTTGACACTTGACTTAATTAAAATACATCAACCGCATGTGTAGCCGTGATGGTCTCTTTTCAGCGGTGTCCGGGAAGTGAAAACGGTGTTGGAGTTATGCTTGCGCGTAAGTAGTTTCAGGATGACTTCTTGATCTTTATTAGTTCTCGATCGTGCTTTGCCTTCTCTTCTCGCTCTCATTTGTGTATGTTAGCCACCATATATGCTAGTGCTTGCTGCAGCTCCACCTCACTACCTTTTTCCTACCCATAAGCTTAAATAGTCTTGATCGCGAGGGTGTGAGATTGCTGAGTCCCCGTGACTCACAGATACTTCCAAAACCAGTTTGCAGGTGCCGTTGATACCGTGCAGGTGACTCAACCGAGCTCGAGGAGGATCTTGATGAAGATCGTGTACGTAGTCTTGTTTCCTTTCCAGTTGATCAGTAGTGGAGCCCAGTTGGGGTCGATCAAGGATCTTATGCATTTGGGGTTGTCTTGATTGTATCTGGATGATTTTAATGCTATATTTATGTATTGTGTGAAGTGGCGATTGTAATCCAACTCTTTATCTCTATCTTATTCAGTACATTGGATGTGTAAATATTACCCCTCTTGCGACATGCCTACAATGTGGTTATGCCTCTAAGTCGTGCTCCGACACGTGGGAGATATAGCTGCATCGTGGGTGTTACAATAATACTTTTGTGCAACAATGAGGACAACCCTCAGACCAAGGAGCTAGTCTGCATCATTGCTACTAACATCTTTCAACTAATTTTTTCTCTAGGAACATATCAAAAATAAACGGGGAGCTACATCGCAAGCTATTGATCTACAACATAGATATGCAAATACTATCAGGACTAAGTTCATGATAAATTAAAGTTCAATTAATCATATTACTTAAGAACTCCCACTTAGATGGACATCCCTCTAATCATCTAAGTGATCACGTGATCCAAATCAACTAAACCATGTCCGATCATCACGTGAGATGGAGTAGTTTTCAATGGTGAACACCACTATGTTGATCATATCTACTATATGATTCACGCTCGACCTTTCGGTCTCCAGTGTTCCGAGGCCATATCTGCATATGCTAGGCTCGCCAAGTTTAACCCGAGTATTCCGCGTGTGCAAAACTGGCTTGCACCCGTTGTATGTGAACGTAGAGCTTATCACACCCGATCATCACGTGGTGTCTCGGCACGATGAACTGTCGCAACGGTGCATACTCAGGGAGAACACTAATAGCTTGAAATTTAGTGAGTGATCATCTTAAAATGCTACCGCTGAACTAAGCAAAATGAGATGCATAAAGGATAAACATCACATGCAATCAAAATATGTGACATGATATGGCCATCATCATCTTGTGCCTTTGATCTCCATCTCCGAAACACCGTCATGATCTCTATCGTCACCGGCATGACACCATGATCTCCATCATCTTGATCTCTATCAACGTGTCATCACATGGTCGTGTCACCAACTATTACTTTTCAAACTATTGCTATCACATAGGGATGTAAAGCAATTATATGGCGCTTGCATCTTATGCAATAAAGAGACAACCATAAGGCTTGTGCTAGTTGCCGATAACTTTAACAAAACATGATCATCTCATACAACAATTTATATCTCATCACGTCTTGACCATATCACATCACAACATGCCCTGCAAAAACAAGTTAGATGTCCTCTACTTTGTTGTTGGAAGTTTTACGTGGCTGCTACGGGCTGAGCAAGAACCGTTCTTACCTACGCATCAAAAAACCACAACGTGGTATAGTGATTGCTTTTTGATCTTCAGAAAGAACCTTTTTCATTGACTCCGATTCAACTAAAGTTGGAGAAACTGACACCCACTAGCCACCTGTGTACGAAGCACGTCGGCAGAACCAGTCTCGCATAAGCGTACGCGTAATGTCGGTCTGGGCCGCTTCAACCAACAATACCACCGAATCAAGAATCAACTAGTGACGACAAGCAATATGTATATACCCACGCCCACAACTCCTTTGTGTTCTACTTGTGCATATAACATCTACGCATAAACCTGGTTCGGATGCCACTGTTGGGGAACGTAGTAATTTCAAAATTTTCCTACGCACATGCAAGATCATGCTGATGCATAGCAACGAGAGGGGAGAGTATCGTCTACGTACCCTCGTAGACTGTAAGAGGAAGCATTATGAAAACGCGGTTGATGTAGTCATACGTCTTCATGATCGACCGATCTAGCACCGATGGTACGACACCTCCGCGATCTGCACACGTTCAGCTTGGTGATGTCCCGTGAACTCACGATCCAATAGAGCTTCGAGGGAGGGTTTCGTCAGCACGACGGCGTGATGATGGTGATGATGATGCTACCGGAACAGGGCTTCGCCTAAGCAACGCTACGATATAACCGAGGTGGATTATGGTGGAGGGGGGCACCGCACATGGCTAAAAGATCAATGATCAACTTGTGTGTCTATGGGGTGCCCCCTGGCCACGTATATAAAGGAGCAAGGGGAGGAGGTCAGTGGCCTCATAGGGTGCGCCCCAAGGGGGGAATCCTACTCCTACTAGGAGTAGGTTCCCCCTTTCCTAGTCCAACTAGGAGGGGAAGGAAAGAGGAGGAGGGGAGAAGGAAAGAGGGGCCGGCCCCCAAAGCCCTAAACCAATTCGGTGTGGGCCTAGGGGGGAACACCCCACATTTCCTTGCTAGCCTATATTTCCACCCCATGAAGGCCCATTGACCATCCTGGCGAATTCTCGTAACTCTCGGTACTCCGAAAAATACCTGAATCACTCGGAACCTTTCCAATGTTCGAATATAGCCTTCCAATATATCAATCTTTATGTCTCGACCATTTCGAGACTCCTCGTCATGTCCCTGATCTCATCTGGGACATCGAACAAACTTTGGTACATCAAAAACACATAAACTCATAATACCGATTGTCACCGAACGTTAAGCGTGCGGACCCTACGGGTTCGAGAACTAAGTAGACATGTCTGAGACACGTCTTCGGTCAATAACCAATAGTTGAACCTGGATGTTCATATTGGCTCCCACATATTCTACGAAGATATTTATCGGTCGAACCGCATAACGATATACGTTGTTCCCCTTTGTCATCGGTGTGTTACTTGCCCGAGATTCGATCGTCGGTATCCTCATACCTAGTTCAGTCTTGTTACCGGCAAGTCTCTTTACTCATTCCGTAATGCATAATCCCACAACTAACTCATTAGTCACAATGCTTGCAAGGCTTAGAGTGATGTGCATTACCGAGAGGGCCCAGAGATACCTCTCCGACAATCGGAGTGACAAATCCTAATCTTGATCTATGCCAACTCAAAAAGTACCATCGGAGACACCTGTAGATCACCATTATAATCACCCAGTTTTGTTGTGACGTTTGGTAGCACAGAAAGTGTTCCTCCGGTATTCGTGAGTTTCATAATCTCATAGTCATAGGAACATGTATTGGTCATGAAGAAAGCAATAACAACAAACTAAACAATCATCGTGCTAAGCTAACGGATGGGTCAAGTCAATCACATCATTCTCTAATGATGTGATCCCGTTAATCAAATGACAAGTCATGTCTATGGCTAGGAAACATAACGATCGTTGATTCAACAAGCTAGTTAAGTAGAGGCAAACTAGTGACACTCTGTTTGTTTATGTATTCACACATGTGCTAAGTTTCTGTTAATACAATTCTAGCATGAATAATAAACATTTATCATGATATTAGGAAATATAAATAACAACTTTATTATTGCCTCTAGGGCATATTTCCTTCAACTACTAGTCCAGAACCAAGGCAACAACAACAACCCACCACCACCACCTCCAGTTGACAATTTAGCCCGTTTTGTGCGGTTGCAGCTACCGGTGTTTTCCAGTAGCATCGAGCCGATAGTTGCTGATGACTGGCTATGCAAGATTGTAAGGGAGTTGACCATCGCAGGTTGCACAGATGCTGAGAAGGTGCGTTTTGCCGCACATCAATTGAATGGACCCGCAGCCTCATGGTGGGAGAATTGCATAGCCACTTTCCCTATAGCCAATGTCACTGGGGATCAGTTTCAGCAAGCATCCCACACAACACATGTCTCAACTGGAGCTATGAGCATGAAGAAGCATGAGTTTCGCAACTTACACCAGGGAAATTGTACTGTGGGGCAATACGTGGATGAGTTCAGTAAGTTAGCTCGCTATGCCCCGGATGATGTGGCCACCGATGCCACGAAGCAGGATAAGTTTATGGAAGGGTTGAATGATGAGATAAGTATGCAGTTGATGGTAGCGACATTCGCTAACTACCATGAGTTGGTAGAAAAGGCTCTTATGATTGAAGGGAAGCAGCAACAGATAGAGAGCCACAAGAGGAAGTATGGACAAGGGAAGTACAATTCAGGAGCTCAGCAGAAGCCTCGTTTTACCCCGAACTCGGGAGGATGTACCCGTAACCATGGAGGACATACGCACAATGGAGTAAGTTTGCATAACCACTGTGGCCCCAAGAATGGAAATGGGAATGGAGCCGGCAGCAACCAGAACCGCTCTAACCCAGCCACACCCGCCAAGAAAGACCAAAGTCACATTACTTGTTTCAAGTGCGGGAAGACTGGACACTATGCCAATGAGTGCCCTGAAGCAAAGAATGGTAATGGCAATGGAAGCTCTGGGAAGAAGCCCAACCCTTTCAACAGGGGACAAGTGAACCACGTTAACGTGGAGGAGGTTGAAGAGCATCCAGACGTAGTTATTGGTAAGTTTTTGGTTAAGTCATTTACCGCTCTCGTTCTTTTTGATACTGGTGCATCGCATTCATACATATCAAGGGGATTTGTGGACAAGTTTAAGCTACCCACCTTATCCCTTAGGACACCCATGTTAGTAAGCTCACCAGGTGCAGAGTATATGGCCAGCTGATGGTGCGATCGGTTACCCTTAACCATTGGTAGCCATGTTTTCCCCTCTGACCTAATAATTCTGGAGTCACAAGGATTAGATGTGATACAAGGCATGGATTGGCTATTGAAGTATGGAGGAAACATTGACTATGCTAGTAGGTCAATTCTGCTCACCACCCCGCAGGGAAAAAGGATTAAGGATGTATTGTCAGGACCCCGACTCGATGTCACACCGATCTAGCCGGTAACACCTCATATCACTTTGCGGCCTCACGCACGGTATCCCCACGGGTGTCGCCTTACCTTTGCCCGGGACCGTTTGCGCCTTTTGGCTCACGTATATGATAGTGTCGCTAGCATCCATATGATAAAGAGCCCAGGCTGACATGACTAGTCGTAAACCCAAAGTGGCACAGACTTACAGGGACAGGCATCCATGACCCAGCTTCGAACGTGTTGGTCATCAGCAAATGGGTCCAGGCTGTAGCACTGGGCTAGCAGGACTCCGGTAAACCGGGCTGTAGCGGGCTAACAGGACTCCGGTACTCAAAGCGTGACATTTCCCCGAAGGGACAGACACAGGAACGAAGAAGGACACATGCCGGCCAGCCTAAGTGTTCCAGAGCAGTAGCAAGCTACCATGGCTCAGCGGTAACACTAGGAGACATTTCCCGGTAAGAGAGGCTACTAAAGATAAACAACTAGATAGTCAGATCCCACACATACCAAGCATTTCAATCATACACACAATATGCTCGATATGTGCAATACAACGAAGCATCACAACATGACTCTACGACACAAGTACTTTATTCATTAGGCTCCGAGGAGCGAGATATTACAAACATGGGTCTCATGACCCAACACTCAGAGCATACAAGTCAAAGCACAAGCGGAAGCTATCATGTCTGAGTACAGACGTCTATAAATGAAAAAGGCTGAAAAGCCTGACTATCTATCAGATCCTGCCGAGGGCACAAGATCGTAGCTGAGGTATCAAGCTAAACGTCGAAGTCCAAGCGGAACTACTAGTGAGACTGAAGTCTCTCTGCAAAACATAAAATAGGCAAACGTGAGTACAAATGTACCCAGCAAGACTTACATCAGATCTATCTACACATGCATCATTATCAACAAAGGGGATGGTGGAGTTTGACTGCAGCAAGCCAGCTTTGACTCGGTGGCTATCCTGAACTACGACTGCAAGTAACTCTTTTGAGGTGGCGCACACGAGTCCACATATTCACCATATCAATACACCACTATGGAATCGCTCCCGTCTCCCTACGAGAACGCCATCCATAGCACTCACGCTTATCTTGCGTATTTTAGAGTATCCACTTTCACTTGTCTATGAACTGATATAAGCAACCCAGAAGTCCTTTTCCGTGGACACGGCTATTCGAATAGATGATGTTAACCCTGCAGGGGTGTACTTCTTCATACACGTTTCCACCACTTAGCGTCTGCACACGACATGTGCTCGGCAGACTTCAAGCGAAAGCCGACGTGGGTGTAGACCACGACCTACCTAAACACTCAAGTCTCTAGTCCAGGTTTATCGCCTATTCGGGTTCCATCCATGAGGAGATCCGGCCGGAGTTTCGCTCACAGCCCCAAACGATGTGAACAGGGTTCCGTGACACCAAACGGGCGCCCGGTTTACCCGGCCACGTGCCTACCGCATCACAGCCCACCCCTACGGTCAGCGCTGTCCACGGCCTCCAGCATACTACAAACACCAGAAACTACTTGCAACTCCTGGACAGAGGACAAGGGTGAATAAGAAGTCGAGCGGGGTCATATTTCAGGGCCCAATGTATGGTAGTAGCTGAATCATGGATCACAAACACAGAACTCAGTTCCTGAGGACGGCTGCAATGAGACAACCCACCATGCACTCCTACATGGCCTCTCACCGCTACCTTTACCAAATCGTGTTCACACACTTAGCTCACACACAGTAGGACATGTTCACACGCCTCTGATTCATCCCCGATGAATCAGACCTGACTCAACTCTAAGCAGTAGCAGGCATGACAAACAAACATGAATGAGTAGGCACAACAGGGCTCAAACAACTCCTACTCATGCTAGTGGGTTTCATCTATTTACTGTGGCAATGACAGGTCATGCAGAGGATAAAGGGGTTCAGCTACCGCAGCAAGTAACAGATGAATCGGTGTTGTCCTAATGCATTAAAAGAGAGCAGGAGCGAGAGAGTAGGATTGTATCGGAATGAACAAGGGGGTTTTGCTTGCCTGGCACTTCTGAAGATAACATTGAGTCTTCATCAGTGTCAACGATCACATCATCGGTATCACGTCTATCGAGAGGGGACAAATACCGGCAACACAGAAAGGAACACAATCAATGCAATGCACAATATGATGCATGATCATGACATGGCAAAATGAATGTGTTTTGAGCTAATGCAACTAGCAACAGATTAAATGAAGTTGGTTTGAATATAAAATTCAAATTCAAACTCCATATGTGATTATTCAAATGCCATTCACTTCATTTGCCCTAAACAGTAGTGATAAGTTGTTCTAACATGCATGAAAATGGTACAGATGGATTCCTTGAATTTTTCTGATAATTTTTCATATATGATTTATTTAATTTGGAGTTACGGTTGAATTTCTATGAATTTTAGAAGTTTTAGGCATTTTCTAGAATTTCCTGAATATTTAGAATTAAAATAATTCCAGAAAATGAATTATGGCGTCAGCATGACCTCATGCTGACCTCAGCAGGTCAACGGGCGGTCCAGGTCAAACCTGACGTGTGGGGGCCACACGTCAGTGACACTGGGGTTAACCCTGGGTCAAACCCACACTGACCAGGGTTGACTTGGCTCTGGGGCCCACTGTCAGCGGCTGGTGGGGTGGCTAATGGTGGGGATTAACGCTAAATAAGCCACCATGTCAGCCTCGCCGGGGTTCGGCCGGCGACGACCAAACCGCGCGGCGGTGCTTCGCCGGAATGGGCTACAGGCGGCGGAAAAACGCGCGGAGACCACCGGGGCGTAGCCCGTGCTCTCCTGTATCCAAAGGAGCAGGAGGGTGGTGGCGGGGGCGCTGGAGCTCGTCGGAACGGAGCTCGCGGCGGCGCCGGGGTTCGGTTGGTAACGGGCGCGAGGACCTGGTGGGGTTTTGGACAAGCTGAGCTGCGCACGGGCTTCCTGTGAGCCCCACGAGCTCAAAGCCGTGCTCGGACGCGACCGAAACAAGCCATGGCCGCAACGGCAACATGGCCGGCGGCAGCGAGCTCCGGTCGTCGGCAAAGTGGCAGCTGCGGTGTGCAAACGAGAGAACGGAGAGGGGGAAACAGCACAGGAGCTCACAGCGGGTGCAGAGGTGGCCTCGGCGAGCTCGGGGAGGCACCGGAGCCGACGAATTTGACGAAGATGGCCGGCGGTACCGAGGTAGAAGACGACGGCGATGGCAGCGATGCGGCACGTCCAGGGCCTCGTGGCTCGTTGAGGAGGTAGAGGGAGGACCCGCGGAGCTCTGGGAGGCGTCGGGGAGCCGTGGGGTGGCCGGTAGCCACGGTGGCTCTCGTCGGTGGCGGCGGCTCCGTTCGGGGAGGGAAACAGAGGAGGGGGGAAGAGCGTTCGGGGAAGAGAGAGGGAGCAGCGAGGGAGGAAGGGGGGCGAGGGGACACGAGGCGTGAGGGGAAGGCTCGGGAACGCCTCGGTGGAAGCAGGAGGTGGCCAAGGCGGCATCGGCGCTCGCCACCGAGCTGCTTCGGTGCGAGGGGAGGAAGGAGACAAGGGGGAGGAGGTGGGCTGGGCCGGCTGGGGGGCTCCACAGGGGGGGGCTGGGCCAGCACAGGTGAGCGCCAGGTAGTTTCTTCTCTCTTTTTTTTTTGTTCTGTTTCCCTTTTTATTTTATTTTTGCCACTGTTTTCAAATTCAAAATAATTTCATATAGTGCCAAAACATTCTGAAATATTTTATGTTACCTCTCTGGACTATTCCAAAAGTACATAAAACATTTCAAAGCATTTGAAAATATATTCATTATATATTATGAATATATCCCCAAATTCAAATAGATTATTGATTTAAATTCAGAGACCAAATAATTCCTTAAAAATATTCCAGAATTTTGGTTTGATATATAACTCTTGCCAAAATTCACAAAACTATTTTTAGGGCATTTTTGGATTCACAGAATGCAATTTAAAGGGTGCTTGCCCTTCTTTTAATTAGGGTTTTGAGGCTTCTGAATTCCTCAGTTCAAATTTCATTTGAATTTAAACATGATGCAGCAACCAAGCTAGTCCAAGGCCAGGGTAAAGCTAGGGATGTGACAACTCACCCCCACTAAACAAGAATCTCGTCTCGAGATTCAAGCGTAGGGTAAGGTGAAGGGGGAACGCAACTAGTACAATCTTCACGATCTAGGTTGCACTTCATAGGAATGTTGATTTGAACACCATCTTTGTCTTGTCGTCTTGCTCTGAGAACTCCAGCTAATCATGACAAGAAGAGGAAAGGAAAACTCTAGAAGGATCGGTCTTCTCGAAGATCGAACAACTCACGGAACGAGACATAGGACCATCACTCGGGTTGAGACACGAGATACACATCAAGAGGGGTGGAAAGAAACGGATGACGAAGGTTCACTAGGTGGACAACAATTCCACACTTAAGAAGGTGGTAAACGGTTGTCAACATAGCGAGGAGTTGAATTGCCATGATACCACGACGAAAACATCCTGGAGGGGGGGTGATTCGTAGATTATTATCTTAAGTGGCAAAAAGAATTACTTTTGATATAGAGATCATTGAAACTCTTTAAACTAGCCTAAGACAATTCTCGAGCGATCGTTTGGAGGGGGTCGGTAGAATGGCATACTCAAACTTGGATGATGTGGATTACCTTGTTGAAGACAACGTAATGGATGAATTTGCTTATCACCGGAAATGGAAGAGACCCATGGTAGAATGGCACAATGGCGGTGCAAGCTGGGAACAGAATGCAAATGCTGGGAATGATTCTGGTAACTGGGGAAGAACCCATAATAGAGAGTGAATTCACTGTTTGAAAGGGTCATAGCATTGTCGAGGAAAACTGAAAGGAATCCGAGTTGGTTGCGATGATAACACGTAGCGCTTATGCGTGCTCTCAAGAACTTGAGCATTTCCACAATCATCAAGATTCTACCAATATCCGTGTCAAGGATCCTGGCAACACAACTTACTACCATGATGGCTAATGATGGATGATGCAGATGCAAAGGAAGATAACACCTTCTCAGATTTCACCCTAGCAATGCCAAGGAAAGAAAATCTGGATGATCGACCGAGAGACATTTAGCACTCCGCCTCTAATGTTCTCCTTGACATGCTAGTGTAACCCATTCATAGATATGGTTTGATAACTAGAACATCAAGTAAAGGTCGGACTTCGGGAGCAATAGAATCCATAAGGAACAGTTACGGAGGTAAATCCTACGAAATCCTTATGGGGAGGTGGCCAACTTCTTCAATCAAGATACTACAATAATAGGTCTTTCGGCTGGGTGATGCTGGCCACGACATCTACTTTACAAGTTATCGAGGAACCAATATTATAGTTCTTGGGGAAATGTTCCAACCATCATATCTGCCTGAGATTCAGATCTGGTTGGTGTCAGGATATTCCAGACTCATCGAGTCTAGGAAGAAAAACGAAAGTTCGCAACACCAATCGACGAGATGACGTTGCGAGATTCTCGGAAGATGAACTACGATAGCAAGCTCCAAAACATGAGCTGGTTCTGCTACAAACATGTGAACACGTTGTCCAAGACAAGCATGACCACAAAGTAATCTTATAATAAAACACTACCGAGTTCAGGAGGGGAAACCATCAACGAGGGTATCGAAGTCCTTACATAAGTCCGGATTAGCTCTTATGAAGGAACTCCTTCTCCTTGAACAAATCAATCAGTGGCTTGGTGTGCTAGGGATACATATAGATTGAAGGTTGCAAGTCTTCAAACCACAGAATTCTTCGCACATGTGCATGACTGACTTGCAATGATTCCAGAGGAAGCAACATTGACTTTCTCGAGTCCACGGCGGCAACTTGCATCAAATGCACATGAACTAGAGGAAGTCACTTCTTACATCCGAACATATGCTTCATGAGCTAGCATGAGCAAATGCTTACACAAGTTTCCAACACTAGCTTGATGTTCAACAAAATTATGGAGAAGACAAGGATGTTGTCAATGGGCACAACAACAATTCATCTGGGTTCCCTTTTAAAAGGAATTCCATAGTTAAGTGAACAAGTGATAGCATTGGTCAGACCCAAAAGATATAATGGTGTATGCTCGAGGGATCAACCACGAGTAAGACAACATTACGAATATCGTTGGTTCTGGTCTGATTGGATGATAGCCCATACTCAATCAAAGGTTTGGGTAAGATAATAGATCCAACAATTGTTCACAAGGACCAATTGATGAAGATATCATCTTTTTTCAACACACACACACACACAAAAGATATCCCTTAACATGAACTAAGTCGGACAAGCTTTTATCTTCCAACTCTCCAAGTTGTTGTTTAGCTTATCCAACTAGCTCAGGGTATCCAACACGGATTCTGGGAGAAGGGGTGGTTTACAGGAATAAACCAACTTGATCACGAACTCAATATAGCGGTCAGGTGACAACCTGGTAATACTTCTGAGAAGATATTCAGAAAATCACGAACCACCGGTATGTTACTAAGCTCGAGAACAATCTTGCTTTTCAGGGCAAGACGATATGATCAATAGAGCAAGGATTTGAAATAATCCTAACTCATCGATCGAGGAGTGAACCAGGAGAATGGATTAGGTAGCATGATCAACCTTAGAATGATGATTCAAAAACCAACATGCTAAGAATGAAATTATTATCCTTTAACTACCAAGCAACGAGGTTGCTGGGAGTATTGATTTCACACATCACAATTCATTTGTCGGTATTCCGATTGCATCAACACGAGGGCCGAGGAATGACTAATGATGGAGAGAAGTATCACTGCACCAAGAGTTCATAGGATGGTGTGCAATTCCTATAACAATCTCGATATAAAGATGGTAATACTCCAAGGTAGAACAGAGCAAAAGCTGGATTGGCATTTTGATCTGCGGAGCACAACTTCTTTGACCCAATCCTGGATATGGAAGAGGTACTGGAGTTTGTTTCTCCTGGTCATTCTACGATAGAATGGCTTGACGGACCACAAGGGTAATAGGCATCGATAAACGAACGCACGCATACTCTTGACTATCAATTGATAGGCGAGGGTCAGAATGCAACTAAAGAGAACAACTCAAAGGAACATATAATTTTCTGAGTTGTGGATGCATAGATTAGTATGTCGAACCAAGTTCAACATATTTCTTCCGGATAACCCATGCAGAAAGGTAGAACTGGCAGAGTCACGATTTATGAATGGAGAACTCCTCAAGAGTACTCTAATTGTGATCTTTTTGATCCAATAAACATCTGCCATAAGCGGTTCATAGTATTTGGAAGAAGGAAATACCACGGACCTCGAGGACTATCGCAAAGGTTACTAATATCCTGAAGGAACTAGCAAACACTATCAACATGAAGTAAGTAGAGTGAATCTCGGGTTCAAAACCCAGGAATAGAATACCTACTACTAAGTAGCATCACGGGATGCTTTCGAGAATAAAGGCCAGAATCATCACACTGGGAACACAAATCATGGCTAAATTACTAGATGATCCCCTAAGACACCTAGGGTCATAATAATATCTCCAACATATATGTCAAGGTAACGGAGTACCTCAACTTACTGATTAGTGTGGTTAATCTGGCCCATGGGAACATTGAAACGGGAAGAAAGGATTTGCAAATGCATCAGACTACTTAGAAACCTGGGATGACTCGGACAGCATAACGGCTGTAAATGCTTAGAAAAGATTTGAGACATTCACAAAAATGATGGCATAACCACTCAACATCACAATATCAAGGTTTCGAGATCAACAGATAACATACAGAAGTAGTAGGAACTGAACTCAAGGCTTAAAACCAACAATCTTATAAGTCTACTGATTAGTAACACGTGATCTAATAGAAAGAAGAGATAGCCTAGTTCTTAATCCCCGTAGGAAAGATAAGATGACTCAGATCAGAAGGCCATGAGGTATAAGGAGTAAAAGAGCCTTACGTTCCATCCCACAATCAATTCCCTTATATAACTAAAGAATTTCTAGACTCAACTTCGACCAGTTTGGCTTGGTAATCCTACAGGCAGTCAAGCTCTGATACCAACGCTGTCAGGACCCCGACTCGATGTCACATCGATCTAGCCGGTAACACCTCATATCACTTTGCGGCCTCACGCACGGTATCCCACGGGTGTCGCCTTACCTTTGCCCGGGACCGTTTGCGCCTTTTGGCTCACGTATATGATAGTGTCGCTAGCATCCATATGATAAAGAGCCCGGGCTGACATGACTAGTCGTAAACCCAAAGTGGCACAGACTTACAGGGACAGGCATCCATGACCCAGCATCGAACGTGTCGGTCATCAGCAAGTGAATCCAGGCTGTAGCACTGGGCTAGCAGGACTCCGGTGAACCGGGCTGTAGCGGGCTAACAGGACTCCGGTATTCATCGCGTGACATTTCCCCGAAGGGACAGACACAGGAACGAAGAAGGACACATGCCGGCCAGCCTAAGTGTTCCGGAGCAGTAGCAAGCTACCATGGCTCGGTGGAAACACTAGGAGACATTTCCCGGTAAGAGAGGCTACTAAAGATAAACAACTAGATAGTCAGATCCCACACATACCAAGCATTTCAATAACATACACACAATATGCTCGATATGTGCAAATACAACATGGCATCACAACATGACTCTACGACTCAAGTATTTATTCAATAGGCTCCGAGGAGCGAGATATTACAAACATGGGTCTCATGACCCAACAATCAGAGCATACAAGTCAAAGCACAAGCGGAAGCTATCATGTCTGAGTACAGACATCTATAAATGAAAAAGGCTGAGAAGCCTGACTATCTATCAGATCCTGCCGAGGGCACAAGATCGTAGCTGAGGTAACAAGCTAAACGTCGAAGTCCACGCGGAACTACTAGTGAGACTGAAGTCTCTCTGCAAAAACATAAAATAGGCAAACGTGAGTACAAATGTACCCAGCAAGACTTACATCAGAACTATCTACATATGCATCATTATCAACAAAGGGGATGGTGGGGTTTAACTGCAGCAAGCCAGCTTTGACTCGGTGGCTATCCTGAACTACGACTGCAAGTAACTCTTTTGAGGTGGCGCACACGAGTCCACATATTCACCATATCAATACACCACTATGGATCCGCTCCCGTCTCCCTACGAGAACGCCATCCATAGCACTCACGCTTATCTTGCGTATTTTAGAGTATCCACTTTCACTTGTCTATGAACTGATATAAGCAACCCAGAAGTCCTTTTCCGTGGACACGGCTATTCGAATAGATGATGTTAACCCTGCAGGGGTGTACTTCTTCATACATGTTTCCACCACTTAGCGTCTGCACACGACATGTGCTCGGCAGACTTCAAGCGAAAGCCGACGTGGGTGTAGACCACGACCTACCTAAACACTCAAGTCTCTAGTCCAGGTTTATCGCCTATTCGGGTTCCATCCATGAGGAGATCCGGCCGGAGTTTCGCTCACAGCCCCAAACGATGTGAACAGGGTTCCGTGACACCAAACGGGCGCCCGGTTTACCCGGCCACGTGCCTACCGCATCACAGCCCACCCCTACGGTCAGCGCTGTCCACGGCCTCCAGCATACTACAAACACCAGAAACTACTTGCAACTCCTGGACAGAGGACAAGGGTGAATAAGAAGTCGAGCGGGGTCATATTTCAGGGCCCAATGTATGGTAGTAGCTGAATCATGGATCACAAACACAGAACTCAGTTCCTGAGGACGGCTGCAATGAGACAACCCACCATGTACTCCTACATGGCCTCTCACCGCTACCTTTACCAAATCGTGTTCACACACTTAGCTCACACACAGTAGGACATGTTCACACGCCTCTGATTCATCCCCGATGAATCAGACCTGACTCAACTCTAAGCAGTAGCAGGCATGACAAACAAACATGAATGAGTAGGCACAACAGGGCTCAAACAACTCCTACTCATGCTAGTGGGTTTCATCTATTTACTGTGGCAATGACAGGTCATGCAGAGGATAAAGGGGTTCAGCTACCGCAGCAAGTAACAGATGAATCGGTGTTGTCCTAATGCATTAAAAGAGAGCAGGAGCGAGAGAGTAGGATTGTATCGGAATGAACAAGGGGGTTTTGCTTGCCTGGCACTTCTGAAGATAACATTGAGTCTTCATCAGTGTCAACGATCACATCATCGGTATCACGTCTATCGAGAGGGGACAAATACCGGCAACACAGAAGGAACACAATCAATGCAATGCACAATATGATGCATGATCATGACATGGCAAAATGAATGTGTTTTGGGCTAATGCAACTAGCAACAGATTAAATGAAGTTGGTTTGAATACAAGATTCAAATTCAAACTCCATATGTGATTATTCAAATGCCATTCACTTCATTTGCCCTAAACAGTAGTGATAAGTTGTTCTAACATGCATGAAAATGGTACAGATGGATTCCTTGAATTTTTCTGATAATTTTTCATATATAATTATTTAATTTGGAGTTACGGTTAATTTTCTATGATTTATTGAAGTTTTAGGCATTTTCTGGAATTTCCTGAATATTAAATTAAAAATCCAGAAAAACAATTATGCGTCAGCGTGACGTCATCAGACGTCAGCAGGTCAACGGGCTGACCAGGTCAAACCTGACGTGTGGGGGCCACACGTCAGTGACACTGGGGTTAACCCTGGGTCAAACCCGCACTGACCAGGGTTGACTTGGCTCTGGGGCCCACTGTCAGCGGCTGGTGGGGTGGCTAATGGTGGGGATTAGCGCTAAATAAGCCGCCACGTCAGCCTCGCCGGGGTTCGGCCGGCGACGACCAAACCGCGCGGCGGTGCTTCGCCGGAATGGGCTACAGGCGGCGGAAAAGCGCGCGGAGACCACCGGGGCGTAGCCCGTGCTCTCCCGTATCCAAAGGAGCAGGAGGGTGGTGGCGGGGGCGCTGGAGCTCGTCGGAACGGAGCTCGCGGCGGCGCCGGGGTTCGGGTGGTAACGGGCGCGAGGACCTGGTGGGGTTTTGGACAAGCTGAGCTGCGCACGGGCTTCCTGTGAGCCCCACGAGCTCAAAGCCGTGCTCGGACGCGACCGAAACAAGCCATGGCCGCGACGGCAACATGGCCGGCGGCAGCGAGCTCCGGTCGTCGGCAAAGTGGCAGCTGCGGTGTGCAAACGAGAGAACGGAGAGGGGGAAACAGCACAGGAGCTCACAGCGGGTGCAGTGGTGGCCTCGGCGAGCTCGGGGAGGCACCGGAGCCGACGAATTTGACGAAGATGGCCGGCGGTTCCGAGGTAGAAGACGACGGCGATGGCAGCGATGCGGCACGTCCGGGGCCTCGTGGCTCGTTGAGGAGGTAGAGGGAGGACCCGCGGAGCTCTGGGAGGCGTCGGGGAGCCGTGGGGTGGCCGGTAGCCACGGTGGCTCTCGTCGGTGGCGGCGGCTCCGTTCGGGGAGGAAACAGAGGAGGGGGGAAGAGCGTTCGGGGAAGAGAGAGGGAGCAGCGAGGGAGGAAGAGGGGCGAGGGGACACGAGGCGTGAGGGGAGGCTCGGGAACGCCTCGGTGGAAGCAGGAGGTGGCCGAGGCGGCATCGGCGCTCGCCACCGAGCTGCTTCGGTGCGAGGGGAGGAAGAAGACAAGGGGGAGGAGGTGGGCTGGGCCGGCGTGGGGGGGGGAGCTGGGGCCGGCTCTGGTGGCTGCACGGGTGAGGCCAGGTAGCTTGCTCTTTTTATTTTTTTTTGTTCTGTTTGTTTTATTTAATATCTTTTGCCATTGTTTTCAAATTCAAAATAATTTCATACAGTGCCAAAACATTCTGAAATATTTTATGTTACCTCTCTGGACTATTCCAAAAGTACATAAAACATTTCAAAGCATTTGAAAATATATTCATTATATATTATGAATATATCCCCAAATTCAAATAGATTATTGATTTAAATTCAGAGACCAAATAATTCCTTAAAAATATTCCAGAATTTTGGTTTGATATATAACTCTTGCCAAAATTCACAAAACTATTTTTAGGGCATTTTTGGATTCACAGAATGCAATTTAAAGGGTGCTTGCCCTTCTTTTAATTAGGGTTTTGAGGCTTCTGAATTCCTCAGTTCAAATTTCATTTGAATTTAAACATGATGCAGCAACCAAGCTAGTCCAAGGCCAGGGTAAAGCTAGGGATGTGACATGTATCCAGGCATGCGCCAAGGAGAACCCAAGTAAATTCCCTCTCAGGAGTTGTTCAGGAGGAAGTGCCTATAGTGAAGGATTATCTGGATGTATTTCTAGAGGAGCTACCAAGCATGCCGCCGGATCGAGACATTGAGTTTTTGATAGAGTTGTTGCTAGGCACCAGACCGATATCGAAGAGACCATACCGGATGCCTGCAAATGATCTGGAGGAGATTAAGAAGCAGATTAAGGAGTTATTGGAGAAAGGTTACATTCGATGAAGTTCGTCACCATGGGGAGCACCAGTGCTTTTGGTTGAGAAGAAGGATGGATCTTTGAGAATGGTTGTTGATTATCATGCATTGAATGAAGTGACGATCAAGAACAAGTACCCACTACCGATGATCAATGATTTGTTTGACCAACTGCAAGGAGCTAAAGTATTCTCCAAGATTGATCTACGATCAGGATACCACCAGTTGAAGATCTGAGAACAGGATATACCCAAGACAGCCTTCACCACAAGGTACGGGCTATATGGGTACATGGTTATGTCATTTGGATTGACTAACGCCCCTGCCTATTTCATGAGTATGATGAATAAGGTGTTCATGGAGTTCTTGGATAAGTTTGTTGTGGTGTTCATTGACATAATCTTGGTATACTCGAAGAATGAAGAGGAGCACACAGAGCATTTGCATTTAGTTATCGAGAAGCTCATGGAACATCAGTTGTATGCCATGTTCAACAAGTGTGAGTTTTGGTTAAAGGAAGTTGGATTTCTTGGCCATGTTATATCAGGAGAAGGTATAGCAGTGGATCCTACCAAGGTTCAGTCTGTCACTGAGTGGTTGGCACCCACCTTAGTTGGAGAGATCCGCAGTTTTCTTGGACTCACGGGATATTATCGGAGATTCATTGAGAATTTTTCTAAGATTGTGAAGCCCATGATGGAGTTGCTGAAGAAAGACACTAAGTTTAAGTGGACAGAAGAATGTGAGGCAAGTTTTCATGAGCTGAAGAAATGTTTGGTTACAACCCCAGTGCTGATTCTGTCGGATATACGCAAGGATTTCCAAGTGTATTGCGACGCTTCTCGCTTAGGAATTGGAGGTGTACTCATGCAAGACGGAAGAGTTGTTTCATATGCCTGATGTTAGCTTCGACCGCAGGAGTTGAATTATGTCACACATGATTTGGAGTTAGCAGCTGTAGTGCATGCACTCAAGACCTGGAGACATTTTCTTATTGGAAACCGTTGTGATGTGTACACGGATCACAAGAGTTTGAAGTACATTTTCACATAGAAGGAGCTGAATCTCAGGCAAAGGAGATGGTCGGATCTTATAAAGGATTGTGACATGAAGTTGCATTATCATCTAGGCAAGTCCAATGTCGTAGCAGACGCTTTGAGCCAGAAGAGTTATGCCAATACCCTCATAAGCGGGGGATTACCAAAGGAGTTAGCCGAAGATCTCAGGGAGCTACGTTTGGAGATAGTCCCACAGGTTTTGTCATAGCAATGGAAGTTCAGTCAACATTATTGGGAAATATTCAAGAAGCTCAGAAGGATGATAAGGAAATTGCGGAGATAAAGAAGAAGATGCGCAAGGAAAAGCCAAGGGTTTTCGTGAGGATGAGCACGACACCTTATGGTTGGAGGACCATGTTTATGTACCCAATAATGCAGAGATCAGGAAGTTAATACTTCAGGAAGGTCATGACTCGCCATACTCGATACACCCTGGAAACACCAAGATGTATTTGGGTTTGAAGGAGCATTTCTGGTGGACAGGGATGAAGAAGGATATTGCCGAGTATGTAGCCGTATGTGATGTATGTCAAAGAGTGAAGGAAGAACATCAGAAGCCAGCTGGATTACTGCATGCTATGCTGATACCCGAATGGAAGTGGGATAAGCTTGGCATGGATTTCATCACCGGATTACCTAGGACCCGATCGGGATATGATACTGTCTGGGTAGTAGTGGATCATTTGACCAAAGTGGATCACTTTATCCCAGTGAAAACTACCTAGACGAGTGCGAAGTTGGCCAAGATATATATGACTAGGATCGTGTGTCTGCATGGAGTTCCGAGGACCATTGTATCAGATTGAGGGACCCAGTTTACTTCGACGTTTTGGAATGAGCTGTACCAGACCTTGGGTACCAGGCTAGAGTTCAGTACAGCCTTTCATCCACAGACAGATGGACAGACCGAGAAAGTCAATCAGATTCTGGAGGACATGTTGAGAGCTTGTGCGCTGGATTATGGATCTAGCTGGGATGATAATTTGCCCTACGCGGAGTTCTCATACAACAACAGCTACCAGGCTAGTTTGAAGATGGCACCTTTCAAAGCTTTGTATGGAAGGAGGTACAGCACACCGTTAATGTGGGATGAAGTTGGAGACCGTCAGTTGTTTGGACCAGATTTGATCAGAGTCTGAAGAGAAGGTTAAGTTGATTCGAGATAGACTGAAGGTAGCTCAGTCCAAACAAAAGAGTTATGCAGACTCAAAACGCAAGGAGGTAGTCTATGAAATCGTAGATAGAGCATATCTTCGTGTGTCACCTCTGCGAGGAGTTAAACGCTTTGGAGTTAAGGGAAAGTTAGCCCCGAGATTTGTAGGACCATACCGAGTTTTGGAACGTATGGGAGAAGTGGCCTACAAGTTGGAGTTACCCGAAGGACTGTCAGGAGTTCATGATGTGTTTCACGTTTCTCAGTTGAAGAAGTGCCATGCTGAGATGGCCGATATTCCTCTGAGAGATACAGTGCCCCTAGAAGCAATTCAGTTGGATAGTGATCTGACCTACGAGGAGAAACCAGTCAAGATTCACGAGTTTGCCACACGAGTCACATGCAGCAAGCTTATCAAATTTTGCAAAGTTCAGTGGAGCCATCATACCGAGGATGAAGCCACCTGGGAGCGAGAGGAAAACCTATGGATAGACCACCCACACCTATTTTCTAACCAACCCGAATCTCGAGGGCGTGTTCATCTTAAGGAGGGTAGGTTTGTAACATCCCAAATTTTCAATCTGGAATGTTATACATAGGTCATCATATGCATATCATATTTTATTTGCAATTTGGGTTTTGATCCTAGAAATTCTAAGCGACTCAAGGACCCACGGAGAGAGTTGGGCATTTTGTTTATTTTCATATTTGAGTTTTTCTCAAATATTGAAAAGAGGATCATTTTGGTTTTAATTATTTTTCTCTCCAAAATATTTCCAATATTAAAAATAAAAGAGAGGAGGTAAAATGACTTCTCCAAAATAAATGAAATATTGGATGAAAAATGTTAAAATCAAATAAATAATTTTATTTGGATTTTATTTGTTATTTTATTTGAATTAGAAAAAATATGCATTTTTCAAAATTGCATTTTTAGGCCAAGAAAATGTTCACTTTGTTCTAAATATTTTATTTAGACGGTGAAAATTATTTTTGGCATTTTTAGAAAAAAAATTATTTAGGATTTTTACTTTTCAGCGGAATTTAGTTTTTCTATTTAAAAAAAGCCACGCGCCCGACTGGGCCAATGACCCAGCCGAGCCGGGCCAAACCCACCAGCGTCGCCGCCTCCCGCAGCCGTGTGAGCGCCGAACTCCCACCGGAGTTCGGGTCGGCCTCGGCGTCCGTGCCCCCTCCCGCAAGACGCCGCCACCCCCGCCGCCTCTCACCACCACCGCCGCAGCAAGCAGTAGCAGCCGCCGCCGCTGCTGCCACAGCCCGCCATCGCCGCCGCTCTGCCGCGCCGCTCCGCCCCATCCGCGCCGGGCCAAGCCCACCGACGCCACTGCCTCCCGCAGCCGTGCGAGCGCCGGACTCCCCCCGAAGTGCGGGTCGGTCTCGGCATCTGTGCCCCTTCCCAGCAAGACGCCGCCGCCCCCGAGGACTTTATAACCCGCGCCACCCCTGCCGCCTCTCACCACCACTGCTGCCGCTCTACCGCGCCGCTCCACCGCCGTCGCGTCACCCCACTGCCGCAGCTCGCTGGAGCTGCCGCCCCGACCGAAGCCGCCGTCGCTGTTGACCGATACGGAACCGCCCGGTTCGCCGGTTCTTCCGTTTTTTCGGTTTTAGATCTAGGTCGGTTTTTTTAGGATTAGGGTTTTTCTCGGTTTTTCTTGGTTTAGTTCCAATCCACAATCGTTCGTTCGTTTAGACATAATAACGAAAGAATTTGTTCGTTTTCCTCTGTTAGCGGACATTCGTCCGATAGATTTTTCTTTTTCTGTTTTATTTTCGCCAGGGACCTATCCGTGACTATTTTTATCGCTGATTAGCCCCTGATCTTCAAACCCTCGCAACTTTTAAACCGTTCATCCAAGTCCAGTGAAACCAACGCCAAAATCTTCGTCTCGAAGTTCTCTTTCCATATAATCAACTTGAAATTTAAAATTTGGTTGCAAGCAGATTTGCATTCGAAGTTCTTTTGACCGTAGTTTTAGTTCCGTAGCTCTGATTTGATTGATTATTTTTGCAAATCGAAGCTCTTCAGTTAAAATTTCAGATTGGATCTTCTTATTTGAGTTTTACCCTTGCATCTTTGCTTGAGTGCTTATGTATGCTATTGTTTGTTTGCGATAGAATTCCCGAGTGCGAAGCGTGCTACTATAAGTCTCTACGATTGATCATACCCCCTTTATTACCCAGTTTTTATGCATTAGTTTCAATCCTCAAACAATGCATTATTAGGATGTGATTAACATGTGGGTATTGGGAAGTAGATGATGAGGTAGAACCTATTGCCCTTTTGTTATCAAACCTTGGGAGTTACATCTACGTCATGCTTAGATTGCGTTGCTATGCTCGTAGACATGGTTTGGTTTGAGTGATCCATGACAGATGTGAGATTGTTAATTAATGGTAAACTTAAGGTGGCTACTTAAATACACATCTGGGTGGATTGGTTGCGGGCACCTGGGGATATACCAGTGTTGTCCTTTGGTTCGCCACCCAGGGTCAAAGGGATCATAAGATTATTCTTGCTAGAAACTTCCGTGTGCAGCCACAAGCTATTATGGGCTCTAGCATAGTTGAGTATGTTGTAGGAACTCTTTCAGTGGTAGACTAGAAAATGTAGGGGATGTAGGTTGGTACTGTCTACCCAGAGTAAAGAGTTAATGTTTCTGAAAGACTGTGTCTCGGTCATCCGTTTCTCAAACACCATGTAGTGCGAGAAATCCAACGAAGGAGATCGAGTCTTATGGGGAAAAGTGCGCAAACCTCTGCCGAGTGTACAAACTAAACATGGTTAGCCGCGTCCCCGGTTATGGACATCTTGAGTATTTGGCTCTTGGATTATCATGTTGATCTCATCACTGGAAATTAATTTGTTGGGTTATTAATTACTGTTTAATTGGGATTGAGATGGGGTTACCATTCTCAATGTTTTATCAACTACCATGATAGTTAAACAAAATATATTCCTTTGATGTAGGGAAAAATTGGCTTTTGGCAAAAATATCATAACCATAGAGCCTCCACCAGCCATATATGCATGTAGTGATAGCATTTACCTGTTCATTCACTACTAGGAAAAGGGCTATAGATAGGATTGATACTAATGGTGCACCATGGAAGCAGTGCGCCACTACTATATACTAATGGCGCACCGGTTGGTGATGCGCCATTAGTGTGGAAGACACTAATGGCGCACCAGAAACAGGGTGCGCCACTAGTATTAAATTATTTTTTTCCATTTTTCCATACATACTAATGGCGCATCAGGTCGAAGTGCGCCATTACTAGTTCTAAGTAGTAATGGCGCACCAAGCAGACAGTGCGCCATTACTATAAAAAAATTATTCTTTTTTTTGCAAAACTACTAATGGCGCGTCGTTTCACAGTGCGCCATTACTAGTTTAAACTAGTAATGGCGCACTATTACCCGGTGTGCCATTAGTATATATATATATATATATATATATATATATATATATATATTTTACTTTTTTGCAAAACTACTAATGGCGCACCACCTGCGGGTGAGCCATTAGTGACCAGGGTTACTAATGGCGCATTTGCTGGTGGTGCGCCATTAGTAACCTGGGACCCCAACAAGATATTTTGGACAGCCCCACACCTACCCACTCACTTTCCCCACTTCATTCCCTCCACCTCCTTCTCCAAGGTTTCGGCCATCTTCTCCACAACAAGATATTTCGTACAATGACCGAGGCCAACTGAGGACGGACGGAGATATACTCAAAGAGCACAACTCATGTTTCACGCGTTGGTTCAAGCAGAAGCTTCTGTCGTACCCTTTACATGAAGATTCTTCCGCGGAAGAACAACTCATATTCGCCTTGTCACAGGGCGCCGAGCACAACCTGATGACCTGTGAGGCGTACAATATCAATGGTACACATTCTACACCGAGGACAAGGACATGAAGAGCGATGGTTATCGGAACTCCGGGGTAACAATGGAATCCTACACCGGTAACGACAAGGACAGATACTACGGAAGGATCGAGGAGATCTGGGAGCTGAGCTACGCTGGAGAGAAGGTCCCGATGTTCCGTGTCAGATGGGCCAAGAGCGTCCTAAAAGAAGACCGGTATTTCACCACCATGGTTATACCCGAAGCCAAATCCAAGACCGCGGGCGCAAACGTCACCACGAAAAATGAGCCATGGGTACTGGCTTCCCAAGTGGACCAATGCTTCTTCATTACCGACCCGTCAAAGCCCAGTCGTGTTGTCGTGAGGAGAGGCAAAAGGAAGATCATCGGAATGGATGGAGTAGCCAATGAGCAAGACTTCGACAAGTATGGTGACCCGAAGATCAAACATGACGACGACGATGAAGTAGCAGCACACACCACAAGAAGAAGCAGGACCACCCTACCTAAAGGACGTCCGTTCCACAGAAGAACTCCATTTGCGAAAAAGAAGGGCAAGAAGATTGTGAACAGATAGCTAGCTAATCGATTGTATTTAAATCGTAGTCTTCATTTCTCGATTGTATTTCATGGGCACTTTTTTGATATCATGAATATTTTTAAATTTCATGGGCACTTTTTGAATTCATGAGGACACTTGATCTCGATCCCCCTCCATCTAGATCTCGATTCCCCCTCCATCTCGATCTCGATCCCCCTCCATCTCAATCCCACCCGCACCCTCCCCCGCTAGCTCCACTGCCGCCGATGACCCACCGTAACCCTCCCCTGCTCCACCGCCGCCGATGAGCACCCGCCCCCCCGCACCCTCCCCCGCTCCACCGCCCCCAACGGGCACCCCCCGCACCCTCCCCCGCTCTACCGCCGCCGCTGATGATATTTTCAAGTAACAAATTTGAACATATTTTTTAAAAAATTATTACTGTTTTTATAAAAAAATATTACTGTTATGATTTAAACAAGTTTGAACATATTTAAACACAAATAAATATCAAAAACAGCATTTAAAATGCATAAAAAAATATTGGGGAGCCTAGGAATCGAACCTAGGACCTCCTGGTGTGTGTGTTGCGTGCTGACCAGTCGGGCTAGTGGGTGGGTTCTGTTCTAGATAGGGTTAGGCTGTAGATATGGTTAGTGGGCTAGATTAAAACAAAATTCTAATGGCGCACCGAGGGGAGGTGCGCCATTAGAATAGTCATACTTATGGCGCACGGCTGGGTGGTGCGCCATTAGAACCGTCCCCCTAGCTATCCTCCCTCTCCCTCGCCAGATCCCCTACGACCCTCTCTCCCTCGCCACCAGATCCACCCGCACGCTGCCCCGACCCACGACGCCGCCGCCCCGACCCTCACCGGACTCCACCCCCGCCGCCCCCGCCCCCCCCCCCCCCGCCCCCACCCTCGCCGCCCCGACCCTCTCCGGACTCCTCCTTGCCGTCTGCGCCTTCTTCCACCTCCGGCCACCGCGGCCTCACCGTCTGTGGAGGTATCTGCTCGACGGACGCGCTCCTCGACAGTGGCGCGAGCCTCCCCGCGCGGCTGCTGCTCATCGACGACGGTTAGTCTCTGTCCCTCCCTCCCTCTCTCCCCCACTCATCCCCATGCCACCACGGGGTGGCGACCTAGGGTTAGGAGCAGGAGCTCGCCACCGCCGCCTCGTCGTGCCGCTACTGCAGCTTCTTGCGGCTGCCTTTCCCGCGCGCTCGTGTGCGGACGCCGGGCCCCACATGCTCGTGTGTTGCCGCCGCCGTCATGCGGCTGCTGCTTCTTGTTGTCAATTTGCTGCCATACCTTCAATTCCTGCCATGCTTATCTTCAATTAACCATAGGGTTCCTAAGGTTTCTCAGATAGAGATATAAGTAATGGCCATTATAGATAGATGCGTGCAAATCACATGTTGTTAAGATTTCCATACATGTAGCTACCATTTGGTCATACAAATTGGTGCTCCTGCATATTGTTTTTGGTCCTTATAAATTGTTCAGTAGTGTTCCTGGAGGATGACTAAGGAATTAGTGCTCTGTTATGATGCTTGATTGAATTGTCGAACTACTATCCTATGTATTAGTACTGATTATTTGGGTCCTTATCCTTGCTTCAAAGGATGCTGGTAGGTAAATCGGTGGCCTTATTAACCATGCTACGCCATTGTTAGCTGTATTAGTACTGATTATTTGGTTAGCTGTAGTAGGAGAGTGCCTGCTGATTAGTGTTTATTTGCTTTTTTTTGGCGCTTAATTGAAGTAGTGTTAGTTCTGATCATGATTGTTGTGCTTATGGCTTTAGAAAATGATAAACTGTTTGAATCTGATAGGCAGGTGTCCTTTTAGATTTTGTTGGTAAATCTGTTTTATTCAATGGTTATTGACAGTAGATTATCATTCCTATTTTAGGAAGGTCTATTCCTGCAATATCATTGTTACCTTTTATTTGGACTACTACTGCTAGGACTTGCTCCAGATTTTAGGATTTCTTTTCTTTTAGGATTTATTTTCTTCTAGGACTAGGTTTTTATTATTTTTCTGTTGTGATTGTTTTTTGAGCTCTTTCTTTTTCATTTCCTACTATCCTTATCCTAATTATCTTAAATTGTTATGATGTGTGTAACAGGATTAGATCTTGGATTTGCTAGTGGACTTTGGGAGTTTCTTAGCCAGCTTGGTGACTCCATATTTTTCACTATTTCAGCAAGTCTTTTGTAAGCATTAAACTTTCAGCACTACATTTCTATCTTATGTGTACATCTGTTTGCTTCCAATTGCTATATATGTATTGTTGTTACTAAAAATGATGAAGCTCCTGTCAATTGCTATACATATATATATATATATGTGTGTATGATGATCCTCCTTTCCTGCAGTAGTATAACTAGGATATAAAGCACATTGAACTAACAATCTTGTATGGTGCCTAAACTACAATGATTCAGGAACATCAGATGACTCGAGGGTTGCAGTACATGGAATGCATTCGAAAATGCAGCCAAAACCTGATATATACCAAAAAAGATTGTTATATTCCTCCCTGGTACAATAAATAATAAACTAAAATAGTTCCTGGTACAAAAAGAATAAACTATACATAGTTAATTTCTTCTCTTCAGCATCTTTCTGAATGACCCTAATTGTCACTGAAAATATCTGGACAGATTGAAAACAATTTAACTTCAGTACTTCAAGTAATTTGCATGAAAGATTTTTGAAGTCCAACTTCTGAATCCAGAATTTGATTAGTTCCATAAATTTGTATGACCACAGATTTAGAAAATTTTCAGAGATATGTATGACCAAAGATACAGTTCAGATTTGATTACTTCCATAAATTTGTATGACCAAATATATATTTTAGATTTGTATAGTTTCAGAGATTTGTATGACCAAAGATACAGTTTAGATTTGAATTGTTTCAGAAATTGGTATGACCAAAGATGCTATTGTATATAAATGGGCTGCTGTAGAACTGTTCTTCATCTTTACAGTGCTATTGTATAGAAATATGCTGAATTTTCTGCTCTGATTGTTGCTCAAAGAAATTTAGCAAAAAATGGGGTCCTGGGAGACGCCGCTGCTGCTTGAGGCCCTTGAGAGGCCCTTCGTGTCGTGATGATTTTGCAGGTACCCCGAGAGGCCCTTGAGTTTGCCGGAATGTCGATTAACTTCTATTCCGGCAAATTCGGGTACTCCATATGTCCTATTTTTAGCAAAGGTCATGCTGAAATTTTCTGTGAATTTTAGCATGACTTTGCTAAAAATCGGACATATGAGGTACTTGCTACTAATGCATGGGCCGGGGTATCTTAGTACTTAATTAAGTAGGATCAACTGCCCCTTTATTCTTGCTGTATTAAACCATAGGTGGCAATAGAGCCAAGTGATTAGTGCCAAGTGATTAGGCCCAACCTAGGGTGCCTCGGCATCGATAAACCCTAAATGGTGAAAACTTAACTTGGCTGCCCCGGATGCCTCGGTGTCGATGAGAACCTAAATGATGTACGCTTAGGCTTTTAGGGTGCCTCGGCGTCGACAAACCCTAAATGATGAAAGCTTAGGCTTTTAGGGTGCCTCGGTGTCGACAAACCCTAAATGATGAGACCATGATCTTGTTCCTTGACAATAACCAACTTTTGACCAAACTTTTTTCCTATTTAGAGCGAAACATGGCCCACAACGATGAGGCCGGTGGTTCGGGCGGCAAGCAATTCTGGGAGCTGTCCCAGGAGATGGAGGAACAACCTCACCGCTATGAGGACGCCGCGGAAGACACCGATCCTGATTACACAACCCCTAGTGGCGTCGGGGATGACACCACTGATGGTGCCGCCGAGGATGCCACCACTGATGATGGCGGCGCACACACAGATGGCAGCCAACCGAAGAAGCAAAGGAAGGACCGGCGCCCGAATGCGCTCCGCACCGTCAAGGAGGAATTCACTCAAGTGGACTCCGACGGGAATCCAATGGAGCCCAAACATATAGTCAAGGGGTACTCGGTTCAGCTCGGGTGCATTCTCCGGAGCACCGTCTCGATCAACACCGAGAACCTTAGGCATAAGGACCGAGGGAATTTGCGCAACCTCCTCTTCACGAAGCTGCACGAACGATACAAGTTCCCCACCGAATTTGAAAACACACGCCTCTCAGGGAATAAAGTGAACAGTGCCGCCCTCACGAAGATGAGCACGGCCCTGTCTACTTGGAAAAGCGCGGTGAAGAGAATGATTGATAAAGGTGATAGTTATGAGAAGATCAAGGCGAAATATCCTTTGATGAGCGAAGATGAGTACAAGGAGTTCAAGATCAAGTGCGAGAGCAGTGCAACCTCCGAATCAAGTCAGTGGGGGAAAGAAATGCGGGAGTTGAACTTAGGGGAACACAAACTCGGTCCCAGCGGTTACAGAGTGGCGGAGCCTATATGGGACAAGGAGGACGCGGAGCGTGCCAAGCAAGGCCTACCGCCCCGCTTCGAGAAATACAGCGGTGACAAGCAGACCAGGAACTATGTCAGGGCCCGGTACAAGGAGGACCCGATAACAAAGGAGCTTACCACGGATCCGAAGACCAGGGCGCTTGAGCTTCTTCTGGTAAGGAATACACCCCCGCGTAATTAGCTCCATATGGTTGCACTCTAATTAATCCCCAATATTTCTAAATGGTTCACGTTCCTTTCGCAGGACACTGAAAGCAGTAGCGCGGGGTCGTCTAAGAGCTCCCCTTTCGACACCCCTTTAAATAGGGCGTTGAACGTAATGAAAAACAAGGATAAGCTCACTAAGCCGACGTCAGCTGGTCGTGTGGCCGGCAAAGGCTTGTCCACAAAATGGGGGTCATACTATACCGCTGGTGTGCGGAAGGAGAAAAAGACCAGCTCGGAAAGCCAGACGCGCGAGGTTGAAGAACTCAAGGCACAAGTGGTGCAGATTCCGGAGCTTGTCCAAGAGCAAGTGCAACAACAACTTGGAACGACGCTCAACGCCATGGTGCCTACGTTGATTCATGGGTTGATGACGTGGATTGCGGGCGGCCAACAGGGGCCTCCCCCGGTTCCCAGCTTCATGGCCAGCAACTCGCACAGCGCGCAGGCGGCTCCATTGGTGTCTCCGGCGGCGCCATTGGTGTCTCCGGCGGCGGCGCCATTGGTGTCTCCGGCGGAGGCGGTATTCGTGTCTCCGGCGCCGGCACGGGCATTGGAGCTTAATGCACCCGGGTGTACGCCGGCCGGCACCTCGCCAGCAAGCGCCCCCTCCATCAGTTGCACTCCCACCGTTGGCGTTGACTCGACATTAGCCGAGCTCGACGGCATCACGGTAACTAAGCCTCTCGGCCGATGACTTCATCTCCTTGCCTTTGACTGGGCATCCCTGATGCCCTGTACATGTTTTCACAGGGCACCGCCGACGTTCCTTGCACTCTTCTGCACTTCGTGGGCGCCGAGTTGGTCGATGTCGCCAAGGGCAGAATCGTTCAACCGGGCAACCCCATGTTCCACGGTAATCTGATGCCTCCCACAATGTATAGGGTTGAAGTGGTTCGGGTGCTGCCAGGCTGCGATGAGTTGTTACCTCCGATTCGACCCGCTGGGGCCAATGAAGAAGATGAGATGACCCTCAGGACCTGCGTAAACTGGCCCCTGCTTTATCCGAAGAGCCAGATTCGTTTGGGGGCGGGGTACACCACCCCACAGACAAGACCGCCAGTTGTGCCGGCGCCAAGCGATGACAAGAACGCCGCAACGCTACCGGACCTGCCGGACATCCCTATGGCACAGGATCCGGACGGCAACGACAACGACTATGGTACATTTACCAAAGTTGATAAATACTTTGCCGAACATGGGTACGCTGACGAGTTCTGCGGGCCTCTTTCTCAAGAACCCAACCAAGACGACCACGATCTAGCTGGTACGGCAGAGAAATCCAATTGCAACAGCCGTCGTCTGGCGTTCAGTTCTCAGGACACGCCTCCAGCTCCCGCCTTCACCGAGCCTCAAATAGCTGAGGTGCAAAATATAATCAACCCCAACACGCTCAAGAAGGCGGTCTGTGAGCAGAACTCGGTCCAATTACAGGAGATCAAGAAGAAGGGACGGAAACGAAAGACTAACAAGGGCGCCGGTGCGAGCCAGCCGGCACCGAGTTCGATCCGTGCTCAGGACGGGCCACCTTCACCTAAGGATATCTCGAGGAGGGTACATGTGGCGGGTAGGGCGATGCTACCGCCAAATATGCTGAATGCTGCAACCGGTGCTATGCAGAGTCTGCACGACAGTGTTCTTTCTTTGGAGAAGCGGCGTCTTAGAGAGAAGGATGTGGCATACCCGGTTTTCGTGGCCAAGGTGCCAGAGGGCAAGGGCTTTGTGGATGGCGACATCGGGGGTACGATCGTCCTGCGGTTTGATGACATCTTTGCTATGTTTAACCTTCATCCGCTGCACTACACCTTCGTTCGGCTGTTTTCGCTGAGTATGGAGATGCGGATCATTAGAGACAAGACCCCGGACATCGTGATAGTCGACCCCTTCTACATGCGTGCCAAGCACTTGAGCAGCGCTGGGGACCGCCAAGTTGCGAGTTCACACCTCGAAGGCGTCATTCTGGCAAACCCAGATAAGGATAACTTCCTTGTGGCTTACTTTCCCGAGTAAGTCATCCCTTAACCGCCCCGTAACATATGATTTCTTAGATTTCGATCGTTCTTTTTTTTCTAACATTCCGTGTTCTGTGCAGTGACACACATTGCACACTCATCCTCTTAAGCCCGAAATATTCCATGGCCACGTATTTAGACCCGAACCGTAACTCCAAGATAGACTACACAAATGTCAAGAAAGTTCTTGATGATGTTCTCCCCGCCTACGCCAAATCTGGAGGCACCTTCACCAGGGCAGTTCGTAAGTACGGCAAGCACATGTTCTCACACAATACGAAGTTCTGCTGCGTCAAGCAGCCGCCTGGCGGTCAGAAGGATGCCTACTACGCCCTCCATCACATGCGGGCGATCGTAAGGGACCATCATCAACTTCTGCTACCAGATAATCTCAAAGATTGGGCCGCGAGCTTGTCGGCAGTCCAGGACGCGGACCTCAGACAAGAATTCTTTCGCATCCAGTCGGAGTTTGCGGACATCATCCATCAAGATGTCCTTCATACCTCGGGGCAGTTCTTCCTCAGATATCAACCGTCCAACAGTGAGATAGATGAAATGCTACAAATGCAGGGTGACAACGACCGCGATTTCATGACCATCACGACAGACGGCGGCTTCATCCACGTTCCTGTCCGATGAGTCGAGTCGAAAGTAGTGATGTGTAGTTCTGAAACATTGATTGGCTCATGTTGTAATTATACTTTAATGAATTCGTATGTCTCTTTGGTTTGGACAGTCGTTCAACTTAGATGTAATCGATGCTATTTATTAGTAGGACCATGAATCGTGCTATTAATGTCTTGCTTTTCTCTTCCGATCCTTTTGTTGCATACTTACATATTGCTTATGTATTGTCTGTTGTTTGGCTTGTGCATAGAGATGCCGTCGTATGTCGTGTACAAGGGTAAGGTTCCCGGAGTCTACGACGACTGGGAGGAGTGTCGGAGACAGGTTCACCGTTTCAGCGGTAACAGTTACAAAGGGTACACCACTAGGGCGGAGGCCGAATGTAGATACGCCCGCTATCTAGAGGGAGAGAGGAGGGAGCGTTGGAGGAACCGGATGAAGACCAGTTTGATCGCGATGATGCTCATCGTGATGACCACAGCTCTCTTCTATGTGATGGTAGTTTAGATGATCGATATCGACTTGTAATGTGAAGGCAAACTCGATACTCGCGGTCTTGAGACTTGTAGTGTTTTATCTTTGTTCGGTCTTTTGAATTCGGAGACTAATATGATGAATTGTATTCAGAGACTAATCTTCTATTTGTATTCGATGAATCTGATGTTACTGTGTGTTGCTGTCTATATTCTATCCAATAATATATTTTGTAACTTGTGCAAAATCAGAAAATAAAAAAAAACCTAATATTCATACTAATGGCGCACCACACAAGACACTAATGGCGCACTGTGATCATCACACTAATGGCGCATTAACTGCTGGTGTGCCATTAGAATGCCAAAGCACATGGGTACATATGGCCCCCTGGGAGGCATTCTAATGGCGCACTGTAGGCTATACTAATGGCGCACTACCTGGTGCGCCATTATAACACCAGATACTAATGGCGCACCGGTGGTGCGCCATTAGAATTTAATTCTAATGGCGTGATGCCAGTGGCGCACCGTTAGTGCGCCATTAGAAGGCAAATTCCGTGCGCCACTAGCATGCCTTTTCCTAGTAGTGATTGGTCAACTGTGTTATATTGACAGCATATTCCATGTGCTGACCCATTTCGGGCTGCAACATATCATGTTGCAGACTTTTCAGATGAGGAGTAAGGTGCACTAGGTCGTTGTCGTGCACTCAGCTATGCTGTTGGAGTTGATGGACTCACTTTATCTTCCAAGCCTTCCGTTGTTATCTTATTTAGATGGCCTTAAGCCATATTATTGTATTAAGTTCTCTTTTGAGACTATCATTGTAATAAGTGTGTGATTTCTACTCTGTTATAAATCCTTCAAAGTACTACATGTGTGTCAGCATTACCGATCCAGGGATGACACTTATGCATAGAGATTTGACTGTTCGAGGTCACATCGCTACATATTTACCTTAATTTTGAGAAACAAGGTATCAATCCAGTAGGAGATACACACAAGTCTCCAATCTATGCACCTACACAAACAATCAAAAACCTGCACCCAACACGATAAAGGGGTTGTCAATCCCTTCATGGTCACTTGCAAGTATGAGATCTGATAGAGATAGATACAAAAGATAACTAAAATGTAAAACAAAGTGAAAATAAATATATTGCAGCGAGGTATTTTGGGGTTTTTTGGTTTATAGATATGAAAATATGTAATGGAAAATAGACTCGGGGGCCATGGGTTTCACTAGAGGCTTATCTCCTGGAGGGAAATAATATGGTGGGTGAACAAATTACTGGTTATGACGATATCCAAGGCAATGATTATGAATACAGGTATCATGTCTATGTCAAGTAGACCGACTTTTGCCTGCATCTACTACTATTAGTCCACACATCGACCGCTATCCAACATGTATCTAGAGTATTAAGTTCATAAGAATGGAGTAATGCCTTAAGTAAGTGTTTGACACGAGAAATAATAAAAAATAACGCGGGTTATTGTATTATTATCTCTCTATGCTCCAAGGGAAAATAAACGTTGCGGGCTTGCCAGTGTACTAATACACAAATAAATATAGGGAAACATGCACTTTATTAATCTCTCATCGAAGAAACAAAAATACAAGACCCTTTACATATGCGCTGTGTGGCCTACTAGCGCGGCCAGCCTGACTGTAGCGATTGCGGTCTCTTGGTTCTCGGGGCCTCGGAAGGCTCCTGGTTAATTACTCTCACGTGTTACTCTGCGAGACACCTCCGATTAAGCCATGCAGTCATCTTCGTCATCTGCACCTTGCATTCTACATGCATGATGATGGTGGTGTGTGGGCAGCGGTAGAGCCCGTGTCTTCGTCGGTACACACGCAGCTCAGAACATGGCTTTGTGCTAGCCACGTCCTCCCTCGCCGTCACGCCTCGTCGGTCTTGGCGGCGATGATGTATTTAGGGTTAAAGTTGCATGGGTCCTGCTCAGCTCGAACTTCTAGACGACCTAGTGGACTCGTCGGGGTATGCAAGGGGTATGCCTCGCGGGAGTAAGTTGCTTAGGAGACCGGCGTCGGTGTAAAACCGTCGCACGCTGACATCGGCATGGCCGGTGTGGTTGGTGCCTCATCTCGGCTAGACGCCGAGTATTCGGCCGTCCATCAAGACAAAGGGCACCGCCTCAATGGGTCGTCGAAAGGTGGTGTGTTGGAGACTGCGTCGCCTTGGTTGGTGCTACGCCAAACGGTGACCTGTACGCCGACGACACCATGGACATGTGCGCCAATGGCCTACCCGCCGAGATGGGTGCGCTTGACTTGATTGGACGCCAAGTCTATGGCAGTTCGCTTTATTAGGGGGCACCGCCTGGCGAACTTGTGGATATAGATGATCATAGTGGTTGTGCCGCCTCGTATTAGCCAGACGTCGTCTTGATTGTTCTGCTAGGACAAAGGCGCTGGCTCATGGGGTCGATGAACGGTGGCGTCATAGAGGTCGCGTCGCCTTGGCAGGTGCTACACCAAAGGGTGAGCTATACGCCGGGGATGCCATGGACATGTACATCGGAGAGACATGTTCGTCGAGGACCTGTCCGCCATGGTCGGTGCCTCATCTCAGCTAAACGCCGTATTCAGTGGTTTGCCGAGACAAGTATCACACCAAGACCTGTATGCCAGGACCTGTCCTCCATGGTGGGTGCACCTTCAAAGGTGGGACCGGTCTCGGGATGCATCGTTGTGAGCACCGGTTCTGCCACGTCTCTCTTCCGAGAAGCAAGACATCCGACCTGTGCACCGTGATCGGAACGGCATGGACCTGTGCATCGGAGAGACCTGTTCGCCATGGACTTGACTTGGGCTACATCATCGCGAGCTCCTGTTTCGCTATGTCGTCTCCTCTGGGAAGCAAGATACCCGACCTATGCACCGTGATCGGCACATCATGCACCTTTGCACCGGAGAGACCTATTCGCCTTGGACTTGACTCGGGCTACACCGTCGTGAGCTCCAATTTTGCCACGGAGTCTCCTCCGGAAAGTATGGTGCGAGACTTGTACGCCGGTTCCCGTTCGCCATGAACATGTTCACCGTGGACCTGTTCGTTGTAGTCCTTTGCGTCAGAGAGACCTGTTCGCCAACCACACGTAGTCCACCATGGTTGAGCACCGTAGCCGATCGCTGAGCAACCTGTAAGAGACAAGAATAGAAAGAGAGCGCCCAGCGGCCACAACCATCGTGTGTCTCCTGCCCTTCGTCGTCAGCGTGTTGCGGCTGCCGCGTCACCGCCGTGTTTCCTTGCGCATGGTGTGAAGGTGTTGTTGCTGCACCTGTTGGCACACGCGCCACCGCCTTGAACACATCTCGCCCTCAACACTGCCTCCACGGGTGCGTCTCGTCGTTGACGCCGCCGCCACGGACGCGTTTCCTCTGTGTGCGATCTCTGTTTCTGCGTGTGTGAGTTCCCCCTCCTTCTGGCCTTCGGGTTCTTCTCAACGCCGTTGCCATAGGTGTGTCGCCTTCTCTTCTCTGCGTACATGAGTCCAACGCCACCACCGTGTACACGTCTCCTTCCCAATGAAACCTGGTAAGAGAAAGATAATGAAAAAAAGACCGTGCTACTATTGCACGAGCGCATGCTTGCTGTTGCTTGTGCATGCACTGCTGCTGACTTCCTGGGCGACGTCCTCGAGTGCACCGCCATCATCTTATCGGTGTGATCGTCTCCATGATGCACTCCACTCCTTCCCTAGAGGTGCGTGAGTCTTCAATCCGGCGCGTCGTGGCCGCCGCCGCGTCCCTTCTCCCCTCTGTTCGCCGCCGCGACGGGCGCGTCTCCACTTCGTGCCCTGCTTGGGGTTGTTTCCTTCCTGCCCGGTCGAGCACTTCTGCCTTTATTTATAGGCGTGGAGAGATTAAGATTCCCCAGCCGAAGCTCTATACACGTCTGGGAGATTTACTTTCCTTTTTCTCTCGTGACGTGTCATGCAAGATGTTCGCTTGCCTATTGGGGGCATCCAAACCTTTACTTTCCAAATACTCTATTCGATTCCATGCATAACCAGCCTCGTACAAGCTCAAAGGTATTTTTTAGGATAGCTCAAAAGTATGATACACCCGATGCCAGCATATGCATCAAAGACGGTATTGTTACACCCGATGTCGGCATATGCATCAAAGACACGCGTGCCCCAATCCATAACAAGCGCGGCGGGTACTGTTCATGTATGTGCACGGGCGTGCCGGCCGGTATACTTGTATTTGGACACGTATTTGTACACACTTGACGTACGTGCATGGATGTATTTATTTATCGTGTTGGGCTAATTTTAACTAGCCGGCCATTAGCCCATTAACGTTCACTTTGGGCGAAGTGCAGTTCATAAGCCCACACACATGCAATATATGCGCCATGCACATGCAATATAGGTGGGTACACATAGGCACATCTTGCTCATGTGACCTAAACATTATTGGTACAAGTCACCATTTAGATAACTTTTTCTTCAAGTATCCTCCCTCCTTACTTTCATATTATTTGTAGTGCAAAATCTATTATTTTTAGTGCAAAATCTCATCGAACAAATGCCCCCTCATCGAGTTGAGCTTGAGTGCGAAGCAAATCGAGCTTGACTCGACGAATATTTATTTTGCTCTTGGCGCATGATTCATGTGCAGCCTAAAGCACCGCTTCATAGTTGACATGTCCATAACGACGTGTGTGCCATTCAGAAGATGATTGATTAGTACCAATGTTTCTTAGTGTAGGTATTGTCCATTCACATGTGTGTTCTTTAGGGAGCTTGTTGGATCGTAGAACGGGCACGATGTCAATCAATGAAGCAACCCTATTTCATCTTCATTCCATGGCGAAAAAACATGCCTTGTCGTGAAAACAAGAATACACAAAAATTACCAATCTCGTCGCGACCGCCGAGCTGCTGCAGTGCCAACCGACTTGATTGGAGGGTTTCACAGATTCACACTGGCCGCACTGGCGCGTTGCACTGCTCCCATGATCTCTTTGTGTTGATGTAGGCGAGGCATCGGTACACCATCGATAGCTCCCCTTCATTGAGCGAACCGTCACACCATCCATGGTGTGACAATTCTGGTGGTGCGCCGGGACGCCATCGGCCTTATGAATAATTGAGGGGTTGACGTTGCCCACATGCTTCATTGTTGTTGGAGATGGGGTTGCGGGGACGAATCAGATCCATCGTGAATGCATGCGTTGCCTTCTGGCACCCATCATGCGTGTCAGTGTAGACCATTGGTTGTCGGGCTATCATCGGTGTTGTGAGGGACGCATGGGTATTGCTGCACCCAAACACCCACGACGTAGTTCAATGTAGTGGTTGTTGTCTGAATGTCGTCGACGATGACAGGAAGTGTCTCTCCATGGCTGCAAAAGATGTTGGAGGAGCACGACTAGGAACACCAAACGAAAACAGGCGAAAAAGAGAGGGGGAAAAATGTTTGTGGGTTTTAAAATGTTGGCTTTCCCATTATACACCAGCTATAGGCGTGATATCCGAGAAGGCTACTGAAGGACTTGTCATTGGGAACCGTCGAAAGACCTTGACGATTGCAACTCAACAACTTAAATAAGCTTCGATGTACGAGTATGAAGACGTCGTGTTTTCGGATGCTTCCGAGAGGCAACGGAAATTCATACTCTAGCCCATCATCATACTGAGGACCCCCACAACTCAACATGCCCCCTGCCCACGCCCCATGAACCCAGAGACTTGGGTGTGATAAGTTCAGGGTAAATGGTTTTGGGACAACGGCTTAACGATTTTTCTTCATGCATATTGAGGGGTGGTGAATAGCTACCTCCCGCCTTCCTTCCAGTGGGTTCCTTACTACTTAGGACTGCTTGATTGCTTCTTGGACTGTTGGGATTTTCTTTCTTGAATTTGCTTCTTGAAATTTTGGAATTACATCTTATTGCTCGCGTGGATGATTGAGTGGTCGTGGACTTCACAGACTTGTTTTGACATTCGGCTCAAACTTCTTGGGGACTCTTCTTCCAGGATTCTTCGGGACCCACCTTGGGAACTTGGTAGGGAACTGTTCACCTCTGTGGACTAGGAAAAACCCTCTAGTACTTTATCTGGGGCTTCTGGTGGCACACCCCAGGGTTGCCATGTGACTACGCACCAAACCAACTTGTGTTGAGTCAGACAGCCTTCCATGATCTTTTCCTATAGTCTTCCCTGGAGTGCTAGTTTCTGTGAACACAAGGCATGCCGGGAAACAAGAAGAGCGTGGGGTCTCAATACTCAGAAGTGCCCAAGTAATCATCTCCGCTACCTCCGGAAGCATACACCTGGTACGTGTCGTGCATTGTGGGTGTAGGAACCGCTCCACCTGCAAATCGACACATTGTGCCGCCCTCCAACAGGTCCTAGGGTAGCCGAAACTTCAATCAATAGCGTAGATCGATAGGGGAAAGCCATTTTTTGTTGGACCTAATTCGTAAAAAAAATTGGGGAAAACTAGATATATCCATGAAATGCAAAGGAGAATGCACCATGGATCCGATAGCCCACAAAAAAAGTTTCGCCAATTAAAAACCGAAAGGCAACAAAAGAGGCAAAAATTTAAGAATTTCTTTTAGGAACCTTACGTTGATTGGGGGCATAGGTCGGACTCCATGGGAATCGATGAGCTGGTATGCTCCCCCATCATAGACTTGCTCGATGATGTATGGTCCTTCCCACTTTGGCTCAAATTTGCCCTTTGTCTTGTGTGTCACGATGATGGGCCGCCTAAGCACGAGGACCAACTCTCCTTTTTGAAAAATGTGTTGCTTGACGAGCTTGTCGTAAGCTGTCACCATATTCTGGCGGTAAAGCTCTAGGCTCTGTAGGGCATGAAGTCGCCCCTCTTCAAGGGCATCGAGCTCCTGGAACCGCAGTTGTACTTGTTCGTCTTTGGTGATCTCATCTTGATAGCCACACGCAAAGAGGGTAGCTGGACCTCCAATGGAAGGACCGCCTCACTCCTGTAAACGAGAGAAAATGGGGTTGCCTGTGTTGGGGTATGGATTGTAACGCGGTACGCCCACAAGGACTCGAAGAGACGGTCATGCCAGTCTTTCATGTTCCTTGTCACCGTCTTCTTGAGTATCTTGTTGGGTGTCTTGTTGAAGGCTTCGATTGCGCCATTGGCTTGGTGTAGATGGTGGGGATGTAGTGATGAAGTGAAAGGGAGAGCAGTATGTCCATCGCTCTGACTTTCCTTAGCCATATCCCTCTGTCCTGTTGCTGCCTGATGATGAAGTGGGTGGCCTTCACCTCGTCGGTGCCAGTCCTGGTGGTGTCCGCCTTGTCGCTGTCGGACTAGATGACTTGCCTTTACCTCGTCGGTGCCTGGCAAGATATGGATTTCTTCATCGGGAAAAGACATGTCGGTGGTGTACGGCTTCGCCTCGCTGGTGCTTGGGCAATGTTGTGGACGTGTGTCGTGTGGATGTTGGGGTAGATGTTGACGATGTTGCCACCTCAACGAGCAGCAAGACAAGGTTAGCATGAAACCATGCAAGGTGGCCTTGGACGGGCTTCGTGTCAGCAAAGGTGTAGAGATTGAGCTCCGCCTCAGTGGCGGTGTAGGAGGTGCGCCCGCCTTGGGTGAGCTCTGTGTTGGTGTAGATGTTGCAAGCCTTTAGGCGAGCTCTATGTCGGCGACAGGGTCAATGTTGCTCCCGCCTCAGGAAAGCTCCTTTTCCTATGGCGTAGATGGCGCCATTCCTGGGACGTGCTCTGTATCAGCAACGGTATGGCCGGTGCTCCGCCTCTGCGGCGGTGTAAATGGCACCGCACCTGGGGTGAGCTTGGCCGATGACGATGTAGGTAGTGTCCCCAACTTAGCATGTTCAACAACGTGTATTGCACGACACCTTGGGCGTGCTCCGCATCGACGATAGTGTAGACCCATCCCTGCCCGGGCCAAGCTCCATCTGGACGGTAGTGTCGGCCAAGCCCCGCTTTAGGCAAGCTCCACGTCGATGGTGGTGTACATGGCGCCTCAACATCGATGGGCTGCTTGTCGATGGCGGTGTAGGAGTCCAACCTTGGGTGTGCTCCATGTTGTGGTTGGTAGACAACGCCCCACCTCGGATGAGCTTCTAGATGGTGTAGAAGATGCTCGTCGTTAGGCGAGCTCCGTGCCGACCAAGATGCAAAAAGTACGCCATCCTTGCGTAGGATCGGAGGACATGTAGACGGCACCCAAGTTTATGCGAGCTCCCTGTTGGTGGTGGTGTAGAAGGTGCGCCGCCTTCGAGCTTGCTCCGCGTTGGTAGTAGTGTGGACGGCTCCCCACCTCGGGCTAGCTCCATATCGGCGGTGTAGATGGTGCTCTGCCTTTTGCAATACCTGTGTCGAAGGAGGTGAAAAAAAATCTCCCCTATCCAAGCTCCGTGACTACAGAGGTATATGGCGCCCTGCCTTGGGGGCGCTCCATGTTGATGGCGGTGTTGAAGCGCCCTGGCTTGTGGCACTCCATGTTAATGAAGGTATAGTCGGCACCCTATCTTGGGGCCACTCAAAGTCGGTGATGGTGTGGATGGTACCCGCCTTGGATGAGTGATGTATCACCTCAGGTGAGCTCCAGTTGGTGGCTGCATTGACGGCCCTTCACCTGGAGAGGACGGGGTGGCGGATGGTGTTAAGTGGACGATGCAGCCCTATACACCATCTCCTTGAGTTGTGGACGAGCTCCCCACCAAGGAAAGGGCACATGTCATGGTGGAAGTGTTTGCCATAGAGGGTCCTATGATCGCCACTGTTTGGGTGTTTAGGATTCCTCCGATCGTCTTCATGTGTTACCATCATTTAAAATGTGGGGGCATGTTAGGATGCCCCCTGCTCTAAGTGGCGAGTTGGTGAAGACTGTCGCTGATGCTCTCATGTTGAGGATTATAACTTCGAGATTGGCGCCTCATCCTACCTCACCCTGCATTAATGAAGTATTCGACGCTCCTTGATCATGGAGCCGCCTTTGGATATGGTTCATATGTTCCTGGAGTTGGCGAAGATCCACACCTTGAATCCTCGCCACCTGGTTTCATGCCTCACAGCACGGAACAGTGAACGTATTGCCGTTGGAGAGTGATCGCCATCAACCGCCGAGTTGTGGAGACATGGCGCCATGCACTTCTTCAAGTATTGTTGAGGTTGAGGAAGACTGTAGGGCCTTGCGATACTTCACCCTTGTTGTGCCATGGTGTTGGTGTTGGTGCCCCGAGTGTCTAGTCCGGCAGAGGTGTGGAGGGATGTCGCACTTGCCCGCTTGTTGGCGGCCCTAGTCCGGAGAGGTTGAGCTGCCTCCACATCTCCTTTCATGTATGCCCTTGTTAACTCCTTCAATAGGGCGTGCTCCTCAAACAATAGCTTGTGATGCTCCTTCGTCGCATTGGTGGCCTCCCTCCTTCACGCCTTCTTCGACCGCACATTTTGAAACTGCACAGGATCATGTGCTTGGTGCACGTAGACCTTCTCGCGCTCGACGATGACCATGGGCGGCAATGATTTGCAATGTACCATCACTAGGTATCAGTTGCCGTCGTGGGAGAATCCACCTGCATGAAAGGATTCTTACAAGTGAAGATCCTTGCAGCATGTTTGCACATTGGGAGATTGGCGAAGACGATTTAGACGACCACAATAAGCACAGATGGGAGGAGAACCATGTCCCATCGGGCGTGCCAATTTGTTTGACACGAGAAATAATAAAAAATAATGTGGGTTATTGTATTATTATCTCTCTACGCTCCAGGGGAAAATAAATGTTGCGGGCGTGCCAGTGTACTAAGTACACAAATAAATATAGGGAAACATGCACTTTATTAATCTCTCATCGGAGAAACAAAAATACAAGATCCCTCTACATATGCGCTTTGTGGCCTACTAGCGCGGCCAGCCTGACTGTAGCGATTGTGGTTTCTTGGTTCCCGGGGCCTCGGAAGGCTCCAGGTTAATTAAACTCACGGGTTACTCCGCGAGACACCTCCGATTAAGCCGTGCGGTCATCTTCATCGTCTGCACCTTGCATTCTCCATGCATGATGATGGTGGTGTGTGGGCAGCGGTAGAGCCCGTGTCCTCGTCGGTACACGCGCAGCTCAGAACATGGCTTTGTGCTAGCCACGTCCGCCCTCGCCGTCACGCCTCGTCGGTCTTGGCGGCGATGATGTATTTGGGGTTAAAGTTGCATGGGTCCTACTCGGCTCGGACTTCTAGACGACCTAGCGGACTCGTCGGCGTATGCAAGGGGTATGCCTCGCAGGAGTTAGTTGCTTAGGAGACCGGCGTCGGTGTAAAACCGTCGCACGCTGACATCGGCATGACCAGTGTGGTTGGTGCCTCATCTCGGCTAGACGCCGAGTATTCAGCAGGCCGTCAAGACAAAGGGCAGCACCTCACAGGGTCATGGAAAGGTGGTGTCTTGGAGACTGCGTCGCCTTGGTTGGTGCTACGCCAAACGGTGTCCTGTACGCCAACGACACCATGGACATGTGCGCCAATTTCCTATCCGCCAAGATGGGTGCGCCTCACTTGATTGGACGCCAAGTCTATGGCAGTTTGCTTTATCAGGGGGCACCACCTGGCGAACTTGTGGATATAGATGATCATAGTGGTTGTGTCGCCTTGTATTAGCCAGACGCCGTCTTGATTGTTCTGCTAGGACAAGGGCACCGGCTCACGGGGTCGATGAACGATGGCGTCATAGAGGTCGCATCGCCTTGGCAGGTGCTACACCAAAGGGTGACCTATACGCCGGGGACGCCATGGACCTGTACATCAGAGAGACCAGTTCGTCGAGGACCTATCTGCCATGGTCGGTGCCTCATCTCAGCTAAACGCCGTATTCAGTGGTTTGCCGAGCCAGGTACCATACCAAGACATGTACGCAAGGACCTGTCCGCCATGGTGGGTGCACCTTCAAAGGTGGGACCGGTCTCGGGATGCATCGTCGTGAGCACCGGTTCCGCCATGTCGTCTAATCCGGGAAGCAAGACATCCGACCTGTGCACCGTGATTGGAACGACATGGACCTATGCATCGGAGAGACTTGTTCGCCATGGACTTGACTTGGGCTACATCGTTGCGAGCTCCTGTTCCGCTATGTCGTCTTCTCCGAGAAGCAAGATACCCGACCTATGCACCGTGATCAGCACACCATGCACCTTTGCACCGGAGCGACCTATTCACCTTGGACTTGACTCGGGCTACACCGTCGTGAGCTCCAATTTCGCCACAGCGTCTCCTCCGGAAAGTATGGTGCGAGACTTGTATGCCAGTGTCCCGTTCGCCATGAACCTATTCACCGTGGACCTGTTCGTCGTAGTCCTTTGCGTCAGAGAGACTTGTTCGCCAACCACACGTAGTCCACCATGGTAGAGCACTGTAGCCGATCGTTGAGCAACCTGTAAGAGACAAGAATAGAAAGAGAGCGCCCAGCGGCCACAACCATCGTGTGTCTGCTGCCCTTCGTCGTCAGCATGTTGCAGCTGCCGCGTCACCGCTGTGCTTCCTTGCGCATGGTGTGAAGGTGTTGTTTCTGCACCTGTTGGCACACGCGCCACCGCCTTGAACACGTCTCGCCCTCGACACTGCCGCCACAGACGCGTCTTGTCGTTGACGCCGCCGCCACAGACGCGTTTCCTCTATGTGCGATCTCTGTTTCTGCGTGCGTGAGTTCCCCCTCCTTCTGGCCTTCAGGTTCTTCTCAACGTCGTTGCCATAGGTGTGTCGCCTTCTCTTCTCTGCGTACATGAGTCCAACACCACAACCGCTTACACGTCTCCTTCCCAATGAAACCTGGTAAGAGAAAGACAATGAAAAAAAGGTCGTGCTACTATTGCACGCGCGCATGCTTGCTGTTGCTTGTGCATGCACTGCTGCTGACTTCCTCGGCGACGTCCTCGAGTGCACCGCCATCATCTTATCGGTGTGGTCGTCTCCATGACATAGTCCACTCCTTCCCCAGAGGTGTGTGAGGTTCTTCAATCCGGCGCGTCGTGGCCGCCGCCGCGTCCCTTCTCTCCTCTGTTCGCCGCCACGACGGGCGCGTCTTCACTTTGTGCCCTGCATGGGTTTGATTCCTTTCTGCCTGGTCGAGCACTTATGCCTTTATTTATTGGCGTGGAGAGATTAAGGTTGCCCAGCCGGAGCGCTATACATGTCTGGGAGATTTACTTTCCTTTTTCTCTCGTGCCGCGCCATGCAAGATGTTCGCTTGCCTATTGGGGGCATCCAAACTTTACTTTCCAAATACTCTATTAGATTCCATGCATAACCAGCCTCGTACAAGCTCAAAGGTATTTTTTAGGATAGCTCAAAGGTATGTTACACCCGATGCCAGCATATGCATCAAAGACGGTATTATTACACCCGCTGCCGGCATATGCATCAAAGACACGCGCGCCCCAATCCATAACAAGCGCGGCAGGTACTGTTCATATATGTGCACTGGTGTGCCGGCCGGTATACTTGTATTTGGACACGTATTTGTACACACTTGACGTACGTGCATGGATGTATTTATTTATCATGTTGGGCTAATTTTAACTAGCCAGCCATTATCCCATTAACGACCACTTTGGGCGAAGTGCAGTTCATAAGCCCACGCACATCCAATATAGGCGCCATGCACATGCAATATAGGCGGGTACACATAGGCACATCTTGCTCCATGTGACCTAAACATTATTGGTAAAAGTCACCATTTAGATAACTTTTTCTTCAAAAAATAATTATCCTCCCTCCTTACTTTCATATTATTTGTAGTGCAAAATCTATTATTTGTAGTGCAAAATCTCATTGAACAGTAAGATGACATGATGTAGAGGGATAAATTCAAGCAATATGATGGAAACCCCATCCTTTTACCCTTGATGCCAACAATACAATACGTGTCTCGCTACCCCTACTTTGTCAGCGGGTGAGGACACCGCAAGATTGATCCCAAAACTAAGCACATCTCCCATTGCAAGAAGAACAATTTAGTTGGCCAAACCAAATAGATAATTGAAAGAGAAATACAAAGATATCAAATCATGCATATAAGAATTCAGAGAAGATTCAAATAATATTCATAGATAAACTTCTCATAAATCCAAAATTCATCGGATCTCGACACACGCAACGCAAAAGAATATTACATCGGATAGATCTCCCAGAACATCGAGGAGAACATGGTATTGAGGATCAAAGAGAGAGAAGAAGACATCTAGCTACTAGCTCTGGACACGTAGGTTTGTGGTAACCTACTCACGCTTCATCGGCAGGGCAATAGAGTTGATGTAGAAGCCCTCCATGGAAAAGGCCCCAAGATAGGATATCACAGGAACAGAAGGTTACAGCGGTGGAGAAGTGTAACGCCCTCGATGCGGATATATCTCCCACGTGTCGAAGCACGACTTAGAGGCATAACCGCATTGAAAGCAATGTCGCAAGTGAGGTAATCTTCACACAACCCATGTAATACATAAGGGAACGGGATACATAGCTAGCTTACAATCGCCTCTTCACACAATCAAGGTCCGACTACGGAACCAAAATAAAAGAAGACTGCCCCAAATGCTACACAGATCCCCGATCGACCCCAACTGGGCTCCACTACTGATCAACTAGAACGAAACAACACAAAGGAAAAGATCTTCATCGGGCTCCTCCTTGAGCTTGGTTGCGTCATCTGCACGGTTCAACGGCACCTGCAAGCTGGTTTTGGAAGTATCTGTGAGCCACGGGGACTCAGAAATCTCACACCCGCGCGATCAAGACTATTTAAGGTTATAGGTAGGGTAAAAGGTATGATGTGGAGCTGCAGCAAGCGACTAGCATATATGGTGGCTAACATACGCAAATGAGAGCGAGAAGAGAAGGCAAAAGCACGGTTGAGAATCTATGATCAAGAAGTGATCCTAGAACAACCTACGTCAAGCATAACTCCAACACCGTGTTCTCTTCCCGGACCCCGCCGAGAAGAGACCATCACGGTTACACACGCAGTTGATGTATTTTAATTAAGATCAACTTCAGGTTTTCTACAACCAGACATTAACAAATTCCCATCTGCCCATAACCGCGGGCACGACTTTCGAAAGTTCAAAACCCTGCAGGGGTGTCCCAGCTTAGCCCAAGACAAGCTCTCAAGGTCAACGAAGGATATTCCTTCTAGCGGGAAGACCCGATCAGGCTCGGAATCCCGGTTACAAGACATTTCGACAATGGTAAAACAAGTCCAGCAACACCGCCCGAATGTGCCGAAAATCCCAGTAGGAGCTGCACATATCTCGTTCTCAGGGCACACTCAGATAGGTCAAGCTACAAGTAAAACCAAACCTCGAGTTTCCCCGAGGTGGCCCCACAGGCTGCCTAGTTTGGACCAACACTCAGAGGAGCACTGACCCAGGGGGGTTTAAATAAGATGACCCTTGGGCTCCGGAAACCCAAGGGAAAAAGAGGCTAGGTAGCAAATGGTAAAACCAAGGTTGGACATTGCTGGAGGAGTTTTATTCAAGGCGAACTGTCAAGGGGTTCCCATTATAACCCAACCGCGTAAGGAACGCAAAATCCGGGAACATAACACCGATATGACGGAAACTAGGGCGGCAAGAGTGGAACAAAACACTAGGCAAAAGGCCGAGCCTTCCACCCTTTACCAAGTATGTAGATGCATTAATTAAATAAGATATATTGTGATATCCCAACAAATATCATGTTCCAACAAGGAACAACATCTCCATGTTCCAACAAGGAACAAACTTCATCTTCACCTGCAACTAACAATGCTATAAGAGGGGCTGAGCAAAGTGGTAACATAGCCAAACAACGGTTTGCTAGGACAAGGTGGGTTAGAGGCTTGGTTCAACAATATGAGAGGCATGATAAGCAAGTGGTAGGTATCGCAGCATAGGCATAGAAAAAGAGCGAGCATCTAGCAAGCAAAGATAGAAGTGATTTCGAGGGTATGGTCATCTTGCCTGAAATCCCGCAAGGACGAAGAACAAGTCCATGAAGAAGACAAAATTGCGTAGTCGAATGTGTCCTCACAAATGCGACGTTCTCGGAACCAACCCCAAGAAGCAAAACCGGAAAGAAGGACACAACATAGTAAACAAACCAGACACGAACATGGTATGATATGCGGGATGCGGTATGCGATGCATATGCATGATTTGGAAAAGAATGATTGAACCTGGCCCCAAATTGTAAAACCAAGAGTGCCGCTGGAAAGATGAGTTGATTTTGGCCGAAATCGATATAAAGATCACCGGAATCGGATGCACGGTTTGCAAATGGCAAGCAAAACAAATATGGCACCGGTCTGCGATAATCAGCAAGTGACCATCTAAATGCATCAAGATAAATAAGCTACTGCACTCAAACATGGCAATAAAATACATGGCAGGGATCCACTTAAGATGCTTGACAAACGATGAACACTGAGCTACGGCTAATTCACTCAATAACAGGTTCAAACAAGCATGGAAAAAGTGCAAATGATAACCGGTTTCAGACTTAGTGGAATTAACTCAAATCTGGGATTTAACATCAGGAAGCATACTTTAGAGCATGAAAACTACATACTACAGGAAAATATCATGGCAAAGAAAGGCACTCCATGAAGCTACTCAAAGCATATAACAAAAGTCCCTTAGTGACCATAAGCCAAAAGGGATCAGAAAATACAATTGCAAGCATGTGAACATAGCAAAAACATAAACATATTCAGACTTAGTGAAAAACTGGAGCATGCAAAACAGATTAACAAGTATGCATGTTTATGAGCTCGATGCACTCACTACAAAGCATGGCATGACAAACTAAGCATACCCCCATGAAGAAGACATGGCATAGAAGCTAGACATGCCAAGAACAACAACATAGCATGCACGGATCAATAGCAACATCCTCGGCAAAATCGCTAAATATGCCAACAATCTGTTAGGATTCACTTTATAGAAAAAGTAGAGCTCGATTGACTCAATCTAGGATGCTCTATAAATGCAAACAAAGACATGGATAGATAGATCACAACATTATTAACAAAACATCCTTACTGATTATCCTCAAAAGAGGCACGGATAATAAGGAAACAACATGAACATATGGCATAAAGACAAAAATAGGACAAGGACTTGGTGAAATTCTAAGTCCCTGAAATCAACATTACCGATTACGCTACTTTGCATGCTTGTGCTAGTCACCACAAAGATCACAAAAATACATGGCATACACCCCTGTAAATATGACATGGCATATAACAAAACACATGTAGAGCTCAGGATCATAGCATGCACACATTAATCATGGCAAAAATGACAAAAGGCCATTTGCTGAAACAGATCTGCAACTTTCCTCACATAGCCCTCTTCCAACAACATTTCGGGCAACAATATGAGCTCAAATGAAAATGATGCAATGAGATGAAATGATGTACTCGTCGAGAAGAAAATTTTGATATGCTACACGCACGAATCGGAGCTACGGATGCAGAGTTATAGCATGCCAAAGTTTGCAAAAAAATTAGGGTTCGGGGAAGAAGTCAACCGAGGGGATTTGACCAGATCTGGATCTGGCCCGATCTACTTTAGCAGGAGGGAGTCGCCGGAGTAAATGGACGCGGCGTCCGGCATCGTCGAGGCTTGCCGGAGAGGAGGGCACCGGCCGGAGGAGGACGAGGAGGGGCGGCGGTCGCCGGAGCTGGGGTCGGCCGGACGGAGGAAGTAGATGGCGGGGGCGGCGACCACGGCGCGGGGCGGCGCGCAGGGCGCCGGCGAACTCGCGGGTGGCGCACGGTGCATTGAGCGAGGTCGGCGCGGCGCCGGGCACCGGCCTTCGGGAAGACAGCGGCGGGGCTAACGGGCGGTGCGGGGGCTCCTTTGGCCCGGTCGGGCGCGGGGAAGGGCCGGTGCTGGGCCTGCGGGCCCGCGTCGGTGGGAGGCGGCGAAGCGGTCCCCCCGGGACAGGTGGCGAGGTGTGATTGGGTGGCGGTGGCGGCGGACGTTGTCCGGTCCGATCCGGACGCGTCCGGCGGCGCGAGGAAGCGGGAGGCTAGGGTTCATCCGTGAAAATTTCGGGGAAGGCCTCATATTTATAGGTAGAGGGAGCTAGGAGAGTCCAAATGAGGTGCGGTTTTCGGCCACGCGATCGTTATCGAACGCTCTAGATGATAGAAGTGGTTTAGATGGGTTTTGGGCCAAATTGGAAGGGTGTTGGGCTGCAACACAAACGAGGCCTTCTCGGTTCCTCGGTTAACCGTTGGAGTATCAAATGAAGTCCAAATGGCACGAAAGTTGACAGGCGATCTACCGGTAGGAAACCAAGGCCGCATGACAAGTCTTGGTCCAATCCGAAAACGTTTAACATCCGCACACGAAAGGAGGTAGAAAGGACCACCGGAGGACATAGGAGCACCGGAATGCAAAATGGACAACGGGGAAAAAGCTCGGATGCATGAGACGAACACGTATGCAAATGAAATGCACATGATGACATGATATGAGATGCAAGACACGCAAGCAATGACAAGGCAACAACAGTGAATAACTGGGCGACACCTGGCACATCGGTCTCGGGGCGTTACAACACTCCACCACTACGAGAGGATCTCGTCCCGAGATCTAGAATGACACCGGAGGGAAAAGGAAGTGAAAGAGAAGAGATAAAACTACATTGCTTCTTTGACAAATGAGTGAAACCAAAGAACCTTGAGAGGTTTAACAACTTCATGAAAAGAATACAACGGAGATAAACGAAGTTGAAAGCACTCCGCCAGAAAAGAGGAACAAAGAAGAATTAATTCGGGCAGCACTCCGATAGAAAAGTGATACAAGACTTGATAAGATGAAAAGAACTTGAGCAAAAGGGCACAACACTCTGGTTAAATGGATAGGCATGAAAAGAACATGATCTTTGACGAAACGAGATGATGGGTTGAAAAGAGCAACATCACAAAGGCTCCGGAACAAAAGAATAGAAGATAGATAATTGAAATAAAAGAATGGAGAAGAAAATGCCAACTTCTGCTGCAAAAGAGCTTGAAAAGGTATCCTTAGGAGAAAGGTCGAATGGAATTGTTGGAACACCAACAATGAAAAGAATAAACTTTATATGGTCTTATGGAATACATCTCAAATTATTAGGTGACAACCTGCCACTCACGGGAAAAAGAATTGGATTGGTAAGAACAAGGAGACGAGAAGCTATTCACCGGAAGGATAGATGAAGAACATGGATCATATATGAGCACCATCAATAGCAACGATCCTTAGGGAAGGCTTTAGGTGAAATATAACCCAAGATAACTCCAACGAAGAGGTTGGTGGATTTAAAATACCCCATTCTTAACAACTTGTGAATCATGAAACATGAACTCAAATTATCAAGAATGACATAATACCACCTCCAATGATACGGTTGAAAGAATTGCACTCCGGATTACAAGATTAAGAATGCTTGAGCTCCTCTGAAAAGAATCTCAATGAACACTTCGAAAAGAAATTAAATCCTTGCTGAACCATCATGTAGAACCTCCATGAAGAACTCCGTTAAACAAAAGAATGATCACACGGAAGGAAAGAGAAGTTGAAAACACAAGGTGAATCCTTGTACTGATATAGATGAATCTCCATGGAGAAATAATTTAAAAAGGTTGGAACTTCGGGAAAAAGAAAAGATGAAACAATAGAAACCTGAGAATTTTGATGAACCTCCGTAATAAGGAATTGAATTTTGTCAATGAAACAAGAATAAGAATTACATTATGCTTATCCTTCACCAATTTAAATTGATGACAAAAAACGGATTTGGCACACTACTTATACTCATTGAAAAGGATTAAGATAGATATTGCACAACTTGGGAAGGTCTTCAACGAACCACCGGAAGGATTGAAACAACGAATAAATTGATATGATAACGAATGCCGAGAACTCTTGAACGAACCACCGTAAGAATTGAAAATGAATGAAGACAAGATAAAGAAACACCGGGTAGAATTAGAAAACGAATGACGATACTTGAAGGAATTTAGAAACATGAGAACGAAGAGATTACGAGCTGATTAGCGAATCCTTGATTTAAGCACCGGTATGATTTATAGTATGAGAGATGAAAGCTGGAATGAATAAATCTTAGATGATGGGCTCCGGATACTCAAACTGAACAGAATCTTGAATTACTCTGGATAGGTGAAAAGAATTCCCACAATCGAAAATAATTATGAGAGGATGGCAACAAGCTAGAATCACGAATCTTGAAGAGAATGGAGCAAGATTAAAGAGAAACTCTTCTTCGGTCTTCCAAATATGAGAATTACGACGAGAAACACCACCATGAATTATTTAGATACTCCAAAATGGAAAATTAGAAATGTTGAACCAACGATGAAAATATTTGAGAGATCTTGGAGAAAACACATTTGCCTGATGACAAATCATACTTACGTCAAACTTTGAAAAGAATTTGGGAGTAACTCCAGGAAGAATTAGAAGAGTCGGGTAAGATCCTGGGAAGAGACCTATGGGTTAGGGCCCACTAAAAAGATACACCGTAGAACGATTACTTGAAAGGGAGATTACACCGGTTGAATTAAATGGCTTGAATAAGATAAGACCTCGAAATAGTTTGAACGGATGCAAAGTGGAAACACGAATCTTCGAGATATCTTCAGCCCTCCAAAACAAAAGCATATCGAGAAGTGAAAGATTAAGAGGTACACCGGCATGAGAAAGCATTTGAAACAAGGAAAAGGATGTGATCAACAAAGCTTGAATTGAAACCACCGGAGAAGAAATGAATGGAGAATGAAGAACATGTAGAGCATCTTCATGAGAAACACCGGGTAAGAACATGAAGGAAAAAGAATGGAGAGACTTCCATCAATAAAATGGATAGTGATTAAGAAATCTGAATCCTTGAAGAAAAAGGGTGGGTGGGTGGGAAAAACAAAGACAACTTGGAATGGAAGAAATGAACACCGTTGAGAAGAAATGATAATTGATCTTGCTGATGTTCAAATGATCGGATCCACTTGAAGAGAACACGCCGGTTGAAAAAAGGATTGACATGACAATCTCGATGATCATGAAGGATTAGTATTCTCGAAGAAATATGAGAACACCGCTTAGAAAAGTTATGGAATCAACACTTGACTTCGAAGCAACTCGAATACCACAACTCAAAACAAACAAAGGATTGGCTCGCAGAATAAGCCAGAAATAACCGCGTGATCCTAAAATAATTTTCGTGAAATTTGAGGAGAGAAGAGTCAAAATTCTACGTCAAGATGCCTCACCAGAGCGACGAAGGGACTGAGGAGTAAAAGAATTCCTAACTCTCTGATATATATAATCCTAAATGACTGAAAACATTTTTCTAGACTCAACAACGCCAACGATTGGATCAAGCAGGGGGCTCCTAAGGTCGGGGAAGTCTCTGATTACCAACTTGTAACGCCCTCGATGTAGCTATATCTCCCACGTGTCGAAGCACGACTTTGAGCCATAATCGCATTGAAAGCAATGTCGCAAGTGAGGTAATCTTCACACAACCCATGTAATACATAAGGGAACGGGATACATAGCTGGCTTACAATCGCCACTTCACACAATACATGAATATAGCATTACAACATCCAAATACAATCAAGGTCCGACTACGGAACCAAAATAAAAGAAGACTACCCCAAATGCTACACAGATCCCCGATCGACCCCAACTAGGCTCCACTACTGATCAACTAGAACGAAACAACACAAAGGAAAAGATCTTCATCGGGCTCCTCCTTGAGCTTGGTTGCGTCATCTGCACGGTTCAACGGCACCTGCAAGCTGGTTTTGGAAGTATCTGTGAGCCACGGGGACTCAGCAATCTCACACCCGCGCGATCAAGACTATTTAAGCTTATAGGTAGGGTAAAAGGTATGATATGGAGCTGCAGCAAGCGACTAGCATATATGGTGGCTAACATACGCAAATGAGAGCGAGAAGAGAAGGCAAAAGCACGGTCGAGAATCTATGATGAAGAAGTGATCCTAGAACAACCTACGTCAAGCATAACTCCAACACCGTGTTCACTTCCCGGACCCTGCCGAAAAGAGACCATCACGGTTACACACGCGGTTGATGTATTTTAATTAAGATCAACTTCAGGTTTTCTACAACCAGACATTAAGAAATTCCCATCTGCCCATAACTGCGGGCACGACTTTCAAAAGTTCAAAACCCTGCAGGGGTGTCCCAACTTAGCCCATCACAAGCTCTCACGATCAACGAAGGATATTCCTTCTAGCGGGAAGACCCGATCAGGCTCGGAATCCCGGTTACAAGACATTTCAACAATGGTAAAACAAGTCCAGCAACACCGCCCGAATGTGCCGACAAATCCCGATAGGAGATGCACATATCTCGTTCTCAGGGAACACTCAGATAGGTCAAGCTACGAGTAAAACCAACCATTGAGTTTCCCCGAGGTGGCCCCGCAGGCTGCCCAGTTCGGACCAACACTGAGAGGAGCATTGGCCCTTGGGCTCCGAAAACCCAAGGGAAAAAGAGGTTAGGTGGCAAATGGTAAAACCAAGGTTGGGAATTATTGGAGGAGTTTTATTCAAGGCGAACTGTCAAGGGGTTGCCATTATAACCCAACCGCATAAGGAACGCAAAATCCGGGAACATAACACCAATATGACGGAAACTAGGGCGGCAAGAGTGGAACAAAACACTAGGCAAAAGGCCGAGCCTTCCACCCTTTACCAAAGATATAGATGCATAAATTAAATAAGATATATTATGATATCCCAACAAATATCACGTTCCAACAAGGAACAACATCTCCATGTTCCAACAAGGAACAAACTTCATCTTCATCTGCAACTAACAACGCTATAAGAGGGGCTGAGCAAAGCGGTAACATAGCCAAACAATGGTTTGCTAGGACAAGGTGGGTTAGAGGCTTGGTTCAACAATATGGGAGGCATGATAAGCAAGTGGTAGGTATCGCAGCATAGGCATAGCAAAAAAGCAAGCATCTAGCAAGCAAAGATAGAAGTGATTTCGAGGGTATGGTCATCTTGCCCGATATCCCGCAAGGAAGAAGAACAAGTCCATGAAGAAGACAAACGGGCGTAGTCGAATGGTTCCTCACAAATGCGACGTTCTCTGAACCAACCCCAAGAAGCAACACCGGAAAGAAGGACACAACATAGTAAACAAACCACACACAAACATGGTATGATATGTGGGATGCAGTATGCAATGCATATGCATGATTTGGAAAAGAATGATTGAACCTGGCGTCAACTTGGAAAACCAAGAGTACCACTGGAAAGATGAGTTGATTTCGGTCGAAACCGATATAAAGATCACCGGAATCGGATGCACGGTTTGGCAATGGCAAGCAAAACAAATATGGCACCGGTCTGCGATAATCAGCAAGTGACCATCTAAATGCATCAAGATAAATAAGCTAATGCACTCAAACATGGCAATAAAATACATGGCTTGGATCCACTCAAGATGCTTGACAAAGGATGAACACTGAGCTACAACTAATTCACTCAATAACAGGTTCAAACAAGCATGGAAAAAGTGCAAATGATAACAGGTTTCAGACTTTGTGGAATTAACTCAAATCTGGAATTTAACATCAGGAAGCATACTTTAGAGCATGAAAACTAGAAACTACAGGAACATATCATGGCAAATAAAGGCGCGGCATGAAGCTACTCAAAGCATATAACAAAAGTCCCTTAGTGACCATAAGCCAAAAGGGATCAGAAAATACAATTGCAAGCATGTGAACATAGCAAAAACATAAACAGATTCAGACTTAGTGAAAAACTGGAGCATGCAAAACAGATTAACAAGTAGGCATGTTTACGAGCTCGATGCACTCACTACAAAGCATGGCATGACAAACTAAGCATACCCCCATGAAGAAGACATGGCATAGAAGCTAGACATGGCAAGAACAACAACATAGCATGCACGGATCAATAGCAACATCCTCGGCAAAATCGCTAAACATGCCAACAATCTGCCAGGATTCACTTTATAGCAAAAGTAGAGCTCGATTGACTCAAGCTAGGGTGCTCCATAAATGCAAACAAAGACATGGATAGATAGATCACAACAGTATTAACAAAACATCCTTACTAATCATCCTCAAAAGAGGCACAGATCACTAGTAAACAACATGAACATATGGCATAAAGACAAAAACAGGACAAGGACTTGGTGAAATTCTAAGTCCCTGAAATCAGCATTACCGATTACGCTACTTTGCATGCTTGTGCTAGTCACCACAAAGATCACAAAAATACAGGGCATACACCCCTGTAAATATGGCATGGCATATAACAAAACACATGTAGAGCTCAGGATCATAGCATGCACACATTAATCATGGCAAAAATGACAAAAGGCCATTTGCTGAAACAGATCTGCAACTTTCCTCACATAGCCCTCTTCCAACAACATTTCGGGCAACAAGATGAGCTCAAATGAAAATTATGCAATCAGATGAAATGATGTACTCGTCGAGATGAACATTTTGATATGCTACACGCGCGAATTGGAGCTACGGATGCAGAGTTATAGCATGCCAAAGTTTGTAAAAAAATAGGGTTCGGGGAAGAAGTCAACCGAGGGGATTTGACCAGATCTGGATCCGGCCCGATCTACTGTAGCAGGAGGGAGTCGCCGAAGTAAATGGACGCGGCGGCCGGCGGCGTCGAGGCTCGCCGGAGAGGAGGGCACCGGCCGGAGGAGGACGAGGTGGGGCGGCGGTCGCTGGAGCTGGGGTCGGCCGAACGGAGGAAGTAGACGGCGGGGGCGGCGACCACGGCGCGGGGCGGCGCGCAGGGCGCCGGCGAACTCGCGGGCGGCGCGCGGCGCGTTGAGCGAGGTCGGCGGTGGCGCCGGGCACCGGCCTTCGGGAAGACGGCGGCGGGGCTAACGGGCGGCGCGGGGGCTCCTCTGGCCCGGTCGGGCGCGGGAAAGGGCCGGCGCTGGGCCTGCGGGCCCGCGTCGGTGGGCGGCGGCGAAGCGGTCCCCACGGGACAGGTGGCAAGGTGTGATTGGGTGGCGGTGGCGGTGGACGTTGTCCAGTCTGATCCAAACGCGTCCGGCGGTGCCCGGAAGCGGGAGGCTAGGGTTCATCCGCGACAATTTCGGGGAAGGCCACATATTTATAGGTAGAGGGAGCTAGGAGAGTCCAAATGAGGTGCTGTTTTCGGCGACGCGATCGTGATCGAACGCTCTAGATGATAGAAGGGGTTTAGGTGGGTTTTGGGCCAAATTGGAAGGGTGCTGGGCTGCAACACAAACAAGGCCTTCTCGGTTCCTCGGTTAACCGTTGGAGTATCAAACGAAGCCCAAATGGCACGAAACTTGACAGGCGATCTACCGGTAGTAAACCAAGGCCGCATGACAAGTCTCGGTCCAATCCGAAAACGTTTAACGTCCGCACATGAAAGGAGGTAGAAAGGACCACCAGAGGACATAGGAGCGCCGGAATGCCAAACGGACAACGGGCAAAGAGCTCGAATGCATGAGACGAACACATATGCAAATGGAATGCACATGATGACATGATATGAGATGCATGACACGCTGTAGCGACCCAACCCGAATGGATCAAGTCTCTGTGCTTAAGTGTCATCCCTGGATCGGTATGCTGACACACACAATACTCGAGGATTTAGAAGAGAGGTCAATCACATGTAAAAGTAACGTAATTACTATTACCTCAATCCAAATAGCGGAAGTAACAAGGTTGTGGATTCCCATCAACACCAACGGCAAAGTTGAGTGTAGAAATCGTAACCCTAACGTATCACTTACTCATCGTAAGATAATCCTGCAACATGAGACGTTGCAGCCACAAAGGGTCAGTACATTGAATGTACTGGCAAATTCACACCATAGAGAATGATGAACAATGGCTGGTGGAAAAGCTCTATGGTTATAAGGTTTTTGCGAAAAGCCAATTTATCCCTACTACAAAGGAATAAATTTTATTTAACTATCATGGTGGTTGTTAAACATTGAGAATGGTTGACAGCATTCTCAATCCCAATTAAGCATCATCATTAAAACCCAACAAACATAATTTAAAGTAACATGATGAGATTCACCTGATAATCCAGGTACTAGATACTCAAGATGTCCATAATCGGGGACACAGCTAACCATGATTAGTTTATACACTCTGCAGAGGTTTGCGCACTTTTCCCCACAAGACTCGATCTCCTCCGTTGGATTTCTCGCACTACATGGTGTGTTGAGAAACGGATGACTGAGACATAGTCTTTCAGAAGCGCTAGCACCTTACGATGGGTAGACCGTTACAGCTACTTTCCCCTACATCTGCTAGTCTACCACTGTAAGAGTTCGCACGACTTAGTCAACTATGCTAGAGCCCATAGTAGCTTATGGCTGCACACGGAAGTTTCTAGTATGAATAATCTCATGATCCCTCTGAGCCTGGGTGGCGGTCTAGAAAAACAGGCAATCCTGGTCTACCCAGGTGCCTAGACAGGCAATCCTGGAATACCCAGGTACCTCAATCCACCCAGATGTGTGTTTAAGTTGCCACCTTAAGTAAACCATCAATTTACAATCTCACATCTGTCATGAATACTCTCAAAACCCAATCCACATCTACGAGCATAGCATGGCAATGTAAGCATAACGTAATAGTAAATCCCAAGGGTTTGATAATAAACAGGTAATAGGTACTACCTCATCTACTTCCCATCCCACAATTTAATTAGATCCTAATCATGCAAAGTTTGAGGATTGATCTAATGCAATAAAACTGGGTATGAAAGGGGATATGATCAAAGTGTGAACTTGCATGCAATGTTGATGAAGATGATTCGCACTCAAAAATTCTTGATAGATCTACTAGTCACACTCCGGTCAATCTATCGTAAGCAAGCAATAGTAACCACACATAAGCAATCACTCAAAATATCAGAAAGATCGAAGAAGACAATTCGAAAAACATCAAAAACCAAGCAAATAATTCTTGCAACATAAAACTTTTTCTAACAGTACCAAAATTATGTGAATTTGGCCTTATCAAAAAGTTTAGGTCAAGAGCTTCGATTTGCAAAAAGAATCAACTCAAACGGAGCTACGAAACTCAAGTTATGATCAAATGAAGTTTGAACACAAATCTGATCTAATTCAAATTTTAAACTTTTCAAAAACAGGTTTAAGTTGTTTATCTGGATAGAGGAGATCAAAACAAAGAAGTGGGCGTTGGTTTTATCTAATTCCGACTAACGAGCAAAAAGTTATAGTCGTTTGAAAACCAGTGGCTGATTTGTAAAGAAAATATTCACAGATGGGTCCCTGGACGAAATTAAAAAGAAAAACAAAAAAATCTATCGAGCGAACGCTCGCTAATAGAACCTAAAGAACGAAAATAGTTCGCTACCGATCTAAACGAACGGATGTTCGCTATTCAATAAAACCAAAAATAAATAAACAGATCTAAAGAAACAGAAACCGAACTTTAAGTAAATAAAAACCGGGCGGTTTTTTTTCTCGGGTTTTACCGGTTCGGGTGAGGGAAACCGGCGGCGGCGGCATTCTCTGGCGAGCGGGGCGAGGCGGCGGTTGCGGCGGATCTCCGACATGGCGCGACAACGGCAGCGGTGGCGCGGGGGTACGGCGAGGTGCGAGCGTCGGCGGCGGCGCGAGGCGGCGGCGCTGGCGGAGTGCGGCAGCGCGGGCAGCGATGACGGCGGCGTGTGCGAGATGGGGAGGAGAAGGGAAATGGGGCCCGGGGCTCCGGTATTTAAGGGGGAGGCGATGCGTGGAGAAGGGGGCGGGGTAAGGTGGCGGCGGCGGCGTAGCCGAGGCGGAGTTGGTGGCGTGCGGCGGCGGGAGTCCGCCCGAGCTCGGGGACGAGCGGGGCGCGGCGCTGGGCTGGGCTGGCTGGCTGGGCTTCGGCCCAGTTGGCTCGGCCTGGCACGGGGAAAGTTTTTTTTTGATAGACACTTCAAAATGAAATAAATCCGAATAAAAATAAAATAACCCAGGCATATAATATATCAGAATTTTCAGAAAAAAAAATTTCTTCACGATAAACATTTTTCTAGAGTCAAATAAAATCAACACAAATTCAAATAATTCAAAGAGTGCTAAAACCCTATTAAATTCCAATAAAAATCATTTTAAAAAATACCAAAATTAATTCAAATTTATTTCTCTCCAATTTTCTGATGTAGGGAATCATATTACCCTATTTTCCATATATTTTATTTTTGGAGAAAAATAATTTGAATAAAACTCAAATAACCCAAATTGAAAAATAATTTCAAATGGATTTTAAATTTGAGTTCTTTGAAACTCCCAACTCATATTTCATATGTTTGAAGAAGTCATTTTATCTTCTCTCGTGAAAATCATTGAGTTGCATAAAGTTTCAGAATTGGAAATACTTTCAAATGAAATTCAAATATTTTCAACACCCCTTGTCATTTAAATAAATGGAAGAAGTCATGTCATCTTCTCTCTAGGGTTTTTGTGGTGAAAAGAATTTGAATTAATGGGGATCAGAAAGCAAAGATTAAAGTTTGGGAAAGTCCTTTTATTCCCTCTCATTTAACTTTCAAAAAGTTCGAATTTCACTCACTTTCAGTCAATCAATCACACAACAATGAAACAAACAATCCAATCTATCTATTTAATATAACATTCCAAAATTTAGAATGTTGGGATATTACAAACCTACCACCCTTAAAAGGAATCTTGTCCTCGAGATTCGGATAGGCTAGAAAGAAAAGGTTAGTGTTTGGGGTCTCTTCAAAATTTCATCAATCGTCTCTGGGGTCTGGGGTGCTACCACCCTTAAAAGCATCGTTACGGTTCCATCAGAACTCATATACTTCATCCATTTTGTTAATAGTGTCGGTCTTCTCAGATTCTCGAGATAATTCCTTCTGTGAGCTCTTCCGGTAGTGGCATAACCTTTTCCTCAATTCTTCTGTCCTTTCCTCCTGGTAAGGTTACTCCGAGACTGGGTCTTCTTACCTGACGGGTCTGGCACCAGTACTAAACAACTAATCGATATCTCATGGTGGTTAAAAAATTTATGGTTTCTCCTGCAGGAAATGGGTCTGGGTTGATTCTCACCGTATAACCTATGGTTGGCAAAAGCTGCCATGTACAAGGGAAACTTGCTATACCATTCTAAGGTTTGAACAGGGTTGTGATCGTCGTCTCTCTACTATAGGTAAGTCACTCAGATTTACCATCCCATATAGCAAGGCGAATAATAAGAGTAAGTCGGTATGGTGGTCAATCCATCCCGCACCCAAATCATTACCATGTATATGCTTTAGTGAATCTCGCATTCTAACACTCGGTCATCCTCACAAGTATTGCGGAATTTCTCTTGTCGACGAACGAAGGTTCAGATAAATCCATTGATTCTGCAAACCAAACAAACATCTATCGTTCCTTCACAACTCTTAGGTTTTGCGTAAACCCCTATAAAATCGTCTGTCGACAAAGGTATATCCTCTTCCAAGGTTTTTCCTTCAGCAAGGATGTTCTTGCTTCTTGGCAGGTCTTGGGGCCTGTGGGTTATGGCCCATCTCATCACTTGTAGTCCTTGAACTTATCATCGGGCAATTGATCATTATTCCAAATTTCAACTTCCTAGTATTCTTAAATCCATCCAATTATACTGTCTTCCTTCCTTCTATTCATACCAAACTCATACATGATTACTCAGACTCATCATGGAGTTTCCATTGGTCCATATTTCCAACATCATACCTCCTTTATATCCAATAGTAATCCATCTCTTCATCCTCGTGGGATATCCCTCATACCGAGATAAAGCTTATACTTATGAAGTCCATATTCCACTTCATGGAACATCATTATCATTTCCAGGGTCAAGCGTCCTTACAGGGGAATATTGGCCATCTCTGCATGGCACTTCTTCAACCAGGAAACATAAAACAGATCATTAACTCCTGACAGTCCTTCGGGTAACTCCAACTTGTTGGCCACTTCTCCCATACGCTCCAAGAGTCGGTATGGTCCTACAAATATTGGGGCTAACTTTCCCTTAACTCCAAATTGTTTAACTACTCGCAGAGGAACACGTGAAGACATGCTCTGTCTCCAATTTCATAGACTACCTCTTTGCGTTTTTTTAGTCTGCATAACTCTTCTGCCTGGACTGAGCTACCTTCAGTCTATCTCGAATCAACTTAACATTCTCTTCTGACTCCTTGATCACATTTGGTCCAGCAACTGGCGGTCTCCAACTTCATCCCACACACTCTTGGGGTATCACCCTTATCGAGACAAAACTCGTATTCATTTTGTCCGAAATCCACTCAGTGGAATATCCTTACCTTTTCCAGGGGTTAAGGGTTCTTACAGGGTACTACCACCCTTAAAATGCTCCAATATTCCATAGACCATATTTCTCATATCCTCGAAAATGGTCAACATCTTTCCTCATAGAGTAACTCATAAAATCCAAATCAGTACCAACACTGCTAACTTCATTGATTCTCAATTTTTACAATCTCCTATTTTTCCATTACATGCCTCAACTCAACACCTCAATATAAAGGAAAATGTTCTCACTTCTACTACTCCATTTTTATTGTTGCAAACTCAACTATCTAGCACAAGTTTCCTTCTCCTTGGGGCATTCTCTAGCAAAGTGCCCTGCTCCATTACAACTAAAACATATTACTTCTGACAAGTCTCGAGGTTTTCTTTTTGGGCAACTGTTGAGGTAGTGCCCTGACTCCTTGCACCTGTAACAGGTGATATGACTCAGGTACTTCCTGGAATCCAATCTGCTTCTCTTCCTGGACCTTTTCATGTCAATCATGGATTCTGTTTCTTGTCGGTCATATTCTACTTCCTCCGTCAGGAATTCTACTAGATCCCCATTCAAACAATTCTGGGAGATGTGTCCTTCTTCTCCACATGAATAGCAAGACTTAGTGCAGGGTTTACTCGGGTCTTCTTTAGGTGTGTCCTCCACATCTTCTTTCATCACGGGTTCTTCTAAAATTTCCATGAGGGCTCCTTTCATTACTTCTTTCTTCTGTTGGATGGTTCATTGTACCATGGGGTAAATGTGACACTGAGAAGGATAGTGGGTAATCCCTTCACACAAGAAACAAGTAATCTGCCTGGTTGGGCATTCTTCAACTAGGTGACTTCCTTCACAATCAGGCATTCATCCTTGTGTTCTTTATGGGTGTGTCCGATTTCTCCAAAAATCTTGCATGCACAAGGTTTCTTCATATCTTTCCATAAGGCTTCAACTTCTGGGACACAAGCCGAGACTTTGGCAGAGTCAACTTAATTCTCTCCAAGTGGTTACTCCTTACCATCCATTGATGGTTTGGTACATTCTCCACCAAGTAGCAGCACCTCTTTCAAAGCACTGAAGAGCATGATGGGTCATATCATGTCCAACTATAGGGTTATTCTCCATGTGATCCTCCATGTTCTGAATCCATTGGTCCGTCTCCAATTGACTTATCGGTCCAGGGAAATATAAGCTCATCTTCATTCATCCTCTATTGGGTCCATGCATTTGGGGTGAGATAAGAGAGATAGAGAGGGATACAAACAATACAAACAAAAGTTTTGAAAAGACAAATTTTATTTGTGGCCGTCAGGAAAAACATCAAACAAATGGCAGCTCACAAACATCGCATCTAACGTAGGTATATAACAGGGGTTTGGTCCTCTAAAGGTCAATAAATCTTCAACGTCTCCAAACTCTTCAAGCCTTGTTCATGCCTCCAATGGCTTCTTCCGATCATGCTTGTCTTTCTCCAGTTCTTTTGCCAGATAAACTCTGTTGACGCGAAGTCTCTCGTGACGTCCTTTAATATTCTGGAGTTGCATTCCAAACTTCGGGGTTTCAACACTCTTGGCATAAGCCAGGGTCATACTGTCCTTCAGTTCCTGACAAATCTCCAGTATCTCGAGGTTGTAGCTCCTCCAGCTTGGCTACTTTCAGCTTTTGGTTCCTGAGTTCTTCACGAAATGCTCCTTGTCAAAATATGGCTTCTTGTAGCTCCATCCTAACTTCTTGACGTACTACTCCAGATTCTGTTGATACACCGGCTAAGGTTAAAACTTCATCTTACTAATAGCTGCTCCATCAGCCTTCTTCCATCAAATCCATTCTGAAGAAATGCATCCATAACTCAGCACGGTGACAATAGCATCAGCGGGTGATGACATCACGGATAACCGTGTTTCTGCTCTTGTCATTCCCATGAGCTATCATTCCATAGTTGATATCTCTTGCCTTAGGGTTTTCCTTGATAGAACTTTGAGTTTTTAACTCTCCATGCTGTGTCTTTCTCCGATACACCTTGATCTCGAGTATTGACAACTTCCATAGTCTGCCAAGTTCCATAAGGGTAGCCTTCCTAGGTCATACAAATCTGGAAATTCTTCAGAGCCTTTAAATTCTACTTGTCTTCGGTCTTCAACCATTGTAGTTACCATTATTCAGATATACGGTAAAATCGTCTTCATTCTGAATGGTCTTAGTTGTCCGATATCTTGTACTTCTTGGAGTGGTCTCATCAATCGAATCTTCAAGTGGTCAGAAGGGGAAAGGGGTATAGTCTCACTAAAAGGGAATATTTGAATAAGCTCAGAAGAGAAGAGAGATAAAAGATCTTTTTGAAAGGGAAAGTTGTAGAGAAAAATCTTTGCTATGGGCTCGCCAGTTTCTAGGGTCACGTCCTACAGTCAACATGTGCTCTGATACCATCTTGTAGCGACCCGACCCGAATGGATCAAGTCTCTGTGCTTAAGTGTCATCCCTGGATCGGTATGCTGACACACACAGTACTCGAGGATTTATAACAGAGGTAAATCACATGTAAAAGTAACGTAATTACTATTACCTCAATCCAAATAGCGGAAGTAACAAGGTTGTGGATTCCCATCAACACCAATGGCAAAGTTGAGTGTAGAAATCATAACCCTAATGTATCACTTACTCGTCGTAAGATAATCCTGCAACATGAGACGTTGCAGCCACAAAGGGTCAGTACATTGAATGTACTGGCAAATTCACACCATAGAGAATGATTAACAATGGCTATCACTATATGCATATATGGCTGGTGGAAAAGCTCTATGGTTATAAGGTTTTTGGGAAAAGCCAATTTCTCCCTACTACAAAGGAATAAATTTTATTTAACTATCATGGTGGTTGTTAAACATTGAGAATGGTTGACAGCATTCTCAATCCCAATTAAGCATCATTATTAAAACCCAACAAACTTAATTTAAAGTAACATGATGAGATTCACATGATAATCCAGGTACTAGATAATCAAGATGTCCATAACTGGGGACATGGCTAACCATGATTAGTTTATACACTCTGCAGAGGTTTGCGCACTTTTCCCCACAAGACTCGATCTCCTCCATTGGATTTCACGCACTACATGGTGTTTTGAGAAACGGATGACCGAGACATAGTCTTTCAGAAGCGCTAGCACCTTACGATGGGTAGACCGTTACACCTACTTTCCCCTACATCTGCTAGTCTACCACTGTAAGAGTTCGCATGACTTAGTCAACTATGCTAGATCCCATAGTAGCTTGTGGCTGCACATGGAAGTTTCTAGTATGAATAATCTCATGATCCCTTTGAGCCTGGGTGGCGGTCCAAAAAAAACAGGCAATCCTGGTGTACCCAGGTTCCTAGACAGGCAATCCTGGAATACCTAGGTACCTCAATCCACCCAGATGTGTGTTTAAGTTGCCACCTTAAGTAAACCATTAATTGACAATCTCACATTTGTCATGAATACTCTCAAAACCCAATCCACGTCTACGAGCATAGCATGGCAATGTAAGCACAACGTAATAGTAACTCCCAAGGGTTTGATAATAATCAGGTAATAGGTACTACCTCATCTACTTCCCATCCCACAATTTAATTAGATCCTAATAATGCAATGTTTGAGGATTGATCTAATGCAATAAAACTGGGTATGAAAGGGGATATGATGAAAGTGTGAACTTGCCTCCAATGTTGATGAAGATGATTCGCACTCAAAAACTCTTGATAAATCTACTCGTCACACTCCGGTCAATCTATCGTAAGGAAGCAATAGTAACCACACGTAAGCAATCACTCAAAATATCAGAAAGATCGAAGAAGACAATTCGAAAAACTTCAAAAACCAAGCTAATAATTCTTGCAACATAAAACTTTTTCTAACAGTACCAAAATTATGTGAATTTGGCCTTATCAGAAAGTTTAGGTCAAGAGCTTCGATTTGCAAAAAGAATCACCTCAAACGGAGCTACGAAACTCAAGTTATGATCAAACGAAGTTCGAATACAAATCTGATCTAATTCAAATTTTAAACTTTTCAAAAACAGGTTTAAGTTGTTTATCTGGATAGAGGAGATCTAAAAAAAGAAGTGGGCGTTGGTTTTATCTAATTCCGACTAATGAGCAAAAAGTAATAGTCATTTGAAAACCAGGGGCTGATCTGTAAAGAAAATATTCATAGATGGGTCCCTGGCCGAAATTAAAAAGAAAAAGAAAAAATGTATCGAGCGAACGCTCGCTAACATACCCTAAAGAACGAAAATCGTTCCCTACCGATCTAAACAAACGAATGTTCGCTATTTAATAAAACCAAAAATAAATAAACAGATCTAATGAAACAGAAACCGAACTTTAAATAAATAAAAACCGGGCGGTTTTTTTCTCGTGTGAGGGAGTCCTGGATTAGGGGCTGTTCGGGTAGCCGGACTATACCTTCAACCGGACTCCTGGACTATGAAGATACAAGATTGAAGACTTCGTCCCGTGTCCGGATGGGACTTTCCTTGGCGTGGAAGGCAAGCTTGGCGATGCGGATATTCAAGATCTCCTACCATTGTAACCGACTCTATGTAACCCTAACCCTATCCGGTGCCTATATAAACCGGAGGGTTGTAGTCCGTAGGCAATCAACTCCATACACAACAATCATACCATAGGCTAGCTTCCAGGGTTTAGCCTCCTTGATCTCGTGGTAGATCTACTCTTGTACTACCCATATCATCAATATTAATCAAGCAGGAGTAGGGTATTACCTCCATCGAGAGGGCCCGAACCTGGGTAAAAAACATCGTGTCCTTGTCTCCTGTTACCATCCGGCCTAGACGCACAGTTCGGGACCCCCTACCCGAGATCCACCGGTTTTGACACTGACATTGGTGCTTTCATTGAGAGTTCCTCTGTGTCGTCGCCTTTAGGCCCGATGGCTCCTTTGATCATCAACAACGATATGGTTCGGGGTGAGACTTTTCTCCCCGGACAGATCTTCGTCTTCGGCGGCTTCGCTCTGTGGGCCAATTCGCTCGGCCACCCGGAGCAGATCGAAAGCTACGCCCTGGCCATCAAGTCAGGTTTGGAAGCTTAAACTACACGGCTGACATCCGCGGAGACTTGATCTTCGACGGATTCGAGCCATAGCCAAGCGCGCCGCACTGTCTCGATGGGCATGATATAGCTCTGCCGCCGAACAGCGCCTTGGAGGCCGCGCATGCATCGGTTTCGACCATTGATTCGGAGCCTACTACGCCGACCGAGGATCTGCGGTTGGACGCTGCCTTAGGGGCTGTGATCTCAGTGGTGATCGAGCCGAACTCCAGCCCCGCACTCCGCATGGCCCGTGACTCCGAGGAGCCGGATTCCTCTCCGAACTCTGAGCCCCCCGCGCCCCTGCCGATCGAATCCGATTGGGCGCCGATAATGGAGTTCACCGCCGCGGACATCTTTCAGCACTTGCCCTTCGGCGACATCCTAAATTCTCTAAAGTCTCTCTCTTTATCAGGAGAGTCCTGGCCGAACTACGGTCAGCGAGGGTGGAATACGGACGATGTGGAAATTCAAAACCCACCCAGCACCCACTTTGTAGCCATTGTCGACGATCTAACCGACATGCTTGACTTCAGCTCCGAAGACATCGACGGCATGGACGACGATGTAGGAGACGAACAGGAACCAGCACCTGTAGGGCGCTGGAAGGCCACCTCGTCATATGACATATATATGGTGGATACTCCAAAAGATGGAGATGGCGATGGAACAGTGGGGGATGACGCCCCCAAGAAACAGCCAAAGCGCCGGTGTCAGCGGCGCCGCTCTAAATCCCGCCAAAACAAAAATGGTGATTCTGGCATGGGAGATAATACTACCCCGGATAGCGCCGAAGAACACCCACCTCAGCAAGATTCGGCACAGGAAGATGGAGAAGCCAGCCCTCATGAGAGAGCGGCAGACCGAGAGGTCGAGGATGATAACTATACGCCTCCCTCCGAAGACGAGGCAAGCCTCGATGACGACGAATTCGTCATACCATCAGACCCCGCCGAACAATAGTGTTTTAAACACAGGCTTTTAGCCACGGCAAGCAGCCTCAAGAAAAAGCAGCAACAGCTTAGATCTGCCCAAGATTTGCTAGCTGACAGATGGACTGAAGTCCTTGCGGCCAAAGAGTAGGAACTCGAACGCCCCTCCAAGAGTTACCCGAAGCGCAGGCCGCTACCCTGATCAGAGGAGGAAGCACCTACATCACCAGCGCATGACATGGCAGACTGGCCACCTCGCGGCCGTGATAGAGAGGCCTCTCGGCCCTCCACCCAAGCCATGCCCCGACGCTGCTCAACTAAGGCACGGGAAAATGCGCTCGACCTGCAAGACATACTGGAGGATAAGACAAGACAAACAAGATCGATCTACGGATCGTGTAGACGCCCTACGGCATGTGACAATGATCTTCACTCCGGATACAACAAATCCGGCCGGGCCGAACACAACAGACATAGCTCTTCCGAGTTGCGTCGTGATATAGCCCAGTACAGAGGCGCTGCACACCCGCTATGCTTCAAGAATGAAGTAATGGATCATAAAATCCCAGAGGGTTTCAAACCCGTAAACATCGAATCATATGATGGCACAACAGATCCGGCGGTATGGATCGAGGATTATCTCCTTCACATCCACATGGCACGCGGCGATGATCTACACGCCATCAAATACCTCCCGCTCAAACTTAAAGGACCGGCCCGTCATTGGCTTAACAGCTTGTCAGCAGACTCAATCGGTTCTTGGGAGGACCTGGAAGCCGCATTCCTCGACAACTTCCAGGGCACTTACGTGCGACCGCCGGATGCCGACGACTTAAGCCACATAATTCAGCAGCCAGAAGAATCGGCTAGACAATTCTGGACATGGTTCCTAACAAAGAAAAACCAGATAGTCGACTGTCCGGGCACAGAGGCCCTAGCAGCCTTCAAGCATAACATCCGCGACGAGTGGCTTGCCCGGCACCTGGGACAGGAAAAGCTGAAATCCATGGCAGCCCTCACGACACTCTTGACCCGCTTTTGCGCGGGAGAAGACAGCTGGCTAGTTCGCAGTAACAACTTATCAAAGAACCCTGGTAATTCGGATACCAAGGACAAAAGTGGCAGGACACGTCGGAATAAGCAAAAACGCCGCGTTAACAGCGACAACAATGAAGACACAACAGTCAATGCCGGATTCAAAGGCTATAAATCCGGTCAGCGGAAAAAGCCATTCAAAAAGAATACTCAGGTCCCGTCCAGTTTGGACCGAATACTCGATCGCTTGTGCCAGATACATGGCACCCCCGAAAGGCCAGCCAATCACACTAACAGGGATTGTTGGGTGTTCAAGCAGGCAGGCAAGTTAAGGGCCGAAAACAGAGACAAGGGGCTGCACAACGACGACGAGGAGCCCAAGCCGCCAAACAACAATGGACAGAAGGGCTTTCCCCCACAAGTGCAGACGGTGAATATGATATACGGAACCCACATTCCCAAGCGGGAGCGGAAGCGTGCGCAACGGGACGTATACGCGATAGAGCCAGTCGCCCCAAAATTCAACCTATGGTCCTCCTGCCCGATCACTTTTGATCGAAGGGACCATCCCACTAGCATCCATCATGGCAGCTTCGCCGCATTGGTTCTCGACCCAATCGTCGACGGATTTCATCTCACAAGAGTCCTCATGGACGGCGGCAGTAGCCTGAACCTGCTTTATCAGGATACAGTGCGAAAAATGGGCATAGATCCCTCAAGGATTAAGCCCACAAGAACGACCTTTAAAGGCATTATACTAGGTGTAGAAGCCAACTGTACAGGCTCATTAACAGTTGACGTGGTCTTCAGATCCCCGGACAATTTCCGAAGCGAAGAGTTAATATTAAATATAGTCATGTTTCCCAGTGGCTACCACGCCCTGCTCGGACGAACCGCATTCGCAAAATTCAATGCAGTGCCGCACTACGCATATCTCAAGCTCAAGATGCCAGGCCCTCGAGGAGTAATTACGGTCAACGGAAACACCAAACGCTCCCTCCGTATGGAGGAGCATACAGCGGCTCATGCAACGGAGGTACAAAGTAGCCTTCTCAGGCAATTCTCCAGTCCGGCCATTAAAAAACTAGACACTGCCAAGCGCGCCCGGAGTAACCCACGGCAGGACCGCCTAGCACACTCTGAGCAAGCGTAGCAATGCGGCCCCAACCCCATCTTTCGCGACATAGCGAAACTAGTACCTCGCGTACATAACTACGCCCTTGAAATACCTTGGGCACATGGGAAGGGGCACAATAACGGCATGCCCAAAATACGGCTTAAAACGTACTAGGGGCTGTCGGATTCTTTTTTTAATTTTGTCTTACTTTCAGGACTCCATACTTCGGACGACCTGTTCGGCAATTCGACTGCCGCACAAACGATGCAAGATCCAGGGAGGTAGACAAGCCATGCCGCATTATGGAACTCCCAGGTGGTCTCTATTACGAGCAGTATACCTGTTTTAAATAGAATTCCGCGGCCTGCCCCTGGTCAGGACATACTGAATAGTCAAATATCTTTTGCTTACCGCACTATTTGTATCGTTCGGCTTTGATAAATAGCCTCTCTATAAACAATGCATAGCTTTTTGTCTATTTTTTGCATTACTCTCTTTTATATATGTTCATTAATGACATGTTGCACCCGTACACTATGGTACGGCAAGTACGCCAGGGGCTTCAGTACCCTTTAATATGGTGTGAGAAGTCCGTACACTTTCACAAGTGCGGCACCCCGAACTTATAGCACTATATGCATCGGCTCCGAATCATGATTTGGGTCAATAGTTGGGTTTGCCTGGCTCCTATGTTTTGGTGCCTTACGTTTCGCTCTATCGGCTAAGGTAGCACTAGGAGAACCACTGCGCCCCGGTTGAGCTGGGTTAAGCACCTCAATGGAGAAAGCTAAAACTGACTGTCATGATGAAGAGAGAGACCGGTCGTTGTTCGAGAGGCTTTTCGAGTCCCTAAAGGCTTATGCCGCTTCAAGCGAGGAGCTGGATAACCCCGGCCAAGGCGTGGATAGCGCCCCGAACTCGGTCTTACGAACTAGGGGCTTCGCTGAAATTTAAAATTATAAAGTTCTATGGCTAAGTGAGAGTGTTCAAGCATTATAGTCCGATTGCCTGGTTCGTTGTGCTGAGCGCCTCCCTCGAAGGACCCAACCATGGGAAAAAGAGCGCTCAGGTATATCCCGAACACCCCAGCACTAGTGGCATGGGGGCAGAAGCCGACGACTGGCCATCTCTAAATTTTTGATAAACGGCCGCATAGAAAATAATATTTTAAATTCAATAAGCATTGCTTAGCGCATATGAACAAGTTTTCAGCGCACAGGATAAACACGAGCGAGTTCATTCAAAAATTACATCCTTGGTACATTCATCCGCCACAAGGCGGGCACCCGGAAGAACATCCTTATAGTAGTTCTCGGGCTTGCGATGCTCCTTCCCCGGCGGCGGCCCGTCCTTCACAAGCTTCTCACCGTCCAGCTTACCCCAGTGCACCTTTGCACGGGCAAGGGCCCGACGGGCACCTTCGATGGAGACGGAGCGCTTGATGACCTCGAGCCTTGGACAGGCCTCCACCAGCTGCTGCACCAGCCCGAAGTAGCTCCCAGGCAGGGCTTCTCCGGGCCACAGCCAAACTATGAAGCCCTTCATGGCCTATTCGGCCGCCTTGTGGAGCTCGACCAGCTGTTTCAGCTGGTCGCTCAAGGGCACAGGGTGTCCGGCCTCAGCATACTGAGACCAGAACACCTTCTCCGTCGAGCTGCCCTCTTCAGCTCGATAGAATGCGGCGGCATCGGATACGCTGCGGGGAAGATCTGCGAATGCCCCTGGAGAACACCGGATTCGCGTAAGTAACAAGTAGTTTACTTTTATATTTCTGCTTTGCATAAAGAATGCCTTACCCGCTGCTATCTTCTTCATCTCCTCCAACTCTTGGAGGGCCTTTTGGGCTTCGGCCTTGGCAGACTTGGCAGTCTCAAGGGCCGCCGCGAGCTCGGACCCTTGGGTCTTTGACTCAAGCTCCAAACTCTCATATTTTTTCATGAGAGCCCGAAGCTCTTGCTGTACCTCGCCGACCTGAGCCCCAAGTTTCTCTCGCTCGGTGCGCTCCGCGGCCGTTTTCTTTTCGGCCTCAGACAGCGCCTGTTTGAGGGTTGCCACCTCAGTCGTGGCCCCTATAAATAAGCAGTGCAATTCTGTTATTTTTTGCAATCAAGCCTCTCTATAGGCACTTTTTCTGTAAGGTATTTCCTACCTTCTTTTTCCTTGAGCTGCCGCTTGGCAAGGCCGAGCTCTTGCTCGGTCCGCTCGAGGTCCTGTTTCAGGACACCCACCTCCGCAGTCGGTGCGGCGGTGGATAGCAGCGAAGCCTGCACATGCATATTGACTATTTATTGTTAGACTTCTGCGAAATTTACTAGATCCTCTATTCGGCTTTTCTTTCCGAACGCCAAATAGAGCATCAGGGGCTACTGTCTATGCGGTACTATTTTTATATATTTTTACTTACCTCGAAGCCTGTTAGAAGGCTAGCGCATGCTTCAGTCAGTCCGCCCTTGGCGGACTGAACCTTCTGGATCACCGTACTCATAATAGTACGGTGCTCCTCGTCGATGGAGGCGCCGTCAAGCACCTCCAGCAGATTGTCCGACACCTCCGGTTGGACAGAGGCCGCCGGCTCAGAAGACTTGCTCCTCCTGGAAGGTGTTTGCCTACCACAGTCCGGAACTGTTGAAGATTCCAGCGCGGTGTCCGGCATAAAGCCGGACTTGGAGCCGTGGGGGGTCTTGTCCCCTTTACTCCTGGAGTCCGGGAGGTCGCCTTACGGCTCCTCCAGGACCACCTCCTCCTGCCCTAGAGCTCGTTGCGACGCCGCTTCGGCGTCATCCGCAGCGCGGGGGGAGACAGTGGGCGGAACTGAGTTCACGTCCGATGAATCCAGGGAGCCGCTCGATGACTCATTGAGTTCGACCCGGGGCGGGCTGCATGATTATATTTGACATTAGGGAAAGCTGTGCAACAAAAGGAATATCATGAGTTACTTTGGTATCCGAATACTTACGATTTCGCTGGACGCCTGGCACTGTCCGGCCACTCCTCTTTGTCCTCGTCCGCGTCAAGGGCGTAGTCTGGCGGAGGGGTTTTCCTCTTCTTGGACCCTTCGGCCCCCTCTACTGGGGCGGCCTTCCTCTTCTTTCCTCCCCTAGCTGGAGGGGGAGAGGTTTCTTCTTCCTCCTCCTCGTCTCCACGGGAGGAGTGCGTCTTGGACTCGTCGGATGACGAGTCCGACCCCACCATGTTACGGGCACTCTTTCGAGTCCCTGTGGTCTTCTTCTTCTTGGCCTTCTTTTCCGGCACCACATAAGGCGCCGGAGCCAGCAGCTTCACTAGTAGAGCCGGGGATGGGTCTTCGGGCAGAGGAGCCGGACAGTTAATCGGTCCGGATATCGCCCGCCAAGCCTGTCAAAGGTAAGGGAGTTTAGATCCCGCATAGAGTTAAACTATAAAAAAAGCTGAATATCCTGTAAAAGGTGAAGATAGCTTACCTCGCTAGCATGACGCTGCGAGCTGTATCCGCGGTCCTCGGGAGCGGATGCGGGAGCCCTGGCACCTTTGATTAGCGCCTTCCAGACGTCTTCATACGTCGTGTCAAAGAGCCTGTTAAGGGTTCGGTGTTGTGCCGGGTCGAACTCCCACAGAGTAAAGTCCCGTTGTTAACACGGGAGGATTCGGCGAACGAGCATGACCTGGACTACATTTACAAGCCTGATTGGCTTGTTTACCAGGGACTGGATGCATGTCTTCAGTCCAGTCACCTCTTCCTCGTTACCCCACGATAGGCCTGTCTCTTTCCAGGACATGAGCCGCGTGGGGGGTCCGGATCGGAACTCTGGGGCTCCGATCCATTTCGAATCATGTGGCTCGGTGATGTAAAACCACCCGGCTTGCCACCCCTTTAGGGTCTCTACAAAGGAGCCCTCGAACCACAGGACGTTGGCAATCTTGCCCGCCATGGCTCCTCCGCACTCCGCCTGGCTGCCGCACACCACCTTGGGCTTGACGTTGAAGGTCTTGAGCCAGAGGCCGAAATGGGGGCGGATGCGGAGGAAAGCCTCGCACACGACGATAAACGCCAAGATGTTGAGGATGAAGTTCGGAGCCAGATCGTGGAAATCCAGGCTGTAGTAGAACATGAGCCCCCGGACGAATGGGTGAAGTGGAAAACCCAGTCCACGGAGGAAGTGGGGAAGGGATACTACCCTCTCGTGGGGCCTTGGGGTGGGGAGGTGCTGCCCCTTCTCGGGAAGCCGGTGCGCGATGTCTTCGGACAAATAGCCGGCCTTCCTAAGCTTTTTGACGTCGCCCTCCATAACGGAGGAGACCTTCCACTTGCCTCCCGCTCCGGACATCGCTGGAGAAGGTCGAGGTGGGAAGTGCGGGCTTGGGCGCTGGAGCTCGGGTGCGCAGGAGATGGATAGGCAGGGGAGGAAGAAGGCGTAGGTAAAAAGGGTGGATCCTTATCCCCTTGTATGGGCGGATGCGGTTATGCGTCCCCACCTGCCTAATAAAACTCGCTTGCCTCCCAAGCGCCGTGGTAAATGGCGCGGTTAGGGTTACCCACGTTTGTATTGATGAGAATCCCGTAAAAAGGGCACACGATCTCTTCTTTGAAAAGACGTGCCAAGGAAGCCGCCTCGCAAAACATGCTGAGGTGGAAGAGTAAAAACGATTCGAGTAAAGAACTTGGCCGTAGTGTGATGACACACTGCGGAATACGTCAGCAGATTTGATTTGTGTTAATATTATTCTCTCTATGGCAATATGTGGAAACTTATTTTGGAGAACTGGACACTACTCTTGGTGTTTATAATCTTCTATGAAGGACTTGGAGGAGGAACCCGCCTTGCAATGCCGAAGACAATTTGTGCGCCGGACTCGTCGTCATTGAAGCCTGGTTCAGGGGCTACTGAGGGAGTCCTGGATTAGGGGGTGTTCGGGTAGCCGGACTATACCTTCAGCCGGACTCCTGGACTATGAAGATACAAGATTGAAGACTTCGTCCCGTGTTTGGATGGGACTTTCCTTGGCGTGGAAGGCAAGCTTGGCAATGCGGATATTCAAGATCTCCTACCATTGTAAACCACTCTATGTAACCCTAACCCTATCCGGTGCCTATATAAACCGGAGGGTTGTAGTCCGTAGGCAATCAACTCCACACACAACAATCATACCATAGGCTAGCTTCTAGGGTTTAGCCTCCTTGATCTCGTGGTAGATCTACTCTTGTACTACCCATATCATCAATATTAATCAAGCAGGAGTAGGGTATTACCTCCATCGAGAGGGCCCGAACCTGGGTAAAAAACATCGTGTCCCTTGTCTCCTGTTACCATCCGGCCTAGACGCACAGTTCGGGACCCCCTACCCAAGATCCGCCGGTTTTTACACCGACATCATGTTTTACCGATTCAGGTGAGGGAAACCGGCGGCGGCGGCGGCACTCTCCGGCGAGCGGGATGAGGCGGTGGTTGCGGCGGATCTCCGGCGTGGCGCGACAACGGCAGCGGTGGCGCGGGGCTACAGCGAGGTGCGAGCGTCGGCGACGGCGCTGGTGGAGTGCGGTGGCGTAGGCGGCGTGTGACACTCCAAGATTTTTTATTTGGTTTTTCAGCAAAAACTTTGTTGGTTTTTGAAAAGAGGCCATTTAAAATTTCTTTCAGGAAACCTTTCTCTTAAAAACTTCTTTGGCAAGGAATTTTATTTTTGTATCCTCTTCAAACTATGGTGTTTGATCATTTAAAACTCTTTCTCTGATGGTTCCCTTCTCAAAATATATTTTTGGAAATTATTCTTTTTCTTATAAAAAGAACTCTATGAATTTTTAGGTTTTTCTTATCTTGAAACCACCCATGGTTTTACCATGTCTCCTATAGTAAATCTTCTCAAAATCCATCCCTCCACCTTTGAACAATCTAAATTCTCTGTCTCAACAAGTCCAAACAAGTTTTGGATTTTATTTCAATTATTTTATCTCTCAAATCATTTCTGCCAATTATTTTGAGCTTAAGTGATTTTCAAAGCAAGTACCACATTGCCATTGAGTTGTTATCACAAACCAACTTCCCTGGATTGTCTTTAGTACCCACAACCTAGAACCAGCTTGATCCACTCTTCTTCTTTTCAAAAATTTCAAATTTCACTCACTGCAAGTTTGAACTAGATTTGCCAAAATTGGTGAAATTCATATCTACACTTCTCCAAAAATTCCACAAAAATTCAGGCATCCTCCTGGTGCAATGAGAGGCCACTCCACCAAAAATAAGCTCAAGAAGAGCCTCCCTCATGCCAAAATCATTTCGTCGAACACTTGGCCGGCACTGTTTCCGTAGACTTTCAGAAAAATTCAGAAAATTTAGAGATGCAGCGTTGTTTCTTCGTCAGTGATCGGTCACCTGTCCACAGTGCGCTTGGCGCGTTGCACGCGGCCCCTTCTCCCTGGCCAGCACCCCGCACGAGCGCTTGGCGTCTTCTTGGCGTCGGTGGCGCCCTGAGCCGCCCGCGCCGGCGTGTCTTGCAGCGGCCGAACCACCGTAGAGGCCGACAAGTAGCAAAACGGCGGCATAACGCCGTTCCGCGCCGCCCTTTGCTCCCTAGCTCTACGCGTGGCTCATGCATTCTAGCGCACGCCCGTGGCACCGTCGCCGTGGCCCGGCAAGCACGGAACGTGCTCCCTGCCACCGACGGGCCCGCGCCGCCCCGTTCCGTCGAGCTCGCCCAAAGCACCCAATCCTGGATCGTTTAGCACCTAAACGGACCCAGTGAACCCCCACGATGGCGCTCAACCCCTAAACCTCCCCGACCAATACCCTGCGCCGCCGTAAACTTCGCCGGAGAACCCCGTTCTCGGCCACCGCCTCGGACCGCCTATAAAAAGGGCTCCCGAGCTCACCCTCGAGCACGCACCACCACTACACCTCACCAAAGCCCCGCCAGGCCACTAGGAGGACCTCGAGGAGGTCTCCTCCCCCAACTCCAGCCGCCCCGATCCGCTTCGGCCACCAGCTCGATTCGCTCCGGTGAGGCCGTCCCCGGCGCCCAAACCTCGTCTATAGCCTCCTCTAGCACCCAGTAAGCTAACCCCAGCGTCAATTTGGCCTTCGCAACTCTCTCCAACGAGGCCCTCGACCACCCGAACCGCCGTCCGCCGGAGCAAGGCTCGCCGTCGACGTGGTACTCGCCGGCGACCACCACCACCACCAACCGACGCGGAATGGCACCCTGAACATGGAGGTACTCTCTGATCTCCCTGCCTCACCGTGGATCGCCACCGACGACCACCGCGGCTCTCGAGCACCGTCGAACTCTGCCGCCCGTTTCAATATTCAAACCTGACGGGCGGGACCCCCCTGTCAGCCTCTCTATCCCTTCTAAGCGAAACGTTTTCTGAAAACGTTTTTTGCCAAATGCGCTTTCCCGCTGGGCCGGCACATTCTTATTCGAGTCGTTTTTTTGTTTTTGTAAGCTAGCCCTGGGAACTTTCTGTTTCATTACAGATGAGTCCCTGGACTAAAACCCTTATAACTTTTTAACAGAAAGGAATTTTTGAATGATTCTTTTTCTATCCTCTTCAAAATTTTGTCTAGTTTTTATCATATTTATTCGAAAAATATTGGAATAATTTTTGTGCACCTCACGGTATTCACGATAGCGCGTATATTTTCTTTATACCATAGATACCGAAGGAGGTGACGGGACCGCGAACTTCACCGAGCTAGGCTCCGACTACTCTGAACCAGGCAAGCATGTTTGAACTTTTGATATGATGATTGTTTTGGCATGTTTGCATTAAGTAGTTTATGGCATGTTGATGAACATACCGAGGAATGTCATGTTACAAGCAATGATGAGGAAAGTGAGTTTCGAAAATCCATGAGTGGATGGATGTGAGTATGCATGGCCATGTGTTGGCATGAGGATGGGTAAGATGGCAGTGTTGTAGCATGCCAGTCTTATGCCAGGCTATATGACTTCAGTGTCAACCCGTATCATTCCAGTTCCTTCCATTCTTCCTTCCCTGTACTACCACATGTTTTCCGCAAGGAATATGGCTTAGTAAGTTGTAAACCGCTTTCCTGGTACACACCAAAAAGGAGAGGCCGTGATGATGGTTCCATGGCCCTGGATTAAAGCCAGTCATCCAGTCAGGGGGCATGGGTGTTTCCGGTTGGGACCGAGAGGGGGGCACCCCTTAGAGCGCGCGTATATAAATTTGATCCCATGCTATTCAAGATTGTGATCTCCCCATCTCAAAAGTTTTTCTTGGACGATGTCTAGGGTGATTCCTAGCATCGAGAGGTAGGATGGGTGTGTACTGGTTAGCTGTGTTTTCTTCCGAAATACCGTAAACGGAACTAGTCCTTCGTGACTACGGAAATCCGTTGGCTGTGGGAAAAATTTTGTACAAACTCTGCAGAGTCATATATTCCTTTGAATCATCTATTCCATGTCCAAGTTCGGTATTATCTTATCCTGACCAAATGTCAGTTTTGATGACAGAGACTCCGGTGAATCACATGAGTGCTAAGTCTGGTTAAATGTTTATTCATGTGGATGGACTAACCCGTTTATTCTCATGAATTGAATATTTATTATGAGTATTATTTACTTGTGAATAAAAGCCCTTTCTGTGATGTTGCTCAGACGTCCGACTGTGGCATTGTTATTATTTACTTTCAATAAAAGCCCTTTCTGGGATGTCGCTCAAACGTCCGACTGAGGCATTGTTATTATTTACTTTCAATAAAAGCCCTTTCTGTGATGTCGCTGAGATGTCCGACTGTGGCATTTCTTTTAAAGCCCTTAATGTGGCGTCGCTTAGACGCCCGACTGTGGCATTTCTTTTAAAGCCCTTTATGTGGTGTCGCCTAGACGCCCGACTGCGGCGTGCTTTATTTATTCATCCTCCTATCGAGGTGTCGCTTCAGACACCCGATTGGGTTTACAGTTATTTTGTTGGGTTTTCGAGCGGACTACCGCCGACCCCCTTTTTACCTGTCTTGTTTTTATGAATTAATGTGCCACTATTAAAAATTAATTATGACTCATCCATGCATGAATTTGTTATATCTTAGGTCCGAACTGTCTTGCGAGTACTTTCAAAGTACTCACTTGGCTTGTTGATTTGGCCAGATGCTGACGAAGGCGATCTCATGGATGAAAAATTTGATAGCGAGTCCGACGCCTAGAGGAATCCCAGTCAGTCTCGTGCGACCCTGGATTTGGTCACTGTATTATATCCGCTTCCACTACCAAATAAATTCATCGAGCCTCACCTCGACGCTCGATGAGATGCCAGTTTTAGAGTCATGTATCTCACTCCCCGCTGTGTTTTTCCACCACCACCCTATCCTCGAGTCAGTAGTATGCCTCCACACCACTGTGTCATGTCCGCCATTATGTATAATTATTGGCGTGCTTGTAATAATTTGGTTGAGCAACCGTAGCTCGACCCTGTAATATATTTTATGCTACTGGCTTATTGTATCAAGAATTTGTCTACCGGTAAGGAGGATTTTCCTTATACTGGACTCAAAAGATTGGTTTCTCAATAAACATTTTTATTGGAAAACCGGTCGTGACACGGCGATGATGGCGGCGTGTGCGAGATGGGGAGGAGAAGGGAAATGGGGCCCGGGGCTCCGATATTTAAGGGGGAGGCGAGGCGTGGACAAGGGGGCGGGGTAAGGCGGCGGCATAGCTGAGGCGGAGTCGGTGGCGTGCGGCGGTGGGAGTCCGCCCGAGCTCGGGGACAAGTGGGGCGTGGCGCTGGGCTGGGCCGGTTGGCTGGGCTTCGGCCCAGTTGGCTCGGCCTGGCACGGGGAAAGTTTTTTTACAGACACTTCAAAATGAAATAAATCCGAATAAAAATAAAATAACCCAGGCATATAATATATCAGAATTTTCAGAATTTTTTTTTCTTCAAGATGAACATTTTTCTAGAGTTAAATAAAATCCACACAAATTCAAATAATTCAAAGAGTGCTAGAACCCTATTAAATTCCAATAAAAATCATTTTAAAAAATACCAAAATTAATTCAAATTTATTTCTCTCCAATTTTCTAATGTAGGGAATCATGTTACCCTATTTTCCATATATTTTACTTTTGGAGAAAAATAATTTGAATGAAACTCAAATAACCCAAATTGAAAAATAATTTCAACTGGATTTTAAATTTGAGTTCTTTGAAACTCCCAACTCATATTTCATATTTTTGAAGAAGTCATTTTATCATCTCTCATGAAAATCATTGAGTTGCATAAAGTTTCAGAATTGGAAATACTTTCAAATGAAATTCAAATATTTTCAACACCCATTGTCATTTAAATAAATGGAAGAAGTCATGTCATCTTCTCTCCAGGGTTTTTGTGGTGAAAAGAATTTGAATTCATGGGGATCAGACAGCAAAGATGAAAGTTTGGGAAAGTCCTTTTATTCCCTCTCATTTAACTTTCAAAAAGTTCGAATTTCACTCACTTTCAGTCAATCAATCACACAACAATCAAACAAACAATCCAATCTATCTATTTAATATAACATTCCAAAATTTAGAATTTTGGGATGTTACACACGCAAGCAATGACAAGGCAACAACAGCGCATAACTGGGCGACAGTTGGCACATCGGTCTCGGGGCATTACAAAAAGTATTTTGGTGGATGCTTTTGGTCGTTTGGGAATATTTGGGAATTTATAGGCGAAAGGTTAGGGTTGGAGGAGTTCTATGGGGCCCACAAGCCAGGAGCGCCCCCTAGGGCGCACCCTGAGGGCTTATGGAGCCCTTGGGGCTCTTCTGGCCCCCTCTCCAAGTTTGCTGGGTGTCTTCGGGTCCAAGAAAAATCATACTAAAGGTTTATTCTGTTTGGACTCCGTTTGATATTCCTTTTGTGTAAAACTCAATAACAAGGAAAAAACAGAAACTGGCATTGTGCTATAGGTTAATAAGTTAGTGCCAAAAATAATATAAAATAGAATAATAATGTATATAAAACATCCAAAGTAGATAATATAAAAGCATCGAACAATCAAAAATTATAGATACGTTGGAGACGTATCAAGCATCCCCAAGCTTAATTCCTACTCGTCCTCGAGTTGGTAAATGATAAAAACTGAATTTTTGATGTGGAATGCTACCTAACATATTTATCCATGTAATTTTGTTTATTGTGGCACATGAATATTCAGATCCGTAAGATTCAACGCAAAATTTTAATATTGACATAAAAACAATAATACTTCAAGCATACTAATAAACCAATTGTGTCTTCTCAAAATAACATAGCCAAAGAAAGTTATCCCTACAAAATCATATAGTCTGGCTATGCTCCATCGTCATCACACAAAGTATTAAATCATGCACAACCCCAATGACAAGCCAAACTATTGTTTCATACTTTTGATGTTCTTAAACGTTTTCAACTTTCACGCAATACATGAGCGTGAGCCATGGATATAGCACTATAGGTGGAATAGAATATGGTGGTTATGGAGAAGACCAAAAGAAGGAGATAGTCTCACATCAACTAGGTGTATTAATGGGCTGTGGAGATGCCCATCAGTAGATATCAATGTAAGTGAGTAGGGATTGCTATGCAAAGGACGCACTAGAGATATAAGTTTATGAAAGCTCAAAACAAACTAAGTGGGTGTGCATCCAATTCGCTTTCTCACGAAGACCTAGGGAAATTTGAGGAAGCCCATCATTGGAATATACAAGCCAAGTTCTATAATGAAAAAATCCCACTAGTATATGAAAGTGACAACATAGGAGACTCTCTATCACGAAGATCATGGTGCTACTTTGAAGCACAAGTGTGGAAAAGGGATAGTAGCATTGCCCTTTCTCTCTTTTCCCTCATTTTTTTATTTTTTTGGTGGGCTTCTTCTGGCCTCTTTTATTTTTTGTAAAGTCCTAAGACTCATCCAAACTTGTGAGGGAATCATAGCTTCCATCATCCTTTCCTCACATGGGACAATGCTCTAATAATGATGATCGTCACACTTTTATTTACTTACAACTCAAGAATTACAACTCGATACTAGAACAGGGATATGACTTTGAATGAATGCCTCCGGCGGTGTACCGAGATGTGCAATGATCAAGAGTGACATGTATAAAAAAATTAACGGTGGCCTTGCCACAAATACTATGCCAAGTACATGATCATGCAAAGCAATATGACAGTGATGAAGCGTGTCATAATAAACGGAACGGTGGAAGTTGCATGGCAATATATCTCGGAATGGCTATGGAAATGCCATAATAGGTAGGTATGGTGGCTGTTTTGAGAAATGGTATATGGTGGGTTTAATGCACCGGTGAAAGTTGCATGGTACTAGAGAGGTTAGCAATGGTAGAACGGTGAGAGTGCATATAATCCATGGACTCAACATTAGTCATAAAGAACTCACATACTTATTGCAAAAATTTATTAGCTATCGAAACAATGTACTGCATGCATGCTCCTAGGGGGATAGATTGGTAGGAAAAGACCATCGCTCATCCGCAAACGCCACTCATAAGGAAGATAATCAATAAATAAATCATGCTCGGACATCATCACATAATGGTTCACCATACGTGCATGCTACGGGAATCAGAAACTTGAACACAAGTATTTCTACAAATCCACAATTACTCATTAGCATGAATCTAATATCACCATCTTTATATATCAAAACAATCATATGGAATCAAACTTCTCATAGTATTTAATGCTCTTTATATGAAAGTTTTTATTATACCCATCTTGGATGCCCATCATATTAGGACTAAATTCATAACCTAAACTAATTACCATACTGTTTAGAGAGACTCTCAAAATAATATAAGTGAAGCATGCGAGTTCAACAATTTCTATAAAATAAAGCCACCACCGTGTTCTAAAAAGATATAAGTGAAGCACTAGAGCAAATTGCCTAGCTCAAAAGATATAAGTGAAGCACATAGAGTATTCTAATAAATTCATGATTCATGTGTGTCCCTCTCAAACGCTGTGTACAACAAGGATGATTGTGGAAAACTAAAAATCAAATACTCATATCATACAAGACGCTCCAAGCAAAACTAATATCATGTGGTGAATAAAAATATAGCCTCAAGTAAATTTACCGATACATGAAAACGAAAGAGGGGATGCCATCCAGGGCGTCCCCAAGCTTAGATGCTTGGTTGTCCTTGAATATTACCATGGGGTGCCATGGGCATCCCCAAGCTTAGGCTCTTGCCACTCCTTATTCCATAGTCCATCAAATCTTTACCCAAAACTTGAAAACTTCACAACACAAGACTCAACAGAAAACTCATGAGATCCATTAGTATAAGAAAATAAATCACCACTTTTTGGAACTGTTGTGAAGTAATTATTTATTTATATTGGTTTTATATCTATTGCATTCGAACTTATCCATGATACCCCCCAATACTACCCATAGATTCATTAAAATAAGCAAACAACACATAGAAAACAGAATCTATCAAAAATAGAATAGTCTGTGGCAATATGGAAACTTCAGATACTTATGTAACTCCAAATATTCTGAAAAATTAGGACAACCAGAAAATTTTGTATATCAATCTTGTGTAAAAAAATTCAGATCAAAATCATGGCTCTGTGATTTTTGAAAATTATTTTACTAGGTGCAAAAGTTTCTATTTTTCAACAATATCAAATCAACTATCACCGTAAGCCATCCCAAAGGTCTTACTTGGCTCAAACACCAATTAAAACACAAAAACACAATTACTACAGAGGTGGTAATAAGTAATTTCATAAAATCAGAAAATAAAAATATTGGGTTATCTCCCAACAAGCGCTTTTCTTTAAAGCCTTTTAGCTAGGCATTGATAAATTTAATAATGCTCGCATGAAAGATAGCAATGAAACACGAAGAGAGCATCATGTAGCATGTGAAAAACAAGTTTAAGTCTAACATAATTAATATGCATACACATTTTATAAGCAAACAAATTCAAGACAAGAAAAACTAGCATATGCAAGGAAGAAGAAAGAAACAATAGCAATCTCAACATGAAGACAGGTAATTTAGTAACATAAAAATTTCTACCACCATATTTCCCTCTCTCATAATAATTACATGTAGGATCATAATAAAATTCAACAATATAGATATAACATAAAGTGTTCTCAACATGATCCACATGCAGGAAAAGTTGACACTCTTCCAAAATAGTGGGATTATCATCAAATAAAGTCATGACCTCTCCGAACCCACTTTTATCAAAAAATTCATAAGATTTATCAATCTCCAAAGTAGTGGGATCATTACTTCCTAAAGTTGACACTCTTCCAAACTCATTTTCAATATTATAGCAAACATATTCATCATGAGGCTTAAATAAATTTTCATGATCATAAGAATCATCATCACCCCAATCATGATCATTGCAATAACTAGCGGGCATAGCAAAACTAGCATCCACAAGCTTGGGGTTTTGCATATTATTAGCACAATCGACATTACTAGAATTTATAATAATATCATTGCAATCATGCTTTTGATTCCAGGAACTAGCAAGTATGGGTGCAATAGCAATAATCTCATGTTTAACATAAGGAACTATAGCAAATTCATCTCCCTAAACATTAATATTGGCATCATGGCCATAAAAATAGCAAGCATCATGTCCATCAAGGGATATTTCAATCAAATCAATACAATCATAATTATCTATAGATCATGCACATCATTATTTTCTTCTAAAGCAACGGTCATTCTCTCAATAAATTCCTTAATATGCATTAGGAGCATAGTTTACATAGCAATATTTTAGTACACAATTGTCATATTTGTAGAGAGTAATATCATACTTTTCAATAAAAGAAGAAACTTCATAAGCACTCTTAAAAGCAACAAATTCTTCAATTTGTTTGATATCATAGTAACTATGAACACCCTTTTCATAAGAAGATAAGATTTCATTATCATTAAACTCACATAGGTAGGGAAGGTGTTTTTTAGGGTTCTTAGAGCAACAAGTAAAAACACAAAGTTCAGAAAGATTCCAAGCATAACATAGCAAACGATTTATTTGATGCCATAAGAGTCTCCCTTTTTTAGACAAACAGTGATGCACAAAATGAGCATGCTCATCTAAAGATTTTCCCTCAACTAAACTAGTTGGGGTTTCAGCACGGGCACATATGGATCGAAGATGATCCAAGTACAAAACTTTAATTGGATCCATAAACCTTTTTGTTTCTGACTTTCAATAAACACACAATTATACCAAGCAAACAAGCAAACGAGCCAAGTAGGACATAAGGGCAAATAGAGAAAGGCAAATCTTTTTGTATTTTCTGAAAACGTTTTAGAAGTGGGGGGACGAGAGGAAAACGGCAAATAATGTAATGCAAGGGATGAGAGTTTATGATAGGTACTTGGTAGGCTTGATGTAGAACCTCCCCGGCAACGGCGCCAGAAATTCTTCCTGCTACTTCTTGAGATTGTGTTGGTTTTTCCATGGAATGGGAAAGGGCGATGCGGCAAAGTAGAGATAAGTATTTCCCTCAGTTTTGAGAACCAAGGTACACTACAAAAAAAAGACACTTTCGTGATGATACGTGTATGTCCCTGAAGGAAATATACCCTAGAGGCAATAATAAAGTTATTATTTATTTCCTTATTTCATGATAAATGTTTATTATTCGTGCTAGAATTGTATTAACCGGGAACATAATACATGTGTGAATACATAGACAAACAGAGTGTCACTAGTATGCCTCTACTTGACTAGCTCGTTGAATCAAAGATGGTTAAGTTTCCTAGCCATAGACATGAGTAGTCATTTGATTAATGGGATCACATCATTAGAGAATGATGTGATTGACTTGACCCATTCCATTAGCTTAGCACTTGATCATTTAGTTTGTTGCTATTGCTTTCTTCATGACTTATACATGTTCCTATGACTATGAGATTATGCGACTCCCTTTACCGGAGGAACACTTTGTCTGCTACCAAATGTCACAACGTAACTGGGTGATTATAAATGAGCTCTACAGGTGTCTCCGAAGGTACATGTTGGGTTGGCATATTTCGAGATTAGGATTTGTCACTCCGATTGTCGTAGAGGTATCTCTGGGCCCTCTCGGTAATGCACATCACTTAAGCCTTTCAAGCATTGCAACTAATGAGTTAGTTGCGGGATGATGTATTACAGAACGAGTAAAGAGACTTGCCGGTAACGAGATTGAACTAGGTATTGAGATACCGACGATCGAATCTCGGGCAAGTAACATACCGATGACAAAGGGAACAACATATGTTGTTATGCGGTCTGACCGATAAACATCTTCGTAGAATATGTGGGAGCCAATATAAGCATCCAGGTTCCACTATTGGTTATTGACCGGAGATGTGTCTCGGTCATGTCTACATTGTTCTCGAACCCGTAGGGTCCGCACGCTTAAGGTTTCGATGACAATTATATTATGAGTTTATGAGTTTTGATGTACCAAAGGAGTTCGGAGTCCCGGATGAGATCGGGCACATGACGAGGAGTCTCGAAATGGTCGAGACGTAAAGATCGATATATTGGACGACTATATTCGGACATCGGAAAGGTTCCGAGTGATTCGGATATTTTCTGGAGTACCGGAGAGTTACGGGAATTCGCCGGGGAATATATGGGCCTTATTGGGCCATACGGGAATAGAGGAGAGAGGCCAAAAGGAAGGAGGCGCGCGCCCCCCCTCTGGTCCGAATTGGACAAGGGGTGCAGCCCCCTTTTCCTTGTTCCTCTCCCCCTCTTTCCTTCTCTCCAACTCCAACAAGGGAAGGAGGAGTCATACTCCCGGTGGGAGTAGGACTCCCCCCTTGGCGCGCCCTCCTCCTAGGCTGGCCGCCTCCCCCCTTGCTCCTTTATATACGGGGGCAAGGGGGCACCCAATAGATACAACAATTGATCCCTTGGATCTCTTAGCCGTGTGCGGTGCCCCCTTCCACCATAATCCTCGATAATATTGTAGCGGTGCTTAGGCGAAGCCCTGCGACGGTAGAACATCAAGATCGTCACCACGCCGTTGTGCTCACGGAACTCTTCCCCAACACTTTGCTAGATCGGAGTCCGGGGATCGTCATCGAGCTGAACGTGTGCTAGAACTCGGAGGTGTCGTAGTTTCGGTGCTTGATCGGTCGGGCCGTGAAGACGTACGACTACATCAACCGCGTTGTGCTAATGCTTCCGCTTTCGGTCTACGAGGGTACGTGGACAACACTCTCCTTTCTCGTTGCTATGCATCACCATGATCTTGCGTGTGCGTAGGAAATTTTTTGAAATTACTACGTTCCCCAACAGTCCCAGTAGGTCACGTTTTCTGTCAAGCATGTACATCCATGACAATTTCATGACAGAATCAAGACAGTCATACCTGTGCTGTCGTAGAAGTGTTCCATGAGATTACCAAAATTATCATCATGGAAGTGTCCACTTCCATGATGATAAATCATGTGTCATGGAAGTGCTTTCGTCAAGGGTGACCGACACATGGAATCCACCGTAATGGGTCGTTGGGTCCGGTTTTGCATCCAATAACCCGCTAACAGACTGGACCAATGAGGATTTTCCACATGTAAAATTCTCATTGGCCAGAGGAAACACGTGTTGGCTCACTGTTGGGTAGATGTCATTCGTTAATTGGACAGGAGGTGCCTATGATATGTCAACATGTGGCACGGCCCAATAGAGGCCATTCTGGTGAAAAGACCGGCCCATTTGACTTGGTCGGAAGGTAACGGGCCGGCCCACGGTAAGCCTGTTAACGGCTTGTTCATATATAGACCATTTACGGCCTGCTAACTCACGGCCCGTTACGTCCTATCGGAATTAAGCCTAGTAGCTTCATCTGGGCCGTCCAATATGATTCCAGCCCGTTGTAACTTCCGACCCATGTATGGCCCATGATGTCTTTTGGCCCATGCGAGGCCATTTGTAACTCTTGGCCCATTAATGGCCCGTGGTGAATCTGGCCCGCAATGAAAAGTGTACCGCTTTATACCGATCAACGACCCATCATTCCATTGGGCCATTTCCAACCTGTGTTATCTTTCGGCCTTCTCAGGGCCCATTTATTCTTGGGCTCATTTCCAGCATTCAGTTACTTATGGCCCGTTACTGGCCTTTTCCGCTTGTGGGCCAAATTCAACCTGTGGTTACAGTCGGCCCATTTGCGGCCCGTTAATCCATTAAGCCGTTTTCATAGCATCATAAAAAATGGCCGATTAATGACGACCCATTATTGTCAGCCCATGAACGGACGTCCAAATCTAGCCCGTATATAGCCCATAACACGGTTTGTTATTGGCCCATGTTTGGCCTATCGATCATACGGCCCATAGAAGGCCCATCGAGGCTACGGCCCGTGAAGGCCCATTGTTTCTACGGCCCGTAGGAGGCCCCTAGTAACTACAGTAAATATGTAGCCCATGGTTATTGTGGCCTAGTTTTTAAAAAATAGGTTATTGCGGCCACTAGCAAACCGCGGAAAAAGAACTACACTGGCTACAAGCAAACAAATAAACAAGACAACAAGGAAATAAATAAGCAAGCAACTTACGCTAGGCTATCACAGCTATTACACATATTACATCCACCAGGCATCAAAGTTCGCCACCAGTGCAAATATAGGGAACAAAGCAGCATATCATATACACTGGTTGTCAAAGATGGCGACCAGTGCAAATAAACGCCGCAGCAAAACAAGTCCAGAACTGAAACCACTTCAGAAGAGCTCAAGAAACAATATACAGGGTACTAATAATGCTGGCAAGATGCTTAGCAGGCTTATTAACTTTCTCTTGTTTGGCACTTAAATTCTCCAGCACTTGTTGTTGCACCAAAAATTATGCATCTGAATTCTGCAGGGACTTCCTCAGTCCATCAGCTTCCTGTTGCAGCACATCTAATCGATGTCTTTCAACTTGAAGTTGAGACTCAAGAAGACGAACTGATTCAGGCAGCGAGTTCAAAGAGCTTGTGCCAGCATTAGTGGCCAATAACTCAAGGACTACATCAAGACATGACTTTTGGGTTCTCTCACTATCGTCAAGATAATTTTTATCAGCTTTCTTGGAGACCGGCATGGATGTCTTACTATCTTGAAACTTATCTGCATTACTTACTTTACCATTGCATAATGGGGTACTGTTCTCCAATATTTTGTCCGCATTATAAAAGAGAAACACATCATAGGTTTACCATGTTGTAGATGAAACTCATTTTGGTAAATCAGTTCAGTAGTAAAGTGGACAGGATAACAGCATGAAACAAATATATATCTATGTACGATGGTCACTTTATGGTCTATATCATTCTAGTTTTTGTTGCCAAATCAAGATAGAGACACAGTTCAAATAATATTTGTTCAAGACAAAGCATAATAGACAGAATATTAGTGTGGGAAACTATAGAGCAATGACAACACTTATAATGTGCATGACATGAGAACATAACTGTTTATTCAATTGAAACTGAAATCAACATAGAGCAAGTTACAATAACAAACCAGTTAAAGAAATAGGTTTAAAACATACCTATTGCGCCATTGGAGTTTCAATTCCATCCTTCAAATTTGAAAATAGTTGGTATGAGTAAATACAGTGATGCAAGAGCAAAGGAGTGTGAACCATAGCTACAGAACCTGACCTGAGAATAATTCCTCTTCTCCTTTAAGCGTTGAGTTGGGATTCGGAGTGGTGGTCTCGTGCTTTGGGCACTGTAGTTCCCTTACTAACTTCTCGTGTTTGGGTGATCTATGCTGGAGACGGTGTTGTGTCAACTGCAACTGGGTTACTATCTGCTGGGGTTGGGGTTAGAAGGGGTGTTGCTGGTTCTCTGTCCAACTGGGTAGGGGTACAATCTGCGGGAGTATGGGTTATGTGTGTTGGGGCTGGTTCTTGGGAAAGTAAAACCATGGTTCTATCTGCATCAACTAGTAGCACTATCTTTTCTGAAGACTGTGTTGTTACTCCCTTAGATACTGCCATCGCCCTCTCCAATTCAAATGGCTGGCAAACAAGAAAAGTAATTGAATGTATAGACATTGTATGATAGAAAGGTGCAATGGATAGTGGGGAATAAAATAGGGCATGAAATAATTCACATTTATGATGTCTAACCAAACGGGATAGCATGACACGATTTCACATATATGATGGCTAACTAAATAGGATAGCATGACACAATTTCACATTATGATGGCTAACTAAAAAAGATGGAAAGACACAGTTCAAAATATGATGACTATGTAAACAGGATGACATGATATAACTATCTAATGTTTTTATTAAATAGGTTGGCATGCCATAATTCACATACATGTCACCTATGGAAACATGATAGCATGATATAATTCACGGATAGAATGACATAATTCAGAATATGATGACTGTAAACACTAAACATGATGAGATGATATAACTATATGATGTCTTTATTAAATGGTTTGCCATGCCATAATTCAGATAGATGATGTGTATGTAAACATGATGGCATGATATAATTCAAATATATGATTTATATAGTACTCAAGTAAGCAGATGGCAATCCATATATGATGTAAAAACTAAGCAATGCAAGACAACATGGATGCCATGGGTAATATAACCCTGCAAAGTTTGACTATAGACCTCAAGGGGAAATAGGAGTGGTCATCAGTCTCTGAATCCTCCTCTGAGGAACACTCTGTAACCATCAAGATGTCTGCTTCAGCAGGTAGCATTGTCTGCTCTGAATACCTTGTTTTAACTCCAGATACTTCCATCACCGCTTTAAATGCCTGATGCACAAGAAGAGTAGCTGAATATACAAACGTTGTCGACAAAAAATTGATAGCATGATATAATTCACATACATGATGATTGGCCAAATAGCATGGCATTGCATAATTCACAAATATAATGCCTTTGCAACAAGATATCATTGCATAATTCACATATATAATGTGTTGCAACAAGATGGCAATGCAGAATTCACATATATGGTAATTAGACACTAAACAGGTGGCATTCACACAAAGCATGTCTAAACTAATCAAATGACATAGCAATGCAAGACACTATACGCACGATATGAGCAACATAACCCTGCCAAGTTAGAGCATACACCTCGGGGGGGGATAGGACTAGTCATCTGTTTCTGAGTCCTCCTCTGAGGAGCTATCCGTAACTAGCGAGATATGCACTTCATCAGATAGCATAGTCTGCTCCGAAGGCCTTGTTTTCACTCCAGAATTTTCCATCACCGTGTCAAATGGCTGATGCACATGAAGAGTAGTTGAATGTACTAACACTGTTGACAAATGTAATACGTAACGAAAAAAAGGATGGCCTGATATAATTCACATATAAGATGACTGGCTAAGCAGGATGGCATTGCAAAATTCACATATATGATTCCTGGCTAAACAAGATGGAATTGCATAATTCACATAAATGATGAATAAAGTAAATAGATGGCATTCACATAAAGCATGTCTAAACTAAGCAGATGACATATTTGATGTATAAAGTAAGCAATGCAAGGCACCATATGCATGATATAACCAACATCAGCATGCCAAGTTAGAGTGAAGACCTCAAGGGGTAAATAGGAGTGGTCTTCTCCTTCTGAATCCCCCACAGAACAGATATCTTCCTCTCGATTACAATCCGAAATGGGTGGTGGGGGGCTGCCTTTGCACCTACCATGGAGCGACGTCTGCACGAAATTTTATTCCCACGCAAGGCTCGTCTCTTTTTCTCTACATGTTCAGTTCCATTTTGTACAATAACTGACATGCATAGGAATAAAACATAGTGAGGTTATGTAAGGAGTGCATGCAGAAATCTAGAGTGATGGTAGCAACCTGTGGATAGACCCAAAACCAATTATAGCAGGCAGATAATGTCTTTAGTTAAAAAATAAAGATAATGGCTTCTTTACTATTTGTTTCCCACCCAACATGAAACTCATAGTAGACACCGGAGATTAACCAGATAGTAGATAGATACTATTGATTGTGGCCTCGATATGTACCCCACAACCATTTAAAAACTCAATTTTGACCATTAGTTTGGAGCTGACTGAGAGTCTAATCGGTGAATAGGACGATAAAGTAGCATGTAATATTAAGGGATGCATAACATAAGCAGACATGAAAGAGTGCGACCTCTCTTGCGGACCCATGTAGTCCTCGAGGTCATGTACTCGGTTGATGATGGTAATGCAGTTGTCATGGCTATCCGCGGCGAGGAAGAAGATCTGAGGCGGCGAAAGACAGTCTGGAGGCCGGATCCCTGTTGTGCTGGACCCTTCTATCATTGGAGCAGCTGAGCTGGGGTGGACGACGACGCAGCAGGAGTGGGACAAACCACACAAGGTTTTCTCTGAAAACTATCTATAAGAGAAGTAATTATGTAAGGGCTCGTTTGAATAGGAGGATTCTAACAACACATGGATAGTAAATACACAGTAATAGGATAGGAATGCACATGCAAAACAGATAATTTAAAAACACAGGATTTCTGCCAATTTGGTTGTTTAGTTCACAAGAATTGGAAGATCACATGATGCAAAGAAGCATGGTGAGATTAAGTCAACTCACAAGAAAATGTACGGTTATAATGCTATTATGCTACTATCTCTTAGTCTTGTGCTTCATGAATAGGAATTTGAAAAGGAGGACAAGTGGATATTAAAATTCCTATGGTTTTTCTTTCAAATAGACACCAAAGGAACAAATCCTACACTTTTCCTTTGCTCCATTCCTTTGAACCAAATGCATGAATAGTAGTACCATAGGAAACTTTCCAATTCCTATGTTTTTCCTTCACTTCTCCTTTCAAGCACTGGCAATTCTAGTAGGCAGGGTTGAGCAAGGCAAAGCCTACACTCAAAAAATGCTTTTGTGCTACTTCTACTACTTTGGACCCAGGCCACTACTCTACTAGCTCAACTCCCAGGCCCATCGACAAATGCACAGCTCGAACGCGTAGAGATAAATAATTATGGCGTTCAAGATAGTCCATCACAGATAGCTAAGTTGCCTGGTACCTCACCGCTTGTCATATAGTAGGAGAAAATAATCATATTTCATGTTACTACGTGTGCTCAGTGGACAATATATATAAAATGTAGAGTAAAAAAGAGATGCAACAAGTGTACAACTTCTTTGGCGAAACCATGTCGATCTTAGCGTGATTGGGTTGGTCGGTCAGGATGCTCCGGCTAACTTGGCTGTCGGAGGAGGGGAAGAAGATCTTACGAGTCTGGAGATGGAGCCCGGGGTACTGCTCCGCTGTGATGGAGGGTTTTGTCGTTGGAGCAGCTATGGTGAGTTGTACGACGCCGAGGCTGAAGCAGGACAAGAGAGACAACGTTAACCTGAGTGGAATTCTAATAGCATCTCCAATAGATGACGTAAAATACATAACCACAAAGTGCTAGATGTAAAGTACATCAGCCGCTCATCTCTAAACTTAACTGTCGAAACTGAATTTAACTGTCGAAACTTAACTTAACTATCGAAACTGAATTTTACTGTCGAAACTGAACGCACTATTAGTAGAAAAGCAGTAGCAGCAGCGCGTGCGAGAGCCGGGGCAGCTGGTCGTGTAGCAGCATAAGTCGACTGACACCACCGGCCAAACCGCCGCCCCCCACAGCCCGCGGCAGGCGGTGTGCCGCCCCGCCCGCCCTGAAATCACTCGCCACCGTCGGTCCGCTGCCGCCCCGGCCATCCCTCTATGCTCCCCTGTGCCGAGCTTTTTCTCCGGCAATCCCCACGCCACCGCCCCACCACCGCCGGCGACCACCGCCCCCACCCTAAACTTCAGCGAGCCCCCCTCCCAGCTGCGGCTGGTTCTTCATTAACTCCAGTGAGCCCCCCTACCCCCTGAAAATCGACTGACCCAAAAGTCGATTCAGTCGACTGAAGTTTAGCCAAATCAGAGCAGCATCACGAGCAAGAGCAAGAGCAGCAGCGTGAGCAAGAGCAAGAGCAAGAGAAATAGCAAGAGCAGACCAGGCAGGGGACCGAGAGCAAGAGCAGAGTAGCAGAGTGAGCAAGAGCTAAAGCAGCAGCAACTCCTACTGATGTGGACGTCGCAGCCGAGGGAGCGACGTCGTGGAGGAAGTGGCCGGCGACACTGTTGTGGATGGAGCTGCGCCATGTCAGCTCGGGACCGAGCGTCGGCAACACCGTGAGATCGAATCTAGAAGAAAATGCGGCGATTAGTGTACAACCTCTTTGCTGGCGCCGATTAGGCCTCAGCTTTATCCAAGGAAACGATGATGATGTTGCTCTTTCGATGGTGCAGGTGAAGACGGGAGTGTGGGAATGGAGGTGGCGTGAAATACGAGGGAATGTCGGGGCAGCTCCTTGGAGGTGGAGGACGGGGTGGCTGAACCGGTGGGACAACGATATCGACGATGGATCCTCATCTGGTACCGTGGATGAGGGACGTCGAGGTGTTGTTGTGGACGACGTCATCAGGGAAGAGGCTCCGGATGAGTGGCAGATGGAGGAGGGTGTGGGGCTTCATGGATTTTTGCGGCCTCGGTGTGCGATGGCTGATGGGATGGGAGTGCGGAACCATGGCTTAGGGACCCGCTTGTCCAAAATGTGGAGTAAGTTACGGAAGTACCCCCACCGATTTGTGCTAGGAGGTTCTTTCGGTTCAGGGGTATCACGGGCATTTCGCGTGTCGGGATTTCGTAGGAGGTGGGAGTTTTCGCGCGTGTTGTAATATTGGGTTAACAAGGCGCAGGTTGAGATGGAGGGAGTTTTCGGAGCACAACGAGACAAAGAAGTATCTTAAATATGTCGGGGTAACAAGGCGCGGGTTGAAATTTTCAGACAAGCCTAATGTGTACTGTACCAAATCAATTCGCACTTCCGTCGACGAAAAAAAAGAAACCAATTCGCACCACACAAGAGAGTCTAGTCCCGTGTAATGTACCAAATCAATTCGCACTACAAATGCCATTCAAATCTTTGAATCATGTTATGTTGAGTTAAAATATTTCGCTACGTGTATAATGCATGCAACCTGCTACTCAAGTGAACGTTTTAGTGCATTCCAAATGTATATACTACCGCTTTAATATGAACTAAATTTGAATTCATTTCTCTATTTGAATAAGATCTGCAATAATGATTGTTGTGGCGTCAAACCATTTGAATTCATTTCTCTATTTTAATAAGATTTACAATCATCATTATTGTCAAGTTAAACCATCGTATGTGTATGATGTTCACAGCACACCACATGATTACTGTCGAGTTAGATATGAACTATGTGTACTATATGAACTCGAACTCTATTTTTTGAATCCACTTTCTGTTGATTTCAAATCACAGTCCATTTCAAGCTCTATCTAGATCTTCATAATCTAAACCATGTCTCATATGTATAATGTGTTTATCACATAATGTATGGTGCCCCGCCCCTACTCCTACAAGTATTTATATGTGAGTTGCAAATGCCACACATTACCACAAATTCAAATAAAATGTGTGATTGTTTGATATATAGTATTGTTTAGATTGTTCGATATTTAGTTGTAAGCTGCAAACGCCACACATTATCACAAATTCAAATAAAATGTGAGATTCTTCGATGTATAGTATGGTTTAGATTGTTCGACATTTAGCTGTGAGTTGGAAACGGCACGCATTATCACGTTATGGTATAACATGTGCAAAACCATAGCACGCGTATCACCGCTATATTCATGCATACATATGTTTATAACACTATGATATCCTATTCAAATATATGAATCCACTTTCATATCAAATTATCATCTTTGTTAGTCTCTTTCACCCACACAATCCTCTAACCTTTGTAGCTAGCACTAACTTTCACTCATGCATGCACACGCCCTCCTCGCCCTCCCCATCCCTCAGCATTCTATCCATCGCGCACATTCTTCTTTTAGGTCGTTGCCCCACAGTATCCACAACTCCTTTCTGATACACACAGATCGATAAACCTCTCCAACGATGTCTGCCTACAACATACACACGCACCTTCCATCTCCTCCTTTCTGTGTCCATGCATCGTGTCTCTCATACAGTCCCACACACGTGTAAACTCTCACCCCTCTTTTCATCAATCTCACAATCGCACACTCCTCCCCCTATCTAGATAGTAGCTCGGCATCTCGCACCACCTCCTGGCTCCATTCTCTCTGTCTATCCATCTCGCCGGGCCTTCTTTGCCTCTAACAAATGGATGTACACCGACTGATCTCCCGCTATACATATAGCTATCTAGGTCCTTATAACTCGGTTTGCCCCACGCGTCGATCGATCTACCTCATTAGTTATGTCTCTCCCTTCCTCCGACAAAAAACAATTAATCTACCGATCTAGTTAGGTTTGCTTACCAAACACATGGTTCCCCTTCATCATCCATGCATGCATCCCGACACATCTATCACGCACAGGCACACATAGAAATACATCTCCGCTCTTATTGATAATATTGCAGTTCTACCCTTAGTTTGTCTAGTAGACTTCTCCCACCATCTTCGAGAAGCAACTCCATCACCCATCCAACACTCTACCCACTACAAAAAAAATACACTTCTGTGATGATACGTGTTTGTCATAGTAGGTCATGTTTTCTGTCATGCATGTACATCCATGGAAAATTTATGACAAAATCTAGATAGTCATACATGTGTTGTCATAGAAGTGTTCCATGACATTACCAAAATTATCATCACGGAAGTGTCCACTTCCATGACGATAAATCGCGCATCACAGAAGTGCTTTCGTCAAGGGTGACCGACACGTGGCATCCACCGTAACGGAACGCCGTTAAGCTATCGGGTCCGGTTTTGGATCCGATAACCCGTTAACAGCCCCGACCAATGGGGATTTTCCACGTGTAAAATCATCATTGGCTGGAGGAAACACGTGTCGGCTCACCGTTGGGACATATGTCATCCAGTCATTGGACCCAAAGCGCCTATGATACATCGACATGTGGCACGATCCAATAGAGGCCCATTCCTGTGAAAAGGCCGGCCCATTTGACTTGGTCAAAAGGTGGCGGGCCGGCCCACGGCAAGCCTGTTAAAGGCCTGTTCGCATATAGCCCATTTACAATCCGCTAACCCAGGGCCCGTTTATGGCCTATCCGAATTAGGCCCAGTAGCGTCATCTAGGTTGTCCACTATAATTCAAGCCCGTTTTAACTTCCGGCCCATGTATGGCCCATGATGTCTTTTGGCCCGTATGAGGCCCTTATTACTCTCGACCCATTAACGGCCCGTGGTAAAACTGGCCCGTAATGAACAGTGTATCACTTTATACCCATTAACGGCACATGGTGAAACTGGCCCGTAATGAACAGTGTATCACTTTATACCCGTTAACGGCCCATTATTCCGTTGGGCCGTTTCCAGCCCATGTTATCTTTCGGCCTTCTCGGGGCCCATTTATTCTTGGGCTCATTTCCACATTCGTTTACTTACGGCCCGTTACTGTCATTTTCTGCTTGTGGGCCAAATTCAGCCCATGGTTACAGTCATCCCATTTGTGGCCCATTAATACGTTGGGCATTTTCATAGTGTCATCAGAATACAGCCGATTAACGACGACCCGTTATGGTCGGCCCATTTACGGCCATGTTTGGCCAACCGATCATAAGCCCGTAGAAGGCCCATTGATGATACGGCCCATAGAACTCCCATTGTGTCTACGGACCATATAAGGCCCATTGTTTCTATGCCACATAGAAGGCCCATTGTTTCTACGGCCCTTAGAAGGCCCATTGTTTCTACGGCCCATAGGAGGCCCATGTTAACTACAGCCGGTGGGCATCAAAGTTCGCCACCAGTGAAAATATAGGGAACACCCTACACTATACAAAAATGGCTTGCTGTTTTCTTCAGCCGGTGGCTGCACGTTAAGAACAAATTTTGTATCGTACCAAAACAAATGACAACTATAAAACAAAAGGAAGTTTGGCATAAAAGTTAACATTCTAGCAGATAAATGCACCACCACAAGTTCAGAAGCTCAGTTCATTTGACATGAATATTACCTTTTCATGCTATATTGTCCAATGGAGCACCATAACCTTCACCTTCAATTCTCCTAGGCCCCTGAACAACATAGCAAATGTCTAATAGTCTGGTTTCGAAACCATGCATATCTTGACAACATCGAACAATGTCTCTCCTTGTTTCACAAATGGTCTCTGTTAGGGAATGGACTTGTGTCTGGAGCGCAGATACAACATTGCTTTGAGCTTGCATATCTTGATCATGAGGCAGTTTGGACGAGATTGCCTTAACAACCAAGCCAATATTATGCAGGAACGTGCTTTTGGCACTGTTAGTGGACATGTACTGACACACTGCAGCAAGAGCTGACATTGCGGTTATAGTTGCCTCGCCACCTTCAGAAGGTGGCGGTTCCACCATTTTTTCCATAGCTTGCTAGAAAGTTGTGGTTTTACATTAGTAGAACCAGAACAGAAGATATTAAGGAGGCCGCAAAACCAAACAAAATAGCTTTGGTCTATATACAGAACTTATTCTGGAGAACCCATGTAAAATAATAGTTGTATTTTATTGCATAGTACATAATAAAACTAGGTTCCAAACATATGTCCATGTACCATTGCTAATGTATTGTCTATTTCTTCACATTGTATTGAGGGCTAAGGATAAAGAGACAAAGTTTATAATATGGTAATCATAGCATGACATCATTCATATCACAAAACAACTGAGAAGAGACAAACAGGCAATTGTAACGTTGTGTGGGCAAGTCCAGCATGGAACTAGATTACAGGTCAAGTTCAAAGGAACACCACTCCTCTCTTTTAAACCTTGTAAGGTGCCACGATACGCTAAGACAATTGTGTATAAATTTGAAAAGAGTAATAGACATTGGCTGCAAACCATGCAGTTCAAGGCACAAGTTAGAGTAAGTAGTGGTTAAAAGGCATGAGGATTAAGGACTTACAACAGCGGCTTTGACTGGTGTAGTCATGCCCTTCTTCTTGCTCGTGTGATAGTCCTTGAAGATTTCGACATCATTTGGTTCAGGTACTTTTTGGTCCTTGCGGGCTTTCCTCTGCATTTGGAACAAGTTAATATAGATCTGATAATATGGTACATCAAAAATAGTGAAACAACAGCTAATTACAAGAGCCTCGCGGTGTGCAATATAGCTATGAGATCCTGTCGTCTGTCGGAATTTCACTTTCGTATGGTTGGCCTTGTTCTTTGAAGAGTTCACCTACAAGAAGATAGATTTGTGTGGCACATGCGTAAATAGGACTTCAACATGTGATCTGATCACATATATATAATGTACCTAATAATTCGGATCGGACCGGTGTTTAACGAGGCCTCTCCAGTCTTCATCAGATATATTTTCCACTGGAGATGTTTGGGAAAGTTCACTGTTAGCCTTGCCTTCAAAATGAGTTTTCCTCAAGTTGTACCGTGTCGTGGAATAGACTTGAAAACATGGGTGCAAGCTTGTCTGGTTGCATCATCTTGGCTATCCAACTTGAACCTCATCTGTTGAAAATTATGGGAGTCTCATTATCAGCAACCTAGAAAGTATTGGACAGAGCAATATGATATTACTAGTTTCCATACATAACCATACTTACAGATAAATGGTCGAGGAATGTGTTGAACTAGGTTTCATCTTTGTCATTCCTATACTGAATCCATGTTGGGAGGATACGTACATGACACCTAACAGCAACCGCTGCCTCTGATACTAACTTGGCTGACTCTATAGCATCACGTGGCCTTTTTAAACCTGCCTCAAAACGGATCTACATTCTTCCTCCTCCAGATTTAGCTAACCTATCGAGCATTATCCCTGATGTTTGTTTCCTCTTGCGCCTAGGTGCTAGTCCAACAACAAACATAGGAAGTGTTAGTGTACATCAAACTGTGAGACTACATATGAAGAAGCATGCAACTGTAACTTGACTCCAGCAACTACCCTCTTGCTGTTGAAGCTCACAAAGTTCATGTGATCTTGACAACTCATCTTGTGTCAAGAGTGCTTCAGAACTAGTGTCAGGTGGCAAGGGAGCTTGGGAAAGTGCTGCTAGCTGAGTTGACGAATGAGTAATCGTGCAGCTGGTGGTACTATGGAAGGTGTTGCAACAACTAGAGTTGTCTCTTCTTGTTTGGTGGTAGCTATTTGTTTCTGTTTGGCTTGTTATGCAGCTCATGTAGCATGGGATACCCTATCGGTACAATTTTCCGCTGGACTTTGACCTTCTATTGCACCATCAGTACCAGCAGAATCTGCAGGATTGTTCCGCTTCCCTTTCCCTGTCCTTCTATCTTGCTTCCTCTTTCTCTGTGCCATGTTAAGTCAAGCCGACAAGAAAAATGAATAACAATTTAGTTCTTCAGAACAAATGTACTTCGATGTAAGAACATGGTGTGATAGACATATATTATATGTTCTAGAAACAGGAACACGTGTCTTAGTCACAAGTTTTGTAAAGTAAGTAGATGAAATTCAACAAAATTATAAGCAATACAAGCTAGACATCATACATAACATGCAACTACATATAACAGTGCCAAGTTAGAGGGAGCACCTGTGATGGTGCACTAGGGCAGACGTGCTCATCACCAACACAGCTACGTTGAGTGTCTATGCATGTGTTGTCTTGGAAATCATCTTGGGGGGATGGAGGAGTAGAATCTGTAGAGGCCCTCCATTTGGAAGGAGCACCTTCATCCGCTGCCTTGCTAACTTCCTTCCGCTTTATTGATTTTGAATTGTCAAGTAAAACCGACAAGAAAAAGCAATAAAATTCACTCTTCAGAACTCATTCGTGCATGATACTGACAATCACTACTTTGATGTAAGGCAAACACATGATTCCAGGATGGAATAATACGAAAAACAGGACGGCATGGCATATTCACAACTGTTTGTGTAAACTAAGCAGAAACCATTTCACCAAATAAGAAGCAATGCAAGCTAGACACCACGTGAAAGATGCAACCAATATGACTCTGCCAAGTTAAAAGTGTCCCATCATAAATGGCATTTCAACAAATTAGAAGCAGCGCATGCTATAAATCATATCAAAGATGCAACTAATATCACACTGCATATACTGAAGGTGTCTCGTCATATTGATTTATGTGGGATACAAAAAACAATAGTTTTATGTGAGGACATGCTTAATAGACAGATGTACTATGTACTAAATACAGGAAGGCATGTCACATTAATAGGTATAATGTATAAGCTAAGCAGAATAGCACATGCAGTTTAACCAGATTGGAAGAATTACAATCTAGACACCATATGCAACATGCAACCACATATCACGCTGCCAAGTTAGAGCAAGCACCTGCGATGCTAGTGTAGGGGAAATGCGGTAATCAACTACAGAGCTACGTTCACTATCTTCATCTAGCCTTGCTGTTTCTTGAGAATCATGTCGGGAGGCTGACGCTGCATTCTTTAAATGAGGAGTAATCCACTTGCCTGACTGCCTCATCATAAGTGATTGATGAGGGATACACAAGAACATTAGTTTGATGTAAGAACATGGTTAATACACAGATGTACTAGTATGTACCAAAAACAGAAAGGCATGTCATATTCAAAGGTATAATGTGTAAGCTAAGCAGATGCAATTTAACCAAATTGGAAGCAATACAAGCTAGACATCCGGTTGGAGTGGTGAGAATGATCATCTAGGACCTGAGAGCCTGGTGGGAGGTGGGCTGCTTCGCCACCATCGCGGCTTTTTAGTTGGCTTCCAGGTGATGCCTCTCTTTGCTGGGCTTGTCGCTGGCTTGGCTAGTGCCCTGACTAGCTATTTGTCTTCTGGTGCTCACGGGATGGTGGTTCATGTAAAAAATATCTTCCTTATCTTAATAAAGACCGACTTCGGCCTTTCGAATACAAGCTAGACACCATATGGAACATGCAACCACATATGACACCGCGAAGTTAAAGCAAGCACCTGGGATGGTGGTTCATTGCGAGCGAGGTCATCAACTCCAGAGCTATGATTACTGTCTCTATCTGCTGACACTGCACCCTTTATACCGTTGTAACGTGCCGTTCTTACCCGCGTAGAAAGCTGAAAAAACTCCTCTCTTTTCTTTTCTGCTTCTCTCGAGGCAGACTCTGAAATACCCTTGCATAAAAACACAATAGTGAGAGTATGGGTGAAGTGTGTGAAGAACTAGTGCACTGTAAAAGTAGCAGATACCAGGTGGCTAAAAAATAAATGACAGGAGACATATGATAGCTCTACAACATTGCATGGAAAACAAAATTAGACTCTACTCCATATGATTTTGTAATATATGAGCACAGGAAATGCAGGTACTCCTCCAGCACAGCACCACATGTGGTCATATCAAGATAACAGTCGACTGAAAATAAATAGGTCAGTCGATTTTTTAATGAACCGTCTGATCTATAAGGAACGGGCAGATGGCCTTCGTCCACCTCCCGCCAGTCATAGTTGACGATCTTTCTCAAACCGCCAGCGACCACTGGCCCAGACCCCTCCTTTCGCCGCCCCGCCCTCCCCTCGACCTCACACCACCGCTGTGCTTGGTAGCGCCCCCAGGCCATCCCTTTAATCTTGGCCGACCTCCAGATCAGGCGCTAGTAGCTCTAGGCCCCACACGGACCTAAGATAAACACCGAGGCGCTGCTTCCCAGGCATAATAGGCGGACTAGCGCCTGTTACGCCGGGGAATGCTTCCGTTAATTGGGAATCAACTGACCAGGAATTGAAATTCAGGGGGCGACGGACCTCTAGCTAAGGTGAAATAGTATATGAGGAGAAACCTTGTGCATCGCGAGTTACTAGGAACATCTAGTACCAAGAAGAAGCGGTCAACTAGTGTCTTTTGTGGAATGAATGCCGTGCAAGCAGACACGTAAGATTTGCACGAATAAGGGAATAGGAGTACCATTTTCGGTTGCCGGTGTGGTCGCCTCCACATGTCACCCCGATCTTCATCTTTTTGCCGGGGAAACCGATGTTCTGGAGGGTGCAGGCTTGGACGAACCCATGGCCAAATTGTTGACTGTGTTGCCGTGGCCGTATGTCGGCGGAGGGGAAGCAGATCCGAGGCGGCGAAGGACGGCGTAGCAGGAACACTCCAATGCGGTGGAGGGTGGCGAAGTTGGAGCAGCAGCGGTGAGGCGCAAGATGGCATGGTTGAACTGGCTCGGGTACGGACGGCTCGACCTCGGCTTAAACTACTAGTCGTGGAGGGTGTTGCAGTTGAGGTTGCGGTGGACGACGACGTCGGGGTATCGACTCTGGCGTGATGGAGGAGGACGGTAGTTGATGGGTGGAATGGGGTGGCAGACAGAGGACGCCCGGGTTTCGCGGCTGGTGGAGAGGTAGTATTTGCGCCCATGGAGTACGAATGGGGAATCGGACAGGTGGGCGGGGGGAGGGGGAGAACCATGTTTCGGTCTGGGACACGCTTGTTTTTGGCTTTTTTGAACAGAAGATGGGACGCGCTTGTTTGAAATTTGGGGAAAGAACAAACTTTGCCCCCCTCTTAAATTTCGGACCTACTGCGGGTCGAGGGTAGGATGGTAATCCCAGGTGTCCCAAATAGTGGGCGGGAGCGATTTCGGCCGCGCGCATGTGTGCTTAGGCGGCCATTGTGTATGAATGTTTTTTGGAGGCGGTTGTGTGGCATCTATATGAAGCTACAAACCTACCCCGGTTTAGACCATTGGATGTTGGGCCGGTAGGTTTCACGGGTCAGAGTTATTAGAAAAGTAATTTCCTTGTACTACCAAACATTGGTCTCACGCGGTTTCGGGCAAGTAGAGGCTCTTTTGGTGCTTCGTTTTTGAAATTTTGAAACACAAGCATTCACGTTTAGAGTACTCTTGAACTTTGAGGATTGACCTAAATAGACAACGTTAAATTTGACCTTGTATGTTTGAAAACCACATTAAATTATCCGTTTCTTTTTGAAATTTTGACACTTGAAAATCCTATAACTACGATTATTTTGGAATGGAGGAGCTAAATTAGAATCTATTTTGTACACGACTACATATGCTATTATGTACAAAATTAGAGCAAATATTGGTGCCCCCAGAATTTAGGTATGATTTACAAATGCCATGATATCAAATTTAAATAATTGAATGGACTTCATGTTGAATTCGATTTTTTAAAACCACCTTAAGTTGAATTCAAATGTATGCTAGTTCATAGGTAGCTATTTAAAATGTTCACTCTGTAACTTCCGTATGTATAATGTGCTTTACACACACAACATGAACTATACTCACGTTTATATTCGATTGCTAACGCGATGCATTGTCTGGAGTTCAAAAAACTAACTATGTGGATCAATTGTGTCAAATAATAACATAGACATGCTCAAATTCGATAGAATCTAAATGTCTGATGGATCAATGACCATTCCTTACGCGAATTGCAAGTATCATGATCCCATCCTAATATTTGGATACAATTTATATCTTTAATCGATGTGTACAACAGTCTTGTACGTGTAGTTTCACTCTCCATCGGTGGTCTCTCACACATGCTCACACACTCCGTCCTGAGGTGTCTTTCTCGCACAAATGCTCTCGATATAACCCTCCTCCCTCTCGTAACCATTTACGACTATTTTGACTAACCTTTATCACAAGCACTCTTCCTCTCGCAAGCATACACACGCACAATCCCCATCGACCCTTTCTATATACATAGACCTGCCTACGTGTCTCTTGTACGCACATTATCTTTAGGCATGTCTCTCACGCATTGTCTCACACCTCTCTTCCTAATCGACGATTATGATTCTAGCAGAGCATTCTGTAGGATGCCCCTTAAAGTTAGGTTGGATGAATAGTAATATCAGAGATAAAGGGGTTACCTTAGTCCGAGAACCTAGGGTTACAAATCCTAGCCGGCTTTGTTAGTGGACATAGAGTCCTTCACAATTATGATATCTTTGTCTTGTACGACTAGTCATCCATGGGTCTCCCTAAATGTGTCACGGGCCAACCAATGTGGCGCAGGACAGAACCAAACGAAGGGCCTCACCTCGATATACCGGACCTCACGCAGTGACACACCCTCTGCCCCCACGTCTCTTTATCTTCTCACACCCACACATACCAACACAGACACCACACACAAAAAATATATTCTCCTGGTGCCTCTATGTAACACCCTCGATGCGGCTATATCTCCCACGTGTCGAAGCACGACTAAGAGGCATAACCGCATTGAAAGCAATGTCGCAAGTGAGGTAATCTTCACACAACCCATGTAATACATAATGAAAAGAGATACATAGTTGGCTTACAATCGCCACGTCACATAATACAATGATTAAAGCATTACAACATCCAAATACAATCAAGGTCCGACTACGCAACCAAAATAAAGAACAACTCCAAATGCAACAAGGTCCCCGATCGACCCCAACTGGGCTCCGCTACTGATCAACTGGAAACGAAACAAGACTATGAACACGATCTTCAACAAGCTCCTCCTTGAGCTCGGTTGCGACACCTGCACGATAATCGTCGGCACCTGAAACTGGTTTTGGAAGTATCTGTGAGCCACGGGAAATCAGCAATCTCACACCCTCACAATCAAGACTATTTAAGCTTATAGGTAAGGCAAGGTATGATGTGGAGCTGCAGCAAGTGACTAGCATATTTGTTGTCTAACATATGCAAAAGAGAGCGAGAAGAGAAGGCAAAAGCATGGTTGAGAAACTATGATCAAGAAGTGATCCTAGAACAACCTACGTCAAGCATAACTCCAACACCGTGTTCACTTCCCGGACTCCGCCGAGAAGAGACCATCATGGTTACACACACGGTTGATGCATTTTAATTAAGGTCAACTTCAGGTTTTCTATAACTGGACATTAACAAATTCCCATCTGCCATAACCGCGGGCACGGCTTTCGAAAGTTCAAATCCCTGCAGGGGTGTCCCAACTTAGCCCCTCACAAGCTCTCACGGTCAATGAAGGATATTCCTTCTCCCAAGACATTCCGATCAGACTCGGCATCCCGGTTACAAGACATCTCGACAATGGTAAAACAATTCCAGCAAAGCGACCCGAATGTGCCGACAAATCCCGATAGGAGCTACACATATCTTGTTCTCAGGGCACACTGGATTTTCCAAGGTTCTGGTAGGCCAGCCCAGAGTTGCCCCTGGTGGCCACCGGCAGCTGACAGGTTGGACCAACACTCAGAGGAGCACTGGCCCGGGGGTTTAATAAAGATGACCCTTGAGTCTGCAGAACCCAAGGGAAAGAAAAGGCTAGGTGGCGAATGGTAAAACCAATGTTGTGCCATGCTGGAGGAGTTTTATTCAAGGCGAACTGTCAAGGGGTTCCCATTATAACCCAACCACGTAAGGAACGCAAAATCCGGGAACATAACACCGATATGACGGAAACAAGGGCGGCAAGAGTGGAATAAAACACCAAGCATAAGGCCAAGCCTTCCACCCTTTAACAAGTATATAGATGCATTAATTAAATAAGAGATATTGTGATATCCCAACAAGTAAACATGTTCCAACAAGGAACAACATCTCCATTTTCCAACAAGGAACAAACTTCATCTTCACTTGCAACTAACAACGCTATCAGAGGGGCTGAGCAAAGCGGTAGCATAGCCAAACAGCGGTTTGCTAGGACAAGGTGGGTTAGAGGCTTTGTTCAACAATATGGGAGGCATGATAAGCAAGTGGTAGGTATCGCAGCATAGGCATAGCAAAAGAGCGAGCAACTAGCAAGCAAAGATAGAAGTGATTTTGAGGGTATGGTCATCTTGCCTGAGATCCCGCAAGAAAGAAGAATGAGTCCATGAAGAAGACAAACGGACGTAGTCGAACGAATCCTCACAACACGACGTTATCAGAACCAACCCGAAGAAGCAACACCGGAAAGAAGCAAACAAACATGGTAAACAACCATCACATAAGCATGCCATGATGCACAATCAAGTATGATGCATGTCCGGTTTAATGAGGCATGGCATGGCAAAGTGCACAAACAATCCTACAAATTAAGTGGAGCACAATATGCAATTCCGTTGCATATTGATGAAACACCACGTGACTCATTTAGTTCGATCTTGTTTATGTACCCAACAATATTAAATGTTGCTAGCATGGCAAGAGGTGAAGCATAATGAAACTATCTATCTAGGCAAGTTTAAATGAGGCGGGAACAACAAAACAACAATTCCAGTAAAACCCCATATGCATATTTTAGGTTTGGTACTGTTCTGCCCTAAACACAATTTTAGGATTGTTAAACATGCAAAGTGATGCCACCATGTTAAACTAGACATTTCCTACCCCATTTACATATAAAGTTTAAAAAAACGGAGTTACGGTTATTTAGTTATGAAATAAAGCATTTTATCATGGCATGTGGGCAAAATTACACAAATAACCTTTTAAACATTTTTGACATGCATGAAAGTTGGATATAATTAATCTACACAAAATTCTAAGCACTTTACATATAAAGTTTGTATAATTTGAGTGCATGCATAATTAGTTATGAACAAAACAAAAGAGTGGCATTTATGTAAATATGCAATGCACTTGAAAAATACTAAAACCAGAGAAGTAAAAAAAACATGCGTGGGCCGGATTGAAACACAGTGCAGCGGCCCAGGAGGAGATTTGGGCCGGCGGATGAGTGCAAAAATAACATAAACACAAAGCAAAAAATGGGGCCGGCTGGGACTTGATCCCACGAGCTACATCATAGAGGAGGAGAGCGCTGACCAGCTGGCCTAACTGAGTGTTCATGATTACTAGAGGGCCATAGACCATTTTGAACAGGCAAACCCCCGATTTTGGAAACTCCATGAATGCCCAGCAACTTGCCGGCGACGACGACAAGCAAAGTGGCGGCTATAGGTGCAGCAGAACACGAGCGGGGGTGCGGTTTTGGGTGCAGGTGCGGCGGGTGCAAGCGGAGCAGCTGCTGGAGTGAAGGTGCGTGTGTGCGTGGGTGCAGCATGGGCTCGAGAATGAGCTTGAGCACAAGCATGTCTCGGCCGCACGGCGAGGCTGCAGCTACAATGGCGAAGCGCGCGAGCGCGGGGCAAGGCAGGCAGCATGCGCGCGCGGGTGCAAGTGCATGCGGGGCTACGGGCGCGTGCGTGCAAAGGGCGCGCATGCAATGGTGCATAGAGAGACACAGAGGGGGTGCCGCGACCACTTCTACGACAGAGCATGGTGGCCGTGGGCTTCGCGTGAGCAGATCAATGCTGAGAAGATGCGAACGAGACAGGTAAAGGCCCGAGCGACGTGGCGAGGGGCGAGTGGTTGTGGGTGCTGCGCAAGACGTTGTGCATGCAAGAGAAGGAGCTGCGGGAGTGCAGCATCCACAGCTCGCGTGTGTAGCCATGGTGGTCGAAGCTGTGCTTGTGGAGATCGGCACCTAGCGGAAGCGTACGACAAGCAGGAGGGCGTGAGGGGAGCAGAGCATCACCGTGGGTTTGCTGATGATGACGGACTTGTCCGGGAAGCAGAGGAGATGGCATGGGGACGCGCCGATCGGGACGGTGTCCTCGGATCCGCGAACCAGAGGAAGCAGGGGAGGAAGACGAGGGTGCAGGCGACAACATCTTGACGTCCCGCGGCGCCGTAGTGGTCGGAGTCGATGAAGACGACGTCAAGGAAGACGATTCACCCGACGGAGGCGGCTGCAACTCCCTGGAGGCCTGCCGGTGACGAAGCCGAGCTCCTGCTTGGTGAAGAAGAAGAAGAAGAAGAAGAAGATGGGGAAGGAAGAGGCGGGCGGTGGCAAGGGTCGAAGAGGGAAAGAAGGGAAACCTAGGGTACGAGGCGCTGGCTTAAAAGGGGTTAGGGCGACGGGACGGCGCGACGGTGCTCTCGTGCTCGCGGTCCCCATGGCGACGGCGAGAGGAAATGGAAAGGTTGGTGCGGTTCCACAGGGGGGCGCTGACAGGTGGGGCCGAAGCGACCACGTGGCGAGTGGCTAGCGGGGGTAGGCTCAGGCACGGGTGAGAATAGCACGAGAGGGAAAGGTGCGGGTGGCTGAGCGGGCTGGCGGGTGCGCGCGGCCTGCTGGCACGCGGGGGTTGGCTGGGCCGGCCTGGGAGGGCGAGGCCTAGGTAGGCGGTTGCTGCTGGGTTGCACTGCTGCTGCTGCTTTCTTTTCCATTTCTTCAGACAGAAATACAAAAAGAAAGAGCGGGGGAAAAAGGAGAGGATATAGAGAAATATAAAAATATTCTCATGATCCTGAAAATGTACTCTATTTTAATAAAAGTGGTTTGGAGATTTTTAAAGGAAGTAAAATAATGCTAGTTTGAATTAAATTCAAACTTGAACCATTTTAAACCCTAACCAAAACAAATTCAATTGAGATGAAATTTGACAGAGAGGCTAGGTATATGGTGTTGGAATATTGGTGAAAAGATGAACATTTATGGTGGAGGCAAAGTGGCACTTGCAAAGAATGGAAGAAAAGGGGAAGGAAGGAGAAGTGATGGTGCAATGGTTTGAGAGGGTGACAAGGGTAATGCACATGATGCTCATGCCAACAACATGAATGACCAAATGCAACATGGCAAGCACAAAGCTATACTTGATATGACCAAGATGCAACATAAGATGGCATAGGGAAGGATGACAAGTAATGACAACACAAAGCAATGGGAAACAAAGCAAACCCAAAATGAAACACACAAAGAGGAAAACCACATGGTATGGACATGACAAGGTTGGATACATTGCCAAATTTGGAAGTTTTACATATGGGGTGTTACAACTCTCCACCACTACAAGATGATCTCATCCCGAGATCTAAGGCTGGCACCGGAGAAAAACGGAGGAGGAAGAGAAGAGGTAAAACTAAATTGCTTCGTGTACAAACGAGTGAAACCAATGAACCTTGAAAAGGTTAAGCCTCTTCGAGAAAAGAATACAAATAAGATGAACAAGGTGAGACACTCCGTTAGGAAAGAGGACCGAAGAAGAATAAATTCGGATAGCACTCCGGTTAGACCAAGATAGAGAAGAAATAAAGATGATATAATTTGGGTAGCACTCCAGTTGAAACAGAAGGCAAAAACTTGATAAAATGAAAAGAACTTGAGCAAAAAGAGCACAACACTCTGGTTAAATGGCTAAGCAAAGGAAAGAACATGATCTGACAGAACAAGAAGATGGGTTGAAGAGAGCAACATCACAATGCCTCCGAAAGAACTGAGAGGATGGAATGGAATGAATGGACGAGAAAACAATATCTTCTACCTCGAATGAGCTTGAAAGCATCTTGAAGAGAAAGGTCGAACGGAGTTGATGGAAAAAAACCAGCAACGAAAAGAAAAAGGTTGTAGTGGGCTTATGGAGAACATCTCAAAGCTGAGGTGAAATTCTGCCACTCATGGAAAAAGCCTGGATTGATATGAACAAGGAGACGAGGAACTTATTTCACCGGGAGGATAAATGAAGAACTTGGGTCATTTATACGCACCATAACTAGCAACAATCCCTAGGGAAAGCTTTAGGTGAAATATAACCCAAGATAACTCCAATGACGAGATTGATGGATTTAAGACACCTCACTCTTAACAACATGTGAATCATGAAACATGAACTCAAATTATCAAGAATGACATAATACCACCTCCAATGATAAGGTAGAAAGAATTGCACTCTGGATGCAAGATGAAGAATGCTTGAGCTCCTTAGAAAAGAATCTCGATGAACACTTCGAGAAGGAATATAAATCCTTGATGAACCATCATGTAGAACCTTCATGAAGAACTCCAGTAAACAAAAAGAATAACGAAAATAAAGAGAAGTTGGAAACACAAGGTGAAACCTTGTAATGATTTAGATGGATCTCCGTGATAATTAGAGCTTGGAACTCCGAGAAAGAAAGACGAGCACTTGAAACCAAGAATTTAATCATCGTGAACAAACTCCGGAAGAAAAGATTAACATAAGGATGAAACAAGAATAAGAATTACATTATGCTTAACCTTCACCAATTAAATTGATGACAATCAACGGATTTGACGTATTACTTATTCTCGTAGAAAGGATTAAGAGAGATATAGCGTAAACTTGAGAAGGTCTTCAATGAACAACCGGTAGGATTGGAAAGAACGAATGAATTAATATGACAACCATGGAAAAGAATCTTGAACGAACCACCGTAAGAATTTGAAATGGAGGTAGCAAGCACAATTCACCAGAAAGAATTAGAAGATGAGACGAAGATACTTGAGTGAATTTAGATCCATGAGAACGAAGAGATCAGGAGCTGATTAGAGAAAAACTTGAATGGTGCACCGGTAAGATTTAGAGAAAGATAGCTGATGGTTGAGAATGAATAAACCTGAATTGATGGACTCCGGATAATCAAACTGAGAAGACTCTTGAATTGCTCCAAATAGGCGAAAAGAACTCTCACAAATGAAAAACAATTATGAGAGGATGGCGGCAAGCTAGAATCACGAATCTTCAATAGAAAGGATAAGGATTTAAGAGGAAATCTTCTTCAGTCTTCAAAGTCTGAGAAAGACGACGAGAAACACCACCATGAATTGTTGAGATACTCCGGGATGAAAATTAGAAAGGTTGAGCCAAAGATGAAAAGGATTTAACAGATCTTGGAGAAGACATTTGACTGATGACAATTCATTCTTACGTCAAACTTCGAAATGAAATTTGAGGATAGCTCCGGGAAAAATAGAAGAGTCAGGTAAGATCCTGGAAAAAGACCTGTGGGTTAGGGCCCACTCAAAAGAAACACCATAGAACGATAACTCGAAACAGAGATAGCACCGGTTGGATAAAAGGCTTGAATGAGATAACATCCTCGAAAGTGCTTGAACGAATGCAAAGTGGAAACGCAAATCTTCAAGATATCTTGAGCACTTCGGAATAATTGAATAGCGAGAAATGGATGGAAAAGAGGAGAACCGGCATGAGAAGGTATTTGAAGCGAGGAAAAGGATATGATCGACAAGGCTTGAATTAAGACCACTGGAGAAGAAAAGAGAATGAAGAATAATGAACTAGTAGAGCATCTTCAAGAGAACCACCGGGTAAGAATGTTGATGGAAAAGAATGACGAGACTTCTCATCAATAAAAGAATACTTGAATAAGAAACCTGCGTCCTTGAAGAAATAAGGGTGGGAGGGCGGGAAAACAAAGGCAACCTAGGATGGAAGAAAAGAACACCGTGAAGAACTAATTATTGATCTTGCGGATGTTGAAAAAGATCGGATCCACTTGAAGAGAAACACGCCGGTTGAAAAGGATTGACAAGACAATCTCGATTAGTATTCTCAAAGAAATATGAGAACACCGCTTAGAAAGGGTATGGAATCAACACTTGACATTGAAGAAACTCGAATACGACAACTCAAAACAAACAAGGATTGGCTCGCAGAATAAGCCGGAAATACCCGCCTGATCCTAAAAAGAATTAGTGAAATTTGAAAAGAGAAGAGTCAAAACTCTACATCAGGATGCCTCACCAGAGCGACGAAGGGACTGGGGAGTAACAAGAATTCCTAACTCTCCGATATATAATTCCTAAAAGACTTAAAACATTTTTCCAGACTCAACAACGCCAATGATTCGATCAAGCAGGGGGGCTCCTAAGGTCGGGGAAGGCTCTGATTACCAACTTGTAACGCCCTCGATGCGGCTATATCTTCCACGTGTCGAAGCATGACTTAGAGGCATAACCGCATTGAAAGCAATGTCGCAAGTGAGGTAATCTTCACACAACCCATGTAATACATAAGGAAAAGAGATACATAGTTGGCTTACAATCGCCACGTCACACAATACAATGATTAAAGCATTACAACATCCAAATACAATCAAGGTCCGACTACGGAACCAAAATAAAGAACAACCCCAAATGCGACAAGGTCCCCGATCGACCCCAACTGGGCTCAACTACTGATCAACTAGAAACGAAACAAGACTACGAACACGATCTGCAACAAGCTCCTCCTTGAGCTTGGTTGCGACACCTGCACAATAATCGTCGGTACCTGAAACTGGTTTTGGAAGTATCTGTGATCCACGAGAACTCAGCAATCTCACATCCTCGCGATCAAGACTATTTAAGCTTATAGGTAAGGCAAGGTATGATGTGGAGCTGCAGCAAGTGACTAGCATATTTGGTGGCTAACATACGCAAAAGAGAGCGAGAAGAGAAGGCAAAAGCACGGTCGAGAAACTATGATAAAGAAGTGATCCTAGAACAACCTACGTCAAGCATAACTCCAACACCGTGTTCACTTCCCGAACTCCGCCGAGAAGAGACCATCACGGTTACACACGTGGTTGATGCATTTTAATTAAGGTCAACTTCAGGTTTTCTACAACCAGACATTAACTAATTCCTATCTGCCCATAACCGCGGGCACGGCTTTCGAAAGTTCAAATCCCTGCAGGGGTGTCCCAACTTAGCCCATCACAAGCTCTCATGGTCAACGAAGGATATTCCTTCTCCCAAGATATTCCGATCAGGCTCAGAATCCCGGTTACAAGACATTTTGACAATGGTAAAACAAGTCCAGCAACACCGCCCGAATGTGCCGACAAATCCCGATAGGAGCTGCACATATCTCGTTCTCAAGGCACACTCAGATAGGTCAAGCTACGAGTAAAACCAACCCTCGAGTTTCCCCGAGGTGGCCCCGCAGGCTGCCTAGTTCGGACCAACACTCAAAGGAGCACTGGCCCAGGGGGGGTTTAAATAAGATGACCCTTGGGCTCCGGAAACCCAAGAGAAAAAGAGGCTAGGTGGCAAATGGTAAAACCAAGGTTGGGCATTGCTGGAGGAGTTTTATTCAAGGCGAACTGTCAAGGGGTTCCCATTATAACCCAACCGCGTAAGGAACGCAAAATCCGGGAACATAACACCGATATGATGGAAACTAGGGCGGCAAGAGTGGAACAAAACACTAGGCAAAAGGCCGAGCCTTCCACCCTTTACCAAGTATATAGATGCATTAATTAAATAAGATATATGATGATATCCCAACAAATATCATGTTCCAACAAGGAACAACATCTCCATGTTCCAACAAGGAACAAACTTCATCTTCACCTGCAACTAACAACGCTATAAGAGCGGCTGAGCAAAGCGGTAACATAGCCAAACAACGGTTTGCTAGGACAAGGTGGGTTAGAGGCTTGGTTCAACAATATGGGAGGCATGATAAGCAAGTGGTAGGTATCGCAGCATAGGCATAGCAAAAGAGCGAGCAACTAGCAAGCAAAGGTAGAAGTGATTTCGAGGGTATGGTCATCTTGCCTGAGATCCCGCAAGAAAGAAGAACGAGTCCATGAAGAAGACAAATGGACATAGTCGAACGAATCCTCACAACACGACGTTATCAGAACCAACCCGAAGAAGCAACACCGGAAAGAAGCAAACAAACATGGTAAACAACCATCACATAAGCATGACATGATGCACAATCAAGTATGATGCATGTCCGGTTTAATGGGGCATGGCATGACAAAGTGCACAAACAATCCTACAAACTAAGTGGAGCACAATATGCAACTCCGTTGCATATTGACGAAACACCACGTGACTTATTTAGTTGGATCTTGTTTATGTACCCAACAATATTAAATGTTGTTAGCATGGCAAGAGGTGAAGCATAATGAAACTATCTATCTAGGCAAGTTTAATTGAGGCCGGAACAACAAAACAACAATTCTGGTAAAACCCCATGTGCATATTTTAGGTTTGGTACTGTTCTGCCCTAAACACAATTTTAGGGTTGTTAAACATGCAAAGTGATGCCACCAAGTTAAACTAGACATTTTTCTACCCCATTTACATATAAAGTTTAATAAAAACTGAGTTACGGTTATTTAGTTATGAAATAAAGCATTTTATCATGGCATATGGGCAAAATTACACAAACAACCTTTTATACATTTTTAACATGCATGAAAGTTGGATATAATTAATCTACACAAAATTCTAAGCACTTTACATATAAAGTTTGTACAATTTGAGTGCATGCATAATCAGTTATGAACAAAACAAAAGAGTGGCATTTCTGTAAATATGCAATGCACTTGAAAAATACTAAAACCATAGAAGTAAAAAAAACATGCGTGGGCCGGATTGAAACACAGTGCAGCGGCCCAGGAGGAGATTTGGGCCGGTGGATGAGTGCAAAAATAACATAAACACAAAGCAAAAAATGGGGCCGGCTGGGACTTGATCCCACGAGCTACATCATAGAGGAGGAGAGCGCTGAAGCTGGCCTAACTGAGTGTTCGTGATTACTAGAGGGCCATAGACCATTTTGAACAGGCAAACACCCGGTTTTGGAAACTCCATGAATGCCCAGCAACTTTCCAGGAACGACGACAAGCAAAGTGGCGGCTGTAGGTGCAGCAAAACACGAGCGGGGGTGCGGTTTTGGGTGCAGGTGCACCGGGTGCAAGCGGAGCAGCTGCTGGAGTGAAGGTGCGTGTGTGCGTGGGTGCAGCATGGGCTCGAGAACGAGCTTGAGCACGAGCATGTCTCGGCCGCACGGCGAGGCTGCAGCTACAATGGCGAAGTGTGCGAGCGCGGGGCAAGGCAGGCAGCGTGCGCGCGCGGGGCAAGGCAGGCAGCGTGCGCGCGCGGGGCAAGGCAGGCAGCGTGCGCGCGCGGGTGCAAGTGCATGCGGGGCTACAGGCGCGTGTGTGCAAAGGGCGCGCATGCAACGGTGCATAGAGAGACACAGAGGGGGTGTCGCGACCACTTCTACGACAGAGCATGGTGGCCCCGGGCTTCGCATGAGCAGATCAATGCCGAGAAGATGCAAACGAGACAGGTAAATGCCCGAGCGACGAGGCGAGGGGCAAGTGGTTGTGGGTGCTGCGCAAGACGTTGTGCATGCAAGAGAAGGAGCTGCGGGAGTGCAGCATCCACAGCTCGCGTGCGTAGCCATGGTGGTCGGTGTTGTGCTTGTGGAGATCGACACCTAGCGGAAGCATACGACAAGGAGGAGGGCGTGAGGGGAGCAGAGCATCACCGTGGATTTGCTGGTGATGACGGACTTGTCCGGGAAGCAGAGGAGAGGGCATGGGGACGCGCCGATCGGGACGGTGTCCTCGGATCCGCGAAGCAGAGGAATCAGGGGAGGAAGACGAGGGTGCAGGCGACAACATCTTGATGTCCTGCGGCGCCATAGTGGTCGGAGTCAACGAATACGACGTCGGGGAAAATGATTCACCCAACGGAGGCAGCTGCAACTCCCTGGAGGCCTGCCGGCGACGAAGCCGAGCTCCTGCTTGGTGAAGAAGAAGAAGAAGAAGCAGGGGAAGGAAGAGGCTGGCGGCGGCAAGGGTGGAAGAGGGAAAGATGGGAAACCTAGGGTACGAGGCGCTGGCATAAAAGGGGCTAGGGCGACGAGGCGGTGCGACGGTGCTTTCGTGCTCGTGGTCCCCATGGCGACGGCGAGAGGAAAGGGAAAGGTGGGTGCGGTGCCACAGGGGGGCACTAGCAGGTGGGGCCGAAGCGACCACGTGGCGAGGGGCTAGCGTGGGTAGGCTCAAGCGAGGGAAAGGTGCGGGTGGCTGAGCGGACTGGCGGGTGCGCGCGGCCTGCTGGCGCGCGGGGGTTGGCTGGGCCGGCCTGGGAGGCCGAGGCCCAGGTAGGCGGCTCCTGCTGGGTTGCACTGCTGCTGCTGCTTTCTTTTCCATTTCTTCAGACAGAAATACAAAAAGAAAGAGCGGGAAAAAAAGGAGAGGAGCTAGAGAAATATAAAAATATTCTCATGATCCTGAAAATGTACTCTATTTAATAAAAGTGGTTTGGAGATTTTTAAAGGAAGTAAAATAATTCAATTTTGAATTAAATTCAAACTTGAACCATTTTAAACCCTAACCAAAACAAATTCAATTGAGATGAAATTTGACAGAGAGGCTAGGTATATCGTGTTAGAATATTGGCGAAAAGATGAACATTTATGGTGGAGGCAAAGTGGCACTTGCAAAGAATGGAAGAAAAGGGGAAGGAAGGAGAAGTGATGGTGCAATGGTTTGAGAGGGTGACAAAGGTAATGCACATGATGCTCATGGCAACAACATGAATGACCAAACGCAGCATGGCAAGCACAAAGCTATACTTGATATGACCAAGATGCAACGTAAGATGGCATAGAGAAGGATGACAAGTAATGACAAGACAAAGCAATGGGAAACAAAGCAAACCCAAAATGAAACCCACAAAGAGGAAAACCACATGGTATGGACATGACAAGGTTGGATACATTGCCAAATTTGGAAGTTTCACATATGGGGTGTTACACTCTATCCACTCCCCCCTTGCATATACACACTCAAGGGAATCTCTCGCCGTGACGTCATATCCATCTCTCTCTCTCGAGACCACTCTCATTTCTCGTGCTATCTCTCCCACGCCCCCCTGCCGGCCCCTCTATCCATGCCTCTCTCAAATACGTAATACACACACATACCTCTCTAGGCCCTGCCAAATGCATCAACTACACATTCACACATGTTACATCATGTACCCCATTGATCTAAAAAGCCCTCTCTTCAAGTTTATTTCGCATACAACATTCCTTTTGAATAAGTGTGGCCAAAAAATGTTTTAGAATTTCTACATATATACAACATTACAAAGTTATATGGAGGAGTATGAACGCTTGCATTGCATGGTGCCCACAATGATATTTATTCCACACTATGAATTTTATATATTTTTATGCTATATATAAAGTTAGTCATAATAAAGAGAAACGAAGAGCATCTCTCTCTCCATCGCATACCCCCCTCTCAGCCCATTTCACGTACTCACACAAACTATCTCCAGGTCCTCTAAAAGTAAGCCCCCAGCACAGTCACGCATGTTTCATCTTTCTATCATGATATATATAGTGACGATCATTGTATTTGAAGCAAAAGCATGATACGTACATTGTACTTCAAAATCCACTCATTACGGTCACCATTTATGTTTTGTGGTTATTATACAGTCATGGGCTCACCGTACAACTCCGTATTTGCTCAAGACATGACTAGTTGACCAGTTAAATGCTCCACGTGGCACCTCTAGTGTTGCATCACATTATCTCACTACCATCGGGCCCACCTGTCGGCTTGTATCTACTCTACATCTACACTCTTATAAAATACTAGCAAGATACCCATGCGTTGCACGGAACATCAAGATGCATTTGTATGCGTAGTTTATATTGTGGGAGAAAAGGATGAACAAGGGAAGGCCTTATTTGCAAGTGTGGAGAGGGGTGTGGGTATCTTTTTGCAAAATTGCCATAGTTTCATTCCTATCCGTCAGATATAGATCGGACGGCCTATATTGCAGGATGGCAGGCAGACGATCATCACCGACTATGCTTTTTATAAGAGTAGGGATAAAATACACTCTTATAAAAAACAGAGTTGGTGATGATGGTGTGCCTGCCATCCTGCAATATAGGCCGTCTGATTTATATCTGACGGATAGGAAAGAAACTATGACAATTTTGCAAAAAGGTACCCACACACCTCTCCACATTTGCAAATAAGGCGTTCCCTCGTTCATCCTTTTCTCTCACAAGATAAACTAGTCATACAAATGCATCTTGATGTTATGTGAAACGCACGGGATCTTGCTAGTAAGAATGAAAACAAACGACAAAAAAATATTGGACGGTGGTTCGAAGTCATGAGCACGGGCACAACGGACAAGGAGGCCTTGTATTGGTATGTTGATCCGTCTGTTTTAACACACAGGAGCTAGTGTGGTGATTATACACACACGCACGCATGCACATGAATTGCATGCATGCAACACTCACACAAACACATGCACCCACGCACGCATGCAACACTCACACGTAGACACGCAGCCACACACGCAACACTCACACTCACACGCACACACGCATGCATGCATGCACACACCAGTACACCACATGACCAACACACACTATCACGCTCAAGTGCTCAACCTACACGTGCATGCGCACACATCAGGCCCTGACAGACACATACACAACTAGGTGATTCCCGCGCACGGGGTGGAGTCTTGTCACGCCTGCGTAAATTTGTGTTTATCTGACCTTTCCCTATGCGAACTGACAAGTGGGACCCACAAGGAACATGGTCAATTTAACTAGTCAACATGGTCCACGCAGACTATTTGGCTGGTCAATAGAGTGTAATCCGATGCTAAACCATGAGCAGGTGACCGTATAATCACCGCAAAACATATATAGTGACGATAATCAGCTTATTCTGATGTTCGGTGAACGTATTAAGCTTTTCTCTCTGTAGGCCCTCCAAAACTACATCTCTACATGTTCTTGCATGTTACATCTAACAAATATGCAATACAGCACTACTACTACTACACTCTAACACAATAAATCTTATGTGTTTTTAGTTTTACTAGATATCATATTGTTACTTAATTATTCAGTTTGCATACATTAAAATTGCCTTTGAAATGTATGGCCAGTATCATATACCGCACGGAAAAAATCCCGCCCTTTCCTGTTTAATCGGGTTTGTATCGATGGATTGTGCGAAACAGAAAAACTATAGTACTATTTACAGTACAAGCGACAGTTCACTGGGTCGTCGTGTCGTGTACTCCTCCATAGTAAGAGTGGAGCACTCGCTTTCATAAATCTTCTAGCCCCTTTCGCCGACATGTGGGGCATTAAGCTACCGGTTCCACGTGCCATATCGAATACAGTGCAGAGCAGCCGGGGTGAAGCACCCAGTCATGGCGCCGGCGTAGTAATGAGCAATGAGGCATCAAATCACAAAGTTGCACCTTTCCCGAAGTTAAGTTGGAGGGACAAAGTAATAATGCTAAAAAAAGAAGTTGGAGGGACGAAGCAACCATCATTTCACTCGTAGCTGAATCCGCTTCTCCCTCATCTTCTTCAAGTTAACCACGTGTTGCTTCTGCCGTTGTTATGCCTCATGTGGGAAGCGGATCGGCTTGGTAAAGCACTGACACGTGGGACCTCATGTTACCAAACCGCCAGGACAACATCCCCTAAAAATAAGAAACCTCCCCCGCCATCCGCGCGGCAATATCACCTCCTTTTTACTAATCTTGATTCTATATTTTTTTAGATCAATATAGTTGAGATTTGTATAGATAGCACACAGGAGCAAAACCAAGTGGTACAGTTAAGGGCATCCATAATGTGTAGCCAAATGTGAAAATAGCTTTTGGCATCGTGGGAACCATTGTGGACGGTGTTGCCAAAGCCAAAAGGATGGAACCGAAGCTCCCTGATTGATTGATTGATTGAAGGAATAGAAAAATGCAACGTCTCTCCTCTTTCTCCCGTGCTTGGACGCATGTATAGTATAGAGGATAGAGTCTACTCCCTTGTCCCTTCTATCACAAATCACAAAGAAGTGAGGCGTCAAATCACAAAGCACGGACGAAGCAACCATCATTTCACTCTTGGCTGACTCTGCTTCTCCAACGTCTTCTTCGAGAAACCATCTCACCGCACTAATCTGGACGGTGAGGAGTGAGATGGTTAGCTCTTTGGGCTTTGGAGAAAAAAACACACACTAATTGACACGTGAAACAAGGATTTGTATCGATTAATCCCGCGAAGGAAAACCCCACCTTTCTTTTTTAACACTAGTACTCCTAGTACGTAGTACTATGTACTTATCCTATTTGGGTCTAGGACTTGCATTGCCATACTTCGCCACACATTTTTGCCAAGCTTGCCTAAAGTTTTCAAAATGAAAAGGAGGGACACTTGTGCACGACTGTCGCGGTCCCACCGCAACCTCACACGGTCGCTCCTGCACGCCGTGGTCGCACCGCACCCTCACATGCACAGTCGCTCCTGCACGCCGCAAACCCAACCAAGGGAACACACCCTCACTGACACATGCTGTCGCATGTGAACAAACCAAACTCAGCCATCTTACCGTTGACACATAATTTTCATTCATAGAGTATGTTTATCCAACCACATGTTGGGGAGTATCCATACGGCCCGTGCGGTGGTCTGTTGGGGAAGAAGAAGAGGTGAGGAAGAAGGCTTAGGAGACGTAGGATATTCATCCAACCGCTTGAAATGGTAGACTGACCCAAGCCCGGCGACTTGCATAACAATATATGTTTTTACTACACAGCAAAAGATCCATAAAAACAACAACATAAAGAAAAACTATCACTACTCGCGGAACGAGACAGCCTCGTCGTCTTTGGCTGCCGGCGCGAATCAGCCATAGCTGTCGACGTGTGTCTCCGCACCGTGGTTGTCCTTGGCCTCTAGCTACTCATTCACGCGGAGCGTGCGGGCGCTCTGCGAGGACGAGAGCACCGCCTGGTTCAATTCGAGGACGTCCGGTTCCTCCTGCGGGAGGGCCTCGATGGCAGCGGCATCCATGCGCTCCACGTCGAGTCGAGCCTCCGCAGCCCGGTTCAAGTCCAGGACATCCGGTTCCACCTGCAGGAGGGCCTCGACGGTAGCGGCATCTGCACGCTCCGCCTCAAGTTGAGCCTCCGCCGCCTGGTTCACATCCATGACATCTGGTTCCGCCTGCAGGAGAGCCTCGATGGTAGCGGCATGCGCGTGCTCCTCGTCGAGTTGAGCCTCTGCCTCCCGGTCCTCTTTAGTATTGCCAGGTTGAACCGCTGGTCCGCCTGCACCATGGGGGACTCGGACGCTGGCACGAAGTCGATGTCCATTGTCTCATACCCATCGGGGGCCTTCTGCGCCGCGACCTCCGCCATGAACATTGGATCGGCTTCCTCCTCCTTGTAGCTTGTCTCTAGAGAACTCGGGGATTGGTCCACCGCAAAGCGAGCTTGGGAACAGAGGTCTCTGGCGCCGACCGCCGCCATGATTTCTGCGTGGCGCTCCAGCGCCAGCATCTTGTAGTACGTGATCTTTGCGGCGCACCATGGCTTTCCGGTGAACTAGGGGATGCTTGATGCGGGCTAGGGGATCGAAAGGTTGGGGAAGGGGCTGGAGATTAGGTGTGGTTTTAGGCCAGTGGCTGGCGTAGGCCGAGCAGCGAAGGTTCTGGTGTGAATAGTGGTTCCGGTGACGACCGGTCAATCGGTTTTGACTTTACATCGCTCTTGTCGCGTTCGCGTTGCAGCCCAGCATGCTGGACCGTCCATGTCGCTCACCGAATGGAATGCGCTTTGTCTTGCGTTTTCGCTCGCTTGTGGGACCACAGTTGAGAGAAAACCGACATCCCTCCCCCTTCCCTGCCCGCGTCATTTTATTCGGAGGAAATAAAAACAGAGGGAGTATACTATGGATGAGGATCCCCTGACATGGCCGAACCCATTGAGTAACTGACATGCGGGGCCTAGAAAGCATGGGGTCCACTATTAAGTGACCGAAAGGGAGGGTAAGGCAGGGATACGCATGTGAAAGGAGCTTCCAATGACATAATTTTCACATTATACATCTGATGTACTATTAATCTTGTCAATAGTCAAATGCGGTTTTGAAAAACGCATTAGAGCATGGTTAATAATATAGCCAGTCGATGGCTATAAGGAACTGCCATGTCATCTATAGCCATCATCTATTATATGCACTCATACAATAGTGTGGGCTATAAGGATGGCTATTTCCTGCAAAAAAATTATAAGGTTGGCTATTGTATTAGTACTTTTTTCCATATCCTCTCCATCTCTTTCTTCATATTTATTGTACGTATTTAACTAGGAATGCGTATATAGCTAGGCTCTTGCATGAGAGCTCACTCCCCTTACTTTTTCACATCTCTCTCCTCCACATAGGCCCTATATAAATGCAAGGAGGGAGTACAACTATCAGCACTGCATACTCTAGTACAGATGTTGTCAGTACTCCACTAGTACTATTGGACAGGGAGCTTAAAAAAAGTTACTATTGGACTGGCTATACGTGGCGAAATCCTAGTAGGAAGAGCATGCGCGAGAACAAGCACATTCACGTGGTTGAAAACAAATTGGAAACCATCTCGAGTACAAATCTAGGAGTACGTACGAATCTAACAATATTGATTGGGCGTTGTTGAATGTTGATACTTTTTTTTATCAAAGTAGAGATACTTTGACTACACATAAAACTTATATGTAAACTAGAAAGGATAGGAGGGAGTATATTGTACGTTCAAAAACGAAACGAACATTGAATACCCTTTATATATGATTTGCGGATGCTATGATCACCGGTTCAAAATTTTGAATCCGCCTTAGGTATCACACATGCCCCCACTCGTTCTCTCTTGATTTCATCTCATGGTCCGGAGATCGATTGAAAGAGGACTAGGGTGGTACAATACGTTCGTTTCGCTTATGAACGTACAATATACTCCCTCTGATCCCCACAGACCCCCCCCCCCCGCGGGTCATTTCTATCATAGAAACAGACCAAACCTTTATCTCCTTGCACGACACGCAATTGATCTCTGAACATCAATCGATCTCGTCAACATGTGTTGGGGCATGAACCAAATGGGATGTCAAAACTAAGATGTGAAGCGACACGTAGTGGAGGCAAAGTGAAACTTCAAATGAACCGTTTGTTTGTATGCATGTCAGACAAATTACAAATAAACATTGGAAATTCAAGCATGGTCTAGGCCCACATGCGAATGATACTCGGCAGAACATTCAAATGAGGAATGCGGGAGGATGGACTCGACTGGAGGGCGACATGATCGATGGAGAAGAGGGTTGGAGAGGAATGAGAAATAAGCAAATGCCACATGATTATACTTGAAAGGCTCAAATAAACAATAAGTTGTCTCACTTGGCCTACATAGTAAAAGGCCTAATGCACAACACGGAGCACTGACGCTCGAATATGGCCAGGAAAACAGGGAAACCGACATGTGGGGCACATCTGTCGGGACGACATAGTGCAAACTAGTCCAATGGAGGAGCTGGCCCATGACCTCGTCACCACCGGCAACCATTCATGTGGGTCGTGGGGGCCAACAACGTGGCACAGCTCCAGCATCGCCTCTGGACACGGCGACCGCGGTGAGCGACATGCTCATCGTCGCTAGACACGGTCGGTTTCAGTGTGCCGAGGGTGGCGTTAGTGTTGTGGCACGACCAACAGTATGTTTGGTTTGTGCCCATGGTTGCCCCATCAAATCATTGGGTAGCCAAAATTTTGGTTGAGGTTCTAGTTGCCCATGATATGGCCGACATCGGCAAGAAAAATGAACTAGAGTTGGCCAGAGTTCATTGGCATGCCAAAAAAATGGCAACCATCCATATTTGGGTAATGACCAAAACCTCCAAAAAAATGGTGACCATCCAAACAAAGACCAATCTTTGGGTCATGACCAAAATTTTGGTAAGGTGCACTTTGGCCACAATCCAAACACACCCCAACACCCGGCTCTTCGAGGATGCACGGGGCGCCGAGACGCGTCCGCAGAGTGGTGTAGCGTGACCAACTGCATCCTCAGGACCTGAGACCATGCCGGGTCGTCTTGCTTTTTCAATGACATGCGTCGATCGCATGTGAGCAAAGGGCATCACCAATGTTGCGACGACCGCAGCTGACTACCTTGCACACCAAAAACCCTCGTCCCTCGCACCGTCACGCGGTGTGTTCCCAGCCGGCGCCAGCTGCCGGCATTCATGTCGTCCATCCGTATGCCGTTGTTAAGAGGATCGGTGCCCGAGGAACCAACACCGGTGACTTAATGACGCACCAGGATGCTTGGCCTCACCGGAATGTGCTACTTAAAGCAGCAATGCCCCGCTAACCTCCACACCATAGCGCATCATCCTCCTACTTGGCACCACATCTGCCATGACCGCAAGCGCGAACGCTCTACGGGAGAGCTTGTCTTCGGGGATGGAGCTCGAGGTCGCCGCCCTCGCTTAAGTAGCCGCACAAGCGGTTGCCACACTAGCGGCCGACGGGAGCACCGTCAACCATGCATCCTACTTGCCGCCGTCCAACGTCCGGCACCCCCGAGGTCGGGGACTCCTCCGAGCATGAGTAGGGCATGGGAGGCGGCAGGGCATGGTGTGCCAACTGGCCGGTCCGTCACCCGTGTTCTACTTTTCCTCCCTGGAGACCGCACCTTCACTTCATGGGTCTTGAACCCTGCCCCCATACATGGAGATCGCAGATGGAGGACATCGGTCGCCGCCGTAGAATAGGTTTAAGGTCGGGTTTCTTTTATTTTTCTGTCCTATAAAAGTTTGAAATGTAATGAAAATCTGCCGTGTTTGCATTAATCTCGGCTGATGTATGTGAACTTTCACAATAATATAGTATATTGTAGGAGTACTAGCAAAATGTCCATGCGTTGCACGGAAGATCAAGATCTTGTGGGAGAAAAGGATGAACGAGGGAAGGCCTTATCTGCAAATGCACATTCACGCATTTCACATTTTTCTACATCTACGGGAACCTACGAAAGGGTTAACGTAAATTGCCTCTCTCTATCCTCCCCTGATTTTCATGGTGGTGGGCCCCTCCCTCCCCCCAATATAAAATCAACAGCTCACATGTTTCACATTATGTTAATTACGTAACTGGGACTACGTAGGTGTAGCATTACTCAACTAAGCCAACCTCCCAGCATATCGCGCGGGAAAAGACTCGGCCTCGCCGTTTTAGTCGGGATTACCGAATTACTGGTAGTAGTATCGATGGATCGCGTGAAGCAACAATTTTTTTTGAGGGGGTGAAGCACCTAGTTTAAAAGGAAAAAAGGTGGTACACTCAGAGCACCCCTGTCTCGGTCGCATTGCACCCCACACACGTTCGGTCCTGCACACGGCTCACGCAAACAGAACGCGCTTCAGCTTGCCTCTTCACTGACATGTGGGACTGCACTTGGAGAAACCGACCATGTGCCAAACACCCCCCGCCCACCGTGCGAAAATCCTCCCCCACACAAAAATCCACCCCAAATCCTAGATTCAACCGCCCTTCGGCCAACTAGCCAATAATATTCCCCAAACCCCCCTCCCCACATCCCCCTCCACTCCATTCGCTCTGCCAAATCTACCCTCCCCGCCATGCCGATACGTCGGCGCCACGGTTCATCGAGGGGACGCACGGGGATCCTCTCGCTCCCACAATACGCTCTCGTTGACTGCCGTCCTCTAGCTGCGCCGCGACCGCTGGCGACATTCTTGTGGAAGCGCACGGCGGTCAGCGCTGCCACCGCTGGCGACGTTCATGTGGAGACGCACGGCGGTCAGCTTGTCTCACGGTACGCGCATTCTAGACTAAGTCCCCGTGCATGTCAGTGTAGCACTGAATGTTAGCTGATAGATGCTGTTAATCTCACTGTTTGCCGAAGTAGTTTACAGTCAATATGCTCTTCTTAAGAAGCTTCCTTGCCCTGTTCTGCACTCAATCTGCTTAGCTAAGATGGCATGCCAAGGCCGATTAGTTGCTAAAATATACTGCCATATATTTATTGTGATGTAGATTGCCATGGTCTAGTAGCCAATCTGTTAGGTGAAATAGCTCTACACCGTTTTATACTCGATCTTTGTTGCTACGATGGCCTTCGATAGTTCGATGGCTGTGTGTTCGGCCTCATTAACTGCTGAAACAGCCTGCCATAATTTAGCACTCAAATCTGTTTGCTGAATTAGCTTTACATATATTTCGTTACTTAGATCTGCTCATCCAAATATCTTGCCATAGCTTTAGACATCGACCTAGGTATTTTCTTATGGACTTCATAAAAAAGCATATATGTTTTTCCTGTAATATCTAGTAGAACTAATTTGTATTTCTAACATATGGACATGACTTGGATAACTTATGCTCGAAGATTCTCCGCTGCATATGTCGAGGGGGTTGAAAACTTCATGAACTTTATCAGAGCTGAGTACGGTGGTCCGAAATCAGATGTGCTCTGCCCGTGTAGCAGTTGTATGAATTCAGTTACAAGACCCCAGTCAACTGTGCAAAATCATCTACACTTGTATGGGATGTCGGTCACATATACTAGGTGGGTTCATCATGGTGAAGCTGTGAACGTCAATGTTATTGACTACGTGGAAGCAGCAGATCACCATCTTGATCTGCCTGATGCTCAGGTGGAAGAGGAGGAGGAGGAGGTGGTGGTGGCGGAGCCAGTGAGTTTGACCAACATTGAAACAATGCTACGAAATGCTCGTGCATTCCGTGAACTTTCACCTGCAGAAGAAAAACAGTGGGCCCGCATGTTGGAACAATGCAACGTGGCTGTCACCCCAGGAAATAAGCTGTCAGTATTCTCAGCTATGGTCACCTTTCTTCAGGTGAAGACATCTGAGCGGATGACCAACAAATCATTCGATGCGATGTTGGCTGCTTTCCGCAAAGCTTTCCCAGATGCGTCTGAGCTGCCACACACCTACAGTAAAATGAAGAATTTCCTTCGTGCAGTTGGAATTGGATATGATATGATCCATGTTTGTAAGAATAATTGTGTTCTGTTCCGGAAGGATTATGCCAACTTAAGTGAATGCCCGAAATGCAAATCATCAAGATGGAAAGATGGTGATGTTGTGAAGAGGATTCCTCATAATGTTCTGAGACATTTTCCAATTACACCAAGATTGCAGAGGTTGTTTCATGATGCTGAAACAAGAGAGGATGTACTGTGGCATTCTAGGAACCAGGAGTACAGAGATCAGAATGTAATGAGCCATCCATCACATGGTAGTGAGTGGAAAAGCTTCAATCAGAAGCACGAAAAGTTTGCTGCTGACCCGAGAAACATTAGACTTGGCTTAGCTTCAGATGGATTTAACCCATTTGGCCACCAGAGCGCCACATATAGCATGTGGCCAGTGCTTGTTATCCCTTACAACATGCCTCCAAATGTCTGCACCAAAGAATCAAACTACATGATGGCCTTGCTCATCCCAGGTCCAAAAAGTCCTGGAAAGGATTTTGATTTGTTCATGGAGCCTCTTGTGGAGGAACTTCAACAGCTATGGAGGGGTGTTCTCACTCGAGACCTATATAGCAGCCCACCAGCTGATTTCTTTCTGCGTGCTGTTATAATTTGGTGCATCCATGATTATCCGGCTTTGGGCACTATGTCAGGGCGAACGACACATGGTTACAATGCATGTGTTCGCTGTGACAGGAATCCGCTGTCATACGCAATACTTAGCAAGATCTGTTACATTGGACACCGCCGTTTCCTTGCCAAGGACAAGCCGCATCCTAGAAAATACCGAAGACATGTGTTCAATGCAAAGCATGAAAACCGTGATGCGCCAAAGAGGCTCACCGCCGATGAGTTGCAAGTGGAATTAGAGAAGGTCAGGCATATTACACCAGGAAACCATCCTGATAATGGTAGCGGGAAAAGGAAGCGTGGCAGGGCAGAAGAGAGATTATTGTTTACCCGCAGGTCCACTTTGTGGGACTTGGAGTATTGGAAAGATTTGGATCTGCGGCATAATCTTGATGTGATGCACATCGAGAAAAATATATGTGACAGCATTATCGGCACACTTCTTAATATTGAAGGCAAGACGAAAGATACCTTAAAATCTAGGATTGATTTGACACACCTGGGTATCAGACAGGATTTGCAGGTGCAAGATGAAGGTAAACCACGGGATATGGCACCAGCTGTGTACGTCTTGGACAAGGTAAAAAGAAAAGAATTCTGCAAGGTCCTGTCACGTGTGAGATTCCCACATGGATTTGCTTCCAACCCTGAAAGGAGAGTCAGTGCAGATGGAGACAAGGTACAAGGGTTGAAAACTCATGACTGCCACGTCCTACTTCAAAGGGTTTTACCTGTTATCCTTAGAGGATTGGGCCGCCCTGACTTATACAGAGCAGTTGCAGAGTTGGGACAATTCTTCAGGGAACTCTGCAGTAGAAATATCAGGATAGATGCTTTGGAGCGTCTTAGAGACAAGATACCAACTATCCTATGCGACCTTGAGAAGATATATCCTCCAGCCTTCTTTGATGTGATGGTGCATTTGGCTGTTCATCTACCTGATGAGGCACTACTTAGAGGTCCAGTACAGTATGGCTGGATGTACCCTATTGAAAGGCGGCTAGGCACTTTCAAGGGCTATGTTAGGAACAGAGCTAGACCCGAGGGTTCCATTGCAGAGGCCTACATTGCTACAGAAGCGTTGACATTCTGCTCAAAATACATTGAAACAGCTGATCAGCTTAGCAAAGACGTGGATGAAGACAATCCCGGGCTCAATGTTTTCGATTATTCTGTTCGAGTTACAGGGAAGAGTCGACAAGAGGACAAACCTAAAGATTTGGACAAAATGGTTTGGTATGTGTTGAATAACTGTCCTGAGATACTACCTTATATCAAGTAAGTGCTAAGTACTGCAGCTTATACATCGTAATCTACTAAACTTGCAGCACATTCTTATATATTTAGATGTTTGACGCGATCACTATGTTGTGCAGCATCTACAAAAAGGAGTTACTGCCGCAAAATCCAAGAAACATTGACAAACTGGTTATGGCAGGATTTGCGAAATGGTTCAAGAGCCATGTAAGCTTTTGAATTGCACTGTCAGTTTTTTTAATATATTGAGTACATAAGATGATCAGCTTGTCTATTTTCTAACCATAGGTTAAGAAGATGCGGGAGGATGGGCAGGCAGTTGATGATGCCCTTTACTCACTAGCAATGGGTCCTGATACTCGGGTAAGACATTATGAATCTTGCGTTGTTGGAGATGTGCGCTACAACACCCTTGCACGAGACGAAGGCAGGAAGACACAAAACAGTGCCATCATGAGCACGGATACGTATGACAAAGAGACAACTGAAATGTATGCTAACATAACAGACATTGTTCAGTTGCAGTATATCTCCAGTTTCGAGGATCATCGGTGTGTGGTTCTGTTGTGCTGTCGTTGGTATAACCTGTTTTCCAGGATCGCAAAACCCAGAGCTGATGATTATTTCAAATCCATCAATGTCAAGGCGGCGTACCAGACCAACGAGCCTTTTATTTTGGCAAATCAAGCAACACAGATATTTTTCTTGGAAGACACATTTGCACGTAGCGATGACTGGAGAGTAGTGCAAAGGTTTGAGCAGAGGAATTCGTTTAATGAAGTTGCACAACAAGATGATGCTTACACTGCTCCTGATGTACAAGATAACACAGATGTTCCTAATATCTTTGAGAACCATCACGTCAATGACGCCGGCGAAAAGATTGCCTGTCGTGCTGTGGACATACAAGAGTTGATCAAGAAGAAGCCAACGTTCGAGGACGTTGAGGACGAAGAAGAAGATGACACCGTGGGGAATTACGATTCAGACTGATACACATGGCGAAGATGTTGACGCTGCTGCTGCGGATGATGATTACATTGCTTTTGTCGTATTTGCCTGTCAGAAGACGTTTTTTATCTACTATGTGAAATTGTGTTTGCTATGACAACTGAAACCTGATGAACATGTTGTTTAGTATTTTCCTGTGAGAACATCACTTGTTATGTATGCTGATTTGTGTTTGGTGATTGTATGACGACTAAAACATGATGACATTGTTGTTTAGTTGTACTCATATTTGGCTGTGAAACTTGAATTTGATGACATAGTTTGCTGTTGGACTGCAATTTGCTCGACGTCTTCGAATGAGAACAAAGCTGACCCGACAGGTCCTCTGCTAATTTATTTATTTATTACCAAAAGGGCCTCTGCTATTTATTTATTTATGAGCAAAAGGGGATACCCCCTGATTTCCGTTAATAGAAATCATTAGATGTTCACAACACTACGCCCAGCCTGCTACACAGGTTTCATTCATTACTAGTTTCAGCAAAGTGCTCATGTCATAGCCACTGAATACATCACGAGTGCTACATACACTGCAAATAAAGAGACAATCATCCTACAGAGCACATCGATTTTGCCCATTATCTTCACAAGCTCTTTCATCTCCTCATTGCTGTCAAGGCCGTTCAGCAGCTGTTGCTTGGCCATGATCAGAGGAACTGCATCTTTAACCTTCTGCTCTGCATCTTCCTCTTCTGCCGTTCCTTCAGTTACTTGTCCAACACCCCAACCTGCTGGTATTGGGATTCCTCGGCTAACCAAATAATCAGCGTAGTTGCACTCCCCCACATCAGCAACTTCCCAGAAATACAAATCACACGAATCTTCCCTTTTCTGCACGAATCAAATTGGAAGATCATCAACCAAACTATTAAAAAAATCAGCAACTGAAAGCAGCAGAACAACACTTAAACATATTATTACCCCATGATTCGGGCATTTGTAGAAGACTCGGCCAGGGTTGAGGATTGTGGTTGAGACGCGACGGATGACTCTGCGTGATTTGCAGCAGTGGCACCACACCAACGGCAGCGGGTTGCGATGAGCAACCGGCTGCGGTGCGCGTGCCGGCGGGGGTGTGATGAGACCCACAGGCGATGGTACGGGTGGCGACTTGGCGCATATTTGGTTGTTGCCTGCTGAAGAGCAGGTGGACGAGCAGCCAGCGGACATGGTTGCTGCGGCCAGAGCTTCTGATGCTAGGCAGAGTAAGTAGAGAAGAGGAGAAGCGAACGTTGGATATGTCAGTTTCATTACTTGCAGAGTAGCATAGCACCATATATAGTCATAGTCTAGGTTTGGATTCGAACCAGCTACAGGAGCACGTCTCTCTTTTTTCTAAAACTCAGCAACGTCTCTTTACTGGTACACTAGCTTGTTCTGTACGCCTTCTCAAGTCTTTGATTCCTCCACCTGACATCTGGGACCCACCGGAAGGGCCTCTGTATTTCGCGAAAAAAACGTGCCCCCCGCTGACAGGTCGGACCCACCAGCTATCTTCGCACGCAAGGAAGTGCCTCCTTATTACGCACAAAAAAATGAATACTCCCCCTGCCAGCTGGAACCCAGCATCGTGGGAGGCTGACTTGTGGGCCTACCAAGTTGACGGGGACGGAGGGCTTTGTCAACTTAGTCAATATGAACGATTCTAGCTCCAGTTACCGTACGATGTTCATCCAACGGCAGTAGTGCTTCTTCAACCTCTGGTCTTCTTGCTCCAGCCGCCCAAACCAGCGCCGGTCGTGCCGCGTGCTCCTGCCTCCCGTGGCCGGCTGTGATGCCGCGGAGGCCTCACCGCCCCCTACTACTCCCACCGCTGGCCAGGCCATCCCTCTACTCACCCACACCCCCTGTTATTCTGCGGCGACGGCAGCCTCACACCGCAGCCGAACCAGTGAACCCTCGTACTCCTCTCCGCGTGGGCATCCACTGCCGCGTCTTCCCCGGCTCCGCGTCGTCCCCTTCCTAGGCCTCGCCGTCGTCCACCGCCTTGGTGCTCTCGGCGCGGCGTGGTCAATGTGGTCAACGACCGACTTCCATCGGAAGAGTACTGTACGTGGAGAGGCTGACAGCTGGGTCCACGGCCGCAGCTGGGTCCACGGCCACAGCCAGTTTTTTTGTGATTTGCCAAGTAAGTCGCTTTGTCAGGCCTGTTGGGCTGCAAATCTTTCAAGACGAGGAGAGCTTCATTCGGCTGGCCGAGAAAATGGCCTATCAGTAATGAGAAATGGGCTGTACATTTTTAAAACACATCAAACCGGCAATTAGTTTCAAATTTCTTTTTTTCATTTCGAGATTTTAAATTGCATTGATTTTTATGCGTGGACAATTTGTTGGATTTTATATTGATATACATTTATTTTTAAAATCAGTTTGAATGTGACTCGAAATTTCGGGATTAAAAACAGTTCGGACCGCACCGAAATATGCAAAATTTCGTATAATTTTTTAACCGTGGCCACAATATGGGCTGTAATGCTAACAAAAAGAATATGGGCTCCAAAAAAACCTTAAGAATTAGCAAATGGGCTGTAAATTATTAGAAATAATGGCAGATGGGTTGTATGATGTTTTCCACAGATTTGAGGCTTTCCTAAAAAAAGGTTGACGCACAAGCAGTGACTGTTGGATGTCCATCCAACGGCCGTCGTGCTTCTTCAATCTCTGCTCTTCCTGCTCCAGCCGCTCAAACAAGCGCCGGCGGGACTGCCTGCTCTCTCCTCCCGCGGCCGGCTGTGCTGCCGCGCAGGCCTCACCCCCCCACCGTACTCCCATCGCTGGCCTAGCCATCCCTCTACTCACCCACACCTGCTGTTATTCTCCGGCGACGGCAGACGAACCAGTAAACCCTCGTACAGTCGTACTCCCCTCCGCGTGGGAAACAACTGCCGAGTCTTCCCTGCCTCCGTGTCGTTCCCTTCCTAGGCCTCGCCGTCGTCCACCGCCCTGGTGCTCTCGGCGCGGCCTGGTCAACGTGGTCAACGACCGACATGCATCTGAAGTGGACTGTACGTGGAGAGGCTGACAGCTGGGTCCACGGCCGCACGCAAGGAAATGCCTCCTTATTACGCGCAAAATAATGATTCCTCCACCTGACATCTGGGACCCACCGAAAGGGCCTCTGTATTTCGCGAAAAAAAGTTACCGCCGCTGACAGCTTGGACCCACCAGCTATATCTTCGCACGCAAGGAAGTGCCTCCTTATTACGCACAAAAAATGAATACTCCCCCTGCTAGCTGGGACCCAGTATAGTGCAGGCTGACTTGTGGGCCTACTAAGTTGACGGGGACGGAGGGCTTTGTCAACTTAGTCAATATGCATGATTCTAGCTCCAATGACCGTACGATGTCCATCCAACGGCCGTAGTGCTTCTTCAACCTCTGGTCTTCTTGCTCCAGCCGCCCAAACCAGCGCCGGTCGTGCCTCGTGCTCCTGCCTCCCGTGGCCGGCTGCGATGCGGCGGAGGCCTCACCGCCCCCTACTACTCCCACCGCTGGCCAGGCCATCCCTCTACTCACCCACACCCCCTGTTATTCTGCGGCGACGGCAGCCTCACACCGCAGCGAACCAGTGAACCCTCGTACTCCTCTCCGCGTGGGCATCCACTGCCGCGTCTTCCTCGGCTCCGCGTCATCCCCTTCCTAGGCCTCGCCGTCGTCCACCGCCCTGGTGCTCTCGGCGCGGCGTGGTCAACGTGGTCAAGGAACGACTTCCATCGGAAGAGTACTGTACGTGGAGAGGCTGACAGCTGGGTCCACGGCAGCCGCAAGGAAGTGCCTCCTTATTACGCGGAAAATAATTATTCCTCCACCTGACAGCAGGGACCCACCGGACGGGCCACCGTATTTGGCGAAAAAAATGTTCCCCCCTGACTGCTGGGACCCACCGGATGGGCCAACGTATTTCGCGAAAAAACGTTCCCCCCGCTGTCAGCTCGGACCCACCGGAGGTGCCTCCTTATTACGCACAAAAAAATGAATACTCCCCCCGCTAGTTGGGACCCACCTTGGTGAGAGGCTGACTTGTGGGCCTACTAAGTTGACGGGGACGGATTGCTTTGTCAACTTAGTCAATATGAACGATTCTAGCTCCAGTGACCGTACGATGTCCATCCAACGGCCGTAGTGCTTCTTCAACCTCTGGTCTTCTTGCTCCAGCCGCCCAAAGCAGCGCCGGTCGTGCCGCATGCTCCTGCCTCCCGTGGCCGGCTGTGCTGCCGCGGAGGCCTCACCGCCCCCTACTATTCCCACCGCTGGCCAGGCCCTGCGGCGATGGCAGCCTCACACCGCAGCCGAACCAGTGAACCCTCGCACTCCTCTCCGCGCTGGCTTCCACTGCCGCGTCTTCCCCGGCTCCGCGTCGTCCCCTTCCTAGGCCTCGCCGTCGTCCACCGCCCTGGTGCTCTCGGCGCGGCGTGGTCAACATGGTCAAGGAACGGCTTCCATCGGACGTGGACTGTACGTGGAGAGGCTGACAGCTGGGTCCACGGCCGCAGCAAGGAAGTGCCTCCTTATTACGCGCAAAATAATTATTCCTCCACCTGACAGCGGGGACCCACCGGACGGGCCACCGTATTTCACGAAAAAAACGTTTCCCCCTGACTGCTGGGACCCACCAGCTACATCTTCGCACGCAAGGAAGTGCGTCCGGGCAAAAAAAATGATTCGCCCCCTGACTGCTGGGACCCACCAGCTACATCTTCGCACGCAAGGAAGTGCCTGACAGTCGGGACCCACCTGGTCGAAGCGTACGTAGCATTGTCATTCTGGTCGCGAACGTGTACGTACATACTGGTCGATGTAGAGGCGCGCACGTGTCGTAGTAGAGGCGCGCACGTAGCATGTACACGTACGTACAGCGGCCAGTGTGCAAGAAAGAAAATACGGCCACGTACGTACATACGGGCGGGGTCTCGAACGCCTACTCGCGCGTACGTACGGCCAGGGCTTGTGTACATGGCTTGGTCGGAACGGAAAACAGCGTCGTCGTCGTGTTCACGGGGAGCCAACCGGCTGGGTCGGAACGGAATGCGTCGTCGTGTTCATTGGGAGGGCTTGGACGGAACAGCCGATGGAAACGAGGCCTGGCGTACCGCAGAACGGAGGAAACGGCCTTGTGTTCGACCGGCCACGTTCGAAACGGGATCCTGTTCATCGGGAGGGGTCTGGCGTACCGCAAAACGGAGGAAACGGACCTCCTACGGTCGAAACGGGGGTCCTGTTGATCGGGAGGGGTGTGGCGTACCGCAAAACGGAGGAAACGGACTTGTGTTGGAGCGCTACGGTCGAAACGGGGGTCCTGTTCATCGGGAGGGGTGTGGCGTACCGCAAAACGGGACTCCACGGGATACTGTTCATCTCCACCGTCGACCCCCTCCAGCCTCCACGGGCTACTGTTCATCCACCGTCGACCTCCTCCAGCCTCCACCTGCGACTGTTCATCCACGGGCTCCTGTTCATCCAGCCTCCACCGCGCGCTACTCCACCGGCTACTGTTCAACCAGCCCTCTCCACGGGCTCCTGTTCAACCACCCCTCCACGGGCTACTGTTCATCCAGGCCTCCACCGTCTACTGTTCATCCTGCCCTCCACGGGGTGGTCCTGTTCATCCTGCCCTCCACGGGGTCCTGTTCATCCAGCCCCAACCGGCTCGATCGATCGGGGTCCTGTTCATCCAGAGGCAACACCACGGGGTCCTGTTCATCCACCCCCACCGGGAACTGTTCATCCAACCCCCCCCAGCAACGCTCACTGTTCATCCAGAGGCAGCATCGATCGGCTTCAGTTAGCAGTAGTAGCGAAGGAATCGCTCGATCGGGTTCAGTTAACAGCCATCGATCGATCGGGCGGGTTGAGTAACGTGTAGCCTGTAGTGCAATCGCTCGGGTTTAGTTAGAGCCCAAGACCTCCCTCGGGTTCACCTAGAGCCCAATGCCTCGCACACACGCGCGTACGTACGAGAGAAACGCACATCGCTTGGCCCCCGACCACCCACCGTAACTGGGGACTCCTCGCAGTTTTCCGTGCCCTGGCTTCTACCACGGTTTTTTCCGTCATGGACGGCCCATAGAATGTCATGCAGCTGCTTCTCCGGCCCGCCCAAGACGAAAAGCCCATTTTCTGTGATGATTTTTTGTCATAGAAGTAGGACCCCACCACATCTATGATGATACCGGGTTTTGTCACAATTATCGTCATAGAAGTGTCATAAGTATGACAGAAAAAAATTCGTTCGGCCCAAAATGTCACGGATGTGTCTTTTTTTGTAGTGACCCCTCTCCCCCCCTCTCTCTCTCCTGTCTCTCTCTCTGTCCAACCTATTTCCCGTCCTTCAGTCATGTATGGATGTCGAATGATCTCCCTCAAGACATAGTTGGGTCTCTCCTTCTCAACACATATACGAGTCGTTCTACCTCTCTAGTTTAGGCCTCTGCCTCCTCCATCCTCCCCCCACACACCAATACATCGAGCACTCTAGTAATGTCTCCCTGCCACACACAAACTTTCCCTATGCCCTCCGATGTTCCGGTAGGTTAGTCCCCCTATATCTTTGACTTGCACACACACAATTTTGATGGCTCTCTTCATCGATCTCGCACCCACCCACTTGATCCTCTCTTCGACTCTATCGATATTTATGACCCCTCCCTCTCTTCTCGTGGATCGCGCCCTCTATATATGATATCGATAGGCTTCTATTTCACACACATTGCATGAGCCAATTTTTTGTTTGAGATGTCATCGACACATATTCCCACAAATACATTCACGAAATCACCCCCAAACAAAAAACACTCACGAATGCACACGCCATCTGTCTAGGTTTGTATCTCTCTCACACACACCCACGTAGGTGGGGGACATGCACGAAGAGAAGAGGTGCACACACGGTGCACGTACTCCCGTCTTTTTCCCAACCACACCCGCGCGGGTACACGGTGGAGCTCATTTCTGTACGAAAAGGCAGCCCACGTGGTAATTTGACATGTGTACTGGTTGTCCACTTGATGGAGGATCGTCTACCACGGGTGAACCAACAAATTGCGACTTGACGCGTTATGTTAAAAAAGAGGCAAACCATGTGGGGCCTACCTTAGAGGCAATGCTCTATACACTCGGGATGCTCTGTTCGTATTACTTTTGATGTGTCCCGTCAACTTGTGGAACGAGGAGAAGCTTGCTTAGTATGGCGTCTCCCCCGCCGATGGGCGCGGTGGCTCGCAGGACGAGGTGAAGCTTGCTTACTACGCCTTAGACCCGCTTCCCCGCCCACGCGCGCGGTAGCTCGCAGGACGATGAGAAAATTTTACTACTACCTCCGTTTACTCCTCGTCCCTACCTTCGTTAGAGAGATTATCATATTGTTTGGAATATATGTCCTTTAGTAGATTTAAATATGAACTACTAGGACATACTCCAAACACTGATGTATATAGACGTATTTTAGTGTGTAGATTCACTCAATGTGCTCCATATGTAGTCAATATTGAAACAGACTTAATAGTATGCACTCTCCCTCGCACATGGTGGACATGCATCAATTCATTCGGTCTCATATAGCCAGAATGATATATACTGCAGTACCATTATTGCTCGTCTTCCCGAAGAGGCGAAGAGCCAATCGCAAGGTTAATATTTTGGAGATGCCAAGTGCAAGGTTTATAGGAGAACGAGTAGTAGTAGTACCAGTAGTACGTACCAGTGGTACGTACTGTACAAGGATGAAGGCAACAAGATGTATGTTTTGCGTGACAGTCTCTTCTTACAGGACGTGAAAGCACAAGTGCTCCCTGGGTGGTTTTGGTAATTAATGTCAACATATCTCTTGTTGGCCTAATGTTTGTATCTAGTATATTTCAGACAAGTTCAACAGATGGAGTAGCGTGGAAAAGAAGATGTGGAACCCCTTGAAAATGCTAAGGACAAAAGGTTGGCTCAAGCTCTAAAGCTCAAGACTCTACATTTTGCTTTTGGTGATCCAAGATCACATTGAGTCCATAGGAAAGCCAATATTATTAAAAGGGGATGAGGTCTTTCTTAAAGGCTTGCTTGCTCAAAGTGCTTAGTGATATGCTCCAAAGCCCTCAACCACTTTCTCATATCCGCATATGTCGCAAACCAAAAGTCAAACTTAGCCCCACCGAAATTTTCCATCCGGCGCCACTGAGTTCTCTTGACATAGCCATTGACACAAACCCTAATCAATTCGGTCACACTGGTGGGATCTTGGTCTCCCCGAGATGGGCTTGCAAACTCTCTATTGCCTATTGCAATAATCTCGGTCTCACCGAGATATGCAATCGGTCCCACCGAGTTTGCTTGACCAAATCCCTGTTTCTCTTATTACCCAAATCAGTCCCACCGAGTTTGTGTAATCGGTCAAACCGAGATGAGGTTTTACCCTAACCCTATCATGTGGGTCCCACCGAGTTGATCATGTCAGTCCCACGGAAAAGCCTAACGGTCATATTATGAACTGAATCGGTCTAACCGAGTTTTCTGATTCGGTCCCACCGAGTTTGGTGATTTGTGTGTAATGATTAGTTTTTGTGTGGAGGCTATATATATACCCCTCCACCCACTCTTCATTCGTAGGGAGAGCCATCAGAACATGCCTACACTTCCATCATACATTTTCTGAGAGAGAACCACCTACACTTGTGTTGAGATCAAGATATTCCACTCCAACCACATAAATCTTGATCTCTAGCCATCTCCAAGTTGCTTTCCACTCAAATCATCTTTCCACCAAATCCAAATCAGTGGGAGAGAGTTGAGTGTTGGGGAGACTATCATTTGAAGCACAAAAGCAAGGAGTTGATCATCAACACACCATCTATTACCTTTTGGAGAGTGGTGTCTCCTAGATTGGTTACGTGTCACTTGGGAGCCTCCATCAAGATTGTGGAGTTGAACCAAGAAGTTTGTACGGGCAAGGATATCGCCTACTTCGTGAAGATCTACAATAGTGAGGCAAGTCCTTCATGGGTGATGGCCATGGTGGGATAGACAAGGTTGCTTCTTCGTGGACCCTTCGTGGGTGGATCCCTCCATGGACTCACGCAACCGTTACCATTCATGGGTTGAAGTCTCCATCAACATGGATGTACGATAGCACCACCTATCGGACCCATGCCAAAAATCTCTGTGTCTCCAACTGCGTTTGCACACTCCAATCCCAAATCTTTACATTCTTTCAAATTGCACGCTTTACTTTCCGCTGCTCATATACTCTTGTCATGCTTGCTTGATATGTATTGTGAATGTTTAAACTTGTGCTAAAACTCTACCTTAACTTGAAGAAAATAAAAACTGCAACTTTTTTGTTAAGAGTCTATTCACCCCCCTCTAGACACCTCTTCACGATTCTTTCAATTGGTATTAGAGCGTTGGTCTTCATTGCTTTGGTTTAAACACCATTGGAGGAAGATGGATGAGTCTACATTGGGGAGTCTTAGACGTAGAGTGCCTATTCTTGATGGAGAGTACTTCCATGAGTGGAAAATTGAGATGCTTGAGATTTTCAATGATATCATTTGAACAAGTACATTACTAGCCCTTGTGCACCTCATGTTGATCCTTTGCATCCTACCCTTGATGAGTCTATTGACATGATCCATAATCTTAGAACTGTCGATTTAATCACTAGTGGTTTTGCCTAGAAACTTGCTTGCTAGCTTGCCTGCTCTTGATTGTGCCTACACCATATGGAGATTCCTTGAGGAACGATTTCCAAACTATTCCTTGAAAAACTTAGATGAGATCCTTCATAAGTCTATTGCCTTGAGTAAGATGAGTTCCAATGATCCCAAATTTGGTGATTGTCTATTTGAGCTTACTAATCTTACGAGTGCCAAAGGAGATGTTGAAATCATTAGCAATATCATCTTCGAAGCCATTAGGATTCATAAAGATGACTTTTGTGATGACCATTTATCTAATGAATTACCCTCTCGAGGAATTGATCCATCACAAGATGATGATGAACATGGATACTATGATGAGGATGATGATAGTGACCTTGATCTCGATGAGTCTATGAGACACTTTGGTCTTATGGCTAATCTTCGCAGCTACATGGCTGGAGGAAAGGAATGGGTCCTTGATAGTGGATGTACCGATCATATGACCGGAGACAAGGATATGTTTCATGAGCTTGCTGAAAACAACGACCCTCGAAAGTATGTCACTTTTGGTGATAACTCAAAGGGTAAGGTGGTTAGCCTTGGTAAGGTGGACATCTCACATGATAGCTCTATACCAAATGTTATGCTCGTTGAATCTCTTGGCTAAATTTACTTTCCATATCTAGACTTGCTGACTTTGGTTTCAATGTCCTATTTACTGAAGTAGATTGCCAAGTGTTTCATAGAGATAATCATAAAATGGTCTTTACAGGTACACGTAGAGGTGATCTATATATTATTGATTTCACTAGAAAGGCTCAACCTAGAACTTGCCTAATTGCTAAATCCTTGAAAGGTTGGCTGTGGCATAGAAGGTTAGATCATGTGGGCATGCGAAATCTTGATAAGCTTATTAAAGGTGAGCATATCATTGGAGTAAACGATGTCATATTTGACAAGGATAGACTTTGTAGTGCTTGTCAAGCAGGAAAACAAGTTGGAGGAAGCCACCCCGTGAAGAACATCATGACCATGAGAAGACCGCTCGAGCTACTTCACATGGATCTCTTTGGTCCCAATGCCTACAAGAGTCTTGGTGGTGACTCATTTGGTCTAGTCATAGTCGATGATTTTTCAAGATTTATGTGGGTGTTCTTTCTTGCTGATAAAAAGTAGGTCCAAAAGATCTTTAAAAACTTCGCTAGGAAGGCCCAAAATCAATTTTAAGTGAAGATTAAGAAGGTTTGGAGCGACAACGGAACAGAGTTCAAGAACGCAAATGTGGATACCTTTCTTGACGAAGAAGGGATTTCACATGAGTTCTCGGCTACGTACACGCCTCAACAAAATGGGGTTGTTGAGAGGAAGAACCGAACTCTTATTGAGATGGCAAGAACGATGCTTGATGAGTACAAGACTCCAAAACACTTTAGGGCGGAAGTGGTTGAGATAGCTTGTCATGCAACAAATCGCTTATATATTCACAATCTACTCGGCAAGACGGCATACGAGCTCCTCACCGGTACCAAACCCCAAGTTGGATACTTTCGAGTATTCGGCTCAAAGTGCTACATTCTTGATAAGCATCGTTGTTGTAAATTTGCCCCTAAATCTCATGAAGGTTTCCTACTTGGTTATGGATCAAACTCTCACACTTACCGTGTCTACAACAATTTCACCCGAAAGGTTGAAGAGACGGTAGATGTGAAGTTTGATGAATCTAACGGCTCGCAAGTAGAGCAATTTCCAATTGATGTAGGAGATAAAGATCCTTCGGAAGCAATCTAAGACTTGTCTATTCGCAAGATTCATCCAACGGAGATGAAGGAGAGTACCTCGTCCATCCAAGTGGAAGCATCTACCTCACGACAAGGTGAACCAAGAGTTGATACAGAAGCATCCACAAGTGGGACACACCAAGACGAAGAAAACGAGGAAGTACACCAAGATGAACCTCGTCAACCTCCTTCTCCACCATGACAAGGAAATGACAACGTCAACAATGAAGAAGTATAAGAAGAAGGACAAGATGACAAAGAAGATGTTTCATCCCAAACAAAACAAAAGCACTCACGAGTTCGAGCGAGAGTCGCTAGAGACCATCCCGTCGAGCAAATCTACAATGATATCCAAACCGGGAGAATCACTCGCTCTAAATCTCGTTTAGCTAATTTTTGTGAACATTATTCATTCATCTCTAGCATTGAACCTATGAAGGTTGAAGTAGAATTGGAAGATCCGGATTAGATAAATGCCATGCATGAAGGAGTACAAAAATTTGAGAGAAACCATGTGTGTACATTGGTCGAGAAGCCCGACAACAACCACAACATCATCGGTACCAAATGGGTGTTTCGCAACAAGCAAGATGAAGATGGACAAGTGGTTCGCAACAAAGCACGTCTCGTCTCCCAAGGCTACACTCAAGTCGAAGGTATGGACTATGGTGAGACATATGCCCCCGTTGCTAGACTTGAGTCCATCCGCATCTTACTTGCCTATGCTAATCACCATGATATCACCTTGTACCAAATGGATATTAAAAGTGCTTTCTTAAATGGTGAAATTGAGGAGGAAGTTTATGTTAAGCAACCTCCCGGCTTTGTCAATCCTAAGAAACCTAATCATGTTTACAAACTTCACAAAGCTCTTTATGGTCTTAAACAAGCTCCTAGAGCTTGGTATAAATGGTTGACCAAGTTCCTTATTGAAAAAGGCTTTGAAATTGGAAAAATAGATTCTACTCTTTTTACTAAAAGGGTTAATGGTGAATTATTTGTGTGCCAAATTTATGTTGATGATATAATATTTGGTTCAACTAACCCTCATTTTAGTGAGAAGTTTGGAAAGCTTATTTCGGAGAAGTTTGAGATATCAATGATGAGTGAACTCAAATTCTTTCTTGGTTTGCAAATCAAACAAACTAAGGAAGGTACATTTGTTTCTCAAACAAAGTACACGAAGGACTTATTCAAGAAGTTCAACATGCAAGAAAGCAAAGGTATGAAAACTCCCATTCCTACTACTGGACATCTTGACTTGACCAAGGATGGCAAACCAGTTGACCAAAAGGTTTATCGCTCTATGATTGGTTCACTGTTATATCTATGTGCCTCCCATCCTGATATCATGCTAAGTGTGTGCATGTGTGCACGATATCAAGTGCCCCCCAAAGAATGTCATCTTAAGGCTGTGAAAATGATTGTGAGATACTTAATACATACACCAAATTTTGGCATTTGGTATCCTAAGAGGTCTTCTTTTGATCTTGTTGGCTACTCCGATTCGGACTATGTCGGAGACAAGGTTGATAGAAAGTCCACTTCGGGTACTTGTCAATTTCTTGGTAGATCTCTTGTGTCTTGGTCTTCCAAGAAACATAACTCGGTATCCTTATCCACCGCCGAAGCGGAATACATTGTCGCTGGTTCATGTTGTGCTCAATTACTTTGGATGACCCAAACTCTTAAAGATTATGGGATATATGTGAAACATGTTCCTTTGCTCTGTGACAATGAAAGTTCCATTAAGATTTCTCACAACCCCGTGCAACATTCTGGAACTAAGCATATTGAAGTTCGTCATCATTTCATTCGAGATCATGTTGCTAAAGGAGACATTGATCTTAAGCATGTTCGTACCGATAAGAAATTGGCGGATATCTTCAGCAAACCACTTGATGAGAAAGTTTTTTACCGGTTGAGAGGTGAACTGATGCTTCAAACATGGAGTAGGAACTCCATTTGGATGCATGCAAGGCATGAGCCTATGACTAATCCTTGACATTTCTCTCATGATGATAATCACATGTCTTGGATATATTTGCACCCTTGCATGCTATCTAACCCTTGTAGGTACTTGGATGAATCTAAATCCATGAGATTGCAACTCACTCACATCTTGAGGAATCTCTACATCACCAAGTCTCTACTCCATGGGCGTTGAAGAAAAGGGAGCATGAAATCCTTCAGCATATCCTTTGACAAATTCTATATCAAATTTCATGATTGTCATTTTGGATACACAAGTGCTCTTCCTTGCAAGACTAACTCATGTAGGTAGATGAACTCCAATTACAAGTGGTGCTCCCATCTCTTGATGAGCTACATCAACCTTTAGCAACCCACACAAGTTCAACTACATGATCACGTTCAACACCACCACCCAAGGTATGTTAGAGAAGCTTTACCCCGAGTCATGGGTCAAAGCAACTCAACAAGATGTGAATACATCAAAAGATTAAACGATAAATGGTAACCCCATTTTGAGCTTAAATTATGAGTATGACCTACGATCAAGTGTTCTCACTTGATTCCTCAGTCAATATACTCTAACATAGGTGACTCTATCGCCGACCAATTCTAGATGAAGTTCCCTAGTGTTTCTATGTTTTCTTGCATATTTATTTCCCTTCATCTAGATTTCTTTTCTTCTTCTTTGTTTTTGTTCTACATTCCCAACATCTAATTCATTGCAAATCCTTCAGTTAATTCCTTGCAGATCTTTGTCAGATCTTATTTGCCTAGTGAGCTGAGGTGACAAATGTTCTCTCTGTCTGGAACTCAGTCATACCGATTCGTTTCTTTCGGTCGCGCCAAACCATTTCGGTGCAACCGAAAAATATAACTCGGTGTCACTCATTTCACCATAGAGAAAACAATTTGCCACTTGTTCCTGCACTTTTTTTCCAGCTCCACTCGATGATTCTTTTCATCTACCAGCACCACAATCTATATGCTGCTTTGCTCTGTGACTCAAGGACCAAACCTATTTTTACTCACACTCCGGAAGATCCCTTCTTGGAAATTGATGTCAAAGGGGGAGAGAGATCACATCAAAGCTTATTCTCTTCAAAAGGGGGAGAGAAAAAAAGGGAGAGAGAGGTAATCACATCAAAGGCCCCAAATGCTTGGTGTTCAAGAGGAGAGAAGTCACATGTCTTTAAGAGGGGAAATACATGTCTATGTTATGTTTATGTTTATGATCTGTTTTACTCTGATTATGTTTCCCTATATTCTCCCATTATCCAATACAAGATTTAGAGGGAGAAAGACTACTAGGGAAGGAAATCCTTGAAATTCATTGCATATCTTTATCCTTTGGGGACATGTCTACCTATAGAGTACCTAGTACTCACTCTCTACATGTCATCCCGGTCTTGGTACTCTTATGGTTCTTTCGTTTGCTCTGTCCAGTAGATGTTTCTGTGTTATCTAACCTTGTTTACTCAGGTTCATCTCTTCCTAAGCCAACTCGAGACCACAAGGTAAGTATATGCATCACACTCATGTGCATGAAGATTTCTTGCTGATGTACATATTGTTTGCAAGAAGGAATCATGAGCATGAAGTTACAACTTCATATATTCACATCATTTGCTCTAATGCATATAGCTAAGATACATGTAACACATTGCTTGCTCTGTCATGCTTATGCATTCACATGCTCTTACTTTCCATATTGACATGATTGCATACATGTACGGGGAGTCCATGCATGTTATATGTCTTTCCAAAGCTTTACTTGTTATTCTCTATATCTTTATCTAAAGCTTTGATGTATGTTGTCGTCAATTACCAAAAAGGGGGAGATTGAAAGCACAAGTGCTCCCTGGGTGGTTTTGGTAATTAATGTCAACATATCTCTTGTTGGACTAATGTTTTCATCTACTATATTTCAAATAAGTTCAACAGATGGAGTGGCATGGACAAGAAGATGTGGAACCCCTTCAAAATGCTAAGGCCAAAAGATTGGCTCAAGCTCTAAAGCTCAAGACTCTACATTTTTCTTTTAATGATCCAAGATCAGATTGACTCCATAGGAAAGCCAATACTGTTAAAAGGGGATGAGGTGTTGCTTAATGGCTTGCTTGCTCAAAGTGCTTAGTGATATGCTCCAAATCCCTCAACCACTTTCTCATATCCACATATGTCCCAAACGAAAAGTCAAACTCGGCCCCACCGAAATTTTCCATCCGACGCCACTAAGTTCTCTTGACAGAGCCATTGCCACAAACCCTAATCAATTCGGTCACACCGATGGGATATCGGTCTCACCTAGATGGGCTTGCAAACTCTTTGTTGCCTAATGCAATAATCTTGGTCACACCGAGATATGCAATCGGTCGCACCGAGTTTGCTTGACCAACTCTCTGTTTCGCTTATTACCCAAATCGGTCCCACCGAGTTTGTGTAATCAGTCAAACCGAGATGAGGTTTTACCCTAACCCTAGCACATCGGTCCCACCGAGTTGATCATGTCGGTCCCACCGAAAAGCCTAACGGTCACATTATGAACTAAATCGGTCTGACCGAGTTTTCTGATTTGGTCCGACCGAGTTTGGTGATTCGTGTGTAACAGTTAGTTTTTCTGTGGAGGCTATATATACCCCGCCACCCACTCTTCATTCGTAGAGAGAGCCATTAGAACATGCCTACACTTCCATCATACCTTTTCTGAGAGAGAACCACCTACACTTGTGTTGAGATCAAGATATTCCACTCCAACCACATAAACCTTGGTCTCTAGCCATCTCCAAGTTGCTTTCCACTCAAATCATCTTTCCACCAAATCCAAATCAGTGAGAGAGAGTTGAGTGTAGGGGAGACTATCATTTGAAGCACAAAAGAAAGGAGTTCATCATCAACACACCGTCTATTACCTTATGGAGAGTCGTGTCTCCTAGATTGGTTAGGTGTCACTTGGGAGCCTCCGTCAAGATTGTGGAGTTGAACCAAGAAGTTTGTACGGGCAAGGAGATCGCCTACTTCGTGAAGATATACCCTAGTGAGGCAAGTCCTTCATGGGCGATGGCCATGGTGGGATAAACAAGGTCGCTTCTTTCTGGACCCTTCGTGGGTGGAGCCCTCCGTGGACTCGCGCAACCATTACCCTTCGTGGGTTGAAGTTTCCATCAACGTGGATGTACGATAGCACCACCTATTGGAACCACGCCAAAAATCTCCGTGTCTCCAACTGCGTTTGCACACTCCAATCCCATCCCTTTATGTTCTTGCAAATTGCATGCTTTACTTTCTGCTGCTCATATGCTCTTGTTATGATTGCTTGATATGTATTGTGAATGTTTAAACTTGTGCTAAAACTCTACCTTAAGTTGAAGAAAATAAAAACTGCAACTTTTTCTTGTTAAGAGTCTATTCACCCCCCTCTAGATACCTCTTCTCGATCCTTTTAGGACGTGCTAGACCTAGTGGACCTCATTGTTGCAATGGGACTACTCCCTATGATAGATGGCACGATTCAAAGTGGTGGGCAGCAGGCATAATTCAGAGCTACTTAGGCTAGTCGTAGTGGGAGTAACTTATGTAGTAACACGACACATCCCGAGAAAAATTTGCTTATGTGGCATGGAGTGAATGAGGGAAGAGATGCTTGTGGTAACATAATATGTTACTGCAACATAACACACCCCGAGGTAAAATGAGTCTATGTCTCAATTAATGAAGGTTTGTATGTTACCATCTATATGTTACTACCCATTATGAAGGTAGTAACATGGACTAGTAACAAAAGCATGTTACTAGTCTAAGTTACTCCCCACTATGACCAGCCTTAGTCTTAAACCCCATGAAGAAGTCCCATCGAAAGGAATAACCATCCTCTACACGTCCTCCTATGTAAAATGAGTAACTGAGACAAAAAGAGAAAGAGACAAAGTAAAAAAAATCACCAACCTTAGATCCAGCCCTATTGTATCAGTGAATGATATTTCTACGTCGTGATTGACATGGCTATATTATTAACCATGCTATCGAGGTAGAAGCGGATTTTTATTTATTCGCGGAGGTAGTAGTGGATGGATATTCAATGAGGAGTGAAATGAGGCTGCTTCCTCGGTCAAACATAGAGAATGGTGGAAGTTAGAAGCTTCATAGCATTGTACAAATTTATCTCGCTGATAAATTATAGTACGTACTATACTAGTACTCCCTCCGTTCTCAAATATAAGTCTTTATAGAGGTACCACCAAGTGACTACATGCGGAGTAAAATGAGTGAATCTACACTCTAAAATATGCCTACATACATATGTATGTTATATTCCATTTGAAATGTCTAAAAAGACTTATAGTATTTAGGAACGAAGGGAGTACTATGTAAAGAGTTAGGTGTCGCACGGTGTCCAGAAAATATGGTGATAATGTGAGGTGGGCCATGTAATCACTGAGCCTGCGTGTTTTCACTGCTCTCGCACTCCACCATGCTACGTCCATTTTGCATCATGCTTTTATATCGATATTTATTGCATTATGGGCTGTTATTACACATTATGTCACAATACTTATGCCTTTTCTATCTTATTTTATAAGGTTCACACGAAGAGGGAGGATGCCGGCAACTGGAATTCTGGGATAGAGAAGGAACAAATATTAGAGACCTATTCTGCACAACTCCAAAAGTACTGAAACTCCATGGAATATATAAAAAATATTGGGTGAACAAAGCACCAAAGGGGGGCCACCCACCATCCACAAGGGTGGGGGCGCGCCCTACCCCCCTGGGAGTGCCCCCTGTCTCGTGGGCCCCCTGGTAGGCCTCCGGTTCCCATCTTTTGCTATATGAAGTCTTTCGCCCTGGAAAAATCATGGACGAAACACCGCCACCACGAAGCAGAACGATGGCGGAACCAATCTAGGGCTCCAGCGGAGCTATTCTGCCGGGGAAGCATCCCTCTAGGAGGGGGAAATCATCACCATCGTCATCACCATCGATCCTCTCATCGGGAGGGGGTCAATCTCCATCAACATCTTCAGCGGCACCATCTCATCTCAAACGCTAGTTCTTCTCTTGTATCCAATCTTTGTCTCAAAACCTCAGATTGGTACATGTGGGTTGCTAGTAGTGTTGATTACTCCTTGTAGTTGATGCTAGTTGGTTTATTTGGTGGAAGATCATATGTTCAGATCCTTTATGCATATTAATACCCCTCTGATTATGAACATGAATATGATTTGTGAGTAGTTACATTTGTTCCCGAGGACATGGGAGAAGTCTTGCTATATGTAGTCATGTGAATTTGGTATTCGTTCGATATTTTGATGAGATGTATGTTGTCTCTCCTCTAGTGGTGTCATGTGAATGTCGACTACCTGACACTTCACCATTGTTTGGGCCTAGGGGAAGGTATTGGGAAGTAATAAGTAGATGATGGGTTGCTAGAGTGACAGAAGCTTAAACCTTAGTTTATGCATTGCTTTGTAAGGGGCTGATTTTGATCCACATGTTTCGTGTTATGGTTAGGTTTACCTTAATACTTCTTTTGTAGTTGTGGATGCTTGCAAGAGGGGTTAATCATAAGTGGGATGCTTGTCCAAGTAAGGGCAGTACCCAAGCATTGGTCCACCCACATATCAAATTATCAAAGTACCGAACGCGAATTATATGAGCGTGATGAAAACTAGCTTGACGATAATTCCCATGTGTTCTCGGGAGCGTTTTCCTTTATATAAGAGTTTGCCCAGGCTTGTCCTTTGATACAAAAAGGATTGGGCCATCTTGCTGAACCTTACTTAATTTTATTACTTGTTGCCCGTTACAAATTACCTTATCACAAAACTATCTGTTACCGATAATTTCAGTGCTTGTAGAGAATACTTTACTGAAAACAGCTTATCATTTCCTTCTGCTCCTCGTTGGGTTCGACACTCTTACTTATCAAAAGGACTACGATAGATCCCCTATACTTGTGGGTCATCAAGACTCTTTTGTGGCGCCGTTGCCGGGGTGTGAAGTGCCTTTGGTAGGTGGAATTTGGTAAGGAAAAAATTATATAGTGTGCTGAAATTTACAAGCGCTTGTTACTATGGAAAGTAATCCTTTGAGGGGCTTGTTCGGGGTATCTTCACCCCGACCATTAGAGCAAAGAGTTTCTCGTCAACCTACTAAACCTACTGAAAATGTTTACTTTGATCCTTCGGGTATGATAGAGAAACTGCTAGCTAATCCTTTTACAGGAGATGGAACATTGCATCCCGACTTGCACCTAATCTATGTGGATGAATGATAACCCACAACTATAGGGGATCGCAACAGTTTTCGATAAGTAAGAGTGTCGAACCCAACGAGGAGCTAAAGGGAGAACAAATATTCCCTCAAGTTATATCGACCACCGATACAACTTTACGCATGCTTGATGTTCGCTTTACCTAGAACAAGTATGAAACTAAAAGTACTTTGTAGGTGTTTTTGGATAGGTTTGAAAGATAATAAATAGTACGTAAATAAAAGGTAGGGGCAGGTTAGATAAAGAAACAACTAAGTTAGTTTTAGTAAAGAGCTTTTTGTTACGAGAAAGTTATTTGTCCCTAGGCAATCGATAACTAGACCGATAATCATTATTGCAATTTTATATGAGGGAGAGGCATAAGCTAACATACTTTCTCTACTTGGATCATATGCACTTATGATTGGAACTCTAGCAAGCATCCGCAACTACTAAAGATCATTAAGGTAAAACCCAACCATAGCATTAAAGTATCAAGTCCTCTTTATCCCATACGCAAACAACCTATTTACTCGGGTATGTGCTTCCGTCACTCACGCCACCCACCATAAGCAAATCATGAACATATTGCAAACCCTACAGATGGAATCCCTCACGCTTGCGCGACACGGATAGCACCATAGGACAACACCAATAATAAAACATGCAACTCAAACCAATCACGATCATCAATTAACCCATAGGACAAAACAGATCTACTCAAACATCATAGGATAGCCATACATCATTGGGAAATAATATATAGCGTTGAGCACCATGTTTAATTATATATTACAGTGGGTAAAAGAGGGGTTATACCGCTGCATAGAGGGGGGAAGAGTTGGCGATGATGGTAGTGAAGATTGCGGTGATGATGATGGCCCCCGGTGGCACTCTGGTGCCACCGAAAGCGAGGGGGAGAGAGCCCCCTCCTTCTTCTTCTTCCTTGATCTCCTCCCTAGATGGGAGAAGGGTTTCTCCTTTGGTACGTGGTCTCCATGGCATGGGAGGGGCGAGAGCCCCTCCGAGATTGGATCTGTCTCTCTGTCTCTCTCTGTTTCTGCGTTCCCAGATTCTACCCTTTCACCGTTTCTTATATTCCTGAAGATCCGTAACTCTGATTGGGCTGAAATTTTAACGCGATCTCTATCCGGATATTAGCTTTCTTGCGGCGAAAGAAGGGAATGAACCGCCTTACGGGGTGGCCACGAGGGTCAGGGGCGCGCCCCTCTGCCTCGTGCCTCCCTCGGGCACCGTCTCGCGTGGATTTTTATTCCCAAAAATCATATATATTCCAAAAAAATCTTCGTCGGTTTTTATCCCATTTGGACTCCTTTTGATATGGATATTCTGTGAAACAAAAAACATGCAACAAACATGAACTAGCACTGGGCACTGGATCGATATGTTTGTCCCAAAAACAGTATAAAAAGTTGCCAAAAGTATATGAAAGTTGTAGAATATTGACATGGAACAATAAAAAATTATAGATATGATGGAGACGCATCAGCATACCCAAGCTTAATTCCTGCTCGTCCTTGAGTAGGTAAATGATAAAAAAGATAATTTTTTATGTGGAATGCTACCTAGCATAATCTTGATCACATATCTAATTATGGCATGAATATTAAGATACGAGTGATTCAAAGCAATAGTCTATCATTTGACATAAAAACAATAATACTTAAAGCCCACTAATAAAGCAATCATGTCTTTTGAAAATAACAAGGCCAAAGAAAGTTATCCCTACAAAATCATATAGTCTGGCTATGCTCCATCTTCACCACACAAAATATTCACATCATGCACAACCCTGATGACAAGCCGATCAATTGGTTCATACTTTTTAACGCGCTTCAGCATTTTCAACCCTCATGCAATACATGAGCGTGAGCCATGGATATAGCACTATAGGTGGAATAGAATGGTGGTTGTGGAGAAGACAAAAAGGAGAAGATAATCTCACATCAACTAGGCGTATCAACGGGCTATGGAGATGCCCATCAATAGATATCAATGTGAGTGAGTAGGGATTGCCATGCAACGGATGCACTAAGAGCTATAAGTGTATGAAAGCTCAGACAGAAAACTAAGTGGGTGTGCATCCAACTTGCTTGCTCGTGAAGACCTCGGGCATTTGAGGAAGCCCATCATCGGAATATACAAGCCAAGTTCTATAATAAAAATTCCCACTAGTATATGAAAGTGATAACTCAAGAGACTCTCTATATGAAGAACATCGTGCTACTTTGAAGAAGAAGTGCGGTAAAAGGATAGTAACATTGCCCCTTCTCTATTTTTCTCTCATTTTTTGGGCCTTCTTTTTTTTTGCCTTTCTCTTTTTTTCTTTTTTTCATCCGGTGTCTCATCCCGACTTGTGGGGGAATCATAGTCTCCATCATCCTTTCCTCACTGGGGCAATGTTCTAATAATGATGATCATCACACTTTTATTTACTTACAATTCAATATTACAACTCGATATCTTGAACAAAGATATGACTCTATATGAATGCCTCCGGCGGTGTACCAGGGATGTGCAATGATCTAGCGTAGCAATGACATCAAAAAACAGACAAGCCATGAAAACATCATGCTAGCTATCTAAGGATCATGCAAAGCAATATGACAATGAATGCTCAAGTCATGTATATGATGATGATGATGGAAGTTGCATGGCAATATATCTTGGAATGGCTATGGAAATGCCATGATAGGTAGGTATGGTGGCTGTTTTGAGGAAGGTATATGGTGGGTTTAAGGTACCGGCGAAAGTTGCGCCGTAGTAGAGAGGCTAGCAATGGTGGAAGGGTGAGTGTGCGTATAATCCATGGACTCAACATTAGTCATAAAGAACTCACATACTTATTGCAAAAGTTTATTAGCCCTCGAAGCAAAGTACTACTACGCATGCCCCTAGGGGGATAGATTGGTAGGAAAAGACCATCGCTCGTCCCCGACCACCACACATAAGGAAGACAATCAATAAATACCTCATGCTCTGACTTCGTTACATAACGGTTCACCATACATGCATGCTACGGGAATCATAAACTTCAACACAAGTATTTCTACAATCCACAACTACCCACTAGCATGACTCTAATATCACCATATTTATATCGCAAAACTATTGCAAGGAATCAAACATATCATATTCAGTGATCTACAAGTTTTATGTAGGATTTTATGACTAACCATGTGAATGACCAGTTCCTGTCATCTCTCTAAATAGATATAAGTGAAGCAAGAGAGTTTAATTCTTTCTTCAAAAGATATGCCCACGCTCTAACAAATATAAGTGAAGCAAAAGAGCATTCTACAAATGGCGGTTTTCTATGTAAAGAGAAACAGGCAATCCAAAGTTCAAATGGTATAAGTGAAGTACATGACGCATTCTATAAAGCCATACTCAAAAGATATAAGTGAAGTGCAATGAGCATTATCTAAATCAACCAAGGACTACCTCATACCAGCATGGTGTATAAAAGAAAAGTGAAAACTAAATGCAAAAGACACTCCAAGATTGCACATATCGCATGAACGAAACGAATCCGAAAACATACCGATACTTGTTGAAGAAAGAAGGGATGCCTTCCGGGGCATCCCCAAGCTTAGACGCTTGAGTCTCCTTGAATATTTACTTGGGGTGCCTCGGGCATCCCCAAGCTTGAGCTCTTGCCTCTCTTCCTTCTTCTCACATCTAGACCTTCTCGATCATCGAACACTTTATCCACACAAAACATCAACAGAAAACTCGGTAAGATTCGTTAGTATAATAAAGCAAATCACTACTCTAAGTACTGTTGCAAACCAATTCATATTTTGTTTTTGCATTGTGTCTATTCTAGTATAACTTTTTCATGGCTTAATCCACTGATATGAACCGATAGTTTCATCAAAATAAGCAAACTATGCATCAAAAACAGAATCTATCTAAAATAGAACAGTCTATAATAATCTCAACATTCACCATGCTTCTGATACTTGAAAAATGCTGCCAAAATTAGGAAAAATAAACAATTTGCATAGAAAGACATTTCAAAGGAATCCGAACTGTTTGACGCTCCAGTAAAAAATGTAAAATCGCACACTACAGCCAAAGTTTCTGTCCTGCACCGTACAAACCATCAAGCAAATGTGAACATCCTAAAGGCAAACCTTGGCACATTATTTTTATAATACAATGGAATTTTACAAGGGGGTAATTATTTTTGTTGAAAAGTTTCTGTAATCAAGATTCACAAAGTTTTCATGTGCATGAACAAAGTTCAAGGCTAGCTCACACTTCAACATTGCTTGTCTTTCTCACATTCGCTTCTCTTTTTGAAAAGTTTCGGGTTCCCCTCTTTATTTTTGTTGTTTTTAAACTATATAAAAGCACTCAACAGAAGTAAATGACTCTCTAAAACTTCTAGGTTGTCTCCCTGGCAGCGCTTTCTTTAAAGCCATTAAGCTAGGCATATAGTGCTCAAGTAATGAATCCACCCGGATCCCAAGGTATATCAAAGCCAATTTTAATTAACAATGTTTTTTAATTTAGTAGTGAGCACAAAGTAACATATATCATGCAACAGCGAAGTCTAACTCTCTTCCTATGCATCGGCATGTCATAAAAGAACAATTCATGCACACATAGTAAAGGCCAATGCATAGTATAAACTATTTCTTGCAATTTTATCGTGTTGGAAACATAGAGAGGTGGATATGTAGTTCCTCTCTCATAATAATTGCAAGTAGGAGCAGCAAGCACATGCATATTATATCTATCAAAATCATCATGTGTAATAGTAAAACGCAACCCATCAATATATATAATCCTTAATAAGGGTAAACTTCTCCGATATAGTGTAGTTGGGAGAATTTAAAAAGATAATAGGACTATCATGTGTGGGTGCAATAGCAACAATTTCATGTTTAACATAAGGAACGCATAATTCATATTGGCATCTTGGCCACAAGTGTAGCAAGCATCATCAAAAAGGGATAGTTCAAAAGAATCATAGCATTCATCCTTCGGTAAGCATGAAGGAAAATTAAACAATGTATGAGTTGAAGAGTTACTCCCATTAGAAGGTGGGCACGGGTGATCAATCCGCTCTTCCTCCTTTGGTTCTTCACTCTCCTCCTCATCTTTTTCATCCAATGAGCTCACAGTTTCATCAATTTCTTCTTCCATAGACTCCTGCAAAATATTAGTATCTTCTTGGACAGCGAAGACTTTCTCAATAAGCGCATTAATATAGGAATTATATTCATAATTATCATAGCAATATTTCAATATAGCCAAATTTTTAGGCCTATAAACATCATCATCGAAAGCTTCATACTTTTCAAACAAAGATTCAATTTCATAAGCACCCTTAAAAGCAACAAATTCTATTTGTTCCACATCATAGTAATCATATATACCATTAGCATAAGAAGCTAAGGTTTTATTATCATTAAATTCACATAAAAAGGGAAGGTGTGGAGCCTTCATCCTAGATCAACAAGTATAATCATATCTCAAGCATAGTTGCCCAGCATACCAGTTTAATATATGAATTTGATCCCATAATAGTTTCCCTTTTTGTGTCAAGCGGTAATCCCTAAAGTATTCACGTTGATCCAACGTTACTCCCATTACATAATTGAATGGGGTTTTCTCCGGATTATTAAAGTAGTACATAATATCTTTCACATAACTAGCATCGAGGGTTTTAGGAGGTTCCCCATCTCCATGAGCAGAAAGTACACGTAATTTTTTTGGTATTTCGTGTTCCATATCTATAACTAAAGATAAAGAACAACTAAGAACAACAAATAAAAATTACTTAGTGATAAAGCAAACAAGCACACACGAGAATATTCACCCCACGCTATTGCTCCCTGGCAATGGCGCCAAAAAAAGGTCTTGATAACCCACAAGTATAGGGGATCGCAATAGTTTTCGATAAGTAAGAGTGTCGAACCCAACGAGGAGCTAAAGGCAGAACAAATATTCCCTCAAGTTCCATCGACCACCGATACAACTTTACGCACGCTTGATGTTCGCTTTACCTAGAACAAGTATGAAACTAAAAGTACTTTGTAGGTGTTTTTGGATAGTTTGCAAGATAATAAAGAGTACATAAATAAAAGGTAGGGGCTGTTTAGATAAAGACACAACTAAGATAGTTTTAGTAAAGAGCTTTTTTTACGATAAAGTTATTTGTCCCTAGGCAATCGATAACTAGACCGGTAATCATTATTGCAATTTTATATGAGGGAGAGGCGTAAGCTAACATACTTTCTCTACTTGGATCATATGCACTTATGGTTAGAACTCTAGCAAGCATCCGCAACTACTAAAGATCATTAAGGTAAAACCCAACCATAGCATTAAAGTATCAAGTCCTCTTTATCCCATACGCAAACAACCTACTTACTCGGGTATGTGCTTCTGTCACTCACGCCACCCACCATAAGCAAATCATGAACATATTGCAAACCCTACAGCGGGAATCCCTCACGCTTGCGCGACACGGAAAGCACCATAGGACAACACCAATAATAAAACATGCAACTCAAACCAATCACGATCATCAATTAGCCCATAGGACAAAACGGATCTACTCAAACATCATAGGATAGCCATACATCATTGGGAAATAATATATAGCGTTGAGCACCATGTTTAAGTAGAGATTACAGCGGGTAAAAGAGGGGTTACTGTGACGCCCGGATAATTAAGCTACAGTAATCTCATGCGAATGATGCCAGGTCATCACTCTTACTGTTACTAATCCTCATATGATCCGAGGCATAGGTCAAATTCAAATTCAAATTTAAGCCCAATTTTGAAATTTGTCAAACATGCAAATAAAAATGTTCAAGGTGTGGCAAATAATCCCTGGATATTTGTCATGTTGGAGCCAACCTCTTCTGAATTCCCAAAATGCCCCTGGAATTGATTTTTGGTTAGCAACAATTAAATCGACCGTTTCGATTTAAATAAATATCTAACCTTTTCAAAATAAACTAAAACTCCGTGTGCTGCCTTATAATACTGTCTAGTATTTATTTGATAAGTGGCACATTTAACAAAGCTCATTTGTTAGCCCAAATAAATAATTAACAGTAAAAAAACTGAAAAGAATAAAAGAAATTGCAAAAGCAAAAGAAGAGGGACCACAACCCCTCCCCCCTTTGCCCACCTGGGCCTCAGCCTACCGGCCCACCCAGCTGGTCGGCCCACCAGGCCCACCTCTCCCTCTCCCTTATACTCCCACGCCCTAAAATATCTAGGCAACTCCCTCCCCACTCACCTCGATCCCCCACTCCCCACCCCTCCTCTGTTCCTCCCGATCGGGATCGAGGAGATCGCCCGATCCCGCGACCCCGCCGCTGCCCTTCCCGGCGCCACCACGCCGGCGCTACCTGGCCGACGCCGCCTGGTGCTGCCCCATCGCTGTCGTCCTTCTCGTGGCCCCATCCTCCTCCCCATTCCTAGATCCTGAAGGGCCTCCCCGCTCCGACCTCGTTGTCGGATGCCGCTCGCCGGAGCCGCTCCGCGTCGCCTCGCCTCCCCGTATCTCCATCGCCGGCCACCCCGAACTTCCCCGAGCCCACGGCCATGTGCCCTACGTTCCCCTCGTGAGCGCCCCCTTTTCCCCATCGCCCAACAAGCCCGCGCCGGTCCACACCTGTCCGCCGCCGCGCTCGCACCCTGGCTGCGCCGTTCGTGCCCTGTTGGGGCCTTGCTCGCGCACGCACATGCCCGCGGCCACCCCACCGTGCTTGCCGCCCTGCCTTCGCTATGCCCGTCGCTGTGCGCGCCCATGCGCCCCGCTCACCTGCCGCAGCTCCCGCGGCTGGCCGCGCGCGCCAGGCCCTAGGCCGTGCCGCGCCGGTGCCCCTGCTGCCTCGTCGAGGCCATGGCCTCCCCTGCACCCGTAGCCCCCCACTGCCGTCGCCGCCCCCCACTGCTCCGCCCGCGACGCCCAGGCCACGCCTGTTCGCTCCCTTCCCGCCGCGCTTGCCTGGCGATGGCCGTGTCCGGGCCCCTTCCCTGTGGCCGGCCCGGCCCCACCGCTCGCCGGTGCTGGCCAGCTGTCGGCGCCCCATCGCGCACTGGTGGCCATCACCGGCCACGGCCTCGCCCGTGAGTTCGGGCGGGCGCCCACGCCCACGCCCGCGAGCCGCGCCCGATTGGCCCCTAGGCCCTATGACATGTGGGGCCCAGCCGCAGGAACATTTTTTAAAGTAAAATTTAAAAATAAACAAATAATATTTAAAATAATTAATTAATTAACTAATGAATTGATTAAGTTAATTAATCCTATTTAATTAATCTAATTAACCTGTTAGTTTGTTTAAATAGTAATTAATTAACCTAACCCTAATTAACCTAAACAGAGAATGACAGGTGGGTCCCACGGGGCACACACTGTTCTGGATAATGTTGATTTTAAATAATTAAATAAATTCTAAAAATGATTTAAATCTTTTAAAATTAATATAAAATAAATCGTAGCTCGGAAGGAAAAACTTTGTACATGAAAGTTGGTGAGAACGACGAGGCGAATCCGAATACGCCCTCCGTTCGTCTATCACACGTCCCTAGCATAACAAACGTTGAACTTTTCCCCTCTGGTTCATCTGTCTCATAGACGTCCGGAACCGGGAAAACTTTCCCGGATGTTTCCCCCTTCGTCAGTATCGCCTAGTGCCGCGTTAGAACACCTGTAGCACCACTTATTGTCTTGTTATGCATATGTTTGCGTGTATTTACTGTTTCTTCCCCCTTTTCTCTCTGGTAGACCCCGAGACCGCTGCTGATGCCCCTGTGATCGGCTACGTCAGCGATGACCCCTCCTTGCCAGAGCAACCAGGCAAGCCCCCCTTTGATCATCCCGATATCGCCCATTCCATTCTCTCATGCTTGCATTAGATTTTGCTACTGTTATTGTTTGCTCCTATTCTGCTGCATAGCCTGTTTATTGTAACCCTATTGTTACCTACCTGCTTATCCTAAACTGCTTAGTATAGGTTGGTTAGAGACCCATCAGTGACCCCCCACTTGACCCAAATGCCCCGCTGTATTATCAGAAGACCGATCAACGGGATCGAAGACCAGGCCTCGACACCTCACGTCACATCATGCCCCTTTGTTGCTCGACTCTGCAGAGTTACCATCGAGTGCCGAGGGTGGAACCTCATACATCACTCCTGATGAGATCTCTGTAGAGTAGTTATTCGGTCGTGGTCATCGAGGGTGATTCCACCTTAACCACTTCCAATATGACTCTTTCGTGCAACCCCTCAAGTGTGAACCTTGGGGGTGATTCCTCTTACGTTCACCTTGATGATTACATCGAGTGGAATTCATCGAGGGTCATTCCTTGGGTTTTCCCCTTGATGTTTGGACACACGAATACTTGGACTTTACCGCTGTTACTAAAGACGGGTCGACCCTGAGGTGTACCCGCGCGAGCATAATTGCGAGTGATGTGGAGTTGGGTTGACCTAGAAGGTGCCCGCGAGATACTTACGAGGCGTGGCCGGGCATTCTTAGCCCTTGCCGCAAGTACTCGAGATGGGGCAACGGGGTCACATCGATCGTGAGTCTCTGCTCGTTACCGCACGTTCCTAATCCACTATGATTTGGATATTTGATCCGAGGGGCCTCTGGCCTGATAGCACTAACCATCACGTGGGCGTAGTATGGGCGTTCTGCGTCGTATACATCAACCGAAGCTTAATAGACGTCAGCGACTGAGCGGCGCACGCCGGATTGGAACGTAAGCCTGCTCTTGTATTAAGGGGGCTAGTTATGCTTCCGGCCGCCCTCGCAACGTGAAGGAGTTCCCGGGGAGATGGCCCATGACCCCTGGGGGCATAGGTTTAGTCCGGCGTGCTGGCCTCTCTATTAAGCCTAGGTCGGGTTGCGGCGTATTGTTTGGCCGAGGCCGGGCATGACCCAGGAAAGTGTGTCCGGCCGGAGTTAATCGAGCGTGGTGGGTAAGTTGGTGCACCCCTGCAGGGAAGAAAACATCTATCGATAGCCAGTCCTACGGTAACAGACACTTGGAGTTGTATCCCGATCGATACAACTAGAACTGGATGGTGATGAGAATTGGATTGTGATGACACTTGGATAGTATGGCTCTGGGATTGCTTTCTCGCAGGGAGTCGAGAAAGGATCTCTGGCCGAGGTTGATAACACTACTACTACTTTACTTTATGCTACTCTACTCCCTCCTGTTGCTGCAAGATGGTGGTTTCCAGAAGATGCTAGTCTTCGATGGGACTAGGCCTTCTCTCTATTCTGGCATTTCTGCAGCCCAGTCCACACATACAACCCATTCCTTTGATACAGTAGCATGCTTAGTTTAGATCTGATGTAAGTCTTGCGAGTACTTTGGATGAGTACTCACAGTTGCTTTGCTACTTCTTTTCCCCCATAACCGATTGTTGCGACCAGATGATGGATCCCAGGAGCCAGACGACGCCACTAATGACTACTGCTACCCCGAGGGTGCCTACTACTATGTGACGACCGCTGACAACTTGGAGTAGTTAGGAGGCTCCCAGGAAGGAGGCCTTGCCTTTTCGATCGATGTTGCTTTTGTGCTAGCCTTCTTAAGGCAAACTTGTTTAACTCATGTCTATACTCAGATATTGTTTCTTCCGCTGACTCTTGTGTATTCGAGCTTATCTATTCTATCCCTTGAGGCCCCTGGATTGTAATATAAAGCTTGTATTATTTTAATTTGTGTCTAGAGTTGTGTTGTGATATCTTCTCGTGAGTCCTTGACCTTGATCGTACACATTTGCGTGCATGATTAGTGTACGATTGAATCGAGGGCGTCACAAGTTGGTATCAGAGCCAACTGCCTGTAGGTAGCCCCCTTTCCAACTCTTTGGCCGAAGTTGAGTCTAGTCACTGAAAAACTTTTACTAACATGGCTGCGTGTCTTACGTCCCACGTCGACATTGGGTGGTATTAGGATCTTTTATTCCTTGTCTATACTCTGGGACTCTAACCTCTCTTCTATTCGGGTTAAATGATTTTGTTAACTCTAACTCTAGGTTCTCGTAAATACGTTCTCCCGGGGAGCCCCTCACCCCAGATGATTACTGGGTGCACCAGAAGACTCTGAAATACTCTTTGATGTTTTCCCGAGACCATTGTGCCCTCTGCCGTTACGATCCCTACCTCCATTAAATCCTTATGGGTAATTACCTACATTGTCTTTCATACAATTATTCCTTGTTGCTCTTGTTGTTACAAGATGCCCTAAAATACTCTCCGTTGCCCCGAGAATCCTTTGAGCTTACTTCCTTGCAGTTATTTACCACATGAATACCCCTACGGATAATTCCTCACACTTATCGAGTATCCGTTCATCCCTAGTTGTTTGTATGATTCATAAGATTCTCGGAAATACTATTCAATCTTCCGAGAATTCTCTTCAAACTATTGCTCGACAATTACTTGCCTGCTTACATTTTGGATGCTTCTCCTATGTCTAGCAATATTCATTAGTATCCTTTGACACCGTCATTTTGCTCCTATTGTTTCAACAGGTGAGCGAATGCGTGCAATCATCAGTTGATCCTTTTAGACGATCTTTCCGGCTCAGACATCACTCCGGACATGAGCTGGTTCTTGGCAAACCAAACCTTAATTGATTGTCGTTCTAATTCTATTCAACTTACCCATAATTTGATCAAAGCGTCTTCTTCTGATCCTTCATTTTGGAAATCCTAATTCCTTTGTTAATTAAACTTTGAATTAGTCGGTTGTTTCTATAATCTCATCTCCTTGCATTCTTTCTTCGTCTGATTAGGTACCGATACCCACATCAGCTCTGTTATGGGTCATCAGATCCTTTGTTGGACTACCATCCGACAGTGTCCTTCATACTAATCACCTTGTGAATTCTTCCATGATACATAATGCCTTTGGTAAATTGTATCCCCTACTTTTACTACCATCCTCTGTTTCCGAGCTTGAGTTAATTACCTCTGAAGTTTTTGCAAATGTTCCTAAGATGCCCCAATGGGTTGAACTAATGCTTTCCCTAATTTGTGTGAACTCGAAAATTTCTATGGGTCATACTCTACTGGTGTTACGCCGGATAAAAAATTTCTACAATACAACTTCGTCAAAAGCGAGAAGTAAATGAGTGGTTATGCATTGAAGAAGTGGGAGTCGACCTTGAACTTTGTGTTCATGCCCATAAACACGATGTAGATCTTAACATAGAAGCTTCTCTTATAATCAAATGTTACCTTGGTATAAGCTCTTCTTGCATCTGTAAATTGAATCTTTGCAATCGTGGTTCCGACCATATTTTCTCCTTGATCCCATTTCCCGGACAAGTTAAAATACTTGTCTTATGCATATCATTTCATCTGTCCAACCTCTATTTTGATCTACCTCGAGTATTGCCCCCTGTTATCTCGAGGATATTGTGTCATTGCACTACCTCTTGTGAATTCTCATTGGAATGATACTCCATCACATCATTCCTAGCCTGATCGGCTATATCATTATCAAGCTAATTTTAACTGTGCTATCCGGTCCTTCTTCCCACAGCACAACTTTCGACGATGAGCTAAGCTTACGTCGATCTTCCTCATCTTATCATTTCACCTCAAACAACAAGCTTGATTTCGAGCTTGTGTCTACCCATGGTTCCAATAACCTTTCGCTTCATCATTCCTTTGACTGGATGTCATCGCCGATCGATTACATCTTCATGAAATCTCTCGACAAATGTGTCGTGATCATCATCAACATTTTGAGCTTTTCTAGGATATCAATCAAATTAATGAGGAGAAATACAATCCTTCCCCTCGATGATTTATGTTATCATCGACAACATTCTTGCCTTCCCCAACACAAACTTGTTCATATAATTTTGGAAATACATCCTTTTTGGCATGTCGATGGATTGTGGTTGAGCCCGTCGGCCACACTCTTATCTTTTCCCTACTAAAATTGTATGACTTATTTTCTAAGTTGTTTCCGATGGATCCTTGGTGTATCCAAAGTCTGACCTTTGCTTGAAACCATGTCAATGCTATCTCGAAGCATGTCTGTGGTGATCCGATCTCCAATGAGAACATTTGAAGCACGATACTAAATTTTCTTTATCAATTATCCAAACACCGTTGTATGGGTAATGTCAGGAATTTTCTTCCCCTTACCTAAATGGTTCTATACTTCTATCCTGTCATGGATATCATGCTCTGCTTGTCCTTGGGAAGGATATACCCCTGAAATATGTGTTTAAACACATTTTTCCTTTCCATTGTTCTACTTAACCTGATGATCACATTTTCCTTTCCATTGGTTTGTTTGACCTTTCTGGTGATCTATATGATATAAGCAGAAATATTTCCCTGCTTATGTAAACACCTCGGTGTACAAACTGTCAGTAAGACCCTGTTACTATTGTGGACGACTTTCTAGTAGCCACCGATGGACGAGAACTTTGCCTATTGGTCCGCCTCGTTCAACGAGCAGGAGAATGGTTCTCTTCGTCCCTCGCCCTTGGTACCAACGATTGTTGCCGACATAACTGGCAGGCTACCCTCTGACATGCCTTGCTATCATGACCGTTCAAAATGAATAGCACCTTTCCTTCCTTTAACCCTCATGGTGGGCCCAGAAACCACAGTTCCATAGGATCGAAACCTGACTCTCCTGTACAACCTTGATGCCGAAATATTCTTTACACTTGGCTTCATATAATGTCACGAGCCACCTTCCGAGATATGATCTATTCACGATGCTCTAAGCCCTTTCGCACTCTGTTTCAGACATCGAACGGTTGTCTACCCGGGTGAAGCTTCTTATTGCACCTCCTTACCTTGCTCTCAATGACTTTCTTGAATTACAACTCAAGAGATGCCTCTATGCCATGTCGCGAGATAGCCCCTAGGTACCTATCTTGTGTTGAGCCCCGTCCTTTTGGAGTCTTTCCCCCTACTACACCCCTTAAATCTCGGGACGAGATTTATTGTAGTGGAGGAGAGTTGTGACGCCTGGATAATTAAGCTATAGTAATCTCATGCTAATGATGCCAGGTCATCACTCTTACTGTTACTAATCCTCATATGATCCGAGGCATAACACAAATTCAAATTCAAATTTAAGCCCAATTTCAAATTTGTCAAACATGCAAATAAAAATGTTCAAGGAGTGGCAAATAATCCCTGGATATTTGTCATGTTGGAGCCAACCTCTTATGAATTCCCAAAAAGCCCCTGTAATTGATTTTTGGTTAGCAATAATTAAATCGACCATTTGGATTTAAATAAATATATAACCTTTTCAAAATAAAATAAAACTTCGTGTGCTGCCTTATAATACTGTCTAGTATTTATTTGATAAGTGGCACATTTAACAAAGTTCATTTGTTAGCCCATAATAAATAATTAATAGTAAAAAAACTGAAAAGAATAAAAGAAATTGCAAAAGCAAAAGAAGAGGGGCCACAACCCCTCCCCCTTTGCCCACCTGGGCCTCAGCCTACCGGCCCACCCAGCTGGTCGGCCCACCAGGCCCACCTCTCCCTCTCCCTTATCCTCCCACGCCCTAAAATATCTGGGCAACTCCCTCCCCACTCCCCTTGATCCCCCACTCCCCACCCCTCCTCTGTTCCTCCCGATTGGGATCGAGGAGATCGCCCGATCCCGTGACCCCGCCGCTGCCCTTCCTGGTGCCACCACGCCGGCGCTACCTCGCCGACGCCGCCTGGCGCTGCCCCGTCATTGTCGTCCTTCTCGCAGCCCCATCCTCCTCCCTATTCCTGGATCCGGAAGGGCCTCCCCGCCCCGACCTCGTCGTCGGACGCCACTCGCCGGATCCGCTCCGAGTCACCTCGCCTCCCCGTCTCTCCATCGCCGGCCACCCCGAACTTCCCCGAGCCCACGGCCCTGTGCCCTACGTTCCCCTCGTGAGCGCCCGCCTTTTCCCCGTCGCCCAACAAGCCCGCGCCGGTCCACACCTGTCCGCCGCCACGCTCGCACCCTGGCCGCGCCGTTCGTGCCCTGCCGGGGCCCTGCTCGTGCACACACATGTCCGCGGCCACCCCGCCGTGCTTGTCGCCCTGCCTTCGCTATGCCCGTCGCTGTGCACGCCCACGCGCCCCACTCACCTGCCGCAGCTCCCGCGGCTGGCCGCGCGTGCCAGGCCCTAGGCCACGCCGCGCCGATGCCCCTGCTGCCTTGTCGAGGCCATGGCCTCCCCTGCGCCCGGGTTCGCCCCTCCACGGGCGCCCGCACCTGTAGCCCCCCACTGCCGTCGCCGCCCCCCCACTGCTCCACCCGCGACGCCCAGGCCACGCCTGTTCGCCACCTTCCCGCCGCGCTTGCCTGGCCATGGCCGCGCCCGGGCCCCTTCCCTATGGACGGCCCGGCCCCACCGCTCGCCGGTGCTGCCCCCCCCCCCCCCCCGACCTCGCTGGCTGCCGGTGCCCCGTCGCGCCCTGGTGGCCATCGCCGGCCACGGCCTTGCCCATGTGTTCGGGCGGGCACCCACACCCACGCCCGCAAGCCGCGCCCGATTGGCCCCTAGGCCCTATGACATGTGGGGCCCAGCCCCTGGAACGTTTTTTAAAGTAAAATTTGAAAATAAATAAATAATATTTAAAATAATTAATTAATTAACTAATGAATTAACTAATGAATTAATTAAGTTAATTAATCCTATTTAATTTATCTAATTAACCTGTTAGTTTATTTAAATAGTAATTAATTAACCTAACCCTAATTAACCTAAATAGAGAATGACAGGTGGGTCCCACGGGGCCCACACGTCAGGTTGACCAGGTCAACGGTCAACGTTGACTGTTGGCGTCATGGGGATGTCATGCTGATGTCAGCATGCACTGTTCTGGATAATGTTCATTTTAAATAATTAAATAAATTCTAAAAATGATTTAAATATTTTAAAATTAATATAAAATAAACAATAGCTCGGATGGAAAAACTTTGTACATGAAAGTTGCTTAGAACGACGAGGCGAATCCGAATACGCCCTCCGTTCGTTTATCACATGTCCCTAGCATAACGAACGTTGAAATTTTCCCCTCCGGTTCATCTGTCTCACAGACATCCGGAACCGGTAAAACTTTCCCGGATGTTTCCCCCTTCGTCAGTATCGCCTAGTGCCACGTTAGAACACCTGTAGCACCGCTTATTGTCTTGTTATGCATATGTTTGCGTGTATTTACTGTTTCTTCCCCTTTTCTCTCCGGTAGACCCCGAGACCGCTGCTGATGCCCCTGTGATCGGCTACGTCGACGACGACCCCTCCTTGCCAGAGCAACCAGGCAAGCCCCCCCTTTGATCATCCCGATATCGCCCATTCCATTCTCTCATGCTTGCATTAGATTTTGCTACTGTTATTGTTTGCTCCTATTCTGCTGCATAGGCTGTTTATTGTAACCTGCTATTGTTACCTACCTGCTTATCCTAAACTGCTTAGTATAGGTTGGTTAGAGACCCATCAGTGACCCCCCACTTGACCCGACTACCCCGCTCGATTATTAGAAGACCCGATCAACCGGATCGAAGACCAGGCCTCGACACCTCATGTCACATCACGCCCCTTTGTTGCTCGACTCTGCAGAGTTACCATCGAGTGCCGAGGGTGGAACCTCATACATCACTCCTGATGAGATCTCTGTAGAGTAGTTATTCGGTCGTGCTCATCGAGGCTGATTCCGCCTTAACCACTTCCGATACGACTCTGTCGTGCAACCCCTCAAGTGTGAACCTCGGGGGTGATTCCTCTTACATTCACCTTGATGATTACATCGAGTGGAATTCACCGAGGGTGATTCCTTGGGTTTTCCCCTTGATGTTTGGACACACGGATACTTGGACTTTACCACTGTTACTAAAGACGGGTCGACCCTGAGGGGTACCCGTGCGAGCATAATTGTGAGTGATGTGGAGTCGGCTTGACCTGGAAGGTGCCTGCGAGATACTTACGAGGCGTGGCCGGGCATTCCTAGCCCTTGCCGCAAGTACTCGAGACGGGGCGACGGGGTCACATCGATCGCGAGTGTCTGCTCGTTACCGCGTGTTCCTAATCCACTACGATTTGGATATTTGATCCGAGGGGCCTCTGGCCTGATAGCACTAACCATCACGTGGGCATAGTATGGGCGTTCTGCGTCGTATACATCAGTCGAAGCTTAATAGACGTCAGCGACTGAGCGGGGCATGCCGGATTGGAACGTAAGCCTGCTCTTGTATTAAGGGGGCTAGTTCTGCTTCCGTCCGCCCTCGCAACGTGTAGGAGTTCCCGGGGAGATGGCCCATGACCCCTGGGGGCATAGGTTTAGTCCGGCGTGCTGGCCTCTCTATTAAGCCTAGGTCGGGTTGTGGCGTATTGTTTGGCCGAGGCCGGGCATGACCCAGGAAAGTGTGTCCAGCCAGAGTTAATCGAGCGTGGTGGGTAAGTTGGTGCACCCCTGCAGGGAAGAAAACATCTATCGATAACCAGTCCTACGGTAACGGACACTTGGAGTTGTATCCCGATCGATACAACTAGAAATGGATGGTGATGAGAATTGGATTGTGATGACACTTGGATAGTATGGCTCTGGGATTGCTTTCTCGCAGGGAGTCGAGAAAGGATCTCTGGCCGAGGTTGATAACACTACTACTACTTTACTTTATGCTACTCTACTCCCTCCTGTTGCTGCAAGATGGTGGTTTCCAGAAGATGCTAGTCTTCGATAGGACTAGGCCTTCTCTCTATTCTGGCATTTCTGCAGCCCAGTCCACACATAGAACCCATTCCTTTGATACAGTTGCATACTTAGTTTAGATCTGATGTAAGTCTTGCGAGTACTTTGGATGAGTACTCATGGTTGCTTTGCTACTTCTTTTCCCCCATACCCGATTGTTGCGACCAGATGATGGATCCCAGGAGCCAGACGACGCCACTGATGACTACTACTACCCCGAGGGTGCCTACTACTATGTGACGACCGCTGACGACTTGGAGTATTTAGGAGGCTCCCAGGCAGGAGGCCTTTCCTTTTCGATCGATGTTGCTTTTGTGCTAGCCTTCTTAAGGCAAACTTGTTTAACTCATGTCTGTACTCAGATATTGTTGCTTCCACTGACTCTTGTGTATTCGAGCTTATGTATTCTATCCCTCGAGGCCCCTGGCTTGTAATATAAAGCTTGTATTATTTTAATTTGTGTCTAGAGTTGTGTTGTGATATCTTCCCGTGAGTCCTTGACCTTGATCGTACACATTTGCGTGTATGATTAGTGTACGGTCAAATCGAGGGTGTCACAGTTACACCGCTGCATAGAGGGGGGAAGAGTTGTTGATGATGGTGGTGAAGATTGCGGTGATGATGATGGCCCCCGGTGGCACTCCAGTGCCACCGGAAGCGAGGGGGAAAGAGCCCCCCTCCTTCTTCTTCTTCCTTGACCTCCTCCCTTGATGGGAGAAGGGTTTCCCCTCTGGTCCTTGGTTTCCGTGGCATGGGAGGGGTGAGAGCCCATCCGAGATTGGATCTGTCTCTCTGTCTCCCTCTGTTTCTGCGTTCCCAGATTCTACCCTTTCACCGTTTCTTATATTCCTGGAGATCCGTAACTCCGATTGGGCTGAAATTTTAACACGATCTCTATCCGGACATTAGCTTTCTTGCGGCGAAAGAAGGGCATCAACCACCTTACGGGGTGGCCACGAGGGTCAGGGGGCGCCCCCCTACCTCGTGCCTCCCTCGGGCACCATCTCGCGTGGATTTTTATTCCCAAAAATCATATATATTCATAAAAAATCTCCGTCAGTTTTTATCCCGTTTGGATTCCGTTTGATATGGATATTTTGTGAAACAAAAAACATGCAATAAACATGAACTGGCACTGGGCACTGGATCAATATGTTAGTCCCAAAAACAGTATAAGAAGTTGCCAAAAGTATATGAAAGTTGTAGAATATTGGCATGGAACAATAAAAAATTATAGATACGACGGAGATGTATCACTGAAGTTTGTGGATTATTTAAGCTTGCAGGTATGCCCGAGGATGTTATCATGAAGAAGGTCTTCCCTTTATCTTTGAAGGGAAAGTCATTGACATGGTTTAGGCTATGTGATGATATTGGATCATGGAACTGCAACCGATTGAAATTGGAATTTCATCAGAAGTTTTATCCCATGTATGTGGTTCATCGTGATCATAATTATATATATAATTATTGGCCTCGTGAAGGAGCAATCATCGCTCAAGCTTGGGGGAGGCTTAAGTCAATGTTATATTCATGCCCCAATCATGTGCTCTCAAGAGAAGTTATTATTCAAAAAAATTATGCTCGGCTTTCTCTCAATAATCGCTGTATGCTCAATACTTCTTGTACTGGATCTTTTATGATGAAGACTATTGGATTCAAATGGGATTTATTGGAAAGAACTAAATGCAACTTTGAAGATTGGGAACTCGAAGAAGGTAAGGAGCCAGGTATAACACCTAAGTTTGATTGTGTTAAATCTTTTATGGATACCGATGCTTTTCGTGAATTTAGCACTAAATATGGACTTGACTCTGAGATAGTAGCTTCTTTCTGTGAATCATTTGCTACTCATGTTGATCTCCCTAAGGAGAAGTGACTTAAATATCATCCTGCCATTGAAGTAAAAGTAGTTTAACCTACTAAAGTTGAAGAAAAGACTATCACTTCTAATGTTGATCCTATTGTTCCTACCGCTTATATTGGGAAATCACCTTTCCCTGTTAGAATAAAGGATCATGCTAAAGTTTCAATTGTGGTTCGTAAGAGTAATACTATAACACCTACACCCCCTGAGCAAATTAAAGTTGGACCTAGTATTTCTATGGTTACAGATCTCTTGTCCGATAATATTGATGGGCATGTTATTTACTTTTGTGATGAAGCTGCTAGAATTGCTAGACCCGGTATAAACATAGACCTGTTGTAGGCATGCCTGTTATTTCTGTTAAAATAGGAGATCATTGCTATCATGGCTTATGTGATATGGGTGCTAGTGCGAGTGCAATACCTCATTCTTTATATGAATAAATTATGCATGATATTCCACCTACTGAGTTAGAAGATATTGATGTTACAATTAAGTTTGCCAATAGAGATACTATTTCACTGGTTGGGATTGTTAGAGATGATGAAGTCTTGTGTGGGAAAGTTAAATATCCTGCTGATTTTCTTGTTCTTGGTTCCCCACAAGATGACTTTTGTCCCATTATATTTGGTAGACCCTTCTTGAATATTGTTAATGCTAAGATAGACTGAAAAAAGGATATTATTTCTGTTGGTTTAGGGGATATGTCTCACAATTTTAATTTTGCTAAATTTCGTAGACAACCCCATGATAAAGAATTTCCTATTAAAGATGAAATTATTCGTCTTGCTTCTATTGCCATGCCTCCTAATGATCCTTTAGAACAATATTTTCTAGACCATGAAAATGATCTGTTTATGAATGAAAGAAGGGAAATAGATGAAGTATTCTTTAAACAGGGACCTAATTTGAAACACAACTTGCCTGTTGAAATTCTAGGGGATCCTCCTCCACCCAAGGGTGATCTCGTGTTTGAGCTTAAACCATTGCTTGATACTCTTAAATATGCTTATCTCGATGAAAAGAAGATATATCCTGTTATTACTAGTGCTAACCGTTCAGAGCAGGAAGAAGAGAAATTATTTAAAACTCTAAAGAAGCACAGTGCTGCTATTGGATATACTCTTGATGATCTTAAGAGCATTAGTCCCACTCTATGCCAGCACAAAATAAAATTAGAGAAAGATGCTAAACCAGTTGTTGGTCACCAACGACGGTTAAATCCTAAGATGAAAGAAGTGGTAAGAAAAGAAATACTAAAGCTTGTGGAGGCAGGTATAATTTATCACGTTGCTGATAGTCAGTGGGTAAGTCATGTCTATTGTGTCCCAAAGAAGGGAGGCATTACTGTTGTTCCTAATGATAAAGATGAATTGATCCCACAAAGAATTGTTACTGGTTATAGAATGGTAATTGATTTCTGCAAACTAAATAAAGCTACTAAAAAGGATCGTTACCCTTTACCTTTTATTGATCAAATGCTAGAAAGATTATCCAAACATACACATTTTTGCTTTCTAGATGGTTATTCTGGTTTCTCTCAAATACCTGTGTTGAAAGAGGATCAGGAAAATACCACTTTTGCTTGGCCTTTCGGTACCTTTGCTTATAGACGTATGACTTTTGGTTTATGTAATGCACCTGCTACCTTTCAAAGATGTATGACTGCTATATTCTATGGCTTTTGTGAAAAGATTGTTGAGGTATTCATGGATGATTTTTCTATATATGAAACTTCTTTTGATGATTGCTTAAGCAACCTTGATCGAGTTTTGCAGATATGTGAAAAAACTAATCTTGTCTTGAATTGGGAGAAGTTCCACTTCATGGTTAATGAAGGCATTGTCTTGGGGCATAAAATTTCTGAAAGAGGTATTGAAGTTGATAAAGCTAAAGTTGATGCTATTGAAAAGATGACGTGTCCTAAGGACATTAAAGGTATAAGAAGTTCCATTGGTCATGCTGATTTTATAGGAGCTTCATTGAAGACTGCTCAAAAATTTCCAGGCCTTTGACTAATCTCTTACAAAAAGATGTTCCTTTTGTCTTTCATGATGATTGTGTAGAAGCATTTGAAATACTTAAGAAAGCTTTGATTTCCGCACCCATTGTTCAGCCACCTGATTGGAATTTACCCTTTGAAATTATGTGTGACGCTAGTGATTATGCTGTAGGTGCTGTTTTAGGACAAAGAGTTGATAAGAAATTAAATGTTATCCAATATTCTAGTAAAACTCTAGACAATGCCCAGAGAAATTATGCTACTACTGAAAAAGAATTTATAGCAGTTGTATTTGCTTGTGATAAGTTCAGACCTTATATTGTTGATTCTAAAGCTACTTTTCACACTGATCATGCTACGATTAAATACCTTATGGAAAATAAAGATGCTAAACCTAGACTTATCAGATGGGTTCTCCTACTATAAGAATTTGATTTGCATATTATTGATAGAAAAGGAGCTGAGAACCCCGTTGCAGACAACTTGTCTAGGTTAGAGAATGTTCTTGATGACCCACTACCTATAGATGATAGCTTTCCTGATGAACAATTAGCGGTCATAAATGCTTCCCATACTGCTCCATGGTATGCTGATTATGCCAATTACATTGTTGCTAAATTTATACCAACTAGTTTCACATACCAGCAAAAGAAAAGGTTTTCCTATGATTTAAGACATTACTTGTAGGATGACCCACACCTTTATAAAGAAGGAGTAGATCGTATTATTAGACGTTGTGTGCCTGAGCATGAACAGGAACAGATCTTACGCAAGTGTCACTCTGAGGCTTACGGAGGACACCATGCGGGAGATAGAACTGCACATAAGGTATTGCAAACCGGGTTTTATTGGGCTACTCTCTTCAAGGATGCCCGTAAGTTTGTCTTGTCTTGTGATGAATGTCAAAGAATTGATAACATTAGTAGACGTCAAGAAATGCATATGAATTATTCACTTGTTATTGAACCATTTGATGTTTGGGGCTTTGATTATATGGGACCGTTTCCTTCCTCTAATGGGTATACACATAATTTAGTTGCTATTGATTACGTTACTAAGTGGCTAGAAGCTATTCCAACTAGTAGTGCTGATCATAACACCTCTATTAAGATGCTTAAAGAATTTATTTTTCTGAGGTTTAGAGTCCCTAGATACTTAATGACTGATGGTGGTTCACATTTTATTCATGGTGCATTTCGTAAGATGCTTTCTAAGTATGATGTTATTCACATAATTGCATCTCCATATCATCCACAGTCTAGTGGTCACGTAGAACTAAGTAATAGAGAGCTTAAATTAATTTTGCAACAAACTGTTAATAGATCTAGAAAGAATTGGTCCAAGAAACTTGACGATGCATTATGGGCCTATAGAACTGCATATAAAAATTCTATGGGTATGTCTTCATATAAAATGGTTTATGGAAAAGCATGTCACTTACCTCTTGAACTAGAACATAAGGCATATTGGGCCATTAAAGACCTCAACTATGACTTCAAACTTGCTGGTGAGAGGAGACTATTTGACATTAGCTCACTTGATGAGTGGAGAACCCAGGCCTATGAAAATGCCAAACTGTTTAAAGAAAAATTTAAAACATGGCATGACAAAAGGATACAAAAACGGGAGTTTAATGTAGGTGATTATGTATTGTTATACAACTCTCGTTTAAGATTTTTTGCAGGAAAACTCCTCTCTAAATGGGAAGGTCCTAACGTTATCGAGGAGGTCTATCGTTCCGGTGCCATAAAAATCAACAACTTTGAAGGCACAAATCCGAGGGTGGTGAATGGTAAAAGAATCAAACATTATATCTTAGGTAATCCTATAAATCTTGAAACTAATGTTATTGAAACTGTAAACCCGGAGGAGTATATAAGGGACACCTTCCAGAATATTTCAGCCTCCGAAAAGGAAGAGGTATGTGGTATGGTAAGTAAACCGACTCCAAAACAGTTCTAATAGCAATTTTTCTCCATTTTGGAATGTTTAAGAAAATAGTAAAATAAGAAGCAATCCGGAAAGGACAAGAGGCGTCCACGAGGGTGGAGGGCGCGCCCTACCCCCTGGGCACGCCCCCTGCCTCATCGGCACGTCATGTATCCTCCGGACTCCGTTTTCGTGCATGATACTTCTTTTAGTTGGTAAAAATTAATTATATAATCTCCCAAAGGTTTGGACCACCGTACCACGCAAATATCTCCTGTTTTGTTTCGAGTTGTTTTGCTGACAGATCTAGATCACCATGACGTCTTCAAGCGCCCCTAAGGACCAGTTGAGAGGGTCATCAACCCCTACCTCGCGGAGGTGCTGCAACACCCTCAAACCATTGAGTTGCGTAAGGGGGTGCTGCACATCCGTGATGTTGAGGGACCAAGGAGGACCGGAAGCATGGATACAAGACTCGAACCAATGGAGCAACAAGTTTTCAAGTGCCAGGGGATGGAGAAAGGCGGACCCGACGCCAACCACATGATGATCGCTGAGTTCACCAACAACCACAAGCTAGACGCCAGGAACATTGGGGAGACCATCCTCAAGCTTCACGAGAAAATCGAGCACCTCCAAGCCCAGATCTATGGCCTGCAAAACCAAAATTGTGAGTATGAATATAGATTCAAGAGGATGAGTTTTGCTGCAGATTTGAGGATCCCGGAGACGCGATCATCCTTCTATGATGGTGAGCCTATGCCTTGGAATATGGAGGGCAAGCCTACATCATCAACAACTCCATCATCACTACCACCAAAGGAGAATTGAGTATCGGGTATGGGCACTCCCCTTGGCAACTTCCAAGCTTGGGGGAGTTCCCCGGTATCGTATCAGCATCACACTTTTATCTTTACCGTTTTCTTAGTCCGATCCTTTTGGTAATATCTTGATGTAGTATAATAAAGTTTTAGTATGATCTAGTTTGGAGTTTTGCTTTATGATCCTTCTATGTAATCGAGTCTATGAGCTATATAATAAAGATTAGTTTCGAGTCGAGGGCTTTGCTATCTTGCTATGATCTTGAGGGAATAAAAGTAGGAATAAGAAGAAATAAAGAGATCATATTGATCTTATGGAGAGTAATGACTTTACATATAAAGAGTATGATGAATAAAAGTTGTTGAGAGTTGTCAAACATAGTTTTGGTCATTGTTGCAATTAATAGGAAGTAATAAATAAAGAGAGGTTTTCACATATAAATATACTATCTTGGACATATTTTATGATTGTGAGAACTCATTAAAATATGACATGCTAAAAAGTTGATGTTGGACAAGGAAGACAACGTAATGGGTTATGTTTTCTTATATCTGAAATAAATTATATTGTCATGGATCATCCAACATGTTGAGCTTGCCTTTCCCCCATATGCTAGCCAAATTCTTTGCACCAAGTGGAGATACTACTTGTGCTTCCAAATATCCTTAAACCCAGTTTTGCCATGAGAGTACACAATATCTACCTATGGATTGAGTAAGATCCTTAAAGTAAGTTGTCATTGTTGCAAGCAATAAAAAATGCTCTCTAAATATGTATGATCTATTAGTGTGGAGAAAATAAGCTTTATACAATCTTGTGATGTGGAAGAAATAAAAGCGACAGACTGCATAATAAAGGTCCATATCACAAGTGGCAATATAAAATTATGTTCTTTTGCATTAAGATTTCGTGCATCCAACCATAAAACACATGACAACCTCTGCTTCCCTCTACGAAGGGCCTATATTTTATTTTTGTCCTATACTTTATACAAGAGTCATGGTGATTTTCACCTTTCCTTTTTAAATTTTATCCTTTGGCAAGCACTGCGTGTTGGAAAGATCCTAATATATATAGCTAATTGGATGTGGGTTTTCATAAACTATTATTGTTGACATTACCCTTGAGGTAAAAGGTTGGGAGGCAAAACTATAAGCCCCTATCTTTCTCTGTGTACAATTAAAGCTTCATACCCATAAGTATTGTGTGAGTGTTAGCAATTGTGAAAGACTAAACGATAGTTGAGTATGCGGACTTGCTCAAAAGCTCTTATATTGACTCTTTCCGATGTTATGATAAATTGCAATTACTTCTAAGACTGAGATTATAGTTTGTTAGTTTTAAATGAAGTTTTCGATTCATACTTGACATCGTGAATAAATAGTTACTTTAGCATAAGAAATCATATGACAATATATATGTTGTTGTTATAAGAATGATCATGATGCCCTCATGTCCGTATTTTATTTTATCGACACCTCTATCTCTAAACATGTGGACATATTTTTCAATATCGGCTTCCGCTTGAGGACAAGTGAGGTCTAAGCTTGGGGGAGTTGATACGTCCATTTTGCATCATGCTTTTATATCGATATTTATTGCATTATGGGCTGTTATTGCACATTATGTCACAATACTTATGACTTTTCTCTCTTATTTTATAAGGTCCGCACAAAGAGGGAGAATGTCGGTAGTTGGAATTCTGGGCTGGACAAGGAGCAAATATTAGAGACCTATTCTGCACAACTCCAAAAGTCCTGAAACTCCACAGAAGTCATTTTTGGAATACATATAAAATATTGGACAAAGAAAGCACCAGAGGGGGGCCACCGACCATCCACGAGGGTGGGGGCGCGCCCTACCCCCCTGGGCATGCCCCTTGTCTCATGGGCCCCCTGGCAGGCCTCCGGTGCCTATATTTTTCTATATGAAGTCTTTCTCCCTGGAAAAAATCATAAGCAAGCTTTCGGGATGAAACGCCACCGCCATGAGGCGGAACCTTGGTGGAACCAATCCAGGGCTCCGGCGGAGCTGTTCTGCCGGGGAAGCATCCCTCTGGGAGGGGGAAATCATCACCATCGTCATCACCATCGATCCTCTCATCGTGAGGGGGTCAATCTCCATCAACATCTTCACCAGCACCATATGCATATTAATACCCCTCTGATTATGAACTAGCTAGGGTGTGACATTCAGATCCTATATGCATATTAATACCCCTCTGATTATGAACATGAATATGCTTTGTGAGTAGTTACGTTTGTTCCTGAGGACATGGCAGAAGTCTTGCTATTAGTAGTCATGTGAATTTGGTATTCGTTCGATATTTTGATGAGATGTATGTTGTCTCTCCTCTAGTGGTGTTATGTGAACGTCGACTACATGACACTTAACCATTTTTTGGGCCTAGGGGAAGGCATTGGGAAGTAATAAGTAGATGATGGGTTGCTAGAGTGACAGAAGCTTAAACCCTAGTTTATGCGTTGCTTCGTGAGGGGCTGATTCGGATCCACATGTTTCATCCTATGTTAGGTTTACCTTAATACTTCTTTTGAAGTTGCAGATGCTTTCAAGAGGGGTTAATAATAAGTGGGATGCTTGTCCAAGTAAGGGCAGTACCCAAGTACCAGTCCACCCACATATCAAATTATCAAAGTAACGAACGTGAATCATATGAGCATGATGAAAACTAACTTGATGATAATTCCCATGTGTCCTCGGAGGCGTTTTCCTTTATATAAGAGTTTGTCCAGGCTTGTCCTTTGATACAAAAAGGATTGGGACATCTTGCTGCACCTTACTTACTTTTATTACTTGTTGCCCGTTACAAATTACCTTATCACAAAACTATCTGTTACCGATAATTTCAGTGCTTGCAGAGAATACTTTACTGAAAACTACTTATCATTTTCTTATGTTCCTCGTTGGGTTCGACACTCTTACTTATCAAAAGGACTACAATAGATCCCCTATACTTGTGGGTCATCACTCCGCTGTAAGAATGGAGAAAATTGAAATCTAGTAGTACCTCCTTTCGCCGAAAGCGTGGGACATCCGGTAGTCCTACCACCTCAGTAATAATGACCAATGAGCCGTCAAATCACATAGACCTTGCAGTAAGTTGGACGGACGAAGCAACCATCACTCTTGAATCCACTTCTCTCTTCAACACAGGCGCCAATGAGAGGTCGCATCTGCTCTGCCCGGGCATGAATGCGACACCTATTCTTTGGAGCGGCATTGACCGTTTCGGGAGGGAAGCGCGTGCGGGCGATGGAGGGGCTTTGGGTGGGCCAGGTTGGTCAGGAGCGGGCATGGCAGTTGTCCGCTTGTCCCAACCGGGCGCCCGGAAACAAGAGGGTGCACCGACTCTCACAGCTAAATCGTACACTACACACCATCTCTCTTTAGGGGTAGGTCAATGTGTCGCTCTCTCTAACACACACATGATGTTAAACGCACACGCACACGCACACACAGGTTCATAGAATAGGAATATCGTGCGAGTTACTTAGGGAGCGTTTGGATCCTTAGCAAGAACAGTTTATAGCCTAGACGGGCAAGGTTAGGCATTTGGAACTGTTAAAATATGTTAGCTTTTGTGGGCCAGCTAGCTTGGGTGGGCTAGAAAAACTTTGCTAGCTCAGGAGAGCCAGATCGGCTCGCTTCCGATGGCAAACTTCGCGTACTATGGGGCTGTTTGGTTCCTAGCCACACCTTGCCACATTTTGCCACACCTCACCTTAGGCAAATTTGACCAAGTTAGGTAGGTGTTTGGTTCTGGCCACACCTAAGAAAATAATATTTTTTATGAGCAGTGAACCCCACATGTCATAAACACAAAAAGTGTGGCAAGATTCCCTTAGGCAAGCCAAAGTGTGGCTAACAATTTGAGCAACTCAACTAAGGCAAGTGTGGCAAAAATCATATGGCAATGTATGGCAAATATTGTCACAATCCAAACAACCCCTACCTCCGTCCTGGTTTATTGGTCCCCATTGTATTTCGTGTCAAATTTTGACCATAGAATGAACTAACAAAATGTTCATGCATGTAAAAAATTATATTAATTTGTATTTTGCGTACTAATATTTTTCTTATTAATTTGTTTGTTTCACCCTATGACTTGTGGGACCCAACGTACTACGTGGAGAGAGGTAAGGTGACTAAGGCTGCATTATTTCTGTACGACCAACACTTCTTTAAATCCCAAAAGACCTTACCACCAAAGCCACATGACATGATTATGATTTAAATCCTGATGACTCCCACGCAAAAAAAAACACGACATGCTTGTCACACGAATGCAGGAATATATAAAAGGTTACTTTCCTCTCGTTAAACATAACGTGAGGGTGGTGTAGCTGGTTAGCCTGTTCGCTCATCAAACTAGAGGTCTCGGGTTCAATAACCACACTTCAGCATAATTTTGTTTTTGTTCGATTTCTTTCTTGTTTTGTAGGGTTTGCACTCTTAACACTCTCTCTCCACTATATATATACACGCTGGAGCCTTAACGCTTGTAGTTGCTCTCTTCACACTCTCTCACCCTCTCCAGATCTAAACAAGACTTCATTGGCCTCTCTCTCTCCCCCTCACTGCTGGTCAAAGAGCCGACAGGATCCGTCTGTCGGGAAGGGAAGGAGGCTTAACACTATCGCTGTCGGCAAGGGAGGGAATCCACTACCGGCGCAGCTGTTCTCTTTCACCCAGTGGCGGCGCGGGAGGGCCTCCGACCCCTTCTTCCTCACTACCATACATAGTGTGGACAGAATGGCCTCTGGTCGCCCACCGAACCACACCCCAAGAACCTTAAGGTATAATTTACTTAATTCCACATGCACTGCTCTAGCTGCATGTGGGCTTTTTCCGCTTCTGCACTCGAACCTTGGTGTTGGATCAAACAGGAAAGTAGTGGGGAAAGTTGTATAGCATGAATCTAGGATGTGGTTCAAAGAGGAAAGGAATGGGGGGAATTAGTGGCGAAAGTTGTATCACATGAATCCAGGATGTGGTTCAAAAAGGAAAGGAAGGGTGGAAAGTAGTGGGGAAAGTTGTATAGCATGAATCTAGGACGTGGTTCAAAGAGGAAAGGAAGGGGGAAAGTTGTGGGGAAAGTTGTATAGCATGAATCTAGGACGTGGTTCAAAGAGGAAAGGAAGGGGGAAAAGTACTAGTACATACTGGCTATCCAGCACCTATGTTGGTCGAAAAGGCAAAACAATGACAAACGTAGTACGCACATCTGTAAAGAACTGATCTTTTTGTTTTGGGGGAAAAGGCTGTAGAGTTTCAGTAGGACTAGATTTGTTGCACTCACATAGGGAAAGGTGTCTAAAGATAACAAAACTGGGACCAACACAAATAAGCTCATTGGTTGTTTGTTCTTTGTTGCAACAGATTGTGCATCACCCCTTCATACATCGGTAGATGCACATGGTGATGGTGAGTCCATTGTCACATGCAACTCTTTAGCTGTTGTTAATCTAAGGCCCTGTTTGGTTAAAAAGTCCTAGTACTTTTTTAGTTCCGACTAAAAAGTCCCTAGTCTCTACCTGCTTGGTTCCAAGGACTATACATGGACTAGAGATCATTAAATGACATTCTAAAAGACCATGTTACCCCTAGTAATGAACTAATAGAGATAAGGTGCGATGCGGGGCAGGGGCAACTGTTGGAAAAAGTCCCAAAAAGACTCTCCCTCGGGGTCTTCTTTCTTTAGTCCCAAATGCCCACTTTTAGTCCTTAAAAGTTCCTCATGTTTGGTTTAGATGGGACTGAAATTGACTTTTTTAGTCCCTACACCAAAAAGTCCCTGTAAACAAACACCCTCTAATAATGCCGCTGGAAAATTGATGCAATGCCATAGTTAAAAGCAAATTACATGTTTAACAAATTTTATTGTTAATATAATCTCTCTGTTAATATGAATCGATGCCACCGTTTGAGAGATGCTATTGTCTTGCTTTCTTTCCCAATTAGATAAGTTAGATGTTTCTTTTTGTTGGCTTCTGTATCATCCACCATTATTGACCACTTGTTGTTTCCTTTGTAACTCTGTGTAAACAGGGTTATCTACTTCACCTTGTTGTTATTGTGATCTTTTGTTGCACTACACAAAACACTTTTGTTTTAAGAGTGTTTTGTGCAGTTTAACCAAAATGTCACACCGACATCGTTGCCTGATTGCTTGATCTTAGTGGAACTGCACAAGAGGAGATCTTACTTCCTATCTCTGTTGGCAAATATGGTTCAAATCTTCTTCTTCTGAGTTATTTGAATTCCGCGTCATGAGAGGTCAGTACTAGCCTTCTTTCACATGATTGTGCAGTGTGCTTTCATATATTGTGCTACTTGTACAGTAACATTGCTTGATTTTAGTGAACTTCACAAATGGAGACACGACTTCCAATCTATATGTGCATCGTAATATCCCATTGAGGTAAGATAAGGATATTGCACAACTTTTGACCTGTATTTTGTCACTTTCAACAGAAAATTAATGTCGTTATTTAGTCCAATAATTGTGCTCCCTAATTGACATGCCAAATCTTACATTGAAGGTGGAGCTTGTCTGTTATTGAACTAAGTGATGAAGGGGAAGAACTAGCAGAAGAAAAACAAAAATCAACTCCCGGTGCTGTAATGAAGCACTGAAACTATGATGACACAAGTAATGATATAGTTTTGCATCTTAATTTATTGCTATGGCTAGAACGAGCAATTGTTTTTCCACTGATTTGATGCCACTCTTAATGTAATATGTAATTATCTCTAGTTGTGCAAATAAGGATCTTCTTTGAAGATACCATATATTTTAGTGGAACTGCACAAGAAGATGTTGGAAACATCAAACTAATTGAGGAGTATATAGTAAGCATGGCAACCACAGTAGATAACAACAGATGGTTCCGGAGAAGTGCTTGATCTATATGCTCTACACAATAAGCCTCCTAACAAAGGTTGTTACTCCCCACGGATTTCATCCATATGATTGAGCTTTGTCATCTCTATTGGTGTTGTGCTACTGTTTAGATAATGTCATGAGAAAGTGGTATTGTCCTTGAGAAGTGCTTCATCTGTGCTGTTTTAAATAGTTCCTTTCCTTTTTTTTGAGCAAACACGGATACTGGCATTTAGTTGTCCTCTTGTCTTTGCACAACAGGATCATCCTCCTCGGAAGAAGAATATGGAGTACGTGAAGTGACTAGTTCCGATTATGCCAGGATGAAGAAGCCCTGTCTATATTTTCATCAGAAGGAGCAGTTGAAGGACGGTTACGTTACTCCCCACAAGACCAAACTAACTTCAACTCAGAAGGACTGACAGATCTCCATCTTTTTTGCTGTGATGTGCAAGTACAATGTTGTTCTAGGATTCTTTCTGATGAGTTCCATTTTTTTAACGTGTGCTCTACATGGACCATGTTGGTGCCTGTTTAAACTGTCAATTCATAGTACAGTTTGCTTTATACTAATCACTTATTTTGTATTTGTGCAAACAGGGGTGCTCAGCTTGATTTAAATAGGAACTGCACAAAATGTTCATGAATACATTGAATCATTCATTTCCACCACAAGAAAGGAGGTGCCGATATGTTCAAGGCGTTGCAACATATAAAGGCGAAATCATACAAGATACACGCGAATTTGGTTGATTTTGGTGGAACTACACAAAAAGAATAGCTAGTTTATTTAGTACGAGGTGCCATGTCAATGTCCGAACTGATGGAAAACCCTACCCATTCCACAATCGTAGGCATTTGATATTTTGGAATGGTAAAACCTTGTCAAAGTTTGCTCAGTGATGTACGCAAAACAACACGCATTTGGCATTTTGGAATGGGACAACCTTGCCCAATTTTGCTCATTGATGTTAGCAAGAAGAGATGTGTTTGATATTTTCGAATGGGACGCCCTTTGCTATCAGCAGCATCGATCAATTTTTCTTTATTGTTTAGTTGTGAAGTAAATATTGGCTCAGAACTGTGAATCGCTGAGATGCATAATCATCGATTGTTTTGAATGTCCTCTATGAACTGCTAGGCCTATGTGTTTGATTGCAATGTACAGGAATGCTAAAAAGCAGCTCAAACTCTTTGTACTCCCTTTGTTCCTTTTTACTTCCCATATTAGATTTATTTCAAGTCAGTTGATTGACATTGTGAATGTTCATACTTTTTGCTAAAAGAGTGGTCAAAGTAGAGATACTTTGACTGCAGACAAAACTTGTATACAGACTAAAAAGGACCGGACAGAGTACATGTGAAACTGTTGCAAATGAGGTGATCACCCTGGGAATAATCCTAGTACGTATTGTTTTGCATGTTCATCCAATACCAGTGATACAAGAATTCAAACTAATCGAACTAAATTCATTCATACATGGTTGGATTTCATATAAACATGCCGGATTTCATTACATTTCATACATTCTTCAACTAAAAAGGGGTGCACTGGAGGTATAATTAATTAACCAAATCTACCAACCTGTGTCCGGCTGAGCCGAATAGAAGCTTATTCTCCAGTGGACTGAGCTTTAGTGACTTAACTGCAGGTGTAGTTGTGTAACTGACATGTGGCCCAGATGCCTGTTGGGTCCACGTGTCAGTGACCCAACTGCACCAGCAGTTAAGTAACTGAAGTAGTGTCCTTCTGCAACATAGCTCTCTGACTCCACATCACCGCCAAGAAGCTAATCGGCCATCAATGGTCAACCCGCCTAGCTTGGTGATACGTCTCCAACGTATCTATAATTTTTGATTGTTCCATGCTATTATATTATCTATTTTGGATGTTTAATGGGCTTTAATATGCTCTTTATATTATTTTTGGGACAAACCTATTAACCGGAGGCCCAGTGCCAATTTCTATTCTTTTGCCTATTTTAGTGTTTCACAGAAAAGGAATACAAATGGAACCCAAACTGAATGAAACCTTTGCGATGATCTTTCTTGGACCGAAAGAAAACCAGGAGACTTGGAGTGGAAGTCTAGAACTCCGTGAGGCGACCACGAGATAGGAGGGCGCTCCCCCCACCCTCGTGGGCCCCACGGAGCTCCACCGACATACTTCTTTCACCTATATATACCCTTATACCCAAGAAACATCAGGGGAGCCACGAAACCACTTTTCCACTGCCGCAATCTTCTGTACCCATGAGATCCCATCTTGGGGCCTTTTCCGGTGATCTGCCAGAGGGGGAATCGATCATGGAGGGATTCTACATCAACACCATAGCCTCTTTGATGAAGCATGAGTAGTTTACCACAGACCTTCAGGTCCATAGTTATTAGCTAGATGGCTTCTTCTCTCTCTTTGATCTTCAATATGAAGTTCTCCTCGATGTTCTTGGAGATCTATTTGATGTAATACTCTTTTGCGGTGTGTTTGCCGAGATCCGATGAATTGTGGGTTTATGAACTTGATTATCTATGTATATTATTTGGTTCTTCTCTTAATTCTTATATGCATGATTTGATATCTTTTCAAGTCTCTTCGAATTATCGGTTTAGTTTGGCCTACTAGATTGATCTTTCGTGCAATGGGAGAAGTGCTTAGCTTTGGGTTCAATCTTGTGGTGTCCTTTCCCAGTGACAGTAGGGGCAGCAAGGCACGTATTGTATTGTTGCCATCGAGGATAAAAATAAGGAGTTTATATCATATTTCTTGAGTTTATCCCTCTACATCATGTCATCTTCCTTAATGCGTTACTCTGTTCTTATGAACTTAATACTCTAGATGCACGCTGGATAGCGGTGGATGTGTGGAGTAATATTTGTAGATACAGAATCGTTTCGATCTACTTGACACAGACATGATGCCTATGTTCATGATCATTGCCTTAGATATCTTCATAACTATGCACTTTTCTATCAATTGCTCGCCAGTAATTTATTCACCCACCGTAATACATGCTATCATGAGAGAAGCCACTAGTGAAACCTATGGCCCCCGCTTATTATATTGCATCTCTTTTATTATCGCAGCTCATTTACTATTTTGCAATCTTTATTTACCAATCTATACAAAAAAATACCAAAAATATTTATCTTATTATCTCTATCAGATCTCACTTTCACAAGTGACCGTGAAGGGATTGACAACCCCTTTATCGTGTTGGTTGCGAGGTTCTTGATTGTTTGTGCATGTACTAGGTGACTTGTGTGTTGTCTCCTACTGGATTGATACCTTGGTTCTCGAAAACTGAGGGAAATACTTACGCTACTTTGCTGCATCACCCTTTCCTCTTCAAGGGAAAACCAACACATGCTCAAGAGGTAGCAAGAAGGATTTCTAGCGCCGTTGTCGGGGAGATCTACGCCAAGTCAAGACACACCAAGTACCCATCATAAAATCTTCTCCCTCGCACTACATTATTTGTCATTCGCCTCTCGTTTTCCTCCCCCACTTCTAAAATGATTTTCGAAAACCATTGCCTTTCCTTCGCCCTTCTTCCGTTCGTCCTTCTGTTTGCTCGTGTTACCATGCGCCTTCTATTAGCTTGCATCTTCGCTTGCTAAATATCTATTGTTATGGATCCTCATCCTCCTGCTAATCTTTTTAGAAGATCCAATTATGATGAACCAATTGCTAGTGATTTGAGTGCACTAGATTATATTTATGAGGTTTTTCTTGAAATTCGTGAATCTGAAAATTGTGATGAAGTGTTGAAAGACAAAAATTATAAAGTGATTCACGATAGTTCCTTGAATGAAAAGCATGATTGCAATGATGTTATTATAAATTCTCTTAATGTAAATTGTGTTAATGATATGCAAAACCTCAAGCTTGGGGATGCTAGTTTTGCTATGACTACTATTTGTTGCAATGATCATGATTCGGGTGATTCTTCTTATGATCTTGAAAATTTATTTAAGCCCCATGATGAATATGAGATTGATAATAAGGTTTGCAATAATATTGAAAGTGGGTTTGGAAGATTGTCAACTTTAGATCCCACATATTTGGATAACGTTCAATGTTATGAAGTTTTTGATAAAAGTGGGTATGGAGAGGTCATGACTTTATTTTATTATAATCCCACTATTTTGTAAGAGTGTCAACTTTGCATGCATGTCGATCATGAAGAGAAATTTGATGTGATAGATATATTGTTTAATTTGATTATGATACTACATGTAATTATTTTGAGAGAGGAAAATATGGTTGTAGAAATTTTCGTGTCACTAAATTACCTCTCGTTATGTTGAGATTGTTATTGTTTCTTTCTCCTTCCTTGCATATGCTAGTTTTTGCTTGTCTTGATAATTTGTTTGCTTATATAATGCATATGCATAGGAAGTATGTTAAACTTAGATGTGATTTTCATATGCTTCATGATGCTCCCTTTGTGTTTCAATTTCTACCTTTCATGTGAGCATCATTAAAATTATAGATGCCTAGCTAGGGGCGTTAAACGATAGCGCTTGTTGGGAGGCAACCCAATTTTATTTTTGTTCTTTGCTTTTTATTCCTGTTTAGTAATAAATAATTCATCTAGTCTATGTTATGATTGAGTTTTTTATGTTTTAATTAGTGTTTGTGCCTAGTAAAGCCTTTAGAATCTTCTTGGGTGATTGTTGTTTGCTCTTGCTGATAAAAACAGAAAGTATGCGCTCACGAAAATAATTTTCATTTTTTACTAGAGAGCGATAAAATACCAATTCCAAATTCAGTAGATCAATATACAAATTTTACTGGTCATACTAGTTTTTCAGAAATTTTGGAGTTACAGAAGTATTCGAAACCTACAGATTGCTACAGACTGTTCTGTTTTTGACAGATTCTGTTTTTCGCGTGTTTTTTGCTTATTTTGATGCATCTATGGCTGGTATCGGGGGGTATGAACCATAGAGAAGTTGGAAAACGGTAGGTTTAACATCAATATAAATAAAGAATGAGTTAATTACAGTACCTTAAAGTGGTGGTTTATTTTCTTATACTAACGGAGCTCATGAGATTTTCTGTTGAGTTTTGTGTTGTGAAGTTTTCAAGTTTTTGGGTAAAGATTTGATGGATTTTGGAACAAGGAGTGGCAAGAGCCTAAGCTTGGGGATCCCCAAGGCACCCCAGGGTAAAATTCAAGGACAACCAAAAGCCTAAGCTTGGGGATGCCCCGGAAGGCATCCCCTCTTTCGTCTTCATCTATCGGTAACTTTACTTGAGGGTATATTTTTATTCACCACATCATATGTTTTTTGCTTGGAGCGTCTTGTATGATTTGAGTCTTTGATTTTTAATTTACCACCATCATCCTTGATGTACACACCTTTTGCGAGAGACACACATGAATCGGAATTTATTAGAATACTCTATGTGCTTCACTTATATCTTTTGAGCTATACAATTTTGCTCTAGTGCTTCACTTATATATTTTTAGAGCACGGTGGTGGTTTTATTTTATAGAAATTATTGATCTCTCAAGCTTCACATATATTATTTTGAGAGTCTTTTAGAACATCATGGTAATTTGCTTTGGTTATAAAATTAGTCCTAATATGAGATGGGCATCCAAGATGGGTATAATAAAAACTTTCATATAAAGTGTGTTGAATAGTAGGAGAAGTTTGATATTTGATTATTGTTTTGAGACATGAGGATGGTGATATTAGAGTCATGCTAGTTGAGTAGTTGTGAATTTCATAAATACATGTGTTGAGGTTTGCAAGTCCCGTAGCATGCACGTATGGTAACCCTTGTGTAACAAATTTGAAGCATGAGGTATTTCTTTGATTGTCTTCCTTATGAGTGGCAGTTGGGGACGAGTGATGGTCTTTTCCTACCAATCTGTCCCCCTAGGAGCATGTGCGTAGTGCTTGGTTTTTGATGACTTGTAGATTTTTGTAATAAGTATGTGAGTTCTTTATGACTAATGTTGAGTCCATGGATTATACGCACTCTCACCCTTTATACGCACTCTCACCCTTCGACCATTGCTAGCCGCTCTAGTACAACGCAACTTTCGCCTGTACCATAAACCCACCATTTACCTTCCTCAAAACAACCACCATACCTACCTATTATGGCATTTCCATAGCCATTCCGAGATATATTGCCATGCAACTTTCCACCGTTCCATTTATTATGACACGCTCCATCATTGTCATATTGCCTTGCATCATCATGTAGTTGACATCGCATTTGTGACAAAGCCACCATTCATAATTTTTCATACATGTCACTCTTGATTCATTGCACATCCCGATACACTACCGGAGGCACGCATATAGAGTCATATTTTTGTTCTAAGTATCGAGTTGTAATCTTTGAGTTGTAAATAAATAGAAGTATCATGATCATCATTATTAGAGCATTGTCCCATGTGAGGAAATAAAAACAAGAGAAAGGCCAAATAAAAAAAGAAGGCCCAAAAAAGGAGAAACGAAAAAAAAGAGAAAAAGAGAGAAGGGACAATGCTACTATCGTTTTTCCACACTTGTGCTTCAAAGTAGCACCATGATCTTCATGATAGAGAGTCTCTTACTTTGTCACTTTCATATACAAGTGGGAAATTTTCATTATAGAACTTGGCTTGTATATTCCGATGATGGGCTTCCTCAAATGCCCTAGGTCTTCATGAGCAAGCAAGTTGGATGCACACCCACTTAGTTTCTTTTGTTGAGCTTTCATACGTTTATAGCTCTAGTGCATCCGTTGCATGGCAATCCCTACTCACTCAGATTGACGTCTATTGAAGGGAATCTCCATAGCCCATCGATATGCCTAGTTGATGTGAAACCATCTTCCTCCTTTTGTCCTCCCCACAATCACCACTCTGTTCCACCTATAGTGCTATGTCCATGGCTCGCGCTCATGTATTGCGTGAAAGTTGAAAAGGTTTGAGATTACTGGAGTATGAAACAATTGCTTGGCTTGTCATCGGGATTGTGCATGATTTGAGTATTTTGTGTGATGAAGATGGAGCATGAACAAACAATATGATTTTGTAGGGACGAGCTTTCTTGGGCCATGTTATTTTGAGAGGGCATAATTACTTTGTTAATATGCCTAAAGTATTATTATTTTTATGTCAATAAACTTTTCTCTTGAATCTTTTGGATCAGAACATTCATGACACAATAAATAAAATTACATTGATAAATATGTTAGGTAGCATTCCACATCAAAAATTCGGTTTTTATCATTTACCTACTCGAGGAGGAGTAGGAATTAAGCTTGGGGATGCTTGATACGTCTCCAAGGTATCTATATTTTTTGATTGTTCCATGCTATTATATTATCTATTTTGGATGTTTAATGGGCTTTAATATGCTCTTTTATATTATTTTTGGGACTAACCTATTAACCGGAGGCCCAATGCCAGTTTTTCTTTTTTTGCCTATTTCGGTGTTTCGCAGAAAAGGAATACCAAACGGAATGAAACCTTTGCGATGTTCTTTCTAGGACCGAAAGCAAACCAGGAGACTTGGAGTGGAAGTCTGGAACTCCGTGAGGCGGCCACGAGATAGGAGGGCACGCCCAGGGGGTAGGCGTGCCCCCCATCCTCGTGGGCCCCATAGAGCTCCACCGATGTACTTGTTTCACTTATATATACCCTTATACCCTAGAAACATCAGGGGAGCCACGCAACCACTTTTCCACCGCCGCAACCTTCTATGCCCGTGAGATCCCATCTTGGGGCCTTTTTCGGCGATCTACCGGAGGGGGAATAGATCACGGAGGGCTTCTACATAAACACCATAGCCCCTCCGATGAAGCGTGAGTAGTTTAGCACAGACCTTCGGGTCCATAGTATTGCGTGAGTTTATCCCTCTACATCATGTCAGCTTGCTTAATGTGTTACTCTGTTCTTATGAACTTAATACTATAGATGCATGCTGGATAGCGGTCGATGTGTGGAGTAATAGTAGTAGATGTAGAATCGTTCCAATCTACTTGACACGAACATGATGCCTATATTCATGATCATTGCCTTAGATATCTTCATAACTATGCACTTTTCTATCAATTGCTCGGCAGTAATTTGTTCACCCACCGTAATACATGCTATCATGAGAGAAGCCACTAGTAAAACCTATGGCCCCCGTATCTCTTTCTTATTATATTGCATCTCTTTTATTATCGTATCTTGTCTACTATTTTGCAATCTTTATTTTCCAATCTATACAAAAAATACCAAAATTATTTATCTTATTATCTCTATCAGGTCTCACTTTCGCAAGTGACCGTGAAGGGATTGACAACCCCTTTATCGCGTTGGTTGCGAGGTTCTTGATTGTTTGTGTAGGTACTAGGTGACTTGTGTGTTGTCTACTACTGGATTGATACCTTGGTTCTCAAAAACTGAGGGAAATACTTACACTACTTTGCTGCATCACCCTTTCCTCTGCAAGGGAAAACCAACGCATGCTCAAGAGGTAGCACTTGGCTTCAATCGGAGGGTAGCAACGACGACCTTACTTGGACCCGAGCGGTGGCGACCTACCGTGTTCTACTTTTCGTCGTATTCTGTGTGGCGCGGCCTCGTTGGCAGCGGGGCGGGGCCTTGACGAGGCCGACTATGTCCTCTATCTCGTTCCTGGCGGGGCAGCACCTCGGCGGAGCGGGGGAAATCCTCCCCCTCGTTGCCGATAGGGTGGGGCCTCGGGTGAACCGGCGGTGTCCTCTGCCTCGTTGTTGGCGGGGCGGGGCCTCGGCGGAGTAGGGCCTCACCGAAGTCGACGAGGTCCTCCACCTTGGTGCCGGCGGGGTGGGGCCTCGGCGGAGCCTGCGGTGTCTTCTTCCTCGTTGTTGGCGCTGCGGGGCCTCGGCGGAGTAGGGCCTCGTCGACGCTAGCAGAGCGAGGACTCGTCCGAGCCGGTATTGTCCTATGCCTCGTCCTCGGTCTCGCCAAACAGCGCCTCGCCCGCTTCATTGCCCTCTTTGTAGGCGGCTATAGCCTCCTCCACCCGCATGCGGTATTGCCAGCACTCGAAGCGGCCCTCACAGGCGGAGCGGTATGAGTCGAGCAGCGCCTCCTGCTCTGCCCGCTCCGCGGTGATCTGCTCCTTCGCCTGTAGGTGCTCCTGGAGGAGATGATGGTTGTAGGCGGCATTGGCATGCGCCTCCCGGAACTGCTCCTCATGCTTCTGCCTCACCGTGTCCATGTATTGGGCACGGGCCTCGCCGATGGTAATGGTGCAATGCACCGGCAAGGATGGCATGGAGGAGGGGGCTGGCGCCGGATCGTCGACTACCGTGTTATCCAATGGGACGTCGTCGTCCTCCGGCTGCTTGCCAGCCAGCTAGTCGGCAGGAATGGCTGCCATCTCCTTGTGGTCCATCGTCCGCCCATCCTGAAGAGCGCTGGAGCGCGAGGAAGCCATGGTGGGCAGTAGTGGTGTGGACAGGAGAAAGAGAACGAAGGCGGATTACTGTGGCTATGGCCGACACAACAGTTTATATAGCAATGGTGGGCGGCGGAGGGCCGGACGTGTGGTGCCAGAGTAGCCGCGTCGGCAACTGCGTATCATTAATGTGGGCGGCAGATGGATGAACGGATGACACTCGTGTCATTTGAAGGCGGAGCAATCGCCTACACCGGGAAGTGGGGCGGGCGAGGGAGGCGGTATGTGTGGGCCACGACAGTCAGACTCGTGCTTGGCAACGGGTCCGTCCAGCAGCCGGACATGCTGGCTTGCCAGCGAGCTCGCAGAGCTGAGCGTCAACAATCAGACGATGGACGTAGCTTCTGACCAGGAGTCGGCGCCACTGTCCAAGCCAGTTCATGCCGTGTTCACCATAGAGCAGGCACGGCCGCACTTCGGCGCCCTAATTGCAGAAGAGCTACAACGCAGGAGGACATGTGCTGCAACCTCCGTCTCCTCAACGACCATCGGTGAACAAGCGAACGATAATGCCCTATGATCCTGGCTTCCCGAATGAGCAGCGGGCACTCTATCAGACCATCCATAGGGCCCGCGAGGCCCTCTCCGTTGTCCTTCGAGCTTTTGCGCTCGCCGTGGCGCCGCCGTCTCGCGTTGTCAACATGGTCAATGGACATGACGAATGAGGAGATGACTTTACTTGGAGAGGATGACAGTGGGGACCCATCAGGGCCATAGCCACACATACGCAAGTGCCTCCTTATTATATACAACTATAATATTCTTTTTGCTTCCTCCTAGTTTTCTGACATCATGGTCCCACACCATTGTCAACCTATGTAGTCAATAAACGAGATAATGGCACAAGGAGCGGCCGACAGCTGGGACCAAGTAGCTCGAGCAGTATTTTGTGTTTTTGAGGTGTGAGCACTACAGAGATTTTCTTGAGCAATGTTTTCGTTGTTGTTCAGAGGAGAGTAGGGGATTAACTGGGCGGGCTATGGCTCGTCTAGCCCAGGCCAGATAGCTAGCCCAGATATTAATTTTTTTCAAGCTGAAAATGGCTAGCCCAGTTATACTTTTCTTTTAGGAATACCCAGGCAAGGTCAATTTGTTATTCTCCGCCCCGCTGGGCTGCAAATCTTTCCAAGGGGGATGCATTAGGCTTAACAAGGAAATGGGATTTAAGAAATAATAAATGGGATGGCATTATAAAAACTGGAAGTAACTATAAAAAATGCACCAAACACGTAATTAGTTTATAGTTTTTTTGGATTTTGAAAATTTTAATTTCATTAATTGTTGCGTGCGCATTGTTTCGTTGGAATTTTTATGTAATACAAATTTATATTGAAATTGTATTTAATCTAACTAGAAATTTCAGGATAAAAATATTTCGGATCCCATCAAAATGTGGGAAATTTTATTGAATTCTATTTTGAACGGTTGGTTGAAATTATTAATCGTTGTCCTAGCTAGAAAATGGGTTGTACTTTTAAAAAACTGTAAATGGGCTGTAGTAAATTCCATTAGAATTCAAAAATGGGTAGTACATTCTTGCAAATCGCAAATGGGCTATAAGTTCTCTGCCACACACTTGTGGGCCTACTAAGTTGACGCGTCCCCTAAAAAAAGTAAGTTGACGCGTATGCAAGGCTTTGTCAACTTATAGTCAACACACGGTTCTAGCAGCAGTGGCCATTGGATGTCCATCCAACGGATGTCGTGCTTCTTTTTCAATCTCGGATATTCTAGCTTCAACCGCCCAAAAAATGATTCCTCCCCCTGACATCTGGGGCGCATCATTTTGGAGGCTGACCTGTGGGCCTACTTAGTTGACGCGTACCAAGGGCTTTGTGAACTTAGTCAATATAAATGATTCTAGCTGCAGAGACCGTATGATGCCCATCCAACAGTCGTAGTGCTTCTTCAACCTCTGGTCTTGCTTCAGCCGCCCAAACCAGCATTGGTGGGACTGCCTGCTCCCGCCTCCCGTGGCCGGCTGTGCTGCCGCACAGGCCGCCACAGCCCCGTTCTACTCCATTGCTGGCAAGGCCATTCCTCTACTCACCCACACCTCCTATTATTTTCCGGGGATGGCAGCCGGACCAGTAAACCCTCGTACTCCCCATCGCATGGGCAACCACCACTGAGTCTTCCCCGGCTTCATGTCATTCCCTTCCTGGTGCTCTCGGCATGCCGTGGTCAACGTGGTCAACGAACAACATCCATCGGATGTGGACTGTACGTGAATAGGCTGATAGCTGGGTCCACGGCTGCACACAAGGAAATTCCTCCTTATTACGCGCAAAATAAAGATTCCTGCACCTGACAGCACGGACCAACCAGACGGGCCACTGTATTTCGTGAAAAAAACGTTTCCCCCTGACTGTTGGGACCCACCAGCTACATCTTCGCATGCAAGGAAGTGCATCCATATTACGGGCAAAAAAATAATGATTCACCCCCTGACTGCTGGGACCCACCAGCTACATCTTCGTACGCAAGGAAGTGCCTGACAGTCGGGACCCACCTGGTCAATGCGTACGTAGCGTTGTCATTCTGGTCGCGATTGTGTATGTACATACTGGTCGATGTAGAGGCGCGCACGTGTCGTAGTAGAGGCACGCACGTAGCATGTACACGTACGTATAGCGGCCAGGGTGCAATAAAGAAAATATGATCACGTATGTACATACGGCTAGGGTCTCGAACGCCTACTCGCGCATACATACGGCCAGGGCTCGTGTACATGGCTGGTTCAGAACGGAGAAGTTGCGCCGTCGTCGTGTTCATGGGGAGGCAACAGAATGCGCCGTGTTCATCGGGAGGCAACGGAACACGTGTTGTTCATTGGGCGCCAACCGGCTTGGACGAAACAGCCAATGGAAACGTGGTCGGGCGTACCACAGAACGGAGGAAACGGCCTTGTGTTCGACCAGCCATGGTCGAAACAGGATCCTGTTCATCGGGAGGGGTCTAGCGTACCGCAAAAGGGAGGAAACGGACCTCCTATGGTGGAAACGGGGTCCTGTTGATTGGGAGGGGTGTGGTGTACCGCAAAACGGAGGAAACACACTTGTGTTGGAGCGCTACGGTCAAAATGGTGGTCCTGTTCATCGGGAGGGGTGTGGCGTACTGCAAAACGGGACTCCACGGGCTACTGTTCATCTCCACCGTCGACTGCCTCCACGGGCTACTGTTCATCCACCGTCGACCTCCTCCAGCCTCCACCTGCGACTGTTCATCCACATGCTCCTGTTCATCCAGCCTCCACCGCGCACTCCTCCACAGGCTACCATTCAACTAGCCTCTCCACGGGGTCCTGTTCAACCACCCCTCCACCGTATACTGTTCATCCAACCCTCCACTGGCTACTGTTCAACCAACCCTCCACAGGGTCGTCCTGTTCATCCAACCCTCCACAGGCTACTGTTCATCCAGTGGCAACGACCTCTAATACCACGGGGTCCTGTTCATCCAACCCCCCATCGGGAATTGTTCATCCAAACCCCCCAACAACGCTCACTGTTCAGCAATGTTCGATCAGCTTCAGTTAGCAGCAGTAGCGAAGGAATCACTCGGCTTCAGTTAACAGCAAGGGATCGATCGATCGCTCTGGTTCAGTAACGCGTAGCCTGCAGTGCAATCGCTCGGGATAAGTTAGAGCCCAACGCCTCGCACCCACACGCATACGTGTACGAGAGAAAAAGGCATCGCTCGGCCCTCGACCACCCACTGTAACCGGGAACTCCCCGATATTTTCCTCGCCCTCGCTTCTACCACGAGTTTTTACATCATTGACGGCCAAAAGAATGTCATGCAGCTGCGTCTCCGGCTTGCCCAGGGCGAAAAGCCCATTTTTTGTCATGATTTTTTGTCATAGAAGTAGGATCCCACCACATCTATGATGATACCGGGTTTTGTCACAATTATCGTCACAGAAGTTCATAAGCATGACAGAAAAAAATCATTCGGCCCAAAATGTCATGGATGTGTCTTCTATTGTAGTGGTATCAATCCAGTAGGAGATACACGCAAGTCTCCAATCTATGCACCTGCACAAACAATTAAACACTTGCACCCAACGCGATAAAGGGGTCATCAATCCCTTCATGGTCACTTGCAAGGATGAGATATGATAGAGATAGATAGAAAAGACTATTAAACGTAAAACAAAGTGAAAACAAATAAATTGCAGCGAGGTATTTTTGGGTTTTTTGGTTTATAGATATGAAAATATATAATGAAAAATAGACCTAGGGGCCATAGGTTTCACTAAATGCTTCTCTCTTGAAGGGAAATAATATGGTGGGTGAACAAATTACTGTCGTTGATAGAAAATCGCAAAGTAATGACGATATCCAAGGCAATGATTATGAATATAGGCATCATGCCCGTGTCAAGTAGATCGACTCCTACCTGCATCTACTACTATTAGTCCACACATCGACCGCTATCCAGCATGCATCTAGAGTATTAAGTTCATAAGAATGGAGTAACGCCTTAAGTAAGATGACATGATGTAGATGATAAACTCAACCAATATGAAGAAAACCCCATCTTTTTACCATTGGTGGCAACAATACAATACATGCCTCGCTACCCCTACTTTTTCACTAGGTGAGGACACTGCAAGATTGAACCCAAAACTAAGCACCTGTCTCATTGCAAGAAGAACCAATCTAGTTGGACAAACCAAACCGATAATTCGAAGAGAAATACAAAGATATCAAATCATGCATATAAGAATTCAGAGAAGATTCAAATAATATTCATGGATAAACTGATCATAAATCCACAATTCATCAGATCTTGACACACACCGCAAAAAATATTACATCGGATAGATCTCCAAGAACATCGAGGAGAACATGGTATTGAGAGAGAAGGAGCCATCTAGCTACTAGCTATGGACCCGTAGGTCTGTGCTAAACTACTAACACTTCATCAGATGGGCAATAGAGTTGATGTAGAAGTCCTCCATGGTCGAATCCCCCTCCAGCAGTGTAACACTCATTATTTTGCCCTTTTCTTTTTCTGATGATTTTCTTGGATTTATTGATTTGATTTGTTTTTCTGTGGCTATGTGGTTCTGAAACTTGGGAAGATCATGCCTTCCTAGGTTTTATAGTGGTTTGTAATCCTCCTCGTCATCCCAAGCTCATGTCATTTTCATCCTTGACCTAATCCAATATTCTTTTTCTAGGGAATATTCCTTTTCTATTAAAGGAATAATCCTTTGCGCCCTAGGTTGTGAAGCAACCTATATTTCTGTCACTCCCAAAATTCCCAGATAATTCTCATAAATTTTTTGGGTCCTATCTCGCTCAAATATGGCAAAACTTTTCATTGCCATATTTAAAAATCATCCTCCAATAATTATTTTCCTATTCTACCCTAAATTGAACTTTGTGAAGGAAGTGCTATTTATCTTTGCTCGATTGACTCCAAACTTTTTGGACATATTTTCCTGTCCATATCATTTCCCCATGCCAAAATTCAACTCAATTTGCATAGTAAATATTCCTGAGCAAATTTTCAAAGTTCCTGTCTGAGGGAGGCCTTTGTGAAGGAAGTGCAAGCTAGGAATATCCAAATTCGTTGAAATTTTGCAAGTTCCTCCATATGATCAAATAATGACTCTCCACAAAATATGAGCTCATGTAACTAATCTATGTGAGCCCAGCTCCAAATCTTAGTTTCTGGTCAGATTTTCAGTTTGTGAAGAAACTATATTTTATCTTGCTTCATTTAAGCTAAAAAATTTCGACGACATTCTCACGTCCGTATCAACACCCTCCACCAAGGTTTGGCTCAATACATTACTCCGTTTGCCCTGTGCAACTTTTCCAAAATTCTGCCCAAAGAGAAGGTCCAAACAAAATAAATAAATAAATAAGAGAAAAAGAGAGAAGGGGCAATGTTACTATCCTTTTTCCACACTTGTGCTTCAAAGTAGCACCATGATCTTCATGATAGAGAGTTTCTTATGTTGTCACTTTCATATAGTAGTGGGAATTTTTCATTACAGAACTTGGCTTGTATATTCCAATGATGGGCTTCCTGAAATTGCCCTAGCTCTTCGTGATCAAGCAATTTGGATGCACACTCACTTAGTTACTTTTGTTGATCTTTCATACACGTATAGCTCTAGTGCATCCGTGCTACCTCTTGAGCTTGCGTTGGATTTCCCCGAAGAGGAAGGGACACTAGTAGAAAAATGGTCAAACGTGAAGCACATTAGTGCCGGTTTGTATTTGAGCCGGCACTAATGTACACATTAGTGCCGGTTCCAACGGATAGCCGGGCTGCTTTCATTAGTACCGGTTCGTGGCGAACCTTTAGCACCGGTTCGTGCCACGAACCGGTACTAATGAGAGTGGTGGCAGGATGTTGCCAGAGTGGGGCCCCTCCAGCACCTTTAGTACCGGTTCGTGCCACGAACCGGTACTAAAGGTCGTCCTATATAAACCCTTCGTCCACCAGCACTCTGTTCTTCCCCCTTTCCCCTCTCCGGCCCTCTCCTCTGTTCTTCCCTTCTTCCTCTCGAGTTCATCACAAAATTTGCCCAAAATTTGTCAAGATTTGAAGGCCCTCATCCATTCAAATGATCACAAAGGTTAGCAACTTTGTCCTTTCATCTCTCATTGCTAGATTAGCTCTTGCATTGGTTTATATAGTGATTAATTTGTGAGTTTAGTAATTTGGGAGGATATATATATATATATATATGTGCTAGTATTTGATTTATATGCAATTTGAGGTCAAAAATAACACTTAGTTTGCATATGTAGGTGTGGTTTACTTAGTGCCTTCTAAATCTCCATCGTAGCCACCGTCGATCGCCCGCACCGTCCCGTCGCCGGCACCACCTTGTGGTGAGCCTCTTGTTCATGAAATTTTATATAAAAATTGATGTTTGTGTGATTTGGATATATAGTTACTCGTATAATTATCTTACCCGTACGTTGTTTGTTATACATATAGTGCCATGGTTTTGATATCCGTCCCCGTCGGCCCTAGTCCTTGTTATGATTCGGATGTGGTATGTATATTCTCTTTTAAAACTAGTTGCATTTCGTGTTTATGACAAATTATGCCCATCAAGTTGACATAGAAATTTTTTCTAGGAGGTATCTGAACCGGAAATTCCAACCGACCCTATTGCCGAGAGGTTAAATTTAGTTGAAAGAGAAAACGAGTACTTGAAAGAAAAATTGAAAAGAATTGAGGGGGAGAAGATGGAATTGGAGTTGCATGTTGCCGATGTCGTCGATGATCACAAGATCAAGATGGAGAAAATGCGCTTGAAGATTAGAAAGATTAGAAAATATGCCATCGATAGTGAGGCTTGGTATCATTATGCTGTTGGATCCATTGTTACCTTAGTTGCGATCTTGATCGTATTTGTTGTTGCATTTAAATGCTTTAGCTAGAGAGTTATTTGTTTGTTGCATTTAAGTGTTGTATGAACTTTATGTATGAACTTGTATTAATTTGGTCTATTCGGTGTTGTGTAATGAAGATGAGCCGGCAATGGATGTACGATGACCGATGCTCTCCCCAGTTCGTTGAGGGTGTGCGTACTTTTCTGCTTGCGGCTGAGGCAAACAAGCGGGCGGATGGTTTTATGCCTTGTCCATGTGCTCGCTGTAAGAATGGTCACAATTACTCTACGTCAAGAACCATTCACGTCCACCTGTTTAAGACCGGTTTCATGCCCCATTATAATGTTTGGACCAAGCACGGAGAAAGAGGGGTTATGATGGAAGACAATGAAGAAGAAGAGGACGACGACAGCTATCCTGGCCATGGGTTCCCTGAATACGATGATACAACAATGGGGGAAGAAGCTGAGCCGGTAATGCGGGAAGAAGCTGAGCCGGCAATGCGGGAAGAAGCTGAAGAAGAGGCATCAGATGAGCCCGTTGATGATCTAGGTCGGGCCATTGCCGATGCAAAGAGAAACTGCGCAAGTGATTTGGAGAAGAAGAAGTTGCAGCGCATGTTAGAGGATCACAAAAAATTGTTGTACCCGAATTGCGTAGGTGACAAGAAAAAGCTGGGCACCACACTGGAATTGCTGCAATGGAAGGCAGAGAATGGTGTATCTGACAAGGGATTTGGAAAGTTGCTGGTAATGATAAAGGATATGCTTCCAAAGGACAACGAATTGCCCGAGAGTACGTACGAAGCAAAGAAGGTTGTCTGCCCTCTAGGGTTAGAGGTGCAGAAGATACATGCATGCCCTAATGATTGCATCCTCTACCGCGGTGAGTACGAGGATTTGAACGCTTGCCCGGTATGTGGTGCATTGCGCTATAAGATCTGCCGCGATGACCCTGGTGATGTCGAGGGCCGGCGCCCCAGGAAGAAGATTCCTGCCAAGGTGATGTGGTATGCTCCTATAATACCACGGTTGAAACGTTTGTTCCAAAACAAAGAGCATGCCAAGGCGATGCGATGGCACAGAGAAGACCGTAAGAAAGACGGAAAGTTGAGAGTACCCGCTGACGGGTCGCAGTGGAGAAAAATCGAAAGAAAGTACGGGAAGGAGTTTGCAGATGACGCAAGGAGCGTATGGTTTGGTCTAAGCGCAGATGGCATTAATCCTTTTGGGGAGCAGAGCAGCAACCATAGCACCTGGCCTGTGACTCTATGTTTGTATAACCTTCCTCCTTGGTTGTGCATGAAGCGGAAGTTCATTATGATGCCAGTGCTCATCCAAGGCCCTAAGCAACCCGGCAACGACATTGATGTGTACCTAAGGCCATTAGTTGAAGAACTCTTACAACTGTGGAATGGAACAGGTGTACGTGCGTGGGATGAGCACATGGGGGAAGAATTTGACCTAAAGGCGTTGCTGTTCGTGACCATCAATGATTGGCCTGCTCTCAGTAACCTTTCAGGACAGACAAACAAGGGATACCGCGCATGCACGCACTGTTTGGACGGTACTGACAGTATATATTTGGCTAATAAGAATGTGTACCTGGGACATCGTCGATTTCTTCCGAGCAGGCATCCCGTAAGAAAGAAAGGCAAGCATTTCAAAGGTGAGGCGGATCACCGGACGAAGCCTCGCCACCGTACTGGTGCTGATGTACATGATATGGTCAAGGATTTGAAGGTGGTCTTTGGAAAGGGTCCTGGTGGACAACCTGTTCCGAATGACGCTGACGGACGCGCACCCATGTGGAAGAAGAAATCTATATTTTGGGACCTGCCCTATTGGAAAGACCTCGAGGTCCGCTCCGCAATCGACGTGATGCACGTGACGAAGAATCTTTGTGTGACCCTGCTTGGCTTCTTGGGCGTGTATGGGAAGACAAAAGATACACCTGAGGCACGGGAGGACCAGCAACGTATGCACGGAAAAGACGGCATACATCAGGGTCATGCAAGCTACGCTCTTACCAAAGAAGAGAAGGAAATCTTCTTTGAATGCCTGCTCAGTATTAAGGTACCGTCTGGCTTCTCGTCGAATATAAAGGGAATAATAAACATGGCAGAGAAAAAGTTCCAGAACCTAAAGTCTCATGACTGCCACGTGATTATGACGCAACTGCTTCCGGTTGCATTGAGGGGGCTTCTACCGGAAAACGTTCGATTAGCCATTGTGAAGCTATGTGCATTTCTCAATGCAATCTCTCAGAAGGTAATCGATCCAGAAATCATACCAAGGTTACAGAATGATTTGGTGCAATGTCTTGTCAGTTTCGAGTTGGTGTTCCCACCATCCTTCTTCAACATCATGACGCACGTCCTAGTTCACCTATGCGAAGAGATTAACGTTTTGGGTCCTGTATTTCTACACAATATGTTCCCCTTTGAGAGGTTCATGGGAGTCTTAAAGAAATATGTTCATAACCGTGCTAGGCCAGAAGGAAGCATCTCCAAGGGCCGTCAAAATGAGGAGGTCATTGAGTTTTGTATTGACTTTATTCCTGACCTTAAGCCGATTGGTGTTCCTGAATCGCGGCATAAGGGCAGACTGGATGGAAAAGGCACGCTAGGAGGGGAACAAATAATATGTATGGACGGACATTCTCTCACTGAAGCACACTACACAGTTCTACAGAATTCCGCCTTGGTGGCTCCGTATATGGATGAACACAAGAATTTGCTACGCTCCAAACACCCGGAGCGGTCTGATGACTGGATTACACGTGAACAAACCAGGAGTTTCGCCAGCTGGTTGCAAGCACGTACCATGCATGACACCTCTATTGAAGATGACCTGTACTTGCTGTCCCAGTTACCATCTTCGAATATAATGACATTCAAAGGGTACGAGATAAATGGTAATACATTTTACACGATCGCCCAAGATAAGAAGAGCACCAACCAAAACAGTGGTGTCCGCTTTGATGCAGAAACCAAGACGGGAAAGGAAACATATTATGGTTATATACAGGACATATGGGAACTTGACTATCGACGTGGTTTGAAGGTCCCTTTGTTTCGGTGCAAATGGGTCAATATGACACGAGGCGGGGTAACGGAAGACCCACAGTACGGAATGACAACAGTGGATCTCAACAATCTTGCGTATGCAGACGAACCATTCGTCCTAGCCAATGATGTGGCAAAGGTTTTCTATGTGAAGGACATGTCTACCAAGCCAAGAAAAAAAAGATAAGGAAGCGAATGCATCGTACGATGAGTCAAAGCGGCACATAGTTCTTTCTGGGAAGAGAAACATCGTGGGAGTGGATGACAAGACAGACAAGTCAGAAGATTATGAAAAGTTTGATGAAATTGCTCCATTCACAGTGAATATTGACCCGAGCATCCCGTTAAATGATGAAGATTTTCCATGGCTACGACGCAAAGGGACACACACGAAGAAAAAGTTTCACACCCAAAGATCTGGGATGTGATTGGCTTAACTATCATCACTTTCTTCTGTGTTTCACACCCAGGAGGGAATCTATGTAATAGTTAGGGTAGCTAGTTATGTGTTTTGGCATTTGAAACGCGAAGAAATTTTATGTGCAAGCAAATTCTTTCATGCATTTATTGATTTTTTCAGCTAAATGACCCTGAAATTGAAAAGCATTTCAAATGAACTCAGAAAAGGATGAAAGTTGGCATGGTATCATAATTTCACCCACATAGCATGTGCAAAAAAGTAGAGAGAGTTACCGCAAAAACTGGATGCACTTCGTGTACAAAATGGACAATCTGTTTCGAAGTATCAGGGTTTCGGACGAAAACTCATCCGTTACAAAGGCATTTCATTTTTAAATAACTTAAGCATTACCAAATTGAATATAATGATAAAACACACTAATATTAAACATAAGAAAAAAGAATCACTGGAAAATGTATTTTTAAAGTTAAGTTATTCACAAACTAGTGATTCACACAAATTTCAAATAATTCAAAATTTAAACTATTCAAATTTAAAAACTACCGGCACTAACTGAAAGTTTCTAAAAACTATCAAAAATATTCACAAAGAAACTCTAAATACAGCAAAAAACAACTAAAAATAAATAAAACAAAATAAATAAAGCAGAAAAGAAAAAACTAAATGAAAAAAGCCCACCTACCGGGCAACAGCGGCCTGCATACGACTAGAAACCCAACCTGTTGTTGGGCCAGGATGCAGGCCCGCAAGCCCAATAGGCCCCACGGGGCAGAGTAGCAGAGGTAGGCCCAGAAGGCCTGCTTTAGAGAGGAGCTCGAGACAGCAGCGGTGGCGGGGCTTATAAGCAGGTGTGAGCGCCCTTCGGCTAGCGAGGTGGGACTAAACTTCTGCGCCCCTCGCCTGGCAGCGCACCCCCTTTAGTACCGGGTCGTGGAACCAACCGGTACTAAAGGGGGGGCCTTTAGTACCGGTTGGAGCCAGGAACCGGTACTAAAGGGGGGTGCTTCCCCCCGCTTGGCCTGGCCAAAACAGGCCTTTAGTACCGGTTGGTGGCTCCAACCGGTACTAAAGGTGTCCCCTATATAAGAAACACTTCGAAAATTTTTAGTTTCTCATCTCCCACTTCTCTCTGCCGCCGCCCCGTCCCGCACCGTCGCTGCCCCCATCGCGCCGTCAACTCGACTCCGCGACGCCCCCGTCCTCGTCGCGTCGTCCCCGTCGACTCCGCGGCACCCCGTCGCCGTCCCGGTCGCCGATCCCCTCGCTTCGCCGTCGCCGTCGCCTTTGGATCGACCTCGCCTCGCCGTCGCCGTCGCCTCGACCTTGCCCGCGCGCGCTGTGAGCCCCTCCCCCGGCCCCTCTCCTCCCTCCTATCGATCGTAGCGCACACCGGCGCCGGCGCCGGCGCCGACCGTAGCGCACACACACGCGCGCGCGCACACACACACTACATGCACACACACACACACACACACACACACACTACACACACACTAGACGCGCACACACACACAATTTTTCTGTTTTTAGCTTTTAGTTTTTTCTGTTTTTCTGTTTTTCATACAAAGTTTTAGATGAATTAATTAATTAGATTAGATTAATGTCAAATAGTATGTAGAAATGTTAGTTATAATATATATAATGTCAAATGTTATAGAAATGTTAGTTATATAGAAATGTTAGAAATTTTGGAAATGTTAGTTTTAGCTAGCTAGATGAATTAGATTAATTTCAAATTGTTAGACGATGATCGATGTTTTTTTAGTTTCTTATATTTTTAGTTATAAAATTTAGAATTTGCATATATGAAATCATCACAATCCATCATTTAAAAAATGTTACTTTACTTTTGCGGCATATAGTATTTTGTTGTCGACGATGCCCGGCCCGCATCCTCGCCGTCGACACGTCCGCGACGACGTCCTGCTTCAGAGGACCCATGTCCGGGACTGGGCTCCGCCGGGCTGGCACTGGGAGGTGCTACCTTCAGGGGCGCGACGCTTGATGAGGAACCCGGCCCCGGGTCCCGTCGTCGACCCTCATCTCCTTTGGTGGCATTCGCGTGGGCCACTTTCGGTGCGGAGGGAGCCGGCCCCGCCGGAGGTGGTACGTCGCCGTGTCAGGGAGGAGGACGAGCACGTCCATCGCTACATGGCTGCTATGGACGTCAGGTTCTCCAATACCTGGCAGGTTCTTTGGGGAGATCACCCGAGCTATGATCCAGTGATGGTTCCTTCTCTTTGGGTGTCCACCGCCCGCACCTCAGGAACCGCGAGTGGCCTAGATTACTCTGTAGTATTCGATCTTTATTAGCTTGCTAGCTAGCTAGCTAGTGATGTATTCAATATTATATCTATTATTCGAGACGATGTATTCGAGATTATATCTATTATTCGAGATTATACTAAATTGTTTTATATTTCTTTTGGCATAGTTAAATAAAAGCTATGGCGGACAATACCAACAGAGAGAGAGAACAGACCATGTTCGATATCATACGCGGGCCAGATGATGATCAGAATGAAGAAGATTTTGACGGCTCCGAATTTCTAAACAACACCGGAGAGGGTGATATGATATTCGATCGCGACGACCGAGAAGATGAAGTCATGAACTACGACGAAGAACATGTTGATCCTGAAACAACAAACACCGGCGAGGTATATATATTTATATAAGCAGGAATCTGGTGATCATCGCATGTTTTAAATGAGTTGAAGATATATTAACGAATCGATCTTTCTTCTTTCAGCCATCTGGATCGAGCAAATCTTCAGGCAAAAGGACAAAACGAGGCCCGAACAAAAAGTACAATATCGAGGCATTCAAACCTAATGGCGAACCATTAGCGCCTAAGAAGATTGCAGACAAGTTCGTTCGTCAGTGCGGAGTTCTTGTGAAGGACCAACTCCCGATCTCCCTTCAAGAATGGAGAAAGCCAGCAAATCCACGTCCAGATGTTACTTTTGTCGACGAGAATCAAAAAAATCTGCTTTGGGATACTCTCATGGAACATTTCACCCTACCAGATAATTTCACACAAGCAGATGTGCGGAAAGTCAAGGACGCTGCTTTTAGGAAGATGGCGGTTGCATTCAAGAACCACAAGAGAATGACGTGGGAGAAGTACGTCAAGGGAGGAAGGAAGACTCCAGTATTCGAGGGGATACTAGAGAATCAAAGTGCTCATTGGGACGATTTCGTGAAATTCAAGGATTCAGAATTAGCTAAGGAACGGTCGAGAATAAACAAGAAGAATGCCGAAAAAAGGATAAGTTCCATAAGCTGGGGCCAGGTGGCTACGCGGTGGCAATGCCTAAGTGGGATAAGTCTGAGAAAGAGATGGAGGATGCAGGTGTCACTCCGGTTACTAAGAGCTGGCCCCCCAGGTGCAGGACTTGGTTCTATGCGCATGGGGGGGAGTTGGACCCGAAGACAGGCAATGTTTCGACGAAGGCATGTCTGAACGGAGCCGGCGATGCGCTACTTGTTGCAATAGAAGAGGCTCGATCGGGGGTGTTCCAGCCCAACAGAGAGAACGACGAGCTTACGCGTGCCTTGGGAAATCCTGAACACCCGGGAAGAACACGAGGCAAGGGCGCTCTTCCGTGGTATGAGGGGTTTTCGGACTGGAACGCCGACTACAGAACCCGTGCGAGAAAGAAGATTGCGGAGGAGAAGAAGAGGAAGATGGAGGAGGAGCAGAGGAAGCGGGACTATGAACGCCTTCAAGGCCTAGAAGCAAGTCAAGCGGAATTGGCAGCTAAATTCCAGCGGCAGCAGGAGCAGATCGACTCACTTAGCCAGCAAAGGGGGTCTCAGCATCTGCAGCAGCTAGCGGATGATCCAGCATTGGATACCACCGCCCCATCCATGCCGAGAAGCAGCGTGGGTTCCACCCCGGGCGACGCAGTAGTGCTGGATAGATACCCCGTGGATGACATCACGGAGAACACTAACTGCGAGCTACACTTCAAAATGAAGAACATATCCATGAAGGTGGCGGACGCCGTTGCTTTTTCAAATTCCCCCGAGGCAACCTTCCATTGCAACCCGATTCCAGCGGGCTATGCTCGTGTCTTGGTTGATGAGGTGGTAGACCCATATTCGGAGCTACAGCTTGACATTCCTGGAGGTGACGACGAGCACACAATGGGAGAGGCCATACATCGTGTCATCCTATGGAGAAAGGATTGCATCATCTTTCGAAGGCCATCGACACCGCGTCACCCGACTCCTCGTCGAAGTCCGCCACCGAGTCAGCAGACTCCCGCTCCTCCAAGTCCACCAACGCGTGAGGCCACTCCTCCTCCTCCAAGTCCGGCAAAGTGTCAGGCCACTCCTCCTCCAAGTCCGACACAGCGTCAGACGTCCACTCCTCCAAGTCCGGCACAACCTCAGGCCACTGCAAGTCTGGCACAGCTTCAGGCCACTCCTCCTCGTCCAACTCAGCCCCGTCAGCCGTCTCCGCCGCCTCAGCAGTCGCAGAAGAGATACCCCGCAGCTATGGTGCGTAGCGGTACGAGTCGAGGTCATAGTACAGGAAGTACAGGCGGAGGCAAGCGATATAAATATGGTCCAAACCTCACTACTCCTCTTCCTGTGAGGGCTTACGACAGGACCGAGGAGCAAACCAATGCCATAGTGCAGTCAGAAGTCGACGCCCATTTTGGACCGAAACCGCCACCGCCGCCAAGGGAGAAAGTGCCTGTGGAAGTAGTTGACCACTTCATTCGTATGGCTCAACCACCAGATCCTAAGCCTGTTGACTCAGACTATGAGCGCCACATCAGGAAGTTACATCGACGACGTCTACAGAAGGAGGCGAGCTCGAGCTCGAGCAAACAACAAGCAGCTGTCAAAAAATGCGGGAAAACCGTTGCCCAGCTGGGAAAACAGGCGGCGCAATCGATCCCCCCCGCTTGTTGTGCCGCCAACAACACGTGACAGTACGCGCGCCCAATATTATTGTGGCCAAACAGTTTACGTTCCCGAGGTGGGTGATGTGGTAATAACCCAGGAGCATATAATGCAGGCTGAAGAACTCAAGATCACTGTTGGACAACTCCTCGAGATCGAGGACATGCCTGGGATTACAGAGGAGGAAATAAAACGGAAATATGTCCGGGGCCAACCTTTGGTCGAGCCAGAAGATGTCAACAAGCTCCCAACGAGAATGTATGAATTGCATCAATGGTACATGGACATTACCAAGAGATCCAATCGAGAGTCCCTCATGGTGAATGTCAAGAAGGATGATTACTACCATGAGAAAGCTGTGGCCGTTGAGTATCCTGAACTGTTTCAGTTATACAATCAAGACGCACTCGACAAATCTATCGTCAGTTGCTATTGTCTGTAAGTGATTTCTTTCTGTAATTTAAGTCTCAAGCTAGCTGTAGTGATCCTTTTGATCAATCATTACCTGTAATTATCCTCACTATATTCTTTTCTGTGGTATTATGCAGGATGAAGATGTATGAAATGAGAAAAGGTGGACGCTATGGCATTGGGTTCATTGACCCAAACACCGTTAATGAATACACATGGAAAATGAACAAGCATCAAGAAAAAGAGGTAGAGGACAGCATGCTAGAGTTCTTGAAGCGCCTCAAATACAATGAAGATATACTACTTCCTTACAACTTCCAGTGAGTCACACTTTCTTGTACTACAAATTCTCTGTTTTTGCCTACTAGCTAGCTACATGTTTTTGCTTACATATGCCCGCTTAATTAAGACATGCAAACGTGTGTGCATGCAGATTTCACTGGATCTTGTGTATCATTAAAGTTGACGCCGGAACAGTTGAAATACTGGACTCGCTACTCAAAGCAAATAGTGACTATAACATCTTGTTTGGGATAGTCAACAGGTAATTTCAATCATTATTAACTATATATCTCGGCCTATTTAGTTCGTCATTAATTTCATGATATGAACTATTTAATAACCCCTTTATTCATTTTCTTTGTCGGCGGGCAGGGCTTGGGCAAGGTTCATCAGCGTCACGGAAGGCGAATGGAAACCAAAGCTGAAATGGTTTCGATCCAAGGTAAGTAATTAAGTAGTACTAGCTAGCTAGCTAGCTGCCATCTCTTTAATTATCATGCTTGATTAATTATTATCTGATCAAATTAAATTCCATTCTCGTAATAAAGGCCCTGAAGCAGGCGCAGGGGACTGATCTGTGTGCATTCTGCGTTTGCGAGAACATTCGCATGATGGCGTCAGAAAGGAGCAGATCTCAAAGACAGGAATGGGTACGCTTGTCAGAACACTATTCACAATTTTTACACCATTATCGATATCTAGTCACACAACTAATACACATGCATATTGATCTCCTTCTTAACAGTTCAAAGAGGTGCGGGACAAGCTCCTACCAACGGAGCGCGTAGAAGCACTTCAAGAGGAAATAGCGGGATCTTTGCTCGACCAGGTCATAAATCCGAAGGGAGAATACTATTACCCGCTACCGCCCCCATGAACCACTTCCAATTGTCATCATGCTCTGAAGGCACCACTTTGGCTAATGCCACTGGCTCCGAAGTCAACATGCATATGTAGGAGAAATTGTATATAGCTATACATGTGTGTATGTGTAAATTAATATGGTGGTTTGTGAGACATTGATGATATATATATATGATTGGTTCTACTAGAAATTCTATATATATATATATATATATATGCATAACATGTACAGTGTGTAGTACCGTAAAATACTAGCAAACGAAAAAGAATTAAAATGGAAAACACAAAATTAAATGAAAAAGAAATCATAAAACCAAAAACCCCACAACCATTTAGTACCGGTTGGTGTTACCAACCGGTACTAAAGGGCTCCCGGCCCCCGGAGCTAGCTCATGCCACGTGGATCCCCTTTAGCACCGGTTCGTGCTGAACCGGTACAAAAGGGGGGGGGGGCTTTAGTGCCGAAACTTTAGTGCCGGTTCCATAACTGGCACTAAAGGCCCTTACGAACCGGTGCTAATGGTCTGTTTTCTACTAGTGGGATGATGCAGCAGAGTAGCGTAAGAATTTCCCTCGGTTTTTGAGAACCAAGGTATCAATCCAGTAGGAGGCCACGCTCAAGTCCCTCATACCTGCACAAAACGATAGCTACTCACAACCAACACGATTAGGGTTGTCTATCCCTTCACGGTCACTTATGAGAGTGAGATCTGATAGATATAATATTTTTGGTATTTTTGGTATAAAGATGCAAAGTGAAAAGTAAAGGCAAAGTAAAAAGCACAGAAAGATTAAAGTGATGGAGATTGATATGATGAGAATAGACCCGGGGGCCATAGGTTTCACTAGTGGCTTCTCTCAAGAGGATAAGTATTCTACGGTGGGTGAACAACTTACTGTTTTGCAATTGACAGAATTGAGGATAGTTATGAGAATATCTAGGCATGATCATGTATATAGGCATCACGTCCGTGACAAGTAGACCGAAATGATTCTGCATCTACTACTATTACTCCACTCATCGACCGCTATCCAGCATGCATCTAGAGTATTAAGTTAAAAATAGAGTAACGCTTTAAGCAAGATGAAATGATGTAGAGAGATAAATTCATGCAATATGAAATAAACCCCATCTTGTTATCCTCGATGGAAACGATGCAATACGTGCCTTACTTCCCCTTCTGTCACTGGGAAAGGACACCGCAAGATCGAACCCAAAGCTAAGCACTTCTCCCATGGCAAGAACTACCAATCTAGTCGGCCAAACCAAACGGATAATTCAAAGACTTGCAAAGATAACCAATCATACATAAAATAATTTAGAGAAGATTCAAATATTATTCATAGATAGACTTGATCATAAACCCACAATTCATCGATCTCAACAAACACACCGCAAAAAGAAGATTACATCGAATAGATCTACACGAGAGAGGGGGAGAACTTTGTATTGAGATCCAAAAAGAGATAAGAAGCCATCTAGCTACTAACTATGGACCCGAAGGTCTGAGGTAAACTACTCACACTTCATCGGAGAGGCTATGATGATGTCAAAGCCCTCCATGATGACGGCCCTCTTCCGGCGGAGCTCCGGAACATGCCCCAAGATGGGATCTCGTGGATATAGAAAGTTGCGGCGGTGGAATTAGGTTTTTGGCTCCTGTTCTGATCGTTTGGGGGTACGTACGTATATATAGGAGGAAGAAGTACGTCGGTGGAGCTTTGAGGGGCGCACAAGGCAGGGGGAGCGCCCTAGGGGGGTGCCCCCCACCCTCGTGACTGCCTCTCTGATGCCTTGGCGTAGGGTCCAAGTCTCCTGGATCACGTTCGGTGAGAAAATCACATTCCGGAAGGTTTCATTCCGTTTGGACTCCGTTTGATATTCCGTTTCTTCGAAACACTGAAATAGGCAAAAAAACAGCAATTCTGGGCTGGGCCTCCGGTTAATAGGTTAGTCCCAAAAATAATATAAAAGTGGAAAATAAAGCCCAATATAGTCCAAAACAGTAGATAATATAGCATGGAGCAATCAAAAATTATAGATACGCTGGAGACGTATCAATCCGTTGCATGGAAATCCCTACTCACTCACATTGATATCTATTGATGGCCATCTCCATAGCCCATTGATATGCCTAGTTGATGTCAGACTATCTTCCTCCTTTTAGTCTTCTCCACAGCCACCATTATATTCCACCTATAGTGCTATATCCATGGCTCGCGCTCATATATTGCGTGAAAGTTGAAAAAGTTTGAAAAGGATAAGTATGAAACAATTTCCTGGCTTGTCATTGGGTCTGTGCATGATGGGAGCATTTTGTGTAAAGGAAATGAAGCATGGCCAGACTATATTGTTTTGTAGGGATGAGCTTTCTTTGGGTATGTTATTTTGGGAAGACATAATTGCTTGGTTAGTATGCTTGAAGTATTATTATTCTTATGTCAAGATTAAACTTTTGTCTTGAATCTTTCTGATCTGAACATTCATGCCACAATAAAGAAAATTACATTAAAATTATGTTAGGTAGCATTCCACATCCAAAATTCCATTTTTATCATTTACCTACTCGAGGACCAGCAGGAATTAAGCTTGGGGATGCTTGATACGTCTCCAATGTATCTAGGATGTCTTTATGCATTTATATGCTATTTTATATGATTTTTGGGACTAACCTATTAACATAGAGCCCAGTGCCAGTTTATGTTTTTTCCTTGTTTTTTAGTATCGCGGAAAAGGAATATTAAACAGAGTCCAATTGAGCTGAAAATTTACGAAAATCATTTTTGGACCAGAAGAAGCCCATGGAGCATCAATGATTGACCAGAAGAGTCCCGGGGCCACCACGAGGGTGGGGGGAGCGCCCTACCCCCCTGGGCGCACCCCCTGCACCATGGCCGCCTCGTGGACCCCCCTGACATGTTCCCAACGCCAACGCCTCTTATATATCCCCAAACTTCCAGAAAATAACCTTAATCGGGAGTTCTATCGTCGCAAGCCTCTGTAGCCACCCAAAACCAATCGAGACCCCATTCCGGCACCCTACCGGAGGGGGGATCCATCATCGGTGGCCATCTTCATCATCCCGACGCTCTCCATGACGAGGAGGGAGTAGTTCACCCTCCGGACTGAGGGTATGTACCAGTAGCTACGTGTTTGATCCCTCTCTCTCTCTCGTGTTCTTGATTCGACACGATCTTGATGTATCGCGAGCTTTGCTATTATAGTTGGATCTTATGATGTCTCTCCCCCTCTACTCTCTTGTAATGGATTGAGTTTTCCCTTTGAAGTTATCTTATCAGATTGAGTCTTTAAGGATTTGAGAACACTTGATGTATGTCTTGCATGTGCGTATCTGTGGTGACAATGGGATATTCACGTGATCCACATGATATATGTTTTGGTGATCAACTTGCGTGTTCCGTGACCTCGTGAACTTATGCATAGGGGTCCGCACACGTTTTCGTCTGGACTCTCCGGTAGAAACTTTGGGGAACTCTTTGAAGTTCTTTGTGTTGGTTGAATAGATGGATCTTAGATTGTGTGATGCATATCGTATAATCATACCCACGCATTAGGGTTTTAGTTGAGTTGTGTCTTAAGGTGTTATTCTAGAACGAACTCCAGGATAGATCGAACGAAAAGAATAGCTTCATATTATTTTACTACGGACTCTATAATAGATTCATCCGAAAGAATAACTTTGAGGTGGTTTCGTACCCTACAATAATCTCTTATTTCGTTCTCCGCTACTAGTGACTTTGGAGTGACTCTTTTTTGCATGTTCAGGGATTGTTATATGATCCAATTATGTTATTAATGTTGAGAGAACTTGCACTAGTGAAAGTATGAACCCTAGGCCTTGTTTCAATGCATTGCATACAGCTTATGCTCACTTTTATCTTTAGTTACCTTGCCATTTTTATATTTTTAGATTACAAAAACCTTTATCTACCATCCATATTGCACTTGTACCACCATCTCTTCGCCGAACTAGTGCACCTATACAATTTACCATTGTATTGGGTGTATTGGGGACACAAGAGACTCTTTGTTATTTGGTTGCAGGGTTGTTTGAGAGGGACCATCTTCATCCTATGCCTCCCACGGATTGATAAACCTTAGGTCATCCACTTGAGGGAAATTTGCTACTGTCCTACAAACCTCTGCACTTGGAGGCCCAACAACGTCTACAAGAAGAAGGTTGTGTAGTAGACATCAAGCTCTTTTCTGGCGTCATTGCCGGGGAGGTTAGCGCTTGAAGGTATATCTTTAGATCTTGCAATCGAATCTGTTACTTGTTTTATCACTAGTTTAGTCTATAAAAGAAATCTACAAAAAAATGGAATTAAGGTTGCCTCGTATGCTTCACCTTTTTAATGTCTTTCATGAAAATAAGGATTCCAATAATTGTGCCAAAGTGTTAGAAGAAGAATGTATTAAAATGTTTGGCACTAAATCTTTGGATGATGAGCATGATTGCAATGTTGTTAGTATGAATTCTTTGAATATCCATGATGCTAATGATATGCAAAGCCACAAGCTTGGGATGATATGTTTGATGAAGATGATATTTTTAGTCCCCCGAGTTTTGATGAGCAAATTTATTATGATGATAGCATGCCTCCTTTTTATGATGATTATGTTGATGAAAGTGGTTTCGGAGAGGTCATGACTTTATTTAGTGATGAATCCACTATTTCAGAAGAGGTTCCAATTGATTATGAGAACAAAGTTGCTATCTATGATGATTATTGTGATGACATGTATGCTATAAAGAATAATGATAACAAGAAACTTGTCATCTTGATTTTAATTTTCAATTGGATTATGCCTCACATGATAGTTATTTTGTTGAGTTTGCTCCCACTACTATTCATGAGAAGAAATTTGCTTATGTGGAGAGTAATAGAAATTCTATGCTTGTAGATCATGAAAATAATGCTTTATGTGATACTCATATTATTGAATTCATTCATGATGCTACTGAAAATTATTATGAGAGAGGAATATGTGCTTGTAGGAATTGTAATAATATCAAGTTTCCTCTGTATGTGTTGAAAATCTTGAAGTTATCCTTGTTTTACCTTCCTATGCAAGTTGATTCTTGTTCCCACAAGTTGTTTGCTCACAAAATCCCTATGTATAGCAAGTGGGTTAGACTGAAATGTGATTTTCATACACTTCATGATGCTCCCGTTATGTTTCAATTCTTATCTTTTATGTGAGCATCATTGAAATTATCATGCCTAGCTAGAAAGGAATTAAAGAAAAGCGCTTGTTGGGAGACAACCCAACACATTTACCTACTGTTTTGTGTGTTCACATGATTAAGATACTGTAGTAATCATGTTTTATAGCTTTTGTTTTAATAAAGTGCCAAGTAGAGCCTTTAGGATCTTCTTGGGTGATTGTTGTTTGATCTTGATGATAAAAACATAAAGTATGCGCTCACGAAAATAATTATCATTTTTTACCAAAGAGCGATAAAATATCAATTCCACCTACAGTAGATCAATATACTTTTATCCTGGTCGTACTATTTTTTCAGAAATTTTGGAGTTACAAAAGTATTCAAAACCTCCAGATTGCTACAAACTGTTCTGTTTTTGACAGATTCTGTTTTCTATGTGTTGTTTACTTATTTTGATGAATCTATAAGTAGTATCAGAGGGTATGAACCATAGATAAGTTGGAATACATTAGATATTACAGCAATATGAATTTAGAATGAGTTCATAACAGTACCTTGGTGGTGATTTATCTTCTTATACTAACGGAGCTTACGAGTTTTCTTTTAAGTTTTGTGTTGTGAAGTTTTCAAGTTTCAGGTGAAGATTCGATGAACTATGGAATAAGGAATGACAAGAGCCTAAGCTTGGGGATGCCTGAGGCACCCCAAATAAATATTCAAGGACAACCATGTAATGACCAGACCTCAAATAGTCTGATCTCTGTGCATCAGTGTCATCCCTGGATCGGTAATGCTGACACGCACTGTACTTGAGGATTTATAACAGAGTAGCAATCACACACTTATTACATCGAATGTCTCAAAAGAGAACTTATTATAATAAATATGGCTTAAGGCCATCTAATACGATAACAACGGAAGGCTTGGAAGATAAAGTGAGTCCATCAACTCCAACGACATCACTGAGTGAAAGACCATGAACTAAGGCACCTTACTCGTCGTCTAAAAAGTCTGCAACATGAACGTTGCAGCCCGAAAACGGGTCAGCACATGGAATATGCTGACAATGTAACACAAGAGAGTAATGAACAGAATAATGCTATCACTACACGAATATTTGGCTGGTGGAGGCTGTATGGTTAATATGTTTTGCGGAAAGCCAATTTTCCCTACAACAAAGGATTAAATTTTATTTAACTATCATGGTGGTTGTTAAACATTGAGAAGGTTCACCCAACTCAATACCAATTAAGCATCATCATTAAAACCCAATCAAATTATATTAAGAGTGATGAGATCCACATCATAATCCAAGAACTAGATACTCAAGATGTCCATAACCAAGGACACGGCTAACCATGATTAGTTTGTACACTCTGCATAGGTTTGCGCACTTTTCCCCACAAGACTCGATCTCCTTCGTTGGATTTCTCGCACTACATGATGTTTGAGAAACGGATGACCGAGACACAGTTTTTCCGAAGAGGTCCCCTTAACCGATAGATAGGCCGGTACACCTACAATCCCCTACATCTGCTAGCCCATCATGGAAAGGTTTCCCACAACTTACTCAACTATGCCAGAGCCCATAATGGCATGTGGCTGCACACGAAAGTTTCTAGCATGAATAATCATATGATCCCTTTGAGCCTGTGTGGCACTCCATAGGAGAATCACACGGTACCCCGGGATTTCCAAAAATACAGGCAACACTGGGTTCCCCAGGTGCCTCAATCCACCCAGATGTGTATTAAAGTTGCCACCTTAAGTTAACCATTAATTAACAATACTCACATCTATCATGAATACACTCAAACCCAAACCACGTCTACGAGCATAGCATAGCAATATAAGCAACATAGAAGTAACTCCCATAGGTTTGATAATGAACAGGTGAATAGGTACTACCTCATCTACTTCCCAAACCCTCAATTTAATCAGATCCTAATCATGCAATTGTTTGAGTATTGATCTAATGCAATAAAATTGGGTAGTAAAGAGGTATGATCAAAGTGTTACTTGCCTTGCTGATGATACGTGAAACCTAGAGACTCGTAGTAGCACGCTTCGCACTCCGGGTACTATATCGCAATCAAAAAGGCATACAATAAGAAATCAAGCACAGATGCACGGGTAAAACTCAAATAAGAAGATCTAACCAGAAAGTTCAACTTAAGAACTCCGGTTTGCAAAAAGAATCAAATCAAACGAAGCAACGGAACTCAAACTGCGAAAGAAACAGGCTTCGATTACTAATCTGGACTGAAGTCAAATTTTACAGTAGCAAAAAATTGTTTAAGTTGATTAAACAGAAAGAGGGCTTCAAGACGAAAATGTAAACTAAAATGAAAATTGGATCAGAAATTGCGATCGAAAATAATCGCGGAAAACACTGGAAAAAGAAAAACTGACGAACAGGCTAACGAACGAACGTTCTCTATCTGCGGCTAAACGATGAAAAAAGTTCGTTAAAATGAACGTATGGAACAACGTCCTCTAAATAACTAAACTGGAAAAAACCGAACGGGATCTGAAAAAAACAGATCTATGGTTTTTTCTAAAAAAACCGATCGGTTTTTTTCGAGAAAACTGGCGGCGACTACCTCGACAAGACTCGGCAAGGGCGGCGGCAACTCCGGCGGCAGTGGCGCGCTCCAGCGGGCGTCGGGCGGGGCGGCGGCGCGGGGCTAGCGGGCGGCGGCTCGGGCAGCGGTGGCGGCTCGGGCGGCGGGGCTAGGGCTCGGCTAGGCTGGGGGGTCCCGGGTGGGCCATATAAGAGGCTGGCTGGACGAGTCCGGGTCGGGTACGGCCCGGCTAAGTCGGTTCACTTTTTTTAAAACAATTCCACGCAGAAAAACAAAGAAAAGAAATAATAAACGGACTCCAAAAATCCTGAAATAAATTTTCTCCGTCCTCTAAAAATCTACCGGACAAGGTGAACATTTATTTGGGACTCTAATGCAATTTTGAAAAACGCATATTTTTCCTAATTCAAATAAAATAGCGATAAAACTCTGAATAAAATCCTTATTTGATTTTAATATTAAATCTTTAATATTTCTTTATTTTGAGGATGTAATTTTATCCTCTCTCTTTTATTTTTATAAAAGAAATATTCGAAGAGAAAATAATTAAAATCAAACGATCCTCTTTTCACAATTTGAGAAAAACGCAAATATGAAAATAACGAAATTCCCAACTCTCTCTATGGGTCCTTGAGTTGCATAGAATTTCTAGGATCAAGCCAAAAATGCAATAAAATATGATATGCAATGATGATCTAATGTATAACATTCCAAATTGAAAATTTGGGATGTTACAAACCTACCCCCCTTAAGATGAATCTCGCCCTCGAAATTCGGGTTGGCTAGAAAATAGGTGAGGGTAATCCTTTCGTAGGTCTTCCTCTCGTTCCCAGGTGGCTTCATCTTCGGTATGGTGACTCCACTGAACCTTGCAAAACATGATAACTTTGCTGCGTGTAACTCGGCTGGCAAACTCGAGAATCTTGACTGGCTTCTCCTCGTAGGTCAAATCGCTATCTAACTGAATCGCTTTCAGCGGCACTGTATCTCTCAGAGGGATATCAGCCATCTCTGCGTGGCACTTCTTCAACTGAGAAACGTGGAACACATCATGAACTCCTGACAATCCTTCAGGCAATTTAAACTTGTAAGCAACTTCTCCCATACATTCCAAAACTTTTTATGGTCCCACAAAACATGGTGCTAACTTTCCCTTAACTCCAAAACGCTTCACTCCTCGGAGTGGTGATACACGAATATACACTCTGTCTTCGACTTCGTAAATTGTCTCCTTGTGTTTAGAATCCACATAACTCTTCTGCCTGGACTGGGCTACCTTGAGTCTATCACGAATCAGCTTAACCTTCTCTTTAGACTCTTTAATCAAATCTAGTCCAAACAACTGTCGGTCTCCAACTTCCTCCCACAACAACGGTGTCCTGCACCTCCTTCCATACAATGCTTCGAAAGGGGTCATCTTCAAACTAGCTTGATAGCTGTTGTTGTAAGAGAAATCTGCGTCTAGTGCACAAGCTCTCAACATGTCCTCTAAAATCTGATTGACTCTCTCAGTCTGTCCATCTATCTGCAGGTGAAAAGCTGTACTGAACTCTAGCCTGGTTCCCAAAGTTTCATGCAACTGATTCCAAAATTTTGTGGTAAACTGGGTTCCTCTGTCTGATACAATGGTCCTCAGAACTCCATGCAAACATATGATTCTGGTCATGTATATCTTTGCCAACTTAGCACTGGTGTAAGTGGTCTTCACTGGGATGGAATGAGCTACTTTCGTCAAAGGATCGACTTCAACCCATATCGAGTCATAGCCTGAATGAGTCCTGGGCAATCCTGTGATAAAATTCATACCTAACTTGTCCCACTTCCATTCGGGTATCAGCAATGATTGTAGCAATCCTGCTGGCTTCTAATGCTCTGCCTTCACTCTCTGACAAACATCACAAACTGCTACATACTCCGCAATATCCTTCTTCATTCTGGTCCACCAGAAACTATCCTTCAAATCCAGGTACATTTTAGTATTTCCTGGGTGAATCGAATATGGCGAATCATGGGCCTCATGCAAAATCAGCATCCTGATCTCCTGATCATTTGGCACATAAACGCGGTCCTCAAACCATAAGGTATCATGCTCATCCTCACGAAATCCTTTAGCCTTTCCTTTGCTCATCCTTTCCTTTATCTCGGCAATCTCCTTGTCCATCTTCTGAGCTTCTCTGATCTTATCCATCAAAGTAGACTGAATCTCCAATGCTGCTACATAGCCTCTTGGAACTATCTCCAAACATAGCTCGCGAAGATCCTCTGCTAACTCCTTGGGTAACTCTCCGGTCATGAGTGTATTGACATGACTCTTGTGGCTCAACGCATCGGCTACTGCGTTAGCCTTTCCAGGATGATAGTGCAACTTCATATCATAATCCTTAATGAGTTCCAACCATCTCCTCTACCTGAGATTCAACTCCTTCTGCGTGAAGATATACTTCAAACTCTTGTGATTCGCGTATACCTCACAATGGTTTCCGATGAGAAAATTTCTCCAAGTCTTCGACGCATGCACTACGGCTACTAACTCCAAATCATGCGTAGCATAATTTAACTCATGGGGTTTAAGCTGTCGTGAGGCATATGAAACAACTCTTCCTTCCTGCACAAGCATGGCTCCAAGCCCTTGACAAGAAGTGTCGCAATACACTTCATAATCCTTGTGTTGATCTGGCAGAATCAACAATAGTGATGTAACCAAGCGTTTCTTCAACTCCTGAAAACTGGTCTCACATTCCACAGTCCATTTATACTTGATGTCCTTCTTTAACAACTCCATCATAGGATTTGCAATCTTCGAGAAATTCTCAATGAACCTCCGGTAGTATCCTATGAGTCCAAGAAAACTCCGAATCTCTCCAACTGATGTTGGTGCCTCCCAATTTGTCACAGTGACCACTTTGGTAGGGTCTACTGCTATTCCTTCTCGGGATATACCATGTCCAAGGAATCCAACTTCCTTCAACCAAAACTCACACTTGCTGAACTTGGCCTATAGCTGATGTTCTCTGAGCTTCCCAAGTACTAAATGCAAATGCTCCTTGTGCTCCTCTTCATTCTTCGAGTAGACCAAAATATCACCAATGAAAACCACAACGAACTTATCCAAAAACTCCATAAACACCTAGTTCATCATGTTCATGAAATAGGCAGGTGCATTAGTCAGGCCAAATGGCATAACGGCATACTCATATAGCCCATACATCATGGTAAAAGCTGTCTTAGGTATATCTTGATCTTGAATCTTCAGCTGGTGGTACCCTGATCGCAGATCGATCTTGGAAAACACCTTAGCTCCTTGCAGCTGATCAAATAAATCATTGATCATCGGCAGTGGGTACTTGTTCTTGATCGTTAGTTCATTCAATCCACGATAATCAACAACCATCCTCAACGATCCATCCTTCTTCTCCACTAGAAGCACTAAGGATCCCCAAGGTGACGTACTTGGGCGAATATAACATTTATCCAGTAAGTCCTTAATCTGCTTCTTAATTTCCTCTAAATCCTGTGCGGGCATCATGTACGGTCTCTTAGATATAGGCCATGTGCCTGGCAAAAGCTCAATCAAAAACTCCATGTCTCTATCCGGTGGCATGCCTGGCAACTCTTCTGGAAATACATCCGGGAAATCCTTCACCACTGGTACTTCCTCCTGTACAACTCCTGATAAGGAATTTACTTGCGTCCTATTCGGCACATGCCGGGATACATACTTGATCCTTCTTCCTTCTGGTGTGGTGAGCAAAATCGTCTTACTGGCGCAATCGATGTTTCCTCCATACATCGATAGCCAATCCATACCCAGAATCACATCCAAACCTTGCGACTCCAAAATTATCAAGTCTGAGGGGAAAACATGCCTACCTATGGTCAATGGCATCTAAAAACATCCTTGGCTTGCCATATACTCTGCTCCTGGCGAGCTCACTAAAATAGGTGTACTAAGAAATTTGGTGGGCAGTTTATACTCATCCACAAATCCCCTTGATATGTATGAATGCGATGCACCAGTATAAAAAGAACGACTACAGTAAATGACTTAACCAAAAACTTACCTATTACTGCATGTGGCTGGGCTTCAACCTCCTCCACGTTAACGTGGTTCACTTGGCCCCTGTTGAAAGGGTTGGGCTTATTTCCAGAACTTCCATTGCCGTTTCCATTCTTAGCTTCAGGACATTCATTGGCGTAATGTCCAGTCTTCTGACACTTGTAGAAAGTAACATGGCTTAGATCTTTCTTGGCGGGTGTTGCTGGGTTGGAACGGTTCTGTCCGTTGCTTCCTCCATTACCATTCCCATTCTTGGACCTACTACGGTTCTGTGAACTTCCTCCATTGTGAGTGTGGCCTCCATGGTTATGGACAAGTCCTCCCGAGTTTGGGGTAAAATGGGGTCTCTGCTGAGCTCCAGAATTATACTTCCCTTGTCCATACTTCCTCTTGCGGTTGTCAATCTGCTGTTGCTTCCCTTCAATCATGAGAGCTCTATCTACCAACTCCTGGTAGTTATTGAAATTTGCCACCATCAACTGCATGCCCAGCTCATCATTCAGTCCTTCCAGAAACTTCTCCTGCTTTGTTGCATCTATAGCGACGTCAGTTGGGGCATCACATGCTAGCTTACTAAAGTCATCCACATACAGGCCAACGGTGCGTCCTCCTTGGCATAAGTTGCGAAACTCACGCTTCTTCATGGCCATAGCTCCTGCTGATACATGGGCAGTGCGAAAGGCGTGCTGGAACTGGTCCCATGTAACATTGGCTATAGGAAAAGTGACTGTGTAATTCTCCCACCATGAGGCTGCTGGTCCATCCAATTGGTGCGCGGCAAAACGCACGTTCTCAGCATCTGTATATCCTGCAGTGGTTAACTCCCTTCCAATCCTGCGGAGCCAATCATCTACAACTATCGGCTCGGTGCTGTTGGAAAACACCGGTGGCTGCAACCTCAGGAAACGGGTTAAGTTGTCAACTGGGGGTGGTGGTGGGTTGTTGTTGTTATTGTTGCTGTTGCCTTGGTTCTGAACTAACAACTGCATCAGGGCATTCTGCTGCTGGATCAACTGAGGGAGCTCCGGTGGAAAGGTAAATCCGGGGTCATGTCTCGGAGGCATTTGAGGGTTTAGAGGGAAGAGAATAGAATAGAATGAGGTCTAGTGAGAAAACACTACCCATATGCACATGAGACAAACACAATCATATCACTTCAATCAATTCAAACAAGGGCATACAATCGGTCTAACTATCGTTACAAAGTGCTCGGACTAATCTATATACATGGGGGAATACTACTACTGATATAGTGGTCGACTAGAAAAATTGATCGGTGGAAGACTCCATAATATCCCCTCCAGCTTCACAAACATAGTCATCATTGCTATCGTCGGGGTCCAAATCAGTGTCGTCGATGATGATGTAGTTCTACGGGCAAGTAGAATCATCATCTTCTCCTCCTGGTGCAGGGTCTCCCATGAATACTCCTAGCTTCCTTGTCAGATCATCATTCATCTCCACTAGTATCGTCATTTCCTCCTCGTATCCATCGTGTGTAGACTTGAGTTCTTCTTAAAGCTCCGTGATCCTGGTCATCGCCTTCTTCAGATCTATCATGCCTGCGCATATCTCGTTCTCCTGGCGACGAATGTGCTGGTCTAACTCCTAGATGAAAGCTACACTGGATCTATCCTTCCTAGTGCTGATCATCTCCCATTGCTCATCTCGGCGCCCACAAATCTGGTAGGTAGTATCCTTGAGATCCTTGTGGTAAACTTCTCCAATGCGTCCCATGGTGATGTGGGCTGCCATACTCTTTCTTAGACTCCAGGTTGGTGCATCAAAGGAAAACTCTATGGGCTCAGTGACTGGCGTAAATGTCCTTGCTAGAACTTTAACTTGAATCATCCAGCGCTCCTCTTCTGGTAAAGTGGCGTTGTAAGTCCTGGTGAAGCTTGGTATTCCGATATTCAGGTACCTAGTGACTTCCTTCAAGTGGCGTCCAAAAGGTGTGTCTTCATCCGGTTGTGCAAACTTGTTCCTTGTTTCCGCCATCCTAAAGAGTAGAAAATGGAGAGGAGTTAGAAATGAGAAGAGAGTAGTGATCTAGGGCTTTAGATTAATTGTCGTGTCCTACAGTCAGCGTGTGCTCTGATACCATCTTGTAGCGACTAGACCTCAAATAGTCTGATCTCTGTGCATCAGTGTCATCCCTGGATCGGTAATACTGACACGCATAGTATTTGAGGATTTATAACAGAGTAGCAACCACACACTTATTACATCAAATGTCTCGAAAGAGAACTTATTACAATAAATATGGTTAAGGCCATCTAATACGATAACAGCGGAAGACTTGGAAGATAAAGTGAGTCCATCAACTCCAACGGCATCACTGAGTGAAAGACCATGACCTAGGGCACCTTACTCGTTGTCTGAAAAGTCTACAACATGAACGTTGCAGCCCGAAAACGGGTCAGCACATGGAATATGCTAGCAATGTAACACAAGGAAGTAATGAACGGAATAAGGCTATCACTACATGCATATTTGGCTGGTGGAGGTTGTATGGTTAATATGTTTCGCAGAAAGCCAATTTTTCCCTACAACAAAGGATTAAATTTTATTTAACTATCATTGTGGTTGTTAAACATTGAGAAGGTTCACCCAACTCAGTCCCAATTAAGCATCATCATTAAAACCCAATCAAATTATATTAAGAGTGATGAGATCCACATGATAATCCAATAACTAGATAGTCAAGATGTCCATAACCGAGGACACGGCTAACCATGATTAGTTTGTACACTCTGCATAGGTTTGCGCACTTTTCCCCACAAGACTCGATCTCCTCTGTTGGATTTCTCGCACTACATGATGTTTGAGAAACGGATGGCCGAGACACAGTCTCTCCGAAGAGGTCCCCTTAACCGATAGATAGGCCGGTACACCTACAATCCCCTACATCTGCTAGCCCATCATGGAAAGATTTCCCACAACTTGTTCAACTATGCCAGAGCCCATAATGGCATGTGGCTGCACATGGAAGTTTCTAGCATGAATAATCTTATGATCCCTTTGAGCCTGGGTGGCAGTCCATAGGAGAATCACACGGTACCCCGGGATTTCCAAAGATACGGGAAATACTGGGTTCCCCAGGTGCCTCAATCCACCCAGATGTGTATTAAATTTGCCACCTTAAGTTAACCATTAATTAACAATACTCACATCTGTCATGAATACACTCAAACCCAAACCACGTCTACGAGCATAGCATAGCAATATAAGCAACGTAGAAGTAACTCCCATAGGTTTGATAATAAACAGGTGAATAGGTACTACCTCATCTACTTCCCAAACCGACAATTTAATCAGATCCTAATCATGCAATTATTTGAGGATTGATCTAATGCAATAAAACTGGGTAGTAAAGAGGTATAATCAAAGTGTTACTTGCCTTGCTGATGATCCGTGAAACCTAGAGACTCGTAGTAGCACGCTTCGCACTCCAGGTACTCTATCACAATCAAACAAGCATACAATAAGAAATCAAGCAAAGATGCACGGGTAAATCTCAAATAAGAAGATCTAACCAGAAAGTTTAACTTAAGAACTCCGGTTTGCAAAACGAATCCACTCAAACGAAGCAACGAAACTCAAACTACGAAAGAAACAGGCTTCGATTACTAATCTGGACTCAAGTCAAATTTTACAGTAGAAAAAACTTGTTTAAGTTGATAAACAGAAAGAGGGATTCGAGATGAAACTCTAGGCGCTTGAATCACCTGATTCTGATAAACGAGCGAAAAGATAAACTAAAACGAAAATCGGATCAGAAATCGCGATCGAAAATAATCACGGAAAACCTTGGAAAAAGAAAAACTGACGAACAGGCTAGCGAACGAACGTTCGTTGTCTGCGGCTAAACAGTGAAAAATGTTCGTTAAAACGAATGTATGAAAGAATGTCCGCTAAATAACTAAACCGAAATAAAAACCAAACCAGATCTGAAAAAATAGATCTAGGGTTTTTTTAAAAACCGGTCGGTTTTTTTGAGAAAACCGGCGACGGCTACCTCGACGAGATCCGGCGAGGGCGGCGGGAACTCCGGCGGGCGTCGGGCGGGGTGGCGGCGACGGGTTCCGGCGGCGGCACACGGCGGCAGCGCGGGGCTAGCGGGCGGCGGTGGCACGTGGCAGCGGCGGGCGGCAGCGGCGGCGGCTCGGGCTACAGCGGTGGCTCGGGCGGCAGGGCTAGGGTTCGGCTGGGCTGGGGGGTCCCGGGCGGGCCTTATAAGAGGCCGGCCGGACGAGTCCGGGTCGGGTACGGCCCGGCTAAGTCGGTTCACTTTTAAAAAAAAATCAGCGCAGAAAAACGAAGAAAAGAAATACTAAACGAACTCCAAAAATCCTGAAATAAATTTTCCCCGTCCTCTAAAAATCTACCGGACAAGGTGAACATTTATTTGGGACTCTAATGCAATTTTGAAAACTGCATATTTTCCAAATTCAAATATTATAGCGATAAAACTCCAAATAAAATTCTTATTTGATTTTAATATTAAATCTACAACATTTCTTTATTTTGAGGAAGTCATTTTATCCTCTCTATTTTATTTTTATAAAAGAAATATTCGAAGAGAAAATAATTAAAATCAAACGATCCTCTTTTCAAAATTTAAGAAAAACTCAAATATGAAAATAACGAAATTCCCAACTCTCTCTGTGGGTCCTTGAGTTGCATAGAATTGCTAGGATCAAGCCAAAAATGCAATAAAATATGATATGAAATGATGGTCTAATGTATAACATTCCAGATTGAAAATTTGGGATGTTACAAACCAAGAGCCTAAGCTTGGGGATGACCCGGATGGCATCCCCTCTTTCGTCTTCGTCCATCGGTAACATTACTGGAGGCTATATTTTTATTCACAACATGATATGTGTTTTTCTTGGAGCGTCATTTTATTTTCTTTTGTTTTGCTTGTTGTTTGAATAAAATACCAAGATCTGAAATTCTTAAATGTTAGAGAGTCTTGCATAATTATTCAACTACTCATTGATCTTCACTTATATCTTTTGGAGTAGTTTGTCGTTTGCTCTAGTGCTTCACTTATATCTTTTAGAGCATGGTGGTGGTTTTATTTTATAGAAATTATTGATCTCTCATGCTTCACTTATATTATTTTAAGAGTCTTTTAGAAAAGCATGGTAATTTTCTTTGGTTATAAAATTAGTCCTAATATGATGGGTATTCAAGATGGGTATAATAAAAACTTTCATATAGAGTGCATTGAATAGTTTAATACTTGATAATTGTTTTGAGATATAAAGATGGTAATATTAGAGTCATGCTAGTTGAGTAATTGTGAAATTGATAAATACTTGTGTTGAGGTTTGCAAGTCCCGTAGCATGCACTTATGGTAACCATTGTGTGACAAATTTGAAGCATGAGGTGTTCTTTGATTGCCTTCCTTATGAGTGGTGGTCAAGGACGAGCGATGATCTTTTCCTACCAATCTATCCCCCTAGGAGCATGCACGTAGTTCTTGGTTTTGATGACTTGTAGATTTTTGCAATAAGTATTTGAGTTCTTTATGAGTAATGTTGAGTCCATGGATTATACGCACTCTCAAACTTCCACCTTTACTAGCCTCTCTTGTGCCGCGCAACTTTCGCCAGTTCCATAAACCCATCATTTACCTTCCTCAAAATAGCCACCATACCTACCTATTATGGCATTTCCATCATTCCGTTTATTATGACACGCTTCATCATAGTCAAATTGATTTGCATGATCATGTAGTTGACATCGTATTCATGGCATGGCCACCATTCATAATTTTTCATACATGACACTCTTGATTCATTGCACATCCTGATACACCGTCGAAGGCATTCACATAGAGTCATATTTTATTCTAGGTATCGAGTTCTAATTCTTGAGTTGTAAGTAAATAAAAGTGTGATGATCTTGATTATTAGAACATTGTCCCATTTGAGGAAAGTATGATGGAGACTATGATTCCACCACAAGTCGGGATGAGACTCCGGACGAAAAAATAGGCCATAAATAAGAGAAGGCTGAAATGAATAAGTAAATAAATAAATGAGAGAAAAAGAGAGAAGGTGAAATGTTACTATCCTTTTACCACACTTGTTCTTCAAAGTAGCACCATGATCTTCATGATAGGGAGTTTCTTATGTTGTCACTTTCATATACTAGTGGGAATTTTTCATTATTGAACTTGGCTTGTATATTCCAATGATGGGCTTCCTCAAATTGCCCTAGGTCCTCGCGAGCAAGGAAGTTGGATGCACACCCACTTAGTTACTTTTGTTGAGCTTTCATACAATTATAGCTCTAGTGCATCCGTTGCATGGCAATCCCTACTCACTCACATTGATATCTATCGATGGTAATCTCCATAGCCCATTGATACGCCTAGTTGATGTGAGACTATCTTCCTCCTTTTTGTCCTCTCCACAACCACCATTCTATTTCACCTATAGTGCTATGTCCATGGCTCGCGCTCATATATTGCATGAAAGTTGAAAAAGTTTGAAAAGGCTAAGTATGAAACAATTGCTTGGCTTGTCATCGGGGCTGTGCATGATGGGAGCATTTTGTGTGATGGAAATGAAGCATGGCCAAACTATATGGTTTTGCAGGGATGAGCTTTCTTTGGCTATGTTATTTTGAGAAGACATAATTGCTTGGTTAGTATGCTTGAAGTATTATTATTCTTATGTCAATATTAAACTTTTGTCTTGAATCTTTCGGATCTGAAAATTCATGCCATAATAAAGAAAATCACATTGAAATTATGTTAGGTAGCATTCCACATAAAAAAATTCTGTTTTTATCATTTACCTACTCGAGGACGAGCAGGAATTAAGCTTGGGGATGCTTGATATGTCTCCAATGTATCTATAATTTTTGATTGTTCCATGCTATTATATTATCCATCTAGGATGTTTTATATGAATTTATATGCTATTTTATATGATTTTTGGGACTAACCTATTAACCTAGAGCCCAGTGCCAGTTTCTGTTTTTTCCTTGTTTTTGAGTATCGTAGAAAAGGAATATCAAACGGAGTCTAATTGACCTGAAAATTTACGGAGATCATTTTTGGACCAGATGAAGCCCACGGAGCATCGGAGATGGACCAGAAGAGTTCCGAGGCCACGACGAGGGTGGGGGCGTGCCCTACCCCCTGGGCGCGCCCCCTGCCTCGTGGACCCCCCTAACTTGTTCCCGACACAAACACCTCTTATATATCCCCAAACTTCCAGAAAATAACCTAGATCAGGAGTTTCTCCGCCGCAAGCCTTTGTAGCCACCAAAAACCAATCGGGACCCCGTTCCGGCACCCTACCGGAGGGGGGATCCATCATCGGTGGCCATCTTCATCATCCTGACGCTCTCCATGACAAGGAGGGAGTAGTTCACCCTCAGGGATGAGGGTATGTACCAGTAGCTATGTGTTTGATCTCTCTCTCTCTCTCTCTCTCTCTCTCGTGTTCTTGATTCGGCACGATCTTGATGTATCGCGAGCTTTGCTATTATAGTTGGATCTTATGATGTTTCTCCCCCTCTACTCTCTTGTAATGGATTGAGTTTTCCCTTTGAAGTTATCTTATCGGATTGAGTCTTTAAGGATTTGAGAACACTTGATGTATGTCTTGCATGTGCTTATCTGTGGTGACAATGGGATATTCACGTGATCCACTTGATGTATGTCTTGGTGATCAACTTGTGAGTTCCGTGACCTTGTGAACTTACGCATAGGGCTTGGCACACATTTTTGTCTTGACTCTACGGTAGAAACTTTGGGGCACTCTTTGAAGTTCTTTGTGTTGGTTGAATAGATGAATTTGAGATTGTGTGATGCATATCGTATAATCGTACCCACGGATACTTGAGGTGACATCGGAGTATCTAGGTGAAATTAGGGTTTTGGTTGATTTTTTGCTTAAGGTGTTATTCTAGTACGAACTATAGGATAGATCGAACGGAAATAATAGCTTCGTGTTATTTTACTACAGACTCGTAAATAGATCGATCAGAAAGAATAACTTTGAGGTGGTTTCGTACCCTAGAATAATCTCTTCGTTTGTTCTCTGCTATTAGTGACTTTGGAGTGACTCTTTATTGCATGTTTCCATTTATGTTATTATTGTTGAGAGAACTTGCACTAGTGAAATTATGAACCCTAGGCCTTGTTTCAACGCATTGCAATACCATTTATGCTCACTTTTATCATTAATTACCTTGGTGTTTTTATATTTTCATATTACAAAAACCTTTATCTACCATCCATATTGCACTTGTATCACCATCTCTTCGCCGAACTAGTGCACCTATACAATTTACCATTGTATTGGGTGTGTTGGGAACACAAGAGACTCTTTGTTATTCGGTTGCAGGGTTGTTTGAGAGAGACCATCTTCATCCTATGCCTCCCATGGATTGATAAACCTTAGGTCATCCACTTGAGGGAAATTTGCTACTGTCCTACAAACCTCTACACTTGGAGGCCCAACAACGTCTACAAGAAGAAGGTTGTGTAGTAGACATCATCATGAAGTAGCCATGGTTTCTACTTGAATACTTAATAAAAGTTTGCCAGTTATCTATCTGCTTGTTTGCTATTGTTGTCATTGTTTCGGTTACGCTCGTGGTTTCATGTTCACCTTCATGCTATGTTTTGATGCATCCTGTTATCTTGTACTACTTGCTAGTATCATGTTCACATGTTATCCTTGGTAATAGCAGTACATCCTGGCAGTAGTGATGTTCTGCTTGATGCATGTTTACCATCTGTTATCAAGTACCGTTGCTATGCATGTTACTTTGAATCCAGTTGGTTACATGCTTACTTGGTAGTGTTCTTGCTATGTTCTTGCATGGTATTTATTCATGATGCTAGTAGACATGCTATGCTCATGTGTAGTGATATGATTATGCTCGTCAGTATGCCATGCTCATTTGGTTTAATGCTTCATTTTGGTTATGCTCGCTGATTATGTTGCACCTCCATGCTTATGATGATATCCTTCTCATGTACTATAGTTGCCTCGTGTTATTTTTATATGGCTCAGCTTCTTGCATTCAAGTTTAAGCGGATAATAATGAACTTGAACAATTGTTTGCTGAGTCATGGTGCCACTGAAATTGAGATGACCAGTGCAACCACATTTGCCTTTTATGGGAAGGACCTAACTAGGTCTATTGTCATGTCTCTCACCGGTGCCTCCAACGAGGGAAGGTTATGGGCGCGCGCTACCCTGATCAGGTAGGCGGACATAAGCCTTGTGTGCCCGTTGTTGTTGTTATGGTACCATGTCCCCATTTGTGACCGTTTAAGTTTTTCCACGACGGCGGCCATTGATGCCTTTGGTAGGCACGGGGCCACCCATGACTTATCCCAGAGGGGAGTTGGTCGGAGTGGCCGGGAGAGTGTCATGGCAGTAGATCAGTTTTTTCGGAACGCCGTTGGTCCACACGTATGGGAGTGCGAGGCCATGGGTTCTGTGGTGTGGGTAAAGTGCCCTACCTCTACAGAGTGTGTGTTAAATCTATCGATAGTCGTGCCCGCTAATATGGGCCCACTTCGTAGTCGGCCACATTATGAGCCAACAATAAGAATAACTTGCTTAATAGCAACCACGGTTCGATGATTAGTAAGAGATTGGTTGTGATCAAGAGAGGATCACCGAGGTATCGTGGATACCGAAGTTGGTTAATCTTTATGTGATTGCGAGATGATCATAGTGGTATCATGGATACCGAAGTTGGTAAGTTGATGCATGAGATGGTTACGAGGTAACCGCCGAATAAGAGTAAGTTGGTGCATGATCATGTTAACCTATTGCATGTAGTATCATCATGTTCATATGTTCATGCTATGCTTGTTCTAGTTGTATCATGTTCAGTTCGTGCACACGTTGTTCTGTTAGTGTCATGCTCATGATTGCTTTAACCTACTAATGCCATGTTGTTGTCATCTGTCTTGACTGCTTTTGGATTATTGTGAGCTTGCAAGTATATTCAATGTACTGACCTGGCATGTCATCCAGTTTGCAGGTCGTTCCTGGATTGCTTGCTTGTTTGGTGTGGTTCCTGTGTTTGCTAGCTAGGATAAACGTTCCAGCCATTGTCCCTGCGAATTTGAGTCCATCATCATCGCTCGTTGTTTCACTACCAGTAGACGTTTCGCTGCCTCGAGTTGTTATGCTGCTTGCATAGAGCAACTGTGGTTGGCGTAGCGTCACCGTGCCGATGTTATTCATTGTAATACCGGAGACCTTGTAATCATATTCGTGTTGTAATGGAGAGCTGGTTTGTTCTATTCTAAGCAGTGCCATATTCTAGAAGACTTCACCTCGATCTCTGGGATGGAATACGGGGTGTTCCGGTTTCTCTGAGCTGGGGTGCCACATGCTTGGTATCAGAGCAGGTCTAGCTATAGAGCATCCTAGTCAACTAGAACGTTAGAACATGGTAGTATAGGGTCTGGTTATTGCCCTTGCTTGCTGCATTTGGTTGTTGCATTTGTTTGCTGCATATAGTCGTATTTCGGTTACCCCTAACCCTTGTTTCGTGCGTAGATGGCGGTCAGCTTCCACGAGTTCAATGCCCTCCCCAGAGCTCTCGGTGTTGTTCCTATTGCGTTCAATCCCACTCCTGCATATCTCTCAGCTTTGCCACCCTCCTTGGTGACATGTAGCATAGCATTTATCCCCGTGGAGATCCACCCCATTACCAAGTATTCCAGTTTTCTGCCGGAGGAAGAATTCTGGAATATGACGCTCATGTCCATCTGTCAGCCCCAATTCCTGTTGGTAAGCGCACCTATAGTTTCCACGGTGGTTACGGCGCTACTCCTGAGTGTGTCGTTCAGCTTTCCGCAATGGCAGGAATCACCGGCCTTCTCCATCAAGAGAGCATGGTGCAAGAGAACCATGCTTATCAGTACTATCCCACCATCGTCAATAATCCTAAGCGGATCAAGTTTCCATCTGTCAACCCCCAAGAAGACCCCACTATCCTCGCCATGTCCTGTTACTTGACGGCCGAGTGTCTTCTTATTTCTGAATTAGTCCGAGACGCCATTCGAGCCAGGAGATTGCTTGGTGCTTCCCTACCTCAATCTCCGCCAGCTTCTCCAACCCCTCTGCCTTGTCCATCCAGAGTTTCGGAGTCAACAGTTCTGCTTGCTACTCCATTAGCTTCTTCGTCAATTACCGAGCGTTTTCTCAAGCATAGGGGTGTCGTCCTTCATGTACTGCATGTGCATTTGTTGTAGTATCCTGCTTGTGTGTGTGCCTGTCTGGAGTAGTTTTGTAGCTTGTTTGTTGTGTGCTTTGTTGCAATTGATCATTTTCTCGTGCTTCTTTGTTTTGAATCTTCTGTGTTACCCCCTTATGGAAAGTTGCGCATCAACCGACACTGGATCAAAAGAAGATGTGACAGATACAGCTATACACCAAGGAACTCAGTTATAACCAATGAGATTTTCAGCTGGTAGCATTATATTGCAGACTCCGAACCAAATAAAGTATATTCTGCTCAGACATTCAGTAACAAGTACCCATCAGAGATACATCTTTATGGCAGCAATGATTAAACAAGCAGAAGAACAAAATTTGATCCAAGTCCAACCTGCATTTCAAGTCAGAGGTTTGGTCCGTACATGATGATTAATTCTCCCATGAGTCAGATTTAACTCATGCGACACCCCAAAGTGAGTCTGGATATGCAATGAATTCAGTAAGAAGGATGGTCAGACAATTCTTCTCAGACAAGTGATCAGTAGCCGGAATGACAAGAATATATATATTATTTAGTTCAGAAAGAAAATCAGTCGAGTCTTTCTCCAAAATCTGTCAGCAGTGTACAAGACAAGATTCCCAGTCTGCATCAGTAAGGTATGAATGATTTCCCATGCAAGATATTCAGTCTTCTTCAGTAAGATACTGCACAAGCTTCTGGCATAAGGTTCCGAGTCTTCCCTAGAAAGCCTTTTAGGGAGAGCTTATGAGGTACGCTACCCAGCCGTCCTTAGCAAGATATCCGCTAAAAGCTTCGGGCACAAGCCATCCAGTCCTTCGGAGCACGATATCCCGGTGGCTTCCAACGCAATCTGCCCAATCTTTTTCAGTACGACACTGGTACAAGGTACTAAACAATGAATTGTCAGCGTATGGTAATGTTTTCCAAGTGTCAGATCTGAAATAGTTGGGTCAGAAACAAGAATCAGTCAGAACCAAGGATGCCTTTGGAATCAGATATTTGTTCATACAATGAGTATGCTGCCAAGTTCATGCAAGTTCCTCGCACAAGGGAGAATTCATGGTATGCATCTGATAACCACACTTGATATGCAAGTGGAGGAAATGTGACACACCAAAATTTTGACCTTGTTTTAATAAATTAAAATTTTGCGAGGAAATTAAAACTTTTATTTTCTGGGCTCCCTTTTTATTTTTGAACCTTTTTCTCCCTTGTTATTACGGAGTTTTTCCCCCAAAATGAAAAAACTTTGCAAAATATGTTATTGGACTTGTTTAACCTCTCAAGAAAAACTCTTCTTTTATTAGTAGAACTAATTACATAATTAATTTGCTTGATCTTTATTTTCTTGAAAAATGGTTTTCCAAGGTTACATGGCCATATTTGAACTACAACAATTTGATAAATTCACTTAAAGTTCCAACCAAAATTTGGAATGTCATGTGATGTTTTTAAATCACTTTTATGCAAAAATATCTTTTATTCATGTAATATTTTGAGCTCTGCATCAATTGTTCTTCTCTGGTCTAGAGTGCAATTTTGCACTACAACCCATTTTAATATTTCTTTCTAGCCTCCACCAAAATTATGGGATGTTGGTAGTAGCTTATGATTCAACTTTATGCAAAAACCCAATGATGTTATTTGAAGTTTTTGAGTGAATCAACCTCATTTTCATTCTGTTCCAACAAGTCCAACCCATTTTTGGATTTTATTTCATTTATTCTATTCCCCAAAACAATTCTGTCAATTATTTTAAGCCTAGGTGATTTGCAAAGCAAGTACCTAATTTCCTTTGAGTTTTGATCTCAAACCAACTCCTCTGGATAGTCCTTAGCACCCACAACCTAGAACCATCAAGATCCACTCTTCTTCTTTTCAAAATTTTCAAGTTTTCGCCTCTGCAAGTTTGGTCCAGATTTGTCAAATTTGGTGAAATTCATATCTTCTCTTCTCCAAAAATTCTACCAAAATTCAGGCAGCCTCCAGGTGCAATGAGAGGCCACCCCACCAAAATTCAGCTCAAGGAAAGTTCTCCACTTGGCCGGCACTGTTTCTGTAGACTTTCAGAAAAATTTAGTGTTTCAGAGTTTTACAGTGTCGTTTCTTCGTCAAAGACTTGTCATCGATCAACTGTGCGCCCTGGCGTGTTGCGCACGGCCTCTCCTCCCTGGCCAGAGCACCGCACACCTCCTTGGACGGGCACAGGTGTCGGTGGCGGCGAGCATCACCGGAGTTGGCAGCTTCTGCGGTGGCAAAGCCACCCGTGGCGGCCAACAGGAGACATCGCCAGCTCGCAATGCCGTTCGGCGCCGCCCAACACTCCCGTGCCCTCCGCGTGGCCTCATGCACGCCAGCACACCCCGCAGCACCGTCGACGTGGCCCGGCAGGCACAGGGCGCGCCCTCTGCCGCCGATGGGCCCGTGCCGCCCCGTTCCGTCGAATCCACCCAGGGCTCCAAATCCAAGCTCGTTTAGCGCCAAAACGGAACCGGTGGAACTCCACATTGACGTCCAACTCCCTAAACCTCCCTGACCAAGCTATGCGCCACCGTAACCTTCGCCGGAGAACTCCGTTCACGGCCACCGCCTCAGATTGCCTATAAAAAGAGCCCCGAGCTCCTCCAAGCACTCGGGCAGCCTCACACCGTCCTCCTAGTGCCCCCGTTGCCGCCAATTGAAGAGGAAGGGGCCATCTTCCCCAAATCCGACCAGTTCGGCCACCGCCGCCTCCCGGCTATGTTCGGCACAACCAGAGCCTCCCCGGCCCTCCCAACGCCACCAAACGACTCCACTCCATCTTGCGGAGCCACTTAGACCCCCAGCTGCGACGGAAAGCCACCGTTGCCCCAAACTCACTCTTCCCGACGGCCACCGTCTGCCGCGGAGCTCGTCGCCGGCAGCTCCGTCCACCCCAGAGACCCAAGCAACCACCGGAGTGACCACCTCGACCCCCTGAGCCCGAAAATGGCCTCGGTTTCTTGAACGGTGCCTCCGTTCGCCGGCGAGCATCGCCGGAGCCCCGCATCGGCTCGGACAAAGGAAGAGGAGGGAGGAGAGACTGGTCAAACCTGACCAGTGGGCCAAGCGGGCCCACTGTCAGTGACCCACACACGGTCCACGCTGGACAAGTGGAGGCGCGTTTCCAGAATACGCCTTCAACGCGGTCAGCAATCGAAATGTTTTTCTTTTTTTGTTTATTTTTTTAAACAGATTTTGACCACAACTTTGATTGGCTATAACTTTTTAAATATAACTCCAAATGAATTGATTCTTTTTCCCACATCTCTCAAATTCTGTCTAGTTTATTTTAAGATTTAAAAAAAAAATTCAGACAACTTTTTTTGTGTTGTTTTGAAAATGTGTGTTAATTCAAATTTATTTAAAATAGGATTTTGGAGAGAGGAAGAAAACTTTCAAAAGTTTTGGAGAGCACCCCCACCTCTCCACACCTTGAAGGCAAGCATTCTGAACCCTGGCGTAATATTTCTGGTGTGTTAGTTGATACGATTATAGCACCACCTCATTTCGGAGAACTCGTTATTTTATGTGGTGATACGATCATTTGCATGAATGCATATTAGTGATTTCCTTGCTGTTGGAAATGAATATACATGTGATGGTAATCATCCTCATGTGCCTTGCATGCATGCCGGAAAGGAACCCGGGAAAGCCTCTGCCTTGGGTAGGCGTGAGCTTGTCGCCGGTCTCCGTCGGGACGGTTATGTCCGGTATGGCATAGTAAGGTATAATGGGTGGTGATTTTGTTGGTTGAAATATATTTGTTATACATGTCATGCAGGGAATTCATAAACCTCCTGAGTCGACCGTAGATCGAGTCTTGTTCCAGTAAGCCCCATGCTTGTTTTGTACTACCACTTGTCCCTGTCGCAGGTAGGGTACAGTTCAGTAAGTTGTCAACCCCTTTCAAGCACACACCATGCAGAGAGGCCATGGTGGAAGATACCGGTTGTAGCCGGTAGGCATGCCACCTGGTCCGGGGGCATGGGTGTTTCTGGTCGGGACCGAGAGGGGGGCACCCCTTAGAGCGCGCGATATAAATTTGATCCCATGCTACGCGAGGTTGTAGCCTCCCCACTTAGAGTTTTGCTTAACAGGTGTCATGGGTGATTCCAGACACGAGTAAAGTTAAGCTGGTGTGTGCAAGTCAGGCGTGTTTTCAACTAAAAGACCGTAGACGGAATTAGTTTCGATGAACTAAAGAAAACCGTTACTCATGGGTAAAGAGTACACCCTCTGAAGAGATATTAAACCTATTCGAATAGCCGTGTCCATGGTTAAGGACTACAGTCTGGGATGGGTCAAGTGTCAGTCTTCAGAGGAGAAACTACTAAACCTGAATATTGATTATGACTTGTGATTTATGATGGTTATGATTATTATCATTATGGACTAACCGTTTGCATTGTTTCAAATAATGAATATCCCTGGGACGGTACCACCTCCTGGATATTCACTATGATTATGTTTATATATAAGCCCTTTAGGTGGCGTCGCTCAGACGCCCGACTGTGGCATGTTTGTTATTTCATTTTTGTATAAGCCCTTTATGTGGCGTCGCTCAGACGCCCGACTGTGGCAGGTTCGTTATTTCATTTACTTACAGGCCCTTTATGTGGTGTCGCTCAGACGCCCGATTGTGGCATGCTTGTTATTTCATTTACTTCATAAGCCCTTTATGTGGTGTCGCTGAGACGCCCGACTGTGGCATGCTTGTTATTTATTTACCTTATAAGCCCTTTATGTGGTGTCGCTAAGACGCCCGATTGAGGCATGCTCACTTTTACTATCCTTTCGAGACGTCGCTTCAGACATCCGATCGGTGCATTTTAATTACTATTTTGTCATTACATATTCCTGTTGCATATAAATAACCTGCTTGCATGCATCGGGATTTTATTTTCATGACGGACGTTATGATTATAGAATATTTTCAGAGCATGATTATCGTTTGCTATATTATACCCGTGTTCATAATGTTTGCGAGTACATTCAAAAGTACTCACTGGCTTGTCCCTGGCTATTGTCTTGGCCATATTTCTTGCTTGGAGAGGAGCGTTGCGATGACAGCCCCGGAACCTAACCAACGGTGATAGCAGCCTCACGAAGATAGGAGTTATCCTGGTTAGCTGTTCCTGTGGGAAATGGAGTCCCATAGACACTGATGATTCACAAACCGCTTCCACCATCGACCACTAGAAACCAATTGTTGTACTCACAGGCCCGAATGGTCTTGTACTACATATTATGTATTTTTTGCTTGGAATTTTTTGTATCAAGTTGGTGCCTCATCAGCTAACAGTAATCCTAGGGCTGGTGAGCACAACGGCCATTTTCTGGAAATTTATACCCAGAAAACCGGTCGTGACAGACTTGGTATCAGAGCCAGGCTGACCATTGGCTAATCCTATCTAGCCGGGTCGAAAAACCTAGGTAAACCAGCCCACCAGGCCATAACCAAACCCCAGCCAAGCTTCTCATGCAAGATAGCCACACAGTGACCCCGACACTTTTTGCAGTCGGTGCCGAACCTATCAACCTAGCCTGTCGATCACGCACCAGTGACCAGCACCCAAGGCGTCTCATCCGCAAGCGTGTGAAGGAAGACTCCGTCCCCTTTTTCCTATAAAAAGGGCACGCTAGCCCCAACTCAGCACAGCACAGCCGCTACCCAAAACCGAGCCTTAATGCCTGGCCCCGTCGTGCACAATGAGACCACAACAACCAACCTTGGAGGCTTTGTGACCATACTCGCAAACCTCACCTGTCGTGCCTATGCGTTAGAAGAGCCCCCGGAATATGTTGTGTACCAAGGACCCATGAGCGGTGAGAGCCGACAATCTGGGCCACTGTACACATCTACAGTAGGGGTCTAGCACCCGAGCGCCCCTACAGGTTCACCGGAAGGACAACTTCCTTTGAGCCACAAGCCATCCAACTAGCTGCTCGAGAGGCTATAGTTCATTTTCGGCACTTGTCGCCCAGAGTTAACTGTCTCTCGTTCCACTACTACCAAAGACGTGAAGGGTATGGTAGGCCACCCCAAGTTGCCAACGGAGATCACGAGACAGGTCCTGCATTGTTGCATCTAGTGCGCTATGTAGGTGCACTAGAGGAACTGTTCGATCAAATCACCATTGATCTAACCGCAGCTCGTGGAGAGCTGGTTCGTCGAGCCCCGGCAAGAGAAGAGAACGAGCCCAACGTCGACAACCCAGTCGTGCTGTTTGGACACCCGATCGAGTCCCTGAGATCTGCCCCAGCCGTCGGCCAAGGTGCTTTGATGACCCAGAAGTGCTTCGTCGCCTCTTGGGAGCACACTCCAACGGGATTGTGGCCAACAATCCCCGCGATGGTCATCATCGCTACCCCGACCCTGCAGTTCCTCCACACCCTCTAGCTAACCCCGACGACGAAGCCGATGGAGAAGCCTCGACATCCGTAAGGCACACCCGCTTGGATATGAACGAGGTATACTAAGTCACTCGAGTAGTGTCGAGTCCCAGTGTATCCTCGCTTTGTAATCGTGTGACCATGTATATAAACGCAGCCTGCCGTCATGCCTCTGTTTTAAATAGTAACCTTGCATGGGTATGTCAGCACACAGTTGCATATTTTCCTGGCACAGCTACCAAAACCACCCCGACAACCCCCACAGTAACACGTCACTTTAGTGAAATGTGTGTATCTGTGGCTTCGACCCCGACCCTTGGAGCAGAGCTGGAAATTTCATTACCTTTCACCACGGTAAGACGACCCAGCTCCGGTGCTATAAAAAGGCCACCGCGTGACCTTGCCAAGCACCCCTCATCTTGTGCACCATCCTCACAACCATTTCTTGCCATGCCGAGCCCTAGTATTTATCTGAGAACTCCAGATGCAACCCCGGGTAGTTTTGTCAAGATATTGTGGGATTTTACCTGCAGTACCATGGGCGCTACCCAGCCACCCTAGTACGAGCTGTTCAAATCAAGGATCACCCCTTCCACCTTGAGATATTGGGCAGCAGTGCACATCCCTCCCGTAAACTCAAACCAAGACCCAATGGAGGTCTCCTTCGTAGGGAAATCTATGCCGACCCCGCATATGGCCATAGAAGCTGCTGCATAGGAAGCGCTTGCTCGCCTTCGATTCACGGTACCCTATGCCAGCGAACGAGGGTATTATTACTTTCCGAGCCGTGCAGCACCCGGAGAAGTAACATCTTTTCCCGGTGGACGAATTGAGAGAGACCCAGTCCTGGCCAACCTTGTCCAGTACGCCATCGCTCAAGAACGTTCAACCCAACGTGTGATGGGTTATCTCCAGAGCCTCGCAGATTTAAATCCTCAGATCGCCATCGGCAGATCACTAAGGCCCGACCAGGAGAGACGCGTTCATCGGTTGATCAATTCGCTATCCCCGATAGAAGAGGAGTGTGTCCCAGTACCAGAGACGTTTTCTCGGGACCCCGTCCAGTTACCGTTTCCATTTTAGATGTTGCTGTTGTGTTCATTATTGCAACATTTATTTATGTGTTGTAAGTTATGCGTGATACCCTGAGCTTGTGCGACGAGTCAATTATTTGGCTTCTACTAATGTGTCTAGTTTTTGTTGTGGTTTATGCTCCTTTAAGTTAACCGATTTCCCTCGCGAAAAATCCTGGAGTGAGATTTCTTTTCCCTGAGTTGCTGCATCGTACACCTTCTCACGACGTGGATTATTTGATTTCACACAGCACCACGACAGCAGACTCATAACCGCTCGAACACATACCCTGCTTGCAAAAACACGTAAGCGTGGAGTATTTGTTTTTCAAAAACAATCCTTAGCAAATCTCGAGGACGAGATTTTTCTTAAGGGGGGTAGTGTTGTGACACCCCAAAATTTTGACCTTGTTTTAATAAATTAAAATTTTGCCATGAAATTAAAACTTTTATTTTCTGGGCTCCCTTTTTATTTTTGAACCTTTTTCTCCCTTGTTATTATGGAGTTTTTCCCCCAAAATGAAAAAACTTTGCAAAATATGTTATTGGACTTGTTTAATCTCTCAAGAAAAACTCTTCTTTTATTAGTAGAACTAATTACATAATTAATTTGCCTGATCTTTATTTTCTTGAAAATGGTTTTCCAAGGTTACATGGCCATATTTGAACTACAACCATTTGATAAATTCACTTAAAGTTCCAACCAAAATTTGGAGATGTCATGTGATGTTTTTAAATCACTTTTTGCAAAAATATCTTTTATTCATGTAATATTTTGAGCTCTGCATCAATTTTTCTTCTCTGGTCCAGAGTGCAATTTTGCACTACAACCCATTTAAATATTTCTTTCTAGCCTCCACCAAAATTATGGGATGTTGGTAGTAGCTTATGATTCAACTTTATGCAAAAACCCAATGATGTTATTTGAAGTTTTTGAGTGAATCAACCTCATTTTCATTCTGTTCCAACAAGTCCAACCCATTTTTTTTTTTTTTTTCATTTATTCTATTCCCCAAAACAATTCTGTCAATTATTTTAAGCCTAGGTGATTTGCAAAACAAGTACCTAATTTCCTTTGAGTTTTGATCTCAAACCAACTCCTCTGGATAGTCCTTAGCACCCACAACCTAGAACCATCAAGATCCACTCTTCTTCTTTTCAAAATTTTCAAGTTTCCGCCTCTGCAAGTTTGGACCAGATTTGTCAAATGTGGTGAAATTCATATCTTCTCTTCTCCAAAAATTCTACCAAAATTCAGGTAGCCTCCAGGTGCAATGAGAGGCCACCCCACCAAAATTCAGCTCAAGGAAAGTTCTCCACATGCCAAAATCATTTTGTTGAACACTTGGCCGGCACTGTTTCTGTAGACTTTCAGAAAAATTCAGTGTTTCAGAGTTTTACAGTGTCGTTTCTTCGTCAGAGACTTGTCATCGATCAACTGTGCGCCCTGGCGCGTTGCGCACGGCCTCTCCTCCCTGGCCAGAGCACCGCACGCCTCCTTGGATGGGCACAGATGTCGGTGGCGGCGAGCATCGCCGGAGTTGGCAGCTTCTGCGGTGGCAAAGCCACCTGTGGCAGCCAACAGGAGACAGCGCCAGCTCGCAACGCCGTTCGGCGCCGCCCAACGCTCCCCTGCGCTCGGCGTGGCCTCATGCACGCCAGCGCACCCCGCAGCACCGTCGCCGTGGCCTGGCAGGCACAGGGCGCGCCCTCTGCCGCCGACGGGCCCGCGCCGCCCCGTTCCGTCGAATCCACCCAGGGCTCCAAATGCAAGCTCGTTTAGCGCCAAAACGGAACCGGTGGAACTCCACGTTGATGTCCAACTCCCTAAACCTCCCCGACCAAGCTCTGCGCCGCCGTAACCTTCGCCGGAGAACTCCGTTCACGGCCACCGCCTCGGATCGCCTATAAAAAGAGCCCCGAGCTCCTCCAAGCACTCGGGCAGCCTCACACCGTCCTCCTAGTGCCCCCGTTGCCGCCAATTGAAGAGGAAGGGGCCATCTTCCCCGACTCCGACCAGTTCAGCCACCGCCACCTCCCGGCTCCGTTCGGCACAACCAGAGCCTCCCCGGCCCTCCCAACGCCACCAAACAACTCCACTCCATCTTGCGGAGCCGCTTAGACCCCCAGCTGCGACGGAAAGCCACCGTTGCCCCAAACTCACTCTCCCCGACGGCCACCGTCCGCTGCGGAGCTCACCGCCGGCAGCTCCGTCCACCCCAGAGACCAAAGCGACCACCGGAGTGAGCACCTCGACCCCCTGAGCCCGCAGATGGCCTCGGTTTCTTGAACGGTGCCGCCGTTCGCCGGCGAGCATCGCCGGAGCCCCGCATCGGCTCGGACAAAGGAAGAGGAGGGAGGAGAGAGTGGTCAAACCTGACCAGTGGGCCAGGCGGGCCCATTGTCAGTGACCCACGCACGGTCCACGCTGGACAAGTGGAGGCACGTTTCCAGAATACGCCTTTGACGTGGTCAGTAATCGAAACGTTTTTCTTTTTCTGTTTATTTTTTTTTAAATAGATTTTGACCACAACTTTGACTGGCTATAACTTTTTAAATATAACTCCAAATGAATTGATTCTTTTTCCTACATCTCTCAAATTCTGTCTAGTTTATTTTAAGATTTTTTTAAAAAAAATTCAGCCAACTTTTTTTGTGCTGTTTTGAAAATGTGTGTTAATTCAAATTTATTTAAAATAGGATTTTGGAGAGAGGAAGAAAACTTTCAAAAGTTTTGGAGAGCACCCCCACCTCTCCACACCTTGAAGGCAAGCATTCTGAACCCTGGCATAATATTTCTGGTGTGTTAGTTGACACGATTATAGCACCACCTCATTTCGGAGAACTCGTTATTTTATGTGGTGATACGATCATTTGCATGAATGCATATTAGTGATTTCCATGCTGTTGGAAATGAATATACATGTGATGGTAATCATCCTCATGTGCGATGCATGCATGACGGAAAGGAACACGGGAAAGCCTCTGCCTTGGGTAGGCGTGAGCTTGTCGCCGGTCTCCATCGGGACGGTTATGTCCGGTATGGCATAGTAAGGTATAATGGGTGGTGATTTTGTTGGTTGAAATATATTTGTTATACATGTCATGCAGGGAATTCATAAACCTCCTGAGTCGACCGTAGATCGAGTCTTGTTCCGGTAACCCCCATAGGTGTTTGTACTACCACTTGTCCCTGCCGCAGGTAGGGTACGGTTCAGTAAGTTGTTAACCCTTGTCTTGGCACACACCGTACAGAGAGGCCATGGTGGAAGATACCGGTTGTAGCCGGTAGGCATGCCACCTGGTCCGGGGGCATGGGTGTTTCCGGTTGGGACCGAGAGGGGGGCACCCCTTAGAGCGCGCGATATAAGTTTGATCCCATGCTACGCGAGGTTGTAGCCTCCCCACTTAGAGTTTTGCTTAACAAGTGTCGCGGGTGATTCCTGACACAAGTAAAGTTAAGCTGGTGTGTGCAAGTCAGGCGTGTTGTCAACTAAAAGGCCGTAGACGGAATTAGTTCCGATGGACTACAGGAATCCGTTACTCGTGGGTAAAGAGTACACCCTCTGCAGAGATTAAACCTATTCGAATAGCCGTGTCCATGGTTAAGGACTACAGTCTGGGATGGGTCAAGTGTCGGTCTTAGTGTCGATCTTCGGAGGAGAAACTACTAAACCCGAATATTGATTATGACTTGTGATATATGATGGTTATGATTATTATCATTGTGGACTAATCGTTTGCATTGTTTGAAATAATGAATATCGCTGGGACGGTACCACCTCCTGGATATTCACTATGATTATGTTTATATATAAGCCCTTTAGGTGGCGTCGCTCAGACGCCCGACTGTGGCATGTTTGTTATTTCATTTTTGTATAAGCCCTTTATGTGGCGTCGCTCAGACGCCCGACTGTGGCAGGTTCGTTATTTCATTTACTTACAAGCCCTTTATGTGGTGTCGCTCAGACGCCCGACTGTGGCATGCTTGTTATATTATTTACTTCATAAGCCCTTTATGTGGTGTCGATGAGACTCCCGACTGTGGCATGCTTGTTATTTATTTACCTTATAAGCCCTTTATGTGGTGTCGCTAAGACGCCCGATTGAGGCATGCTCACTTTTACTATCCTTTCGAGACGTCGCTTCAGACATCCGATCGGTGCATTTTATTTACTATTCTGTCATTACATATTCCTGTTGCATATAAATAACCTGCTTGCATGCATCGGGATTTTATTTTCATGACAGACGTTATGATTATAGAATATTTTTAGAGCATGATTATCATTTGCTATATTATACCCGTGTTCATAATGTTTGCGAGTACATTCAAAAGTACTCACTGGCTTGTCCCTGGCTATTGTCTTGGCCAGATTGCTTGCTTGGAGAGGAGCGTTGTGATGACAGCCCCAGAACCTAAGCAACGGTGATAGCAGCCTCGCGAAGATAGGAGTTATCCTGGTCAGCTGTTCCTGTGGGAAATGGAGTCCCATAGACACTGATGATTCACAAACCGCTTCTGCCATCGACCACTAGAAACCAATTGTTGTACTCACAGGCTCGAATGGTCTTGTACTACATATTATTTATTTTTTTGCTTGGAATTTTTTGTATCAAGTTGGTGCCTCATCAACTAATAGTAATCCTGGGGCTGGTGAGCACAACGGCCATTTTCTGGAAATTTATACCCGGAAAACCGGTTGTGACAGGAAAACCAGTGGGTAATGCAAGAATCAACAAGTGTTCAAGAAAAACAACATTGACACACCATCTTGGCAGTAATTATCGAGATCAGCCCAGCACAACCGACAAGGTTATGTTACTAATTCTATCACTGGCCGACATAGTCAGCAACAATAATGAGATCTGTATAAGCACATGTGAGCCGGATAAATATACCGAGACTAGAGACATGAATAAGAACAAAGTATGATTGCAAGGTATTTCCCATGACAAAACTCAGGGTCGCAAAATAATCAAGGATACATAAGGCCTAGCTCTTTCAGTTAAAGATCCAGATGAAGAAAATAATAATGAAGGAGCAAGACCGAGATTACATGTATGTCGGTTATTTTGTGAAAAATGTGATATGTATGCCCAAGACAGTCTGATATTTCATATCAATTACCAAGTGAAGATACGCCTAAGGGGTCTACTCCATTGTTGTAAGGACCTCATAGCAAGGCAACTAGCTCAGCCACAGTATGCTCAGAACTATCAGCATTGACTACCCGAGTCTGTCAAGTCCGACCCAAGGGATAGGTCAACATATTGACCTCAGTAACCGTGCTAAAGTACCGCCACTGTTCAAGATATCTTCCGATATGCCGATAAATCGGCCGATTTATCGCTTACCGCTGTTAGACTGATAAGATAAATCGGCCGATATGGCGATAAATCGGCTGATATGCCGATAAACTAGCTGATTTACCCTTTATCATGGGTCAACAGATAAGTTCCCGATAAGCGATATCCCCAACATTGAGTATCGCACAACCTACTATCCACATGAGAATACCGGCAAAACGAAGAATCAGTGTGAGATAACATACTTTGAGGATTGCTACCACTCGCATATGGGAATCAATTAAAGAATAGCCTGCCGTGAGCGAGATTCTTTGCCGAGATCACCGCCAGTCAAGTCTGCAAATGGTATCATCAGGAGATGGTGCATTTTTCTATCAATCACGTCAAGCAATAGTCAAAACTTTGGTACAAATTGGATACTCAAGGCTGTGAAGCCAGTCAAGATAAGTCAGATACTCCTGCAAGATGTCAGAATCTTTAGAAGAACAGGTATGATTCACGTCAGTGCTTTCAACCCAGAATGCATGCATTCGAGGAACCTGATGCCTGGATAGAAAAGATTCTTTGTTCCATGGGAAGATGTGTTCCTCACACCGTGGAATATTCTCGGTACTCGATACAAGAATAACATCTCTAGCAAGGATATTAATATCGAGAAGGACACATATGTCAGCAATGATAATCTTTCGGACCCCAGCTCAGCCAGCAGACATGAAGGAAAAATCTCAATTAGTATGAACATGCACATATGAGGTAAGTCCCGATAGAATGTCAGATACAGTGAAGCAAACCACCCCAGATCAAGGCAGTCAGTCAGATCCAATTCAGTGGGAACATTATATGAGGGAAAATAGGAGAAACCCAAGTTGGAAACGGTTTCTTCAAGTCGGAATAATTATTTATCCCTCAGAAACCAAATCTCGAGGACGAGATTTCTTTAAGGGCGGAAGGTTGGTAACACTATGGATTTTGCCCTTTTCTTTTTCTGATGACTTTCTTAGATTTATTGATTTGATTTGTTTTTCCGTGGCAATGTGGTTCTGAAACTTGGGAAGATCATGCCTTCCTAGGTTTTATTGTGGCTTTTCATCCTCCTCATAATCCCAAGCTCATGTAATTTTCATCCTTGACCTAATCCAGTATTCTTTTTATAGGGAATATTCCTTTTCTATTAAATGAATACTCATTTTTGCCCTAGGTTGTGAAGCAACCTATATTTCTGTTACTCCCAAAATTCCCAAATAATTCTCATAATTTTTTTGGGTCCTATCTCGCTCAAATATGGAAAAACTTTTCATTGCCATGTTCAATAATCATCCTCCAATAATTCTTTTCCTATTCTTCCCTAAATGACAATTTGTGAAGGAAGTGCTATTTATCTTTGCTCAATGGACTCCAAACTTTTTGGACATCTTTTCCTGTCCATATGATTTCCCATGCCAAAATTCAACTCAATTTGCATAGTAAATATTCGTGAGCAAATTTTCAAAGTTCCTGTCTAAGGGAAGCCTTTGTGAAGGAAGTGCAAGCTAGGAATATCCAAATGCATTGAAATTTCGCAAGTTCCTCCATATGATCAAATAATGACTCTCAAAAAATATGAGCTCATGTAACTAATCTATGTGAGCCCAGCTCCAAATCTTAGTTTATGGTCAGATTTTCAGTTGGCGAAACAACTATATTTTATCTTGCTTCATTTAAGGTGAAACTTTTAGAGGACATTCTCACATCCGTATAAACACCCTCCACCAAGGTTTAGATCAATCCATTACTCTATTTTCCCCATGCGATTTTTCCAAAATTCTGTCCAAAGAGAAGCTTTGTGAAGCAAGTGCTATTTTGGCATGTCCAAATGGCATGAAACTTTTTGGGCATCTTCATATCATCAAATCATCGGGCCATGAGCATTTTCATCTCAATCCAATCATGTATATGAGTGCCCCTTCATCATTCCCTAATCTGGACATTTTGGGACCTGCAACAGCAAGTACCATGTACCTTCCTCCTAATGAGCTAAAAATTTGTAGAGGTGATAATCTTAGTGTGTGATCACACCATGCCAAAGCCCCGAGTATATCTCATTCTGTGATTGTCTCCCCGTAGCACAAACACCTTGCTGCCAAAATGTTTTGGCTCCTCCTCCAAATCTCATATTTGCCCCTAGACTGATTTGTTTCTTTGCTTTGACTAAGGACACTACGGGCTATCTACTAGACATGATCTTCCCGGCCAGAGCATGCCGCTTGCACCAGTGCACGCGGTGACCATGGGTCATGACCAGCCAAACTCGCGCTCTCGCAAGACCTCGGCGTTGTTCCCGTCGTCTCGACCTCCAACCATGTCCTGTTGCTTCCCTGTGATCGACTCAGTCACCCCGTTCTCAGGAACCCTCCTATTTCGCCATAAATGCGTCGCTAACTCCATGCCCATGCTGTGCCCAGCCACTGTCCTCCATTAGAGCTTATCATGAGCTCGCCCGTGATGCTCTAGAGTCCTCCCCGTGCCTATTTAAGAGTGCTCCGAGGTGTTCCGCAGCTCACCCACTCCTCCCTCACATCATTTGATCACCAGGGTCACCACATCTCGCAGAAGCTCGCCTTTGTTCGCCATGGTCGCCTCGGCTGGATTCCGGCCATCCCGAGCCCCCTCCTCCTCCCAAGGCCTCCACTAGATCCCCCTCGTCCCACTAAGGCACCCCAACCCCTCACCCCTCGCCGAAGCACCCTAGGTCACGCATCCCCAAGGCCAGCGCCGCCGCCTGAAGCTCTCGGTTGCCTCCCATCTCCGCACCCTACACTCCTCCTCGGCGGCCGCCATTCCTCTGAACGGGTGCGGCGTAGCCCCACGGTCCCACCGGTGCCCTCGGCCGGGCCAGGGATCACCGGAGCTAGCCGGCCCCTTGGCCGTTTCCCTCCTCTGCTTCCATTTTGTTCCACTCGGGAACGAACAAGAGTGTGGGGAGGAGGAAGACGACGCCTTGCCAGCGGACCCCCCTCTCCAACGGACCCCACCCATATGTGAGCCACCACCTTATCCACTCGGATAAGTGAAACGTTTTCCTGAAATACGTTTTTGGTATATGAAAGCGTATTTCCTTCCTCTTTTACGAATATGCGTTTTCCCTCTAGGAAAGCGTATTCTCATCTTTTGCGGCTAGAGATATGTTTCCCTTTTCAGAAAATGTAATCTGCCCGAAGGCGCTATCTGTTCCAGCCGCTAGGGACCTGTGTGTGAGGATTTTATCACAGATTAGTCTATGAACTTCTACACCTCATAACTTCGCGACCGTAACACCAACGCTCATTTCTTCATCTCGTCAAGATCTTTCTGTTGGTGCCATTTTCACTAGGTGGTCCACAGTGAAAATGACCATTTTTCCCTTGATCCTAATCAGGCCCCTTCAAGAGAGGACCGTCCGGTGTTTCGTTCCGCGGCTTCACTGCATTTCTTCCTGGAGTCTTCGTCACCCCGAGGCAAGCCACAATAGCCACTTGCATGATAGTCATGCAGTAGCTATGGTTTCTACTTGAATATTTAATAAAAGTTTGTCAGTTATCTGTTTGCTTGTTTGCTACTGTTGTCGTTGTTTCGGTTATGCTCGTGGTTTCATATTCACCTTCATGCTATGTCCCGATGCATCCTGTTATCTTGTACTACTTGCTAGTATCATGTTCACATGTTATGCTTGGTAGTAGCAGTACATGTTGGTAGTAGTGATGTTTTGCCTGATGCATGTTTACTGTCTCTTATCAAGTACCGTTGCTATGCATGTTACTTTGCATCTAGTTGGTTACATGCTTACTTTGTAGTGTTCTTGCTATGTTCTTGTCAGGACCCCGACTCAATGCCACATCGATCTAGCATGTAACACCTCATATCACTTTGCGGCCTCACGCATGGTATTCCCACGGGTGTCGCCTTACCTTTGCCCGAGACCGTTTGCGCCTTTTGGCACACGTATCTGACAGTGTCGCTAGCATCCATATGATAAGGAGCCCGGGCTGACATGGCTAGTCGTAAACCCAAAGTGGCACAAACTTACAGGGACAGGCATCCATGACCCAGCATCGAACGTGTCGGTCATCAGCGAGTGAATCCAGGCTGTAGCACTGGGCTAGCAGGACTCCGGTGAACCGGGCTGTAGCGGGCTAACAGGACTCCGGTATTCATCGCGTGACATTTCCCCGAGGGGACAGACACGGGAACGAAGAAGGACACATGCCGGCCAGCCTAAGTGTTTCGGAGCAGTAGCAAGCTACCATGGCTCGGTGGAAGCACTAGGAGACATTTCCCGGTAAGAGAGGCTACTAAAGATAAACAACTAGATAGTCAGATCCCACACATACCAAGCATTTCAATAACATACACACAATATGCTCGATATGTGCAAACACAACATGGCATCTCAACATGACTCTACGACTCAAGTATTTACTCAATAGGCTCCGAGGAGCGAGATATTACAAACACGAGTCTCATGACCCAACATTCAGAGCATACAAGTCAAAGCACAAGCAGAAGCTATCATGTCTGAGTACAGACATCTATAAATGAAAAAGGCTTGAAAGCCTGACTATCTACCAGATCCTGTCGAGGGCACAAGATCGTAGCTGAGGTAACAAGCTAAACGTCGAAGTCCACGCGGAACTACTAGCGAGACCGAAGTCTCTCTGCAAAAACATAAAATAGGCAAACGTGAGTACAAATGTACCCAGCAAGACTTACATCAGAACTATCCACATATGCATCATTATCAACAAAGGGGATGGTGGGGTTTAACTGCAGCAAGCCAGCTTTGACTCGGTGGCTATCCTGAACTATGACTGCAATGTAACTCTTATGAGGTGGCGCACACGAGCCCACATATTCACCATATCAATACACCACTATGGATCCGCTCCCGTCTCCCTACGAGAACGCCATCCATAGCACTCACGCTTATCTTGCGTATTTTAGAGTATCCACTTTCACTTGTCTATGAACTGATATAAGCAACCCAGAAGTCCTTTTCCGCGGACACGGCTATTCGAATAGATGATGTTAACCCTGCAGGGGTGTACTTCTTCACACACGCTCTCACCACTTACCGCCGTTTACACGACATGTACTCGGCAACCTTCAAGCGGAAGCCCAACGTGGGTGTCGGCCACGGCCTGCCTAAACACTCAAGTCTCTAGTCCAGGTTTATCGCCTATTCGGGTTCCATCCATGAGGAGATCCGGCCGGAGTTTCGCTCACAGCCCCAAACGATGTGAACAGGGTTCCCGAGACACCAAACGGGCGCCCGGTACACTGTGCCACGTGCCTACCGCATCACAGCCCACCCCTATGGTCAGCGCTGCGCACGGCCTCCAGCATACTACAAACACCAGAAACTACTTGCAACTCCTGGACAGAGGACAAGGGTGATTAAGAAGTCGAGAGGGTCCATTGGTTTCGGGCCCAATGCGTGGTAGTAGCTGAATCATGGATCACAAACACAGAACTCAGTTCCTGAGGACGGATGCAATGAGACAACCCACCATGTACTCCTACATGGCCTCTCACCGCTACCTTTACCAAATCGTATTCACACACTTAGCTCACACACAGTAGGACATGTTCATACACCTCTGATTCATCCCGGATGAATCAGACCTGACACAACTCTAAGCAATAGCAGGCATGACAAACAAACATGATTGAGTAGGCACAACAGGGCTCAAACAACTCCTACTCATGCTAGTGGGTTTCATCTATTTACTGTGAATGACAGGTCATGCAAAGGATAAAGGGGTTCAGCTACCGCAGCAAGTAACAGATGAATCGGTGTTGTCCTAATGCAGTAAAAGAGAGCAGGAGTGAGAGAGTGGGATTTTATCGGAATGAACAAGGGGGTTTTGCTTGCCTGACACTTCTGAAGATAACATTGAGTCTTCATCAGTGTCAACGATCACAACGTCGGAACATCGTCTACCGGGAGGGAACAGATACCGGCAACAAAGAAGAAATACAATCAATGCAATGCACAATATGATGCATGCTCATGACATGGCAATATGAATGTGTTTGAGCTAATGCAACTAGCAACAGGTTAAATGAAGTTGGTTTGAATCCAAGATTCAAATTCCAACTCCATATATGATTATTTAAATGCCCTTTAATTGTTTTGTCCAAAACAGAGGACAAACATTGTTCGAACATGCATGAAAATGGTACAGATGGATTCCTTGAATTTTTCTGATAATTTTTCATATATAAATTATTTAATTTGGAGTTACGGTTAATTTTCTATGATTTATTGAAGTTTTAGCTATTTTCTGAAATTCCTGAATAAAAATAAATCCAGAAAACCTATTACTGCGTCAGCATGACTTCACAGTGATGTCAGCAAGTCAACGGTGTTGTCCAGGTCAAATCTGACCTGTGGGACCCACATGTCAGCTGCACAGTGATTTAACAGAGTTTAATTAACTTAACTAAATTGTTAGCCGGGTTAATTAAACGGTAGGGCCCACCTGTCAGTGGCCCTAGGCCTGGGTTAGCGGGGTGGTTAGGCCCTAATGACCGGCCACGTCGGATTCGCCGGCGGTTGGACGACGGCGACGACCCAGAGCGGCGGTAGCTCGCCGGAGTTACGCCAGAGGCGACGGATCGACGCGCCAAGGGCACCAGGAGGTAGCCCGTGCCCGTGCGCATCTAGGGGGACCAAGGGGAGGTGCGGGGGTGGCCGGGGTTCGCCGGAATGGAGCTCGCGGCGGCGCCGGCGTTCGGGTGAACTGGGTTTCGGGGTTAGGGAGCACGACAGGAGGCAAAGAGGGGTGTTACGACCTCCTGGGGTTGCACTGAGCACGACCGCGTGCTCGGTTGCAGCTCTAGCTAACGGTGGCTACTGCGGCGACATGGCCGGCGGCAAGCAAGCTCCGGCTCCGGTGGGATCGAGGCTACAGGGCGCAATCGAGGCGGGGAAGAGAGAGGGGAGGCGTAGGAGCTCACAGTGAGTTCGAAGAGCAGGTCGGCGTGCTCGGGGAGATGGCGGAGAGGATGAATCGGACCGCGGCATCCGGCGGCCGTGGTCGGGAAGAAGCGCCGCGGCATCGTCTTGGGGCATCCGGGCTTCGGTGGGTCGACGTAGAGGGGCTTGGGGTCCGGGCTGAGCTCGGGTACGCAGAGAGGGAGCGAGGAAGTGGCTGTGGCCGCGGTGGTTGCGAGCGACGTCGGCGGCGACTCTCGGGTGAGAGAGGGAGAGATCCAGGGAAGGGGGTGAGAACGCGGGAGAGTGAGGGAGAGAGGCAGGGAGGTGCGTGGCGCTCGGGGAAGGCGTCCAGAGCGTCGAGGAAGGAGAGCGGCAAGCAGGAGGTGGCCGAGGCAGCGTTGGCGCCCGTCGGCCACGCGCGCTGCCTACTGGCGCGGGGAAGACGACAGGAGGGGAGCCCCTGGTGGGCTGGGCCGGCTTCTGCAGCAGGCCGCACAGGTAGGCGCCAGGTAGATCTTCTGCTCTCTCTCTCTTATTTCTATTTAATTCTGTTTTTCTATTTTCTGTAGTTTGTTTTGATTTGATTTAAAAATATCAAATCATTTTATAAAATCCTGGAAACAATTATGGGTGCTTTCTAAATTATTTCAGTGACCCTTAACAATTTCCAACATTTATTTGAACATTTAAATTATTTATAGTATTTAAATGCCCAAGGTCAAATACAATAGGATTTAATTCAAAAATCCAGAATGGCCTAGAAATATGTGCATCATTGTTGGCAGGGGTTTCCACCTTTAACAAAAATAATGAACTTTCCTAAAGGGCATTCTGGGTTTATTGAAAATATTTTTATTTTGATCCTAATTGCATTTTATTTAGTGCTAGGGTTTGTCATCCCCAGTTCAAGTTTCATGAACTTTAAACATGATGCATGAATGCCTTAATGCAACTAATGACAAACAAATTCTAGGGCTGTGACAACTCACCCCCACTAAACAAAAATCTCGTCCCGAGATTCAAGTGTAGGGTAAGGTGAAGGGGAAACGCAAACTAGCACGATCTTCAGGATCCAGGTTGCACTTCAATTGAACGTTGATTCGTTCACCATCATTGTCTCGAAGTCTTGCCTTGAGAACTCCAACTATCATGACAATGAGGGGAAAGGAAAGACCCTAAAAGAATTGTTCTTCTCGAAGGTCGAACAACTCAGGATTAACTCTCGGAATGAGACATAGCAACATCTCTCGAGCTGAGAGACAAAGCACACCTCTAGCGGAATGGAGTGGAACAGATGACGAGGGTTCACTAGGTAGACAACAATTCCTCACCTAAGAGGGTGGTGAACGGTTGTCAATGTAGCGAGGAGTTAAGTTGACATGACACCATAATGATGCACCTTAGGGAAGGTGACTCGAAGATATATCCCCTTAAGTGGCAAAAAGAATTACCTTTGATTCAGAGATCATTGAAACTCTTTAAACCAGCCTAAGGCAATTCTCGAGCGATCGTTTGGAGGGGGTCGGTAGAATGGCATACTCGGACTTGGATGATGTGGATTACCTTGTTGAAGACAACGCAATGGATGAATTTGCTTACCACCGGAAATGGAAGAGACCCATGGTAGAATGGCACATTGGCGGTGCAAGCTGGGAACAGAATGCAAATGCTGGGAATGATTCTGGTAACTGGGGGAAGAACCCAACAATAGAGAGTGAATTCACTGTTTGAAAAGGTCATAGCATTGCCGAGGAAACTGAGAGGAATCCCAGTTAGAGCCGATGGTAACACGTAGCGCTTGTACGTGCTCTCAAGAACTTGAGCATTTCCGCAATCATCAAGGTTTTATCAACATCTGTGTCAAGGGTGCTGACAACACAACGTACTACCACGATGAATACTGACGGACGATGCAGATGCAAGGGGGGGATAACACTTTCTCAGATTTCACCCTTGGCGAGGCCAAGGAAATAAAATCTGGATGATCGACCGAGAGACATTTAGCACTCCGCTTCTAATGTTCTCCTTGATGTGCTAGTGTAACCCATTCATAGATATGGTTTGATATCTAGAACATCAAGTAAAAAGGTCGGACTTCGGGATCTCAGAAATCCATAGGGGCAGCTAGGGAGTAAATCCTACGAAATCCCTATGGGGAGGTGGCCAACTTCCTCAATCAAGATACTATAATAATGGGTCTTCCGGCTGGGTGTGTTGGCCACGACATCCACCTTACCGGTTATCGAGGGACCAATATTATAGTTCTTGGAAAATGTTCCAACCATCATATCTGCCTGAGATTCAGATCTGGTTGGTGTCAGGATATTCCAGACTCATCGAGTCTAGGAAGAAAAATGAAAGTTTGCAACACAATTCGACGGGATAACGTTGCGAGATTCTCGGGAAATGAACTACGATAGCAAACTCCAAAACATGAGCTGGTTCTGCTACACACGTGTGAACATGATGTCCTAGACAAGCATGACCACGTGGTAGTCTTACAATACAACACTACCGAGTTCAGGTTGGGAACCATCATCGAGGATATCGAAGTCCTTACATAAGTCCGGATTAGCTCTTATGAAGGAACTCCTTCTCCTTGAACAAATCAATCAGTGGCTTGGTGTGCTCGGGACACATATGGAATGAAGGTTGCAAGCCTCCATACCACAGAATTCTTCGCACGTGTGCATGACTGATTTGGAATGATTCCAAAGAAAGCAACATTGACTTTCTCGAATCCACGGCGGCAACTTGCATCAGATGCACATGAATTAAAGGAAGTCACTACCTTCATCCAAACATATGCTTCATGAGCTAGCATGAACAAATGCTTTCAAAAGTTTCCAACACTAGCTTAATGTTCAACAAAATCATGGAGGAGATAAGGATGTTGTCAATGGGCTCAACAACAATTCCTCTAGGTTTCCTTTTAAAAGGAATTCCATAGTTAAGTGAACACGGTGATAGCATTGGTCAGACCAAAGATGTAATGGTGTATGCTCGAGGGATCAACCACGAATAAGACAACATTACGAGCATCGTTGGTACTGATTTGATTTGACGATAGCCCACACTCAAATCAAAGGATTGATAAGACAATAGGTCCAGCAACTGATCACAGGGACCAATCGATGAAGATATCATCTTTCTTCAACACACACTACACAAGAATGTCCCTTTGGAACGAACTAAGTTAGGCAAGCTTTTATCTTCCAATTCTCCAAGTTGTTGTCTAGCTTAACCAACTAGCTCGGGGATATCCAACACAGATTCTTGGAGAAAGGGTGGTTCACAAGAAACCAACTTGATCACGAGCTCAACATAACAGTCAGAAACAACCCGGTAACACTTCCAAGAAGACATTTGGAAAGTCACGAACCACCGGTATGTTACTAAGCTCGAGAACAATCTTGCTTTTCAGGGCAAGACGATATGATCAAAAGAGCCAGGGATTGCCAAAATCCTAACTCATTGATCAAAGAGTGCACCAGCAAATAAGGACTAGGTAGCACGATCAGTCTTAGAAGGATGATTCAAAAACCAACACGCTAAGAATGAAATTATTGTCCATTAACTACCGAGCAACAAGGTTGCTAGGAGTATTGAATTCACCTCTCACGATTCACTTGTCGGCATTCCGGTTGCGACAACACTGAACCGAGGGATGAATAATGATGGCGAGAAGTATCACTACATCAAGAATTCACAAGAGCCGGTGCAATTCTCATGAAAATCCTGGCATAAAGACGGTAATACTTCAGGGTAGAACAGAGCAAAAGCAGGATTAGCAATTTGATCTGCGGAGGACAACTTCTTTGACCCAATCCTGGATAGGGAAGAGGTACCGGAGTTTGTTTCTCCTAGTCATTCCGCGATAGAATGGCTTGACGGACCACAAGAGTAATAGGCATCGATAAACGAACGCATGCATACTCTTGACTATCAATTGATAGATGAAGGTCAGTAGATAACTAAAGAGGGACAACTCAAAGGAACATATAACTTTCTGAGTTGTGGATGCATAGATTAGTTTGTCGAACCAGGTTCAACATAATTCTTCCGGATAACCCATGCAGAAAGGTTGAGCTGGCAGAGTCACAATATAGCATGGAGAACTCATCGAGAGCACTCTTGTTGTCATCTTTTGGTTCAGAAGAACTCCTGCCAAGAATGGTTCATGGTAATTGGAAGAAGGATGTACCACGAACCTCGAGAACTATCGCAAAGGTTACTAATATCCTAAAGGAACTAGCAAACACTATCAAGATGAGGTAAGTAGAGTGAATCTCGGGTTCAAAACCCAGGAATAGAATGCCTACTAGCTAAATGGCATCACAGGATGCTTTCGATAATAAAGGCCAGAATCTTCACACTGAGAACACTAAACATTGCTAGATTACTAGGTGACTCCCTAAACACCTAGGGTCATAATAGTAACTCCAACATAAATGTCAAGGCAATAAAATACCTCAACTCAACAATTAGTGTGATTGAGCTGGCATAAAGGAACATCAAAACCAGAGGGAAAGGATTTTGCAAATGCATCAGACTATTTAGAAACCTGGGATGACTCGGACAACATAACGGCTATAAATGCTCAAAAAAGATTTGAGACAATCACAAAAATGGTGGCATAACCACTCAGAAGCACAACATCAAGGTTTCGAGATCATCAGTTAACATACAGAAGTAGTAGGAACTGAAACGAGGCTTAAGTCCAACAATTCTATAAGTCTACGGATTAGTAACACGTGATCCTGATAGAAAGAGGAGAAAGCCTAGTTCCTTAACCCCGTAGAAAAGATAAGATGACTCAGATCAGAAGGCATAAGGTATAAGGAGTAAAAAGAGCCTTACGTTCCATCCCATAATCAATTCCCTTATATAACTAAAGAATTTCTAGACTCAACTTCGACCAGTTTGGCTTGGTAATCCTACAAGCAGTCAAGCTCTGATACCAACGCTGTCAGGACCCCGACTCAATGCCACATCGATCTAGCATGTAACACCTCATATCACTTTGCGGCCTCATGCACGGTATTCCCACGGGTGTCGCCTTACCTTTGCCCGGGACCGTTTGCGCCTTTTGGCACACGTATATGACAGTGTCGCTAGCATCCATATGATAAGGAGCCCGAGCTGACATGGCTAGTCGTAAACCCAAAGTGGCACAAACTTACAGGGACAGGCATCCATGACCCAGCATCGAACGTGTCGGTCATCAGCGAGTGAATCCAGGCTGTAGCACTGGGCTAGCAGGACTCCGGTGAACCGGGCTGTAGCGGGCTAATAGGACTCCGGTATTCATCGCGTGACATTTCCCCGAGGGACAGACACAGGAACGAAGAAGGACACATGCCGGCCAGCCTAAGTGTTCCGGAGCAGTAGCAAGCTACCATGGCTTGGTGGAAGCACTAGGAGACATTTCCCGGTAAGAGAGGCTACTAAAGATAAACAACTAGATAGTCAGATCCCACACATACCAAGCATTTCAATAACATACACACAATATGCTCGATATGTGCAAACACAACATGGCATCACAACATGACTCTACGACTCAAGTATTTACTCAATAGGCTCCGAGGAGCGAGATATTACAAACACGAGTCTCATGACCCAACATTCAGAGCATACAAGTCAAAGCACAAGCGGAAGCTATCATGTCTGAGTACAGACATCTATAAATGAAAAAGGCTTGAAAGCCTGACTATCTACCAGATCCTGCCGAGGGCACAAGATCGTAGCTGAGGTAACAAGCTAAACGTCGAAGTCCATGCGGAACTACTAGCGAGACCGAAGTCTCTCTGCAAAAACATAAAATAGGCAAACGTGAGTACAAATGTACCCAGCAAGACTTACATCAGAACTATCTACATATGCATCATTATCAACAAAGGGGATGGTGGGGTTTAACTGCAGCAAGCCAGCTTTGACTCGGTGGCTATCCTGAACTATGACTGCAATGTAACTCTTATGAGGTGGCGCACACGAGCCCACATATTCACCATATCAATACACCACTATGGATCCGCTCCCGTCTCCCTACGAGAACGCCATCCATAGCACTCACGCTTATCTTGCGTATTTTAGAGTATCCACTTTCACTTGTCTATGAACTGATATAAGCAACCCAGAAGTCCTTTTCCGCGGACACGGCTATTCGAATAGATGATGTTAACCCTGCAGGGGTGTACTTCTTCACACACGCTCTCACCACTTACCGCCGTTTACACGACATGTACTCGGCAACCTTCAAGCGGAAGCCCAACGTGGGTGTCGTCCACGGCCTACCTAAACACTCAAGTCTTTAGTCCAGGTTTATCGCCTATTCGGGTTCCATCCATGAGGAGATCCGGCCGGAGTTTCGCTCACAGCCCCAAACGATGTGAACAGGGTTCCCGAGACACCAAACGGGCGCCCGGTACACCGTGCCACGTGCCTACCGCATCACAGCCCACCCCTACGGTCAGCGCTGCACACGGCCTCCAGCATACTACAAACACCAGAAACTACTTGCAACTCCTGGACAGAGGACAAGGGTGATTAAGAAGTCGAGAGGGTCCATTGGTTTCGGGCCCAATGCGTGGTAGTAGCTGAATCATGGATCACAAACACAGAACTCAGTTCATGAGGATGGCTGCAATGAGACAACCCACCATGTACTCCTACATGGCCTCTCACCGCTACCTTTACCAAATCGTATTCACACACTTAGCTCACACACAGTAGGACATGTTCATACACCTCTGATTCATCCCGGATGAATCAGACCTGACACAACTCTAAGCAATAGCAGGCATGACAAACAAACATGATTGAGTAGGCACAACAGGGCTCAAACAACTCCTACTCATGCTAGTGGGTTTCATCTATTTACTGTGAATGACAGGTCATGCAAAGGATAAAGGGGTTCAGCTACCGCAACAAGTAACAGATGAATCGGTGTTGTCCTAATGCAGTAAAAGAGAGCAGGAGCGAGAGAGTGGGAATTTATCGGAATGAACAAGGGGGTTTTGCTTGCCTGGCACTTCTGAAGATAACATTGAGTCTTCATCAGTGTCAACGATCACAACGTCGGAACATCGTCTACCGGGAGGGAACAGATACCGGCAACAAAGAAGAAATACAATCAATGCAATGCACAATATGATGCATGCTCATGACATGGCAATATGAATGTGTTTGAGCTAATGCAACTAGCAACAGGTTAAATGAAGTTGGTTTGAATCCAAGATTCAAATTCCAACTCCATATATGATTATTTAAATGCCCTTTAATTGTTTTGTCCAAAACAGAGGACAAACATTGTTCAAACATGCATGAAAATGGTACAGATGGATTCCTTGAATTTTTCTGATAATTTTTCATATATAAATTATTTAATTGGGAGTTACGGTTAATTTTCTATGATTTATTGAAGTTTTAGCTATTTTCTGAAATTCCTGAATAAAAATAAATCCAGAAAACCTATTACTGCGTCAGCATGACTTCACAGTGACGTCAGCAAGTCAACGGCGTTGTCCAGGTCAAATCTGACCTGTGGGACCCACATGTCAGCTGCACAGTGATTTAACAGAGTTTAATTAACTTAACTAAATTGTTAGCCAGGTTAATTAAACGGTAGGGCCCACCTGTCAGTGGCCCTAGGCCTGGGTTAGCGGGGTGGTTAGGCCCTAATGACCGGCCACGTCGGATTCGCCGGCGGTTGGACGACGGCGACGACCCAGAGCGGCGGTGGCTCGCCGGAGTTACGCCAGAGGCGACGGATCGACGCGCCAAGGGCACCAGGAGGTAGCCCGTGCCCGTGCGCATCTAGGGGGACCAACGGGAGGTGCGGGGGTGGCCGGGGTTCGCCAGAATGGAGCTCGCGGCGGCGCTGGCGTTCGGGTGAACCGGGTTTCGGGGTTAAGGAGCACGACAGGAGGCAAAGAGGGGTGTTACGACCTCCTGGGGTTGCACTGAGCACGACCGCGTGCTCGGTTGCAGCTCTAGCTAACGGTGGCTACGGCGGCGACATGGCCGGCGGCAAGCAAGCTCCGGCTCCGGTGGGATTGAGGCTACAGGGCGCAATCGTGGCGGGGAAGAGAGAGGGGAGGCGTAGGAGCTCACAGTGAGTTCGAAGAGCAGGTCGGCGTGCTCGGGGAGATGGCGGAGAGGATGAATCGGACGGCGGCATCCGGCGGCCGTGGTCGGGAAGAAGCGCCGCAGCATCATCTTGGGGCATCCGGGCTTCGGTGGGTCGACGTAGAGGGGCTTGGGGTCCGGGCTGAGCTCGGGTACGCAGAGAGGGAGCGAGGAAGTGGCTGTGGCCGCGGTGGTTGCGAGCGACATCGGCGGCGACTCTCGGGTGAGAGAGGGAGAGATCCAGGGAAGGGGGTGAGAGCGCGGGAGAGTGAGGGAGAGAGGCAGGGAGGTGCGTGGCGCTCGGGGAAGGCGTCCAGAGCGTCGAGGAAGGAGAGCGGCAAGCAGGAGGTGGCCGAGGCAGCATCGGCGCCCGTCGGCCACGCGCGCTGCCTACTGGCATGGGGAAGACGACAGGAGGGGAGCCCCTGGTGGGCTGGGCCGGCTTCTGCAGCAGGCCGCACAGGTAGGCGCCAGGTAGATCTTCTGCTCTCTCTCTCTCTTATTTCTATTTAATTCTGTTTTTCTATTTTCTGTAGTTTGTTTTGATTTGATTTAAAAATATCAAATCATTTTATAAAATCCTGGAAACAATTATGGGTGCTTTCTGAATTATTTCAGTGACCCTTAACAATTTCCAACATTTATTTGAACATTTAAATTATTTATAGTATTTAAATGCCCAAGGTCAAATACAATAGGATTTAATTCAAAAATCCAGAATGGCCTAGAAATATGTGCATCATTGTTGGCAGGGGTTTTCACCTTTAACAAAAATAATGAACTTTCCTAAAGGGCATTCTGGGTTTATTGAAAATATTTTTATTTTGATCCTAATTGCATTTTATTTAGTGCTAGGGTTTGTCATCCCCAGTTCAAGTTTCATGAACTTTAAACATGATGCATGAATGCCTTAATGCAACTAATGACAAACAAATTCTAGGGCTGTGACAGTTCTTGCATGATATTTATTCATGATGCTAGTAGTAATGCTATTCCCATTTGTAGTGATATGATTATGCTCGTTAGTATGCCATGCTCATTTGGTTTAATGCTTCATTGTGGTTATGCTCGATGATTATGTTGCACCTCCATGATTATGATTATATCATGCTCATGTACTATTGTTGCCTCATGTTATTTTTATATGGCTCAGCTTCTTGCATTTAAGTTTAAGCGGATAATAATGAACTTGAACAACTATTGGCTGAGTTATGGTGCCACTGAAATTGAGCCGACCAATGCAACCACATTTGCCTTTTATGGGAAGGACCTAACTGGGTCTATTGTCATGTCTCTCGCTGGTGCCTCTAACGTGGGAAGGTTATGGGCGCGCGCTACCCTGATCAGGTCGGAGGACATAAGCCTTGTGTGCCCGTTGTTGCTGTTATGGTACCATGTCCCCGGTTGGGACCGTTTAAGTTTTGCCACGACAGTGGCCGTTGATGGCTTTGGTAGGTACAGGGCCACACATGACTTATCCCAGAGGGGAGTTGGTCGGAGTGGCCAGGAGATTGTCATGGCGGTAGATCAGTTTTGTCGGAACGCCGTTGGTCCACACGTATGGGAGTGCGAGGCCATGGGTTCCGTCGTGTGGGTAAAGTGCGCTACCTCTGCAGAGAGTGTGTTAAATCTATCGATAGCCGCGCTTGCGGATATGGGCACAGTTCGTAGTCGGTGACACTATGAGCCAACAATAATAATAACTTGCTTAATACAACCCCAGTTCGATGATGAGTAAGAGATTGGTTGTGATCAAGAGAGGATCACGGAGGTATCGTGGATACCGTAGTTGGTTAATTTTTATGTGATCGCGAGATGATCACAGTGGTATCATGGATACCGAAGTTGGTAAGTTGATGCATGAGATGGTTACGAGGTAACCACCGAATAATAGTAACCTGGTGCATGATCATGTTAACCTGTTGCATGTAGTATCATCATGTTCATATGTTCATGCTATGCTTGTTCTAGTTGTATCATGTTCAGTTTGTGCAGGCCACGTTGTTCTATTAGTGTCATGCTCATGATTGCTTTAACCTGCTAATACCATGTTGTTGTCTGTCTTGACTACACTTTTGGTTTATTGTGAGATTGCAAGTACATTCAATGTACTGACCTGGCATGTCATGCGAGTTTGCAAGTCGTTCCTGGATTGCTTGCTTGTTTGTTGTGGTTCCTGTGTTCGTGAGCTAGGATAAACGTTCCAGCCAGAGTCCCTGTGGATTAGAGTCCATCATCGTCGCTCGTTGTTCCACTGCCAGTAGAGGTTTTGCTGCCTCGAGTTGTTATGCTGCTTGCATAGAGCAATTGTGGTTGGCGTAGCGTCGCCGTGTCGATGTTATTCATTGTAATATTAGAGACCTTGTATTCATATTCGTGTTGTAACAGAGAGCTGGTTTGTTCTATTCTAAGTAGTGTCGTATTCTAGAAGACTTCACCTCGATCTCTGGGCTGAAATACGGGGCGTTCCGGTTTCTCTGAGCTAGGGTGCCACAGGCAGGGTGCCGAAAAATACCCCAAGATGGGATCTCATGGGAACAGAAGGTTCCATCGGCGGAAAAGTGTTTTGGTGGACGCTTCTGGTCTTTTGGGAATATTTGGGAATTTATAGGCCAAAGATTAGGGTTGGAGGAGTCCCATGGGGCCCACAAGCCAGCCCCCCCAAGGGCGCGCCTGAGGGCTTGTGGAGCCCTAGGGACTCTTCTGGCCCCCTCTCCAAATTTGCTGGGTGTCTTCTGGTCCAAGAAAAATCATCATAAAGTTTTATTCCGTTTGGACTCCATTTGATATTCCTTTTCTGTAAAACTCAAAAACAAGGAAAAAAACAGAAACTGACACTAGGATCTAGGTTAATAATTTAGTCCCAAAATAATATAAAATAGCATATTAATGCATATAAAACATCCAAAATAGATAATATAATAGCATGGAACAATCAAAAATTATTGATACGTTGGAGACGTATCACTCCTCCGGCAGTTATTTGCTCCAGTACTTTTTATATATTGCAAAATAATTCTCCGTAACTTTCCAGCTCATTTGGAGATGTGCAGAATATGTAACTCTGACATAACTCTTCCAGGTCCAAAATTCCAGCTGCCGGCATCCTCCCTCTTTGTGTAAACCTTGTACATTATGAGAGAAAAGGCACTAGAAATACTCCAAAAAGCATTATTATGCATAAAAAATTATATAACAATAGGAAAACATGATGCAAAATGGATGTATCAGTCAACGCTGTCGGATGGTAGCGGGTCGGAGAAGGTGAGCACCTTGCCAGGGTACTCTCCGGGGATGAGCATGACGAACACACGCAGCTCGCCGAAGGGGGCGGCGGAGCCGGCTGCAGGGTAGGCAACATCCATGCCAACCGCTGCGTAGTTGCCAATGCAGTCGGACGCACTAGGCATGCATACGAGGCAGTGTGCGATGTGCTATCCGGAGGGAGTGAAGGGTCTCGTCCGAAACAGACTCTGGCCAATGCCTTGTATGGCTCCATGGTGGGCGTCAACTGTCGTGGTGTTCTCATGGCAGATGCCATGGGAGGGATAATCTAGAGTGGTCAGGGCCGATGGACGTCGGTGGGTTCCAAAGGCGAGATCAGGCATGAGAGAGTGGGGACACAAGATATACCCAGGTTCAGGGCTGTCTGTGCAACAAACCCTGGGTCCGTTGCCCTGACTGTGCACAGGCACGGGAGCAAGTATACAACACCAAGGACAGGCCGATGTATAAGAAATCAAGATTGTTGGAAGGCCAACATGTAGATCAAGAGGACCAAGACCAAGCCAGAGAAGCAAGAAACCACCAGCAGAAAATCCTCCCTTGCCGGGCAGGTGAGCCCGGCAAGGACGGGGTTACCCCCGGAAGAAGAGACGCCTCGGAAAGGCCTGCCGGGCTCACGGAGACGCACCCACCTCACCAAATCACTTCACCACGACGCACGTCGCCTATCAGTGCGGTGTCAAGCCACAAAGTGACTAAGTGGTAGCCATCTGCCACATGGTGGCCTCTTTATATAGGGAATATCCATAGATGACACCCATCTCGTGACGTGTCAAGCGAGCAGGCACGAAGCTGGCAAAACTGCCCGGCAAGGCTTGCAGGGCAGACGACGATGTGATGTCGGGCGACACATTTAATGCGCTCTGTCAGCTTGTAGAGTTAGGTATGATAGCACTGGTTGCTATCTTATCAATGCATAATGACTGATATGCCACTGTGGTGACCCCTTAACCTATAAAAGGAGGCCCGAGGCAACCTTAGAGGGGGTTGGACACTGGATTAGTGAATCCATGCCCTCACATTTCATAAGCTCGTAGCTGTTTCGCCCCGAGGCAACCCTACTAGGAAAATGCACTACGACCACCACATTTTTCCACCATAATCCACCAAAGCAGGAGTAGGGTTTTACGCCTCACGGTGGCCCAAACTTGGGTAAAATTGCTCGTGTGATCTCTGTCGTGCTGCCCCGCGCTCTTCTGCTCTTTGTGCAACGTGACATCCCCCCTGCCGAACTAGCAAGGGACCCTTGGTCCCATAGGTAGCTGTGGTTTCCCGTGACATCTTTGGCACGCCAGGTAGGTGGAGTATTTGCGCGAACCTGAAAGTGTGAGCAACGCGTCATCTTCATCGCCATCTTCTTCTTCGATGGCGCCATCGAGTATGGCGCCCAAGAAGAAATCCGGTGCTTCGGCTCACCCGTCCTCCTCGAAGGCTCCGCCGCCCACAGCCTCCAATGCTATGGGGGATACAGAGGCACGCGAGGACATGGACGCTGCAGGGGATGTGGTCGGAGCAGGCGGCACCGTCACCACCTCCCCCATGGTCGGAGCGGGAGCAGGAGGCACCGGAGGAGAGCAGCATCAGTAGCATGCCGATGGCCATGCTCCGCAAGGTACGGGTGAAGGGGTTGTTCCATCTGCACCCCTTCCCTAGTGGTGGCGCTTGGTCTGGGGTGGATCGCCGCCCTCCGGCCACCCCCTTCACGGGAGCGACCGCGGTGCGTGCGCCTCCCCCGATGCGAGTCAACCAGGTCGTTGCACCCAACGGAGCCACTGGCCCTCAAACGCCTTCACCATGTCACCATGCCATCCAGAAGGCCGTTTCGCAATAGAAAGGACGTGGCGCTGTCGCCGCTGGCACCATCAGGAGCCGAGCGATGGTGCGGCCCACATCATCACCACCCATGCCAAGCACTGCTACTGAGACCATGGCATGGGCCCAGCTACTACTGAGGTTGCTGCCAGCGGCCGAGTAGATGGACGAGTGGCATGACACTATCTAGAGTCTGCTCAGTTTCGCCGAGGCTGGGGCTCACAGCGAGCTGGCCCACCATGGACTCCCCAAGCGACGATGACGGCTCGTGCTGCTGGCCGTACGGAAGGGGCCACCCTCATGGTGCAGTCCCCACCATGACAACTAGCGCAAACAAGGCAGAATCAAGAGCCTGACGATGTCTCGATGGCCTGCTCTGACCCTCAAGCACGTCTAGGCCAATGGCAAGCCCCGGAGGACAGGCGGAGGGAAGACGCACGCTTCATCATTCAGCAGCGCCGCGATGACCCCCGTTGGGCCCATGGGTGCGACGGACCCGACGTTGACGTGCCTGCGCTTGAGGTTGGCAGGTGCCTACCTTTCAAGGTTGGGTGCCCTGCCTTCACTCGTGAGCTACGGCAAGTTTGTTGGCCGTCCGTCCGCATGTTCAAGCCAGAGATACCCGAGAAGTATGATGGAAGGCTAAACCTGGCAGAGTTTCTGAGCATCTACACCATCGTTGTTCAAGATGTCGGGGGAAGAGATGAGAAGGTATTCGCCAACTACTTCCCTTTGGCACTCAAGTCCAATGTGAGGTCTTGGCTGATGCACCTGCCGGAGAACTCCATTTCATCATGGGTTGATCTATACCATGAGTTCATTGGCGCCTTCACTGGCGGCCATCAAGAACCAAGGTGCCCTAGCGACTTGCAACTGCTTCAGCAATAAGAAGGAGAGACTCTCCGGAAGTACTTGCAGAGATTCAATAGAGTCCACAGGAACATCCCAAATATCCATCCAACAGTTGTGATAGCTGCCTCCCAGTCCAATGTGCGCAACCACATGATTCGTTCCAAGATGAACGTGTGGTTGCCCAAAACTATGAAGGAGCTTTACACTTTGGTGGACAAGCATGCTCGGATAGAGGAGGGAAGGAAACTCCCAGGAGAATAGGATTGCGCCAACGTCGAGTCAAAGGACGACGACGAATCCGCTAGTCATAAGAAGAGCAAGAAGCGCAACAAGAGGTGCAAGGATAAGACAGTGATGATTTATCGAAGGATCAGGCTCACCTTGTAACGGCAAGAAGGCTCAAGCCAAAGCTCCCGACAAGGAGGTTGCCATGTGCACTCACTACCGGGAGGCCACTGCTGTCGAGAAGGCTGGGGAAGGCGATGGGCCGTATTGCAGGATTCATCGGACCAAGGGCCATGACCTTCAAGAGTGTTATCAGGTCGAGCAGCTCGTCAATAGGTAGAGAGTAGAGTATGAGAAGCGTGATAAGGAAAAATGTCAGGATGCTGCTGGCTGTAAGGGCCGGGGCGGTGAAGCAAATTGCCCCGGCAAACCCTTTTGAAATCAAGGAAACCCCGCCAGGGGTCGAGAGAAGGAAACTTGCAATGATGAGAGTGATGGAGGGGATGAAGAGGAAACCAGCGAGCAGGAGTTCCAGAAGCCCACTGACGCCTTGTGCATTGACGGGGGTGCATCTCTGCACCCCTCTCACCGGCAACTCAAACGGTGGGCGCGTGAGGTTAATGATGTGGAACCAGCACCAGAGGCTCGGAAACCACTCAAATGGTCATGCACGCCCATCATCTTTGACGAAGAGGATCATCCTGACTGTACCACTGCGGTAGGATGTTTACCATTGTTGTTCCCTCCAACAATTCGCAACCTCAAGGCCATAAAGATGTTGGTTGACGGTGGGGCCAGGTTAAATCTAATTTCCCCAAAGGTCATCAGCAAACTTCAGATAGCAAAGGAAGAGCTAAAGGTCACGGGCACGTTTCAAGGAGTTAACCCTGGCAGGAGTCATCCTAAGGGAAAGATCACATTGCCAATGGCATTTGGGGGAGAAATGAACTATCGGACTGAGAAGATTGTGTTTGATGTGGTGGACCTCCCCCTGCTGTACAATGGGATCCTTGGACGCCTATCCTTGGCTAAATTCATGACGGCATCCCACTATGCCTACAACACCTTGAAGATGCCCGCGCCAATAGGAGTCATTTCTATCCCGTCAGATGAGAAGGATGAAATTATTTGTGTGGATAAGATGTACCAGGACGCCGCCACAACAGAGGCAGCGGCAACAACAGTTCCAGCCAAGGAGAACAGAGGAAGGAAAAAGGATAGCAGGGATGCTGACAAGGAATCCGGGAAGCGTACCTCTTCGGAGCATGATGCGCCTATTGATGACTTGCCGGAGAGTTCCAACAGCAAGAGATCCAAGGTTGCTACCACAGAAGTGAAGAAGATCCCGGCAGGGCTGGCTGGCATTGATGGTACTTCCACTATCAACGCCACCCTTGATGACAAATAGGAAAGCGCGCTCGTTACCTTCCTGCGGGCAAATGTCAATGTGTTTGCCTGGCAACCATCTAATATCCCATGTGTTCCCAGGGAGGTAATTGAGACCACCTACTGGCTGTCTGCCCACACGCCCGAACTGTCAAGCAGAAAGTTCGGAAGCACGCCTTGGAGAGGCAGTAGTTCATTGTAGAGGAAATCAAGAAGCTTGAGGCAATGAACTGCTGCAATGAACTCCTCTTACCAAACCAGAGAAGTGTGTGTTTAGCATTCCCTCTGGCAAGAGGAGTGTTGCATCCGACATGGTAAGCAAATCCAGTGGCTCAACCTGACATGGTTAGCAATTCAGAGGAGTGTTGTATCCGACATGGTTAGCAAATCCCCATGGAGAGGCAGCAGTTCATCCGACAATGCACCCTGCATAAGATCAACATGAAGCTCAACCCGGAGAAGTGTGTGTTTAGCGTTCCCTCTGGCAAGCTACTTGGGGTCTTTGTGTCCCATCGGGGGATCAAGGCCATCCCAGACAAGATCAAAGCTATAGAGCAGATTCAAGCGCCCATGACAGTCAAGGATGTGAGGCGTTTGACAGGGTGCATTGTCGTGCTAAGCAGATTCATCTCCAAGTCTGCTCAGTTCGCCCTACCATCCTTCAAAATCCTGAAGAAGGCAGGACCCATGAAGTAGACCCCAGAAGCAGATGCAGCTTTGCAAGAGTTGAAGGCCTACTTATCCTCTGTGCCCACCTTGGTTTCCCCCAAACCGCAAGAGCCATTGGTGCTATACTTGGTGCCAACCAATCAAGTGGTTAGTGCGGCCTTGGTGGCATAGTGGGAAGTGGAAGAAGCAGAAAGTGAGCAAGGACCAGGAGAGCCAGGCATGGATCAGGGAAGAACTGGGCACGCTGACGAGGGCGACCCCAAGGTCATGACAGAGAAGAAAGTGGTGCAGCGCCCAGTGTACTTCGTTAGTTCCCTACTACAGGGAGCTAGGTTGAGGTACTCTAGCGTGCAGAAGTTGATCTTTGGTCTCATCATGGCCTCAAGGAAACTGAGCCACTACTTCCAAGCCCATGAGATTACGGTTGTCACTCGCTTCCCGTTGCAGAGGATACTTCGAAATCCCGAGGCTTCCGGCAGAATAGTGGAGTGGGCTTTGGAGTTATCTAGCCTTGGCCCAAAGTTTGAGAGCACATCAACAATTCAGAGCAGGGCATTAGCAGAGTTTATTGCAGAATGTACGCCAACCCCTGATGAGGAAGTGCTGGAAATAGTTATCCCCAGCAAGGAAGCGCCCCAGGAATGGATCATATATTTCGATGGAGCCTTTTCCCTACAAGGTGTAGGGGTTGGCGTGCTTCTCATTGCCCCCTCCAGGGAGCACTTGAAGTACTTCGTCCAGATGCACTTTGCCCAGGAAGAGGCGACCAACAATACCACAGAGTATGAGGGCTCCTTCGCGGGCTCAGGATTGCTGCCAAATTGGGAATCAAGAAGCTAATCATTCGAGGAGATCCACAGCTTGTGGTGAGACAAGTCAACAAGGATTACCAAAGTACATTGATGGAGGCATACATTGAGGAAGTGAGAAGATTGGAGGAGCGCTTTGATGGATTGCAAACAGAGCATGCAACCCGTGCAGAAAACATCATAGCTGATCATCTGTCAAGTGTGCTGCGCATAAGCTTCCTGTTGGGGATATAACTATTTATGTAAGCCGCCCAGGAGGGGCCGGGTTACACAAAGAGAAGCCCATCTGAATCCCAAGACCAAGACATGAAGATGGCGGTTCAGTAAAAGGTCTAAAGGCCCACAGGTGATTTATGGCCCATGGTGATAAATCGCCATGAGAACGTGACTTGTATTGTAAGGTAGAAGTAACTAGTCACCGAGCCGGACACTGTTTATGAGTCGGCCAGGACTCTGTAAGCCGTAGGGCGTCGACCCGTGTATATAAGAGGACGACCCGCTGGCGGCTTAGGGCAAGAAACAACTGATCGAGAGCCAGGCATAGCGTATCTTGCTCCCTGATCATCGAAACCTCAAGCAATTCCAACCCAACTAGACGTAGGCCTTCCTTCACCGTAAGGGGATGAACTAGTATAAACCTCGCGTGTCCTTGTCCCGATTAACCCCTTTAAGCTTCCTAGTTACGATGGCTCCATGACTAAGTCCTTGCAAGAGGACATCTGCCGTGACAATTCCATGACAGTTGGCGCCCACCGTGGGGCCAACGCACGGTGGATTTGAGTTCTTGAAGGGCAGCTTCGAAGGGCTCAAGGGATACGCGGTTGGCCGGATGACCAAGAGTCGTCGCGGCAAGATCTACATCGACGATGAAGGCTGGGGCCCCGACGCCGGCTCAATTGAGTATGGGTACTGGGTCCCCTTTGGCGGAACTCACGTCTTCATCGGCCAGATTGGTGAGCCGGGCCCTGAGCCGGACAGCTGTACCGACCTCGTCGAAACGGCTCAGCATGCGAAACCCGCCCGAGCTCAACCCGTTGTGAAGCTTGCCTTTGTGGGTTGCATCCACGGAGGTGAACTTTCTGAAGGATCTGAAGGTGATGGTGAGCCGGCCGTCCTCTCTGACGGTGATTCGTCTGCCGGCTCAACAGATTCACTGTATCAAGTTCAAGATGGTGTGCTTGGGGGCTATTCCGATGGCAGCACTATTCCGGACCCCTCAGAGTCGCCAAACTGGGCAGGAGTCTTCATGGCTGGTACTCAACCCGGCCAAAATTCTACGGCCTCAGCAGCGATGAAGTCCGGGTTAGGAGCACCCGGGGCAGAAGGCCCTGTGCGCTCACCGGCTCAGGTGTTGATGGATCTCATGGATAAACTCACGGCCTTGTTAACTGTTACAGTCGTCCCTGTGAACCAATCTGAGCATGAGGCAGAGGTGGCACAGGTTCGTGATGAGATCGCCCGGGCCAAGGAAACCTTAGCAGCTGAAGATACTAGATTAGCCAAAGAGCGGGCGACTTTGGACGTACGGGCGTAGCAACTTCAGGCAGAGGCCTTTCAGCTCACGTTGAGCTTGAACGCATCTAATGAGGTAATGAGGAGGAGACATCAGAAAACTCAGTCCCGTTTACCTCAGCTTTATGATCCTCAAAATCTCTTTGCTACACCCGGGGCCGGCCCAAGTAACCCGCCAGGTGAAAATCAGTTTATGACATCCGGAGCGGGAGGCCCAGTCCAGCCTCCGGTGACGGCGCCTCTTCACGGTAATATGGCACCGCCCCATTACGTACCAATACCACAGGGTCACTTCTCCAACCCCATGGAGAACTTAATCGCAGCATCAGCACGTTTGGCGGCTCTCCCAGTAGATGGTGATGATCCGACAGCGGTGGAAACCCGGAGGATCAGGGAACTTGTCCAAACAGCCCTGGCTCAGCAAGATACCTACTCCTACAGCTGGGACAAGATTCACTCAACTCCTCCGCCCTGGTTAGCTCCACCTCATCAAAACCAGAGCCCGAGTTACAGTAGACACATGGAGTCAGAAGCCTTGTCAAGTAGCGCTCAGCGCCGGAACCAGCCCGGCAGGTATAACCCGGTTCAGGATCGGATACGTCAGGAGGACGAGCGAATGGCTCAGCTAGCGGCTCGGCTAGCAGCCCAACAGGACTCACTGGCTTACCCAACGGCTTTCGCTGAGGCGGGTGTTGCTACTAGAATCGGAGGAGTTCCTTGTCTAGTACCGGCTCTACGTAATGTGCGTCTGCCCAAGTATTTCAAGGGACCTCGAAAGGTGCCGAATTATACGGCCGATTTACAACCTGGGGCGTGATTGAAAGTTATGAGATGGCCATGGAGCTGCTGGAGGTTAGTGATGAAGCGATGGCTAAATACTTCACCATGATGTTGGACGGAACGGCCCGTTGTTGGTTGAAGGGTTTGCCACCCAATTCCATTAGTTCATGGGCGGAGGTAAAGGCCCGTTTCATCCAGAACTTCAAGGACACTTGCAAGAAGTCTATGTCGATTGTGGACCTGACAAATTGTAAGCAGGAGGAAGGTGAATCTACGACTCATTGGGTGCACCGGGTCAAAGATATAATACATTCGTCTGACAAGATGGATGCCGGCTTAGCAGTTCTCATGATGGAGAAGAATTGCCGCTTTGAGCCTCTGAGACAGAAACTGGGGCGCCTTAAGCATGATTGCAATGATATGGGGACGCTGATGGTGGCTTTAGTCAAGTATGTCGATTCTGATAGTACCAAGGATCCCGCGACTGATGAGGAAAAGACAGGGAAGGGAAAGAAGAATGGTAATGGAAAGGGTCAGCAGCATAACCCGGCGAGTCAAGGAGGTAATAAGCGTAAGGCGGACGGTAACCCGGAATTTGTGGGCCATGCACAGGGTAACAATCAGAAGCGCAAAGGAAAGCCACCCCCTCAGTTTGGCGGGTCAGGTCCGTCTCTTGAGCAACTACTCAATGAGCCCTGCCCGAAACACGACACCCGGGAACGACCAGCGACTCATTTATGGAAGGATTGCGCAATCATGAAGGCTTTCAAGAATTCTAATATGTTTGATGGCAATCAAGGCCCAGACGGCGGCTCAGGAGCCGGCGGCTTTCATTGCCCGGGCGGCGGTTCAGGATCCGGTTTTCAGGGAAGCCAGGGTGGTTATAATCAACAGTAGTCTGGTCAAGGAGGTCAGCAGTAGCAGCAGTCGGGTTATCAGAGCCATCCGAAACAGCTAAACAGTGGGCAGTATCACGTGTTCACCACAAGTTTGTGTAAACGTGATCAGAAAGTTCATAGGAGGGCGGTGAATTCTGTTGAGCCGGCAGTCCCTCGTTACTTGAGGTGGTCGGAACAGCCTATTGTCTGGAGCAGGGAGGATCACCCTCCCCGGGTTGATAATCCAGGTCAACTGGCCCTAGTACTAGCACCGCAGGTTGGTGGTTATAGATTTACTAAGGTACTCATGGATGGAGGTAGCAGCATCAACATCCTCTATTACGAGACCTTTCGGCGCATGGGCTTAACTAACAAGAATTTAAAGACTTCCAACACCGTCTTCCATGGAGTGGTGCCCGATAAGTCGGCGTATCCTGTGGGTAAGATTGAGCTAGAGGTGGCCTTTGGAGACGAGCATGATTCTAGGGCAGAAAAGTTAACTTTTGAAGTGGTAAAAATCAAAAGTCCATATCACACTTTGTTCGGACGACCGGCTTATGCCAAGTTCATGGCGTGGCCGTGTTATGTTTATTTACAGCTCAAGATGCCGGGTTACAAGGGTACCATCACTGTGCATGGAAGCCGAAAGGTGGCCCTGGAATGCGAAGAAGGCGATGCGGCTTATGCCGAGTATGTCTGTGCAGCAAAGGAGCTTAAATTTCATCAAGATAACATTGACCTGGCGGATATGACCTCCCTCAAAAAGCCAACTACGGAGCATGACCCGGCCATGAAGTTTAAATCGGCTGCAGAGACTAAGCTTACTCCGGGCGATTCGTCTAAGCAATTCAGCATCAGTGCCAACTTGGATCCTAAATAGGAAAGCGCGCTCATCGAGTTCATCCGTGAGAACTGGGACATCTTTACATGGAAGCCTTCTGACATGCCGGGTGTACCGAGAGGACTCGCTGAGCACACTCTTAATATTGATCCGAAATATAAGCCGGTTAGGCAGTTTCTGCGGCGATTCAATGTGGAACGACGAAAAGCTATAGGAGAAGAGGTCGCCCGGCTCTTGGCGGCTGGGTTCATTGTCGAAGTGTTTCACCCGGAGTGGTTGGCTAACCCAGTGCTCGTGCTCAAGAAAAATGGCACCTGGCGGATGTATGTGGATTACACGGACTTAAATAAGGCTTGTCCGGCTGATCCTTTCGCTGTCCCCCGTATTGATCAAATCATTGATGCTACGGCGGGTTGTGCGCGTTTGAGCTTTTTGGATGCTTACTCTGGTTATCATCAGATCAAGATGGCAGTTGAGGACCAAGAGAAGACGGCTTTCATCACTCCATTTGGAGCCTTCTGCTATGTGTCTATGCCTTTTGGGCTCAAGAGTGCCCAGGGAACTTATCAACGGTGTGTACAGAATTGTCTCCACAATCAGATTGGGCGCAATTGTGACACCCCAAAAATTTGGCCTTGTTTTAATGATTTAAATTTTTTTCCAAGAATTAAAACTTTGGATTTCTGAGCTCCATTTTGATTTTTAAATCATTTCCTTCCCTGTCATGAAGAGTTTTTCCCAAAGAGAAAACTTTTCAAATATGTTATTGGACTTGATTAACCTCTCAAGAAAAACTTTCCTTTTATCAGTAACTAATTAAATAATTAAGTTGCTTGATCTTTACTTTCTTGAAAATGGTGTTTCAAGGTTAAATGGCCTTATTTGAACTACAACCATTTGATAGATTCACTTAAAATTCCCACAAAAATTTGGAGATGTCCTGTGATGTTTTTAAATCACTTTTATGCAAAAATATATTTCATTCATGAAATATTTTGAGCCCTACACTCAATTTTTCTTCTCTGGTCCAGAGTGCATTTTGCACTGCAACCCAATTAAATATTTCTTTAAAACTTCTACCAAAATTAGGGGAGGTCAGTAGGAGCATATTATTCCACTTTGTGCAAAAATCCAGGGTTGTTCTTTGAAAATTTTGAGTGAATCAACCTCTTTTTCCATTCTGGTCCAATTTGAGGATTTGTACAACAACCATCATTTTAGTTGCTCCTATATCCATGATTATTTCTCCTACTTGTAGTCCCCCATGTTAAACCCTTAAGTCCAGGAGCATGCACCTTTTGGATCATTTTTGGTTCATGAAATAATGCTATTTATTTCCTGTCTAGAATTGTAGTTTTGCAGAACTTACACTAGCAAGTTTCTGCTTTTGGCCAACTAACCTCACCACCCTCTTGTACATCTGAAGAGACCCCAATCTGGAAGTTTTGGCCACCCCAAGAGTTGCCTAGGTGCATGTGGCATTCTATCGAGCACCCTGTAGGCATGACCAGTTTTGACATGAGTTTTGGCATTTCACTGTGAGCTTGCACCTCTGATCAAACTAGCATGTCCACTGGACTCCCAGTTGCTCCTAACCTCGATCTGGTAAACCCCAACCTCACCTGCGACCTGTAGCATGCCACGGCATTGTGTCGAGCATCTCCCGTGCGTGCACTGGACGCGCCCAGAGCGCGCGTATTGCATGATGCCGCGCCCGAGCCGACATGCTAGCCCCCCTGGCTTTGGCCCACACGATAGCACCTCGCCACGCACTCCCCGCCTCGCAGCATCGCGCCAAACCACCCTGGCACGCTACAGCGCCGCCGCCAGGGCGTTCTTGGCGGCACTCCGGCGTCCGCAGTGGCTCCAGCCACGGGCAGCGCCGCCCAAACTCCTCCCGCTCGCCACCTGGCCCCTGGAGCAGTGCGAGCTCATCCGCAGCCATGTCCTCTAGCGCTCGTCGCCGCCACGATGCCCTGCTGCTACAGAACGTCGGTTCGCCGGAAGCTTATCCACGACCGCCGCGGAACCGCCTTGCCTTGCTTATAAATGGACGCCCTGGGCCGTTCCCGCACACGGGCAACCTTAGGCCACCCCAATGACGCTTCCCCAGCTCGCCAATCGACCCAGGAGAGCTTCCTTCCTCATCTCCGGCAACTCCTGCCGCCGCCACCGCCCCGGCCAATCCGGCACCTCCAGTTCCTCCCCCTCTCCATTCTCTCCACCAAGAGCCTCCTCATCCTTCCGTGAACACATCCCCCTACTCGATTTTGATCGAGAACCACCGTAGCCCCAAAACCACTCTGCTCCCGAAGCTCCCCTCCGCCGCGAAGCTCACCGCCGATGACTCTTTGCACCCCGTCTACCCAGCGACCACCGGAAGGACCGCCGCAGTCTCGCGGATCCATCCAGACCCTCTGGAACCCGCGGGGAGCCACCGTTCGCCTGCGGCGATCGCCGTTGCCTCGCCTCCGTTCGGGCAGAGGAAGAGGAGGGAGGGATAGACTGGTCAAACCTGACCAGTGGGCCCTCTGGACCCACTGTCAGTGACCCCGTGTCTGTCCACGTGGTTAAGTGGAGGCGTAAAGCCTCAAGTACGCCTCCTCTGTACCGAAAGCGTAATCTCGTTTGAAACGTTTTCTTTTGTGTTTTATTTTAAAAACAGATTTGACCAAATCTTTGACTGGCTATAGCTTTTTAAATATAAGTCCAAATGAAATGATTCTTTTTCCTACCTTCCTCAAATTTGGTCTAGTTTATTTTAAGATTTATTTGAAAAATTTCAAACAACTTTTTTGTACTGTTTTTGAAATGTGTGTTAATTCGAATATATTTTTAAATAGGATTTTGGAGAGAGAAAAGAAACTTTCAAAAGTTTTGGAGAGCACCTCACCCCTCCACAACATTGAAGGCAAGCATTCGGAACCCCGGCATAATAATTTTTGTGTGTTCGATGACACGTTCATAACATCACCTCACTTTGGAGAAACTTGTTATTTCATGTGATATGATCATATGCATGGGTGCATGTTATTTATTTCCATGCTGTTGGAAATGGACACACTTGTGATGATAAACACCCTCATGTGCCTTGCATGCATACCGGCAGGAACCCGGGAAAACCTCTGCCTTGGGTAGGCATGAGTTTGTCGCCGGTCTCCGTCGGGACGGTTATGTCTGGTATGGCATGGTAAGGTGATATGAGTAGTGACTCTGTTGGTTGAAATATATTCGTCATGCTAATCATGCAGGGAATACTTAAAACCTCCTGAGTCGACCGTAGATCGAGTCTTGTTCCAGTAACCCCCATACCTGTTTCGTACTACCACTCGTCTCTACAGCAAGTAGAGTACGGTTCAGTAAGTTGTCAACCTCTTTCTAGCACACACCGTATAGAGAGGCCATGGTGGAAGATACCGGTTGTAGCTGGTAGGCAGGCCACCTGGTCCGGGGGCATGGGTGTTTCCGGTTGGGACCGAGAGGGGAGGCCACCCCTTAGAGCGCGCGATATAAATTTGCTCCCATGCTACGCGAGGTTGTAGCCTCCCCACTTAGAGTTTGCTTAACAGGTGTCGTGGGTGATTCCAGACACGTGTGAGTTAAGCTGGTGTGTGCAAGTTAGGTGTGTTTTCAACAAAAAGACCGTAGACGGAATTAGTCCCGATGGACTAAAGAAATCCGTTACTCGTGGGTAAAGAGTACACCCTCTGCAGAGATTAAACCTATTCGAATAGCCGTGTCCATGGTTAAGGATTACAGTCTGGGATGGGTCAGGTGTCGGTCTTAGTGTCGGTCTTCGGAGGTGAAACGGTTAACCAGAAATGGAATTACTACTCGTGACTTGTGATAACTATGATTATTATTATTGTTGACTACCGTGATATTATTGTTATTATCGAGTATCTCTGGGATGGTTCTACCTCCGGGATATTCACTATGATTGTTTATTTTAAAAGCCCTTTATGTGGTGTCGCTCAGACGCCCGACTGTGGCATTTCTTTTAAAGCCCTTTATGTGGTGTCGCTCAGACGCCCGACTGTGGCATTCTTTTAAAGCCCTTTATGTGGTGTCGCTCAGACGCCCGACTGTGGCATTTCTTTTAAAGCCCTTTTATGTGGTGTCGCTCAGACGCCCGACTGTGGCATTTCTTTTAAAGCCCTTTATGTGGTGTCGCTCAGACGCCCGACTGTGGCATTTCTTTTAAAGCCCTTTATGTGGTGTCGCTCAGACGCCCGACTGTGGCATTTCTTTTAAAGCCCTTTATGTGGTGTCTCTAAGACGCCCGACTGTGGCATTGCTTGTTATTTGTTTCATAAATTTTAATACTACCATGTTATTGCATTTTTATAAATAACTTGCTTGCACGCATCAGAGTTTCATTTATCTTTTGTGACTGACGTCATGAGCATAAAATATTTTTAGCACATCATTGTTATATTATACCTGTGTTCATAATGTTTGCGAGTACATTCAAAGTACTCACTGGCTTGTCCCTGGCTATTGTCTTGGCCAGATTTTCTTGCTCGGAGAGGAGCGACGCGATGCCAGCCCCGGAACCCACACAATGGAGATAGCAGCCTCGCGAAGATAGGAGTTAACCTGGTCAGCTGTTCCCGTGGGAAATGGAGTCCATAGACACTGATGATCCACAAACCGCTTCCGCCATCAACCACTAGAAACCATTTGTTGTACTCACAGGCCAGAATGGTCTTGTACTACATATTTTGTATTTTGCTTGGAATTTCTGTATCAAGTTGGAGCCTCATCAGCTAACAGTAATCCTGGGGCTGATGAGCACGACGGTCTTTTCTGGAAATTTATATCCGGAAAGCCCGGTCGTGACAGACTTGGTACCAGAGCCAGGCTGACCATTGGCTAATCCCATCTTAGCCAGGTCAATAAACTTAGGCAAACCAACCCACCAGACCTTAACCAAACCCCAGCCAAGCTTCTCGTGCAAGATAGCCATACAGTGACCCAACACCTTTTTGGCAGTCGGTGCCCAACCTATCAACCTAACATGTCACTCATGCGCCAGTGACCGGCCCCTAAATAGTCCTTTCTCGCAAGCGTGCGAAGGAAGACTCCGCCCCTTTTTTTCCTATAAAAAGGGCACGCTAGTCCCAACACAGCACCGCACAGCCGCTACCCCAAACCGAGCCCCAATGCCTGGACCCATAGTGCACAACGAGACCACAGCAACCAACCTTGGAGGTTTTGTGACCATACTCGCAAACCTCACCCGTCGTGCCTACGCGTTAGAGGAGCCACCAGAATATGTTGTGTATCAAGGACCCATGAGCGGTGAAGACCGTCAATTCTGGGCCACTGTACACATCTACGGTAGGGGTCTAGCACCCGAGCGCCCCTACAGGTTCACCGGAAGAACAACTTCCTTTGAGCCACAGGCCATCCAGCTAGCCGCTCGAGAGGCTATAGTTCATCTCAGGCACTTGTCGCCCAGAATTAACTGTCGCTCGTTCCACTACTACCCCAGACGTGAAGGGTATGGTAGACCACCCCAAGTTGCCAACGGAGATCACGAGACGGACCCCGCATTGTTGCACCTAGTGCGCTATGTAAGTGCACTAGAGGCACTGTTCGACCAGATCACTATTGATTTAATTGCAGCTCATGGAGAGCTGGTTCGTCGAGCCCCGGCGAGAAGAGAAAACGAGCCCAACGCCGACAACCCAGTCGTGCTGTTTGGACAACCGATCGAGACCCCGAGATCTGCCCCAGCCATCGGCCAAGGTGCTGCGATAACCCCAGAGGTGCTTCGTCGCATATTGGGAGCACACTCCAACGGGGTTGTGGCCAACAATCCCCGCGATGGTCATCATCACTACCCCGACCCTGCAGTTCCTCCGCCATCTCCGACTAATCCCGGCAGTGAGACACGTGGAGAAGCCTCGACATCCACCAGGCACGCCCATTTAGACATAAACGAGGTAGACTAAGCCGTATGAGTAGCACCGAGTTTCAGTGTATCCTCGCTTTGTAATCATGCGACCGTGTATATTAATGCAGCCTGTCGTTGTGCCTCTGTTTTAATAGTAGCCTTGCATATTTGGTCAGCGCATAGTTGCACATTTTCCGGGCACAACTACCAAAACCAACCCGACGACAACCATAGTAACACGTCTCTTTATGAGATATGTGTATCTCTGACACTGAACTGACCTTTGGAGCTAAGCTGGCAAATTTATTACCTTTCACCACGGTAAAACGATCCGGCTCCATTGCTATATAAAGGCCACCTTGTGACCTTACCCAGCAACCCTCACTTTGTGCACCACACTCACACTTTTTCCTGTCATGCCGAGCCCCAGCATTCATCTGAGAACCCCAGATGCAACCCCAGGTAGCTTTGTCAAAATATTGTGGGATTTTACCCGCAGTACCATGGGTTCTACCCAGCCACCCCAGTACGAGCTGTTCAAATCAAGGATCACCCCATCCACCTCGGAATATTGGGCAGCAGTACACATCCCTCCCGTAGACTCCAATCAAGATCCAACAGAAGTTTCCTTCGTGGGGAAATCTATGCCAACCCCACACCTGGCCATAGAAGCTGCTGCGAAAGAAGCGATTGCTCGTCTTCGATCCGCAGTACCCTATGCCCGCGAACAAGGATATTATTACTTTCCGAGCCGTGCAGCACCCGGAGAAATAACATCTTTTCCCGTTGGACGCATTGAGAGAGACCCAGTGCTAGCCAACCTTATCCAGTACATCATTGCTCAAGAGCATTTGAACCAGCGAGTGATGGATTATCTCCAGAGCCTCGCAGATTTAAATCCTCAGATTGCCATCGGCAGACCACTGAGGCCAGACCTGGAGAGACGCATACATCGACTGGTCAATCCACTTCCTCCGATAGAAGAGGAGTGTATTCCTTTACCAGAGACATTTTATCAGGACCCCACCCAGTTACCGTTTTCATTTTAGACGTCACTACTGTATTTGTTCTTTGCAACATTTATTTATGTGTGTGACTTATGCGTGATACCCTGAGTTTGTACGATGAGTCAATTATTTGGCTTCTACTAATGTGTGTAGTTTTTGTTGTGGTTTATGCTCCTTTAAATTAACTGTTTTTCCCTCGCAAAATCCTGGAGTGAGATTTCTTTTCCCTGAGTTGCTACACCTGCCCCTTCTCACGACGTGGATTAATTAATTTCACACAGCACCACGCAGCAGACTCACAACTATAATCATTCGGACACATACACTGTTTGCAAAACTTTGCAACGGCGTTACATCCAACTAATCACCCCCTAACAACAGTTAGCACCCGGCACACTCCATCTACTCCTCGTGATCATCACCACCGCGGAGAGCCAACACCCGAGCCGCAGCGTCGCGACACTCGTCGAGGATCATCGCGCACAGGAGCACAGAGAGCCCCAGCAGTGTCGCCAGCCCTCCGCATATCAGGATCACAAACCAGTCCGGCATCGCCTCCGCCATTAGAGCCTCACCCGAGCTTCCGTAAGCAGTAATGGAGAAATAAGGAGGAGGAGAAGTGAGGCCAGGTGCGAGGAATAAGAGAGAGGCACCCCGGCCGTTTTATAGCTTGAGCTCGGTGTACGGTGGGCGAAGTCCACCAATGCCGCTTGTCGCCGATCGCCGGTGTTCGGAGTCGAATCCGCGAGCAGTGCCGACAGCGCGCTGGCCCGCGAGGTGAGTACACGCTGCACCGGCAGCTAGCACGCCGCGCACTACCACGGTACGGCCTAGATGCCCTACGCGTTAGGCATCGCCGGTGGAGAAAGCACGAGAAAACGCGCAGGAGAGAGGAGGAAGAGAAAGAGCCAGAGGGAGAAGAGGAGACTGACAGTGGACCCCGGGTCCACCTGTCGGCCAGAGAGAGCACTGTGCTCTCGGGTACGACCAGTGTATATCTAAATTTAGGAGTTATTCTAAATTTATATCCAGCGTAGAAATCACACGTTTTTGTCCCGAACCGTAGACTCTTCCACGCAGCACCAGTTTTCACACTGTGGTTTTTCACCACTTAGTGCCCTCTCACTAAAGCCACATCTTTATTGCTTATTATTTTCTTAACACAGCTTTTAACAAATCTCGAGGGCGAGATTTTTCTTAAGGGGGATAGTATTGTGACACCCCAAAAATTTGGCCTTGTTTTAATGATTTAAATTTTTTTCCAAGAATTAAAACTTTGGATTTCTGAGCTCCATTTTGATTTTTAAATCATTTCCTTCCCTGTCATGAAGAGTTTTTCCCAAAGAGAAAACTTTTCAAATATGTTATTGGACTTGATTAACCTCTCAAGAAAAACTTTCCTTTTATCAGTAACTAATTAAATAATTAAGTTGCTTGATCTTTACTTTCTTGAAAATGGTCTTTCAAGGTTAAATGGCCTTATTTGAACTACAACCATTTGATAGATTCACTTAAAATTCCCACAAAAATTTGGAGATGTCCTGTGATGTTTTTAAATCACTTTTATGCAAAAATATATTTCATTCATGAAATATTTTGAGCCCTACACTCAATTTTTCTTCTCTGGTCCAGAGTGCATTTTGCACTGCAACCCAATTAAATATTTCTTTAAAACTTCTACCAAAATTAGGGGAGGTCAGTAGGAGCATATTATTCCACTTTGTGCAAAAATCCAGGGTTGTTCTTTGAAAATTTTGAGTGAATCAACCTCTTTTTCCATTCTGGTCCAATTTGAGGATTTGTACAGCAACCACCATTTTAGTTGCTCCTATATCCATGATTATTTCTCCTACTTGTAGTCCCCCATGTTAAACCCTTAAGTCCAGGAGCATGCACCTTTTGGATCATTTTGGTTCATGAAATAATGCTATTTATTTCCTGTCCAGAATTGTAGTTTTGCAAAACTTACACTAGCAAGTTTCTGCTTTTGGCCAACTAACCTTCACCACCCTCTTGTACATCTGAAGAGACCCCAATCTGGAAGTTTTGGCCACCCCAAGAGTTGCCTAGGTGCATGTGGCATTCTATCGAGCACCTTGTAGGCATGACCAGTTTTGACATGAGTTTTGGTATTTCACTGTGAGCTTGCACCTCTGATCAAACTAGCATGTCCACTGGACTCCCAGTTGCTCCTAACCTCGATCTGGTAAACCCCAACCTCACCTACGACCTGTAGCATGCCGCGGCATTGTGTCGAGCATCTCCCGTGAGTGCACTGGACGCGCCCAGAGCGCGCGTATTGCACGATGCCGCGCCCGAGCCGACACGCTGGCCCCCCTGGCTTTGGCCCACACGGCAGCACCTCGCCATGCACTCCCCGCCTCGCAGCATCGCGCCAAACCACCCTGGCACGCTACAGTGCCGCCGCCAGGGCGTTCTTGGCGGCACTCCGGCGTCCGCAGTGGCTCCAGCCACAGGCAGCGCCGCCCAAACTCCTGCCGCTCGCCACCTGGCCCCTGGAGCAGTGCGAGCTCATCCGCAGCCATGTCCTCTAGCGCTCGTCGCCGCCACGATGCCCTGCTGCTACAGAATGTCGGTTCGCCGGAAGCTTATCCACGGCCGCCGCGGAACCGCCTTGCCTCGCTTATAAATGGACGCCCCGGGCCGTTCCCGCACACGGGCAACCTTAGGCCACCCCAATGACGCTTCCCCAGCTCGCCAATCGACCCAGGAGAGCTTCCTTCCTCATCTCCGGCAACTCCTGCCGCCGCCACCGCCCCGGCCAATCCGGCACCTCCAGTACCTCCCCCTCTCCGTTCTCTCCACCAAGAGCCTCCTCATCCTTCCGTGAACACATCCCCCTACTCGATTTTGATCGGGAACCACCGTAGCCCCAAAACCACTCTGCTCCCGAAGCTCCCCTCCGCCGCGAAGCTCACCGCCGATGACTCTTTGCACCCCCGTCTACCCAGCGACCACCGGAAGGACCGCCACAGTCTCGCGGATCCATCCAGACCCTCTGGAACCCGCGGGGAGCCACCGTTCGCCGGCGGCGATCGCCATTGCCTCGCCTCCGTTCGGGCAGAGGAAGAGGAGGGAGGGATAGACTGGTCAAACCTGACCAGTGGGCCCTCTGGACCCACTGTCAGCGACCCCGTGTCTGTCCACGTGGTTAAGTGGAGGCGTAAAGCCTCAAGTACGCCTCCTCTGTACCGAAAGCGTAATCTCGTTTGAAATGTTTTCTTTTCTGTTTTATTTTAAAAACAGATTTGACCAAATCTTTGACTGGCTATAGCTTTTTAAATATAAGTCCAAATGAAATGATTCTTTTTCCTACCTTCCTAAAATTTGGTCTAGTTTATTTTAAGATTTATTTGAAAAAATTTCAAACAACTTTTTTGTACTGTTTTTGAAATGTGTGTTAATTCAAATATATTTTTAATTAGGATTTTGGGGAGAGAGAAGAAACTTTCAAAAGTTTTGGAGAGCACCTCACCCCTCCACAACATTGAAGGCAAGCATTCTGAACCCCGGCATAATAATTTTTGTGTGTTCGATGACACGTTCATAACATCACCTCACTTTGGAGAAACTTGTTATTTCATGTGATATGATCATATGCATGGGTGCATGTTATTGATTTCCATGCTGTTGGAAATGGACACACTTGTGATGATAAACACCCTCATGTGCCTTGCATGCATACCGGCAGGAACCCGGGAAAACCTCTGCCTTGGGTAGGCATGAGTTTCTCGCCGGTCTCCGTCGGGACGGTTATGTCTGGTATGGCATGGTAAGGTGATATGAGTAGTGACTCTGTTGGTTGAAATATATTCATCATGCTAATCATGCAGGGAATACTTAAAACCTCCTGAGTCGACCGTAGATCGAGTCTTGTTCCAGTAACCCCCATACCTGTTTCGTACTACCACTCGTCTCTACAGCAAGTAGAGTACGGTTCAGTAAGTTGTCAACCTCTTTCTAGCACACACCGTATAGAGAGGCCATGGTGGAAGATACCGGTTGTAGCTGGTAGGCAGGCCACCTGGTCCGGGGGCATGGGTGTTTCCGGTTGGGACCGAGAGGGGAGGCCACCCCTTAGAGCGCGCGATATAAATTTGATCCCATGCTACGCGAGGTTGTAGCCTCCCCACTTAGAGTTTGCTTAACAGGTGTCGTGGGTGATTCCAGACACGTGCGAGTTAAGCTGGTGTGTGCAAGTTAGGTGCGTTTTCAACAAAAAGACCGTAGACAGAATTAGTCCCGATGGACTAAAGAAATCCGTTACTCGTGGGTAAAGAGTACACCCTCTGCAGAGATTAAACCTATTCGAATAGCCGTGTCCATGGTTAAGGATTACAGTCTGGGATGGGTCAGGTGTCGGTCTTAGTGTCGGTCTTCGGAGGTGAAACGGGTTAACCAGAAATGGAATTACTACTCGTGACTTGTGATAACTATGATTATTATTATTGTTGACTACCGTGATATTATTGTTATTATCGAGTATCTCTGGGATGGTTCTACCTCCGGGATATTCACTATGATTGTTTATTTTAAAAGCCCTTTATGTGGTGTTGCTCAGACGCCCGACTGTGGCATTTCTTTTAAAGCCCTTTATGTGGTGTCGCTCAGACGCCCGACTGTGGCATTTCTTTTAAAGCCCTTTATGTGGTGTCGCTCAGACGCCCGACTGTGGCATTTCTTTTAAAGCCCTTTTTGTGGTGTCGCTCAGACGCCCGACTGTGGCATTTCTTTTAAAGCCCTTATGTGGTGTCGCTCAGACGCCCGACTGTGGAATTTCTTTTAAAGCCCTTTATGTGGTGTCGCTCAGACGCCCGACTGTGGCATTTCTTTAAAGCCCTTTATGTGGTGTCGCTAAGACGCCCGACTGTGGCATTGCTTGTTATTTGTTTCATAAATTTTAATACTACCATGTTATTGCATTTTTATAAATAACTTGCTTGCATGCATCAAAGTTTCATTTATCTTTTGTGACTGATGTCATGAGCATAAAATATTTTTAGCAAATCATTGTTATATTATACCTGTGTTCATAATGTTTGTGAGTACATTCAAAGTACTCACTGGCTTGTCCCTGGCTATTGTCTTGGCCAGATTTTCTTGCTCGGAGAGGAGCGACACGATGCCAGCCCTGGAACCCACACAATGGAGATAGTAGCCTCGCGAAGATAGGAGTTAACCTGGTCAGCTGTTCCCGTGGGAAATGGAGTCCATAGACACTGATGATCCACAAACCGCTTCCGCCATCAACCACTAGAAACCATTTGTTGTACTCACAGGCCAGAATGGTCTTGTACTACATATTTTGTATTTTGCTTGGAATTTCTGTATCAAGTTGGAGCCTCGTCAGCTAACAGTAATCCTGGGGCTGATGAGCACGACGGTCTTTTCTGGAAATTTATATCCGGAAAGCCCGGTCGTGGCAGCAATGTTCATGCTTATGTGGATGACATAGTGGTGAAATCAAGAGAGGCGGAAACCTTGATATCTGATCTCAGAGAAACCTTTGACAATCTTCGGGTCTACAAAATGATGCTTAACCCGGAGAAGTGTGTATTTGGTGTGCCTGCAGGCAAGCTTTTGGGATTTTTGGTCTCAAACAGGGGCATCGAGGCTAATCCAGAGAAGATTAAGGCAAACACTTCTTTGGCTAAACCGGCATGTATCAATGATGTTCAACGACTGGTGGGTCGTGTTGCCACTTTAAGCCGGTTCATAAGCCGGTTAGGTGAGAAGGCCCTACCGTTGTACCAACTGATGAAGAAGGCAGACACCATTGTCTGGAGTAATGCTGCTGATGCTGCTTTTGAGGATTTGAAGAGGCAGTTGTCTGAGCCGCCAGTTCTTGCAGCTCCCATTGACAAAGAGCCTTTGCTGTTATATGTGGCTGCTAATTCATGAGCCGCCAGTGTGGCAGTTGTGGTAGAATGCAAGGAGGCTGGTAAGGAACATCTGGTTCAACGGCAGGTTTATTATGTCAGTGAGGTACTCATCGAGTCAAAACAAAGATATCCTCATTGGCAGAAACTTGTTTACGGGGTGTTCATGGCAAGCCGGAAGCTGAAGCAATACTTCCAAGGTCACCCTATCACTATGGTGAGTTCTACCCCCTTGGGAGACATTATTCGGAACAGAGAGGCTACACGACGAGTCTCCAAGTGGGCTATCGAGCTCGGGCCTCATGGTCTGAAGTACGTACCACGCACTGCCATTAAGTCTCAAGCTTTGGTGGATTTCATCAACGACTGGACAGAGCTACAAGCACCTGAGGAGAAGCTCGATAACACTTATTGGACTATTCACTTTCATGGGTCCAAACAGTTGGAAGGCTCGGGGGCTGGAGTCGTGTTAACTTCCCCTCGAGGTGACAAATTTTGTTATGTGCTTCGGCTATTGTTTCCTTGTACTAACAATGCAGCTGAGTAAGAAGCCCTACTCCATGGTCTCCGGATGGCCAAAGAGATGAACTTGAGCCGGGTAAGATGCTTGGGAGACTCAGACCTTGTGGCTCAGCAGGTGTCAGGCAAGTGGGACTCTAAAGATCCCCTTATGGCGGCTTACCTTCGTGAAGTCGATGTTGTGGCTGGACATTTCAAGGGTTATGCGGTGGAACACATTGATCGAAGGAAGAATGAGGCGGCTGATGCCCTAAGCCGGCTAGGATCTCAGCGTAAGCCGGTGCCGCCTAACACCTTTCTTGATGTTCTGAATAATCCTTTTGTTAAGTTACCTACAGAGGAAGATCTTGCAATACCAGACCCGGAGGCACAGGTGGTGGCGGCTCTCCATGTTATCCCGGATTGGACAGTGCCTTATTTGGCTTACATGACCCGAGGAGAGTTGCCTGAAGATGAGACCTTGGCAAGACAAATCGCCCGGTGATCCAAGTCCATGACAATTTTCAATGGCAAGTTACATCATTGCAGCTTCACTGGAGCGTTTCAACGTTGCGTGTCACCTGCAGAGGGTCAGGAGATCCTTTGTGAGATTCATGAAGGCGATTGTGATCATCACGCCAGTTCAAAATCTCTTGTGGCCAAAGCTTTCCGTCATGGGTTTTATTGGCTAACGGCTCACGCTGATGCAGAAGACCTGGTCAGTAAATGTGACGGATGTCAGAAATTCTCACGATGAGCCCATGTGCCGGCTCAAGAATTGAGGATGATTCCAATTACTTGGCCGTTTGCAGTCTGGGGGCTTGATATGGTCGGGCCTTTCAAAAGGTCTAAGGATAAAAAGACGCACCTCTTTGTGGCGGTTGACAAGTTCACAAAGTGGGTGGAGGCGGAGCCAATCAGTAAGTGTGATGCAGCCATGGAGGTCCAGTTTATGAAAAAGGTGATTTTTTGCTTTGGTTTTCCACACAACATCATAAATGATAATGGCACTAACCTCTCCAAAGGAGCTATGGAAGAGTTCTGTCAACGAGAGCATATCCGGCTTGACGTTTTAGCTGTGGCTGACCCTCAATCCAATGGTTAAGCAGAACGAGCCAATCAAGAAATCTTGAGGGGTATCAAGCCCCGGCTCTTGGTCGCCTTGCAGCGGACGCCGGGTTGTTGGGTGGAGGAGTTACCTTTTGTACTTTGGAGCATCAATACTACACCTAACAGATGTACGGGTTACACACCTTTCTTTATGGTGTATGGAGCAGAGGCGGTCCTGCCAAGTGACATCCATCATGACTCACCCCGTGTGGCGACTTATGTTGAGGAAGACAACAAAAAAGCTCGGCAAGACGCACTTGACCTGTTGGATGAAGAGCGAGACTTGGCAATAGCCCGCTCGGCGATTTACCAGCAAGACCTGCGCCGCTACCACAACCGCCGGGTTAGGTCCAGAACCTTTCAGGAAGGCGACTTAGTGCTCCGACTCATCCAGGATTCATCTGACATGCACAAGCTATCCCCTCCTTGGGAAGGACCCTTTGTGGTCAGCAAGAATCTGAACAATGGATCATACTACCTTATTGACGTTCGGGAGCACAAAGACTCACGTAAGTCGGAGGATGAGACCCGTCGGCCATGGAATATCGCTCATCTTCGGCCTTGTTATACTTGAGCCATCGGCTCTAATGTGTACATACTTATACTATGTATATTACATAAAGCAATAAAGCAGGACCTCTGTCCTTTTTTCCACTCCCAAAAAAGGTTTATGTGTTTTCTTTGTCAGGTGGTGGAGATAACCAAGGAGAAGCGGATCATATCTGAATCCGGCTTTCCTTTGGTGCGGCTTATGATCATATCTGAATCTAGCTGTGATCACTTGGGGGCTTCCTGTTTAAACATAGGTCGTATCCGAACCAAAGAGAACATAGCTGTCGATACCCACTTGATCGGCATACTGCCAAACCCACTTGGGGGCTTCTTGAACATATTTGAATCATAGCTTAACCCCTTTGGGTCTGACGTGGGTCGTATTCGAATCAGCGTCATTAAACAACTCTTATGGTCACTTGGGGGCTTCCTGTTCAAACATAGGTCGTATTCGAACCAAAGAGAACACAACTGTCGATACCCACTTGATCGGCATCGCCACAGCCACTGGGGGCTAACAGATCATATCCGAATCATAGCTCAACACCTTTGGAACGGTTCACTGATCGTATTCGAATCAGAAACCCTTTAAATTTGGTTCATCATATTTTACAAGTATCAACATTGGATATCTTGCGACCCTCTTGAAAATACAATGGAATACATTGCAATCCTCCAGGATTAATATTGGTTACATCAGGTTGTTAAGTACCAGGTGAACTTTTATGTGCCAATTTTCAGGAGTTAAACTTACCCTCGGGGGTTGTCTTATATAAGCCAGGAAAGCTGCCATAAGCATCACAGGGCAATGCAAGGCATTTCTGCAAAGGACACAACAGATTCATATAAACTACAAAGTGCATAGTGACGGCGGCTTATGCAAGTATTAAGGGCCATAAGCATGCGCAAAGGCATAGCGAAACTCAAAGTATTTCTACTCTGTTACAAGACTCCCCGAGTCTGAATGATGCGACATTGTTTTTCTACAATGACATAAGCAGGTGGCGCCTGGCAATCTACTCTTGGGGTTGACTTGAAGCCTCCGGATTTATCCTTCTCCGCCTCTCCGCCGGCTGCTTTATCCTGGAAGGATGATGAGGCCCAGTCAATGCCACTCAAGGCCTTAAACTCAGCTTCATCATCTATTAAACTGGTTGGGTCGACTTCAGGGGCAAAGGTGTTCTTACGGGTTGGAGGGATCAAGCTGACATCATCATAATGCAGCGTGGGGATTCTCCAATTCTCCTTGTCATACCCGGCTGACACTTGGTGAGGTCGGTGTCGTTCCCAATAAGAGTAGCCACCGGGCATATATCCTTCACACAGGCGGTGAAGTCCTTATCATTAAACACGGTGCCATCTTCCTTCAAACTTTGATACCCAAAAGCAATATCAGCGGGGTCTAGCTCTAGAAGCCACGCCTTGGCCCGGCTCAATGCGGCTATAGCTCCGGCTCTTGCAGATGCTTGTCTTAACTCTTGGATTCGCTGAGGTAGCACAGCAAGCCGCTTCAGCACATCTTGCAGGATATAGGGAACATCATTTGATAAAGCCACAACGGACAGAGCACGTTGTGACCCGGTGTAGAGCTGTCCCACCAGAGTATAAACCGCCCTCAGCTTGGTCACCATGTTCTGATTGAGATTTGTGCTCCTGGGGCCTACGTTATTAAGCATAAGGTGAGCCGAAGGAAACAACTGAAATGGCCATTAAAGGAGTTTTGCGGTGTTTAAGGTTTGAGTAAGTCACTCACCAAAGATTGATGAGACCATTCAAGATATCTGGCACCTTAAGCCGGACAGTTCGGCCGATGCTTTCGCAAGCGATGCCTCTGCTGTCTCGGCCCGGGTCACCAGTGCGGCCTTTTCATCAGCCCATGTTTTCTTCTCCGACTCGAAGTTCTTCTTCAACTTCTCTTGTTCAGAGATGCTGAACTCAAACTTGGAGTTGGATTTCTGGATTTCAAGCTCTTGAGATGCCAGGCGATTCTTCAGTTCAGTAATCTCTGACTCAAAATGATTTATGGTGGCCTGCATTGATGTCGGGTTATAATCAGAATCATTTTAAGATCATATTAACCCAAGCACTTTGCAAGCAAAGGGACTTGACACTTGGGGGCTAATGTATACTGAAGAACTCTCAATTACTACTCCGGTTCATGGAAATTAAGTCCCAAGCACTTTGCAAGCAAAGATGTTTGGCACTTGGGTGCTAATGTGTATCGCAAGTGCTACAACCGGGTTAAATATCTTTTTCCTAAGCCGGATAAGCAGTGCTAGGCAGTTTTCTAAAGTCTACAACATATTTACTTATAAGCAATAGACTTGGGGGCTGGTACAGTAAGTATGGTTCAAGAAAGCTAGCATAAGTCATACCTCAGATTTTTGTTGTATCTGCTTCACCATGTCAATTTCCAGGTCATGGCTGCTATGTACTTGATTGATATAGCCGGAGACGATATCTCCAATACTCAAATGAGCGTAGTCAGTGACGTCCAGCTTGGCCTTTCGGCGTTCTAACAATTCCTCTTTAGCAGAGCACTTGGCAAGTACAGTTGGCTGTGCCGGCTCAACAAACTGAGTCTTGAGAATCTCAACTTCCGGATCATCTGCCTTGGTGGGGCTAGGAGCCTCCGGGTTATCAGAATCGTTGAGGGTTTGCTCAGCAGGCGGGTCAGAGGAAGATACAGGAACATCAAGAGATGGTTGAGGCGGCAGCTCGTAAGCAGAGGCGTCAAGAGCAGCTGTGCCCAGCTCCGATTCAGTCCCAACCGGCTCTTGGGACGGCTTATTATTTTTTGCCCTTTTGCTGGGCTTTACTTGCACACTAGGGAAAAGGTAGACAGGTTAAATACAAAAATATGAGTAAAATAAGGCATAAGGTACAACAAGTTTATATTACCCGGGAGCAGTTTTGAAGGCCGGCATGTTGGACTGCATAGACTCACCGGAGGAAGGTGAAGTATCATGATAGTTGGAGTCAGAGGAATTGAGATGCTAATGAATGAAACCCGCCAAAGGAAAAAGAAGGCATAAATCAGAGATAACCTCAGCCTGGCGTTTCCTGGTCACATCAGGTAAGCCGGAGGAGAGTTCTACGTCTTTGCTGGTCCGGGTCTGCCTCCGGCTCTCATAAATCTGTCGCTTCAAAAGAAATTGAGGGTCTTGGTAAGCTAAAGGATGTGAAAATCTTACTTTCCGGGTCACTCTTCAGATTTTTAACCTCGGCAAAGGCTCTGAGTCGGAGGAGATTATAGTTACCTCTTCTTCAACGACTTGGTTGTTGCCTGTATCCTCCTGAAAGGAATTAATGTCAATAACATGATGATAAAAGAGTCAGGGGAATTAGGAGTTACCTCTTTTTCATCATCATCAGTATCATCCAGTTTCATCATATCTGAGGCGCTGGGTTTCCTCTTTCTTGAAGTTCCAGTCTTAGCGGTTCTTCTTTCGGCTCTTTTTGCTGCTCTGGCTTGTTTGGCAGCCTCATGGTCATACTTGACCTTCCAGAAGTCGCTATTTTCCTATGAATAAGGATAAAGGGTTATGAGTAAAGGTAAGGTATAGCATAATAAAGATAATTGTGGAGGATAATAACTCACTGCAGGGGCCGGGTTCTTCTTGCAGAAAGCAAGTAAGCCAAAGGCATTACTAGTCATCGTGCCCTCTTTCAGCAAAGACTGGGTTGTAGCTTCCACCGCATCATCTGGTAAGTCATCAGGACCATGACGCAGTGGGTCATCTTTCTTGCCTGAATAATTATACATTAAACCGGGGCGGCGGCTTAACGGAATTATTTTCCAAGCAACCCAGACTCAAACCAGGTTGATGCCATCTAAACCATTCCCCAAAAGAGCTTTGATTTTCTTAATAGTGGGGGGGTGAGTGACACACATTCAATAGCAGTCAACTTGTCCGGCAGCGGGTGGTTGCATTCAATACGCAAGGCGCGGAAGCCGGGCAGCGGGTTTTCACCAGCCGGAGAAGTGTCCTGGCAGTAGAACCAAGTTTGGTTCCAATCCTTTGGATGACTCGGTAGTTCAGCATAAGGGAACAGGCAGTCTCTCCGCCTCTGAATTGATATGCCACCAAGTTCTAGACTAGGCCCGTTGGCATGTTCGTTCTGCCTGTTTAAGTAGAACAGCTCTCTAAACAAAAGTAGGCTGGGCTCTTCTCCCAGGTAGACCTCACAAAAGACTTGAAAATTGTAGATGTTTGACACGGAATTGGGCCCGATGTCTTGAGGTCTTAAGTCAAAGAAATACAGGACATCTCTAAAGAATGTTGAACCGAGTGGAGCAAATACCCGGCTCATATGATCCGTAAAAACTATCACCTCCCCTTCTTTGGGATGAGGTTTCTCCTCGGATGGATCAGGAGCACGATAAGACATGACCTCCTTCTTGGGCAGATAGCCGGATTTCACAAATTCAGACAGCTTGTTTTCTGTGACAATGGACGGGACCGAGTTGCAAGTCACCAGAGGTTTGGGAGCTTTGGGTGCCACTACGTAAATCGAAGCCTACAACAAGGTAAAAGAATTTGTCCGACTCAATTCATAACCCGGAGGAGAGCATCATTCATTTACTTAAGACGGTGGCTTAAGAAGGGGCCTAATGATATATGGGTAACTATGCAATGGTATTTAAATCACTACAGGTATTAAAGGTAATCAAAATTTTCTTAAGTCGCCGGAAGCAAGCGGGCTGATAGTCGGTATTAGTTTAAACCAGTCACATGAACTACTATGGCTGAAACAGAGTCAACAGACGTAGTTTTTGACTAAGTGTGGAACAAACAGGTTTCACAAGTTGCAAATATTATTTTGGATCAAACAGTTGCTCTAAAAAGAAAAATTTCTAGACCTAAAATAGGGCAGAGAAGTTCATGCAATCGAAGATGGTTTCCAGACAGGGTAAATGAGATCTGTTTTTATACAAAATAGGCGCAAATAAGTACCGCAGCAGTTCTATGTTGTTTTTACGATCTAAAAAGTGCGTTGGAAGTGGAAACTAGCAAAGACTCGCGTCGGGCGGCAAAGGACGCCGACGAACTCAAGACAGTTCTAATGCAGATCTGAGGAAACGAAGAAAAGGAACTCACCGATGCGGATGAGCTGCAGAGGGTCGTCGTCGTTTTCTGGTCAAGAGTCAGGTTGATGCAGCGGCCTGAGTCGTTGAAGACGAAGGAGTTCGACGGCGGCGGCGGCGGAGCTCGAGCAGTAGAGAAGGGAGTGCGAGGAGGAAGACAGCTGAGGAAAATGGGAAAGACCTAGGTCGCATCTATTTATAAGGAGGGGCCGACCAAGACGGCACGAAAAAATAGGAGACAGAGTATCATTATCCAGCAACCGCGACGCCTCGATTTTTGGGATGGTCAGTAAAGGCAAAGATCCGTTGAAGATACGATGGAATAAAATAAGGATCTAATTAAAAGATGATGTCACGATGGGTTAACCCGGATCCAGAAGATGACGTCACAACGGGTTCTGACCTTTTTACAGACAAAAGACAGAAGGACTGATTCTTAAGGTATTTTAAGATTGACATGAACCGGCTCAAATCAATCTGGGGCCTAATGTTGGGGATATAACTATTTATGCAAGCCGCCCAGGAGGGGCCGGGTTACACAAAGAGAAGCACATCTGAAGCCCAAGACCAAGACATGAAGATGGCAGTTCAGTAAAAGGTCTAAAGGCCCACAGGCGATTTATGGCCCATGGTGATAAATCGCCATGAGGACGTGACTTGTATTGTAAGGTAGAAGTAACTAGTCACCGAGCCAGACACTGTTTATGAGTCGGCCGGGACTCTGTAAGCCGTAGGGAGTCGACCTGTGTATATAAGGGGACGACCCGCTGGCGGCTTAGGGCAAGAAACAACTGATCGAGAGCCAGGCATAGCGTATCTCGCTTCCTGGTCATCGAAACCTCAAGCAATTCCAACCCAACTAGACGTAGGCCTTCCTTCACCGTAAGGGGCTGAACTAGTATAAACCTCGCGTGTCCTTGTCCCGATTAACCCCTTTAAGCTTCCTAGTTGCGATGGCTCCACGACTAAGTCCTTGCAAGAGGACATCTGCCGTGACAATTCCACGACACTTCCTGTGGAACCAGGAACTTTTGCTCTCCATCTTACTCAGCCCTCCATATCCCCAGCAACAATGGCCCAGAAAAGGAGAAAGATGGACTCCAGTAGATCCCCCCGAGGCTCCTGGCAGGGACCCTTCCATAAACAACTCCTCTCCACTTGCTGGACCGCACCCTCCAGTCGGGCCTATGGTCCCCGCGAAGGAGGAACATGCCCCCGCAGTTGAGGAGGTGCCACTAGTCCTTGTTGATGAGCCTCAGGCTCCAACTTGGGCGAGGCACATAGTCCACTTTCTCCCAACCGAAGAACTTCCCAATGATCAAGATGAGGCTGAAAGAGTAGCCCGGAGGGCCAGTATGTACTAGTTCGTTGATGACACTCTGTACAGAAGGAGGCCCAATGGTGTAAAATTGAAGTGCATCTGCGAGGAAGAAGGAAAGGAACTGCTGGCTGAGATACACAAAGTCATGTGCGGTTCCCACAATGGATCAAGGGCATTAGTTGGGAAAGCATTCCGTCAAGGATTCTATTGGCCCACAACACTCCAAGATGCGGTTGAGCTAGTCACCAAGTGTGAAGCCTGCTAGTTCCATTCCAAGAATATCCACCTGCCCGCCCAAGCTCTAAAGACAATCCCTTTGTCATGGCCATTTTCGGTCTGGGGGCTTGATATCCTCGACCCTTTCCCCCGAGCTATCGGGGGCTTTGAATTCTTGTTCGTTGCTACCGACAAGTTTACCAAGTGGTCGGAAGTAGATGTTGTGATAAAGGTGAATGCTTAGTCGGCTATCAAGTTCTTGAAAGAATTGGTGTGTCATTTTGGAGTCTCGACAAAGGCACCTAGTTCACGAGCTGCACCTTCATGCAAAATGTTCTTGCCCTCGGAAGCAAGATTTCATTTGCCTCTGTCACACATCCCGTGAGCACTGGGCAAGCTAAGAGGGAAAATGCTGAAGTGCTCCGAGGACTCAAGACAAGAACCTTTGATACGCTGCAGAAGTACGGCGGGCGGTGGATCAATGAGCTGCCGCTAGTCCTCTGGTCCCTTAGAACGACACCAAATCGAGCTACCGGCTAGACTCCCTTCTCCCTAGTCTATGGGGCAGAAGCAGTTATCCCCATGGAACTCATTTACGGGTCGCCTCAAGTGCTTTCCTACGATGAAGTAGCACAAGATCAGCACCAGTGTGACGCGCTGTGCTACTCGAGGAGAACCGTCTCTAGGCTGCTACGCATGCTGCACGCTATCAGCAAGCCCTGCCTCGCTATCACAGCTGCAAGGTTCATGCCCGATGTTTTGAGGAAGGCGACCTTGTCCTTAGGCGCGTTCAGTCCGCCAAGGGTACAAACAAGTTGAAACCAAAGTGGGAAGGCCCTTACCGGGTAGTTTGAGTCACTAGACCTGGCACAGTCCGTTTAGAGACCGGAGATGACATTCAATTGCAAAACTCATGGAGCATTGAGCATCTCTGCAAGTTCTGCCCGTAAGGCATGGCTGTCAAGCCCTACTCGGCAGCCACCCTTTTGTACATGCCTTGGCTCAGATGCATGTAACCCCTTGTGCAAAGCCAGGTGATGACCCTGAGCAAGAAAAAAATAAATGAACCATCGGGGGGGGGGGGGGGGGCGATCAAGTTGCATGCATGCATGCATGAGCATTTCAAGAGCATTGCATAAACATTTGCATATGCATATAGATAGGGTTGCATCTTGCATCATTTCCATCTACATGAGGTTGCAGGTTCCTACTGTGAGCTTGACCTCTACCGGGAGTCGGGAAGATGCACCAGCACCACGGTCTCTGGCAAGCCAAGACAGATAAGTTCTACCTCCTGTCCATAAGTGTTCTATAAGCTAAAACTTGTGCATAAGAAAACCTTGCCGCTCTTTGAAACTTAGGTGCTCCCATAATTGGACTCGAATGTTGCTTCGACCAGGATGGTTGCAGTGTCCTTTGGTGAAAAGAGATTGGCGGGGGCTGATCCCTTTATCTATGCCCGGTAGGCTCAGTTCTCCGGTAGCAATAAAAGGGTACCGGTAGGATAGCCTACCGGGAAAGACTCATTTATTTAAAAGTAAAGAGGCATTCCACCTCTGCATGGACATATACATGCATGAGTTCTCGGCATGGTTCATCTTTTTCATTAATATGCTGATAATGCAAGTACAAACCTTACAGAACACATACATGGACTCGAAGGATTACATTATTTGAACTAAAATTTGGCAAGTGCCTATAGATTTAAGATTGAAAAAAGATAAGTGCCCCGTGATGCCCTTTCTTGTCCCTCTCCTCCTAGGCACGACAGTAGAAGGTGAAGGGGGCAAAAGGAGCACCTGAGCAGAAGCCCAGCCTGACCCCATCGGGCTCTAGGAGAGGTAGACTGGAGGGGGAGGGAGGACGTTAGCGAACGCTTCAAGGGAGAGCATGGTGGGGGCGACCCATCAACCGCCACCACCAGGGCCAGCAGGACATGACAGGGCTAACGGAGCTGCAACCCGAGAGGAAGCTAAAGGAAATATGCCCTGCAGGCAATAATAAAGTTATTATTTATTTCCTTATTTCATGATAAATGTTTATTATTCATGCTAGAATTGTATTAACCGGAAACATAATACATGTGTGAATACATAGACAAACAAAAGTGTCACTAGTATGCCTCTACTTGACTAGCTCGTTAATCAAAGATGGTTAAGTTTCCTAACCATAGACATGAGTTGTCATTTGATTAACGGGATCACATCATTAGTAGAATGATGTGATTGACTTGACCCATTCTATTAGCTTAGCACTTGATCGTTTAGTTTGTTGCTATTGCTTTCTTCATGACTTATACATGTTCCTATGACTATGAGATTATGCAACTCCCGTTTATCGAAGGAACACTTTGTGTGCTACCAAACGTCACAACGTAACTGGGTGATTATAAAGGTGCTCTACAGGTGTCTCCAAAGGTACTTGTTGGGTTGGCGTATTTCGAGATTAGGATTTGTCACTCCGATTGTCGGAGAGGTATCTCTGGGCCCACTCGATAATACACATCACTTAAGCCTTGCAAGCATTGTAACTAATGAGTTAGTTACGGGATGATGTGTTACGGAACGAGTAAAGAGACTTGCCGGTAACGATATTGAAATAGGTATTGAGATACCAACGATCGAATCTCGGGCAAGTAACATACCGATGACAAAGGGAACAACGTATGTTGTTATGCGGTTTGACCGATAAAGATCTTCGCAGAATATGTAGGAGCCAATATGAGCATGCAGGTTCCGCTATTGGTTATTGACCAGAGACGTGTCTCGGTCATGTCTACATAGTTCTCGAACCCGTAGGGTCCGCACGCTTAAAGTTCGATGATGGTTATATTATGAGTTTATGGGTTTTGATGTACCGAAGGTAGTTTGGAGTCCAGGATGTGATCACGGACATGATGAGGAGTCTCGAAATGGTCGAGACATGAAGATTGATATATTGTACGACTATATTCGGACACCGGAATGGTTCCGGGGGTTATCGGATATATACTGGAGTACCGGAAGCCCCCCGGAGGTTATTGGGCCTCATGGGCCCAATTGGTGGAAGAGGAGAGGCGGCCAAGGGGCAGCCGCGCGCCCCTCCCCTCCCAAGTCCGAATTGGACAAGGAAGGGGGGCCCTTTCCTTTCCCCCTCTTTCTCCTTCCCTCTCCTCTCCTACTCCAACATGGAAAGGGTGGAGTCCTACTCCCGGTGGGAGTAGGACTCCTCATGGGGACACGCCAAGGGTGGACGGCCCCTCCCCTCCTCAACTACTTCATATACGGGGAGGGAGGCACCCCCTAGAGACACAACAATTGATCTCTTGGATCTTTTAGTCGTGTGCGATACCCCTCTCCACCATAGTCTACCTCAGTCATATCATAGCGGTGCTTAGGCGAATCCCTGCGTCGGTAGAAGATCATCATCATCACCACGCCGTCGTGCTGACGGAACTCTCCCTCAAAGCTTGGCTGGATCGAAGTTCGAGGGACGTCATCGAGTTGAATGTGTGCAGAACTCGAAGGTGCCGTATGTTCGGTGCTTGATCGGTCGGATCGTCAAGACATAGGACTACATTAACCACGTTGTGCTAACGCTTCCGCTTACGGTCTACGAGAGTACATGGACACACTCTTCCCTCTCATTGCTATGCATCACCATGATCTTGCGTGTGCGAAGGAAAATTTTGAAATTACTACATTCCCCAACAGTGGCATCCGAGCCAGGTTTTATGCGTTGATGTTATATGCACGAGTAGAACACAAGTCAGTTGTGGGCGATACAAGTCATACTGCTTACCGGCATGTCACACTTTGGTTCGGCGGTATTGTTGGATGAACGGCCCGGACCAACATTACGTGTATGCTTACGCGAGACTGGTTCTACCGACGTGCTTTGCACACAGGTGGCTGGCGGGTGTCAGTTTCTCCAACTTTAGTTGAACCGAGTGTGGCTACGCCCGGTCCTTAAGAAGGTTAAAACAACATTAACTTGACGAACTATCGTTGTGGTTTTGATTCGTAGGTAAGAACGATTCTTGCTCAGCCCGTAGCAGCCACACAAAACTTGCAACAACAAAGTAGAGGACGTCTAACTTGTTTTTGCAGGGCATGTTGTGATGTGATATGGTCAAGGCATGATGCTATATTTTATTGTATGAGATGATCCTGTTTTGTAACCGAGTTATCGGCAACTGGCAGGAGCCATACGGTTTTCGCTTTACTGTATGCAATGCAATCACCCTGTAATGCTTTACTTTATCACTAAGCGATAGTAATAGTCGTAGAAGGATAAGTTGGCGAGACGACAACGATGCTACGACGGAGATCAAAGTGTTGCGCCGGTGACAATGATAATAATGACAGTGCTTCGGAGATGAAGATCACAAGCACAAGATGATGATGGCCATATCATATCACTTATATTGATTGCATGTGATGTTTATCTTTTATGCATCTTATCTTGCTTTGATTGACGGTAGCATTATAAGATGATATCTCACTAAATTATCAAGGTATAAGTGTTCTCCCTGAGTATGCACCGTTGCGAAAGTTCTTCGTGCTGAGACACCATGTGATGATCGGGTGTCATAAGATCTATGTTCAAATACAACGGGTGCAAGATAGTTTTGCACACGCGAAATACTTAGGTTAAACTTGACGAGCCTAGCATATGCAGATATGGCCTCGGAACACTGAGACCGAGAGGTTGAGCGTGAATCATATAGAAGATATGATCAACATAGTGATGTTCACCATTGAAAACTACTCCATCTCACGTGATGATCGGACATGGTTTAGTTGATTTGGATCATGTGATCACTTAGATGATTAGAGGGATGTCTATCTAAGTGGGAGTTCTTAAGTAATATGATTAAATTGAACTTTAATTTATCATGAACTTAGTCCTGATAGTATTAGCATATCTATGTTGTAGATCAATAGCTCGCGTTTAGCTCCCCTGTTTTATTTTTGATATGTTCCTAGAGAAAACTAAGTTGAAAGATGTTAGTAGCAATGATGCAGATTGGATCTGTGATATGAGGATTATCATCATTGTTGCACAGAAGTATTATGTCCTTGATGCACCGCTAGGTGACAGAACTATTGCAGGAGCAGATGCAGACGTTATGAAAGTTTTGACAAAAGCTCGGTATGATGACTACTTGATAGTTTAGTGCACCATGCTTTACGGCTTAGAACTGGGACTTCAAAAATGTTTTGAATGCCACAGAGCATATCAGATGTTCCAAGAGTTGAAACTGGTATTTCATACTCATGCCTGTGTCGAGAGGTATGGGACCTCTGACAGTACTTTGCCTACAAGATGGAGGAGAATAGCTCAACCAGTGAGCAGGTGCTCAGATTGTCTGGGTACTACAATTGCTTGAATCAAGTGGGAGTTAATCTTCTAGATAAGATAGTAATTGACAAAATTCTCTAGTCACTATCACCAAGTTACTAGAACTTCGTGATGAACTGTAATATGCAAGGGATAATGGAAACGATTCCCAAGCTCTTCGTGATGCTGAAATCGACCAAGGTAGAAATCAAGAAAAGCATCAAGTGTTGATGGTTGACAAGACCACTACTTTCAAGAAAAGGGCAAAGGGAAGAAGGGGAACTTCAAGAAGAACGGCAAGCAAGTTGCTGCTCATGAGAAGAAGCCCAAGTCTAGACCTAAGCCTGAGACTAAGTGCTTCTACTGCAAAGGAAATGGTCGCTGGAAGTGGAACTGCCCTAGATACTTGGCGGATAAGAAGGATGGCAAAGTAAACAGAGGTATATTGGATATACATGTTATTGATGTGTACTTTACTAGTGTTTATAGCAACCCCTCGGTATTTGATACTAGTTCAGTTGCTAAGAGTAGTAACTTGAAACTGGAGTTGCAGAATAAACAGAGACTAGTTGAGGGTGAAGTGACGATGTGTGTTGGAAGTGGTTCCAAGATTGATATGATCTTATTTTGTGTTTGCGTTGAGCATGAATATGATTTGATCATGTTTATTGCAATACTGTTATTCATTTAAGTTAGAGAACAATTGTTGTTTTGTTTACATGAATAAAACCTTCTACAGTCATACACCCAATGAAAATGGTTTGTTGCATCTCGATCGTAGTGATATACATATTCATAATATTGAAGCCAAAAGATGCAAAATTAATAATGATAGTGCAACTTATTTGTGGCACTGCCGTTTAGGTCATATTGGTGTAAAACGCATGAAGAAACTCCATGCTGATGGGCTTTCAGAATCACTTGATTATGAATCACTTGATTATGGATCACTTGATACTTGCGAACCATGCCTCATGGGCAAGATGACTAAGACTCCATTCTCTGGAACAGTGGAGCGAGCAACTGACTTATTGGAAATAATACATACTGATGTATGCGGTCCGATGAGTGTTGAGGCTCGCGGCGGGTATCGTTATTTTCTGACCTTCACAGATGATTTGAGCAGATATGGGTATATCTACTTGATGAAACATAAGTCTGAAAGATTTGAAAAGTTCAAAGAACTTCAGAGTGAAGTGGAAAATCATCGTGACAAGAAATAAAGTTTCTACGATCTGATCGCAGAGACAAATATTTGAGTTACGAGTTTGGTCTTAAATTAAAACAATGTGGAATAGTTTCACAAATTTGTGCCACCTGGAACACCACAGCATAATGGTGTGTCCGAATGTCATAACCATACTATTACTGGATATAGTGCAATCTATGATGTTTCTTACCGATTTACCACTATAGTTTTGGGGTTATGCATTAGAGACAGCTGCATTCACGTTAAAAAGGGCACCATATAAATCCGTTGAGATGACACCGTATGAACTGTGGTTTGGCAAGAAACGAAAGTTGTCGTTTCTTAAAGTTTGGGGTTACGATGCTTATAAGAAAAAAGTTTCATCCTGATAAGCTCAAACCCAAATCGGAGAAATATGTCTTCACAGGATACCCAAAGGAGACAGTTGGGTACACCTTCTATCACATATATGAAGGAAAGATATTCGTTGCTAAGAATGGATCCTTTCTAGAGAAGGAGTTTCTCTTGAAAGAAGTGAGTGGGAGGAAAGTAGAACTTGATGAGGTAACTGTACCTGCTCCCTTATTGGAAAGTAATTCATCACAGAAATCTGTTCCTCTGACTACTACACCAATTAGCGAGGAAGGCTAATGATGATGATCATGTAACTTCAGATCAAGTTACTACCGAACCTCATAGGCAAACCAGAGTGAGATCCACACGAGAGTGGTACGGTAATCCTGTTCTGGAGGTCATGTTACTTGACCATGATGAACCTACGAACTATGAGGAAGCGATGATGAGCCCAGATTCCGCGAAATGGCTTGAGGCCATAAAATCTGATATGGGATCCATGTATGAGAACAAAGTGTGGACTTTGGTTGACTTGCCCGATGATCGGCAAGCCATATAAAATACATGGATCTTCAAGAGGAAGACGGACGCTGATAGTAGTGTTACTATCTACAAAGCTAGACTTGTCGAAAAAAGTTTTTGACAAAGTTCAAGGTGTTGACTATGATGAGATTTTCTCACTCGTAGCGATGCTTAAGTCTGTCCGAATCATGTTAGCAAATTGCCGCATTTTATGAAATCTGGCAAATGGATAAACAAAACTGCATTCTTTAAAGGATTTATTAAATAAAGAGTTGTATATGATGCAACCAGAAGGTTTTGTCAATCCTAAAGGTGCTAACAAAATATGCAAGCTCCAGCGATCCATCTATGGACTGGTGCAAGCATCTCGGAGTTGGAATATACGCTTTGATAAGTTGATCAAAGCATATAGTTTTATACAAACTTGCGGTGAAGCCTGTATTTACAAGAAAGTGAGTGGGACCACTACAACATTTCTGATAAGTATATGTGAATGACATATTGTTGATCGAAATAATGTAGAACTATTCTGCAAAGCATAAAGGAGTGTTTGAAAGGAGTTTTTCAAAGAAAGACCTCGGTGAAGCTGCTTACATATTGAGCATGAAGATCTATAGAGATAGATCAAGACGCTTGATAAGTTTTTTCAATGAGTACATACCTTCACAAGATTTTGAAGTAGTTCAAAATGGAACAGTCAAAGAAAGAGTTCTTGCCTGCGTTACAAGGTTTGAAATTGAGTAAGACTCAAAGCCCGACCACGGCAGAAGATAGAAAGAGAATGAAAGTCATTCCCTATGCCTCAGCCATAGGTTCTATAAAGTATGCCATGCTGTGTTACCAGATCTATTGTATACCCTACACTGTTTTTGGCAAGGGAGTATAATAGTGATCTAGGAGTAGATCATTGGACAGCGGTCAAAATTATCCTTAGTGGGATAAGGATATGTTTCTCAATTATGGAGGTGACAAAAGGTTCGTCGTAAAGAGTTACGTCGATTCAAGCTTTGACACCGATCTAGATGACTCTAAGTCTCGATCTAGATGCATATTGAAAGTGGGAGCAATTAGCTAGAGTAGCTCCGTGTAGAGCATTGTCGACATAGAAATTTGCAAAATACATATGGATCTGAATATGGCAGACCCGTTGACTAAACTTCTCTCACAAGCAAAACATGATCACACCTTAGTACTCTTTGGGTGTTAATCACATAGCAATGTGAACTAGATTATTGACTCTAGTAAACCCTTTGGGTGTTGATCACATGACAATGTGAACTATGGGTGTTAATCACATGGTGATGTAAACTATTGATGTTAAATCACATGGCAATGTGATCTAGATTAATGACTCTAGTGCAAGTGGGAGACTGAAGGAAATATGCCCTAGAGGCAATAATAAAGTTATTATTTATTTCCTTATTTCATGATAAATGTTTATTATTCATGCTAGAATTGTATTAACCGTAAACATAATACATGTGTGAATACATAGACAAACATAAGTGTCACTAGTATGCCTCTACTTGACTAGCTCGTTAATCAAAGATGGTTAAGTTTCCTAACCATAGACATGAGTTGTCATTTGATTAATGGGATCACATCATTAGGAGAATGATGTGATTGACTTGACCCATTCTATTAGCTTAGCACTTGTTATTGCTTTCTTCATGACCTATACATGTTCCTTTGACTATGAGATTATGCAACTCTCGTTTACCGAAGGAACACTTTGTGTGCTACCAAACATCACAACGTAACTGGTTGATTATAAAGGTGCTCTACAGGTGTCTCCGAAGGTACTTGTTGTGTTGGCGTATTTCGAGATTAGGATTTGTCACTCCGATTGTCGGAGAGGTATGCCTGGGCCCACTTGGTAATACACATCACTTAAGCCTTGCAAGCATTGCAACTAATGAGTTAGTTGCGGGATGATGTGTTACGGAATGAGTAAAGAGACTTTCCGGTAACGAGATTGAACTAGGTATTGAGATACCGACGATCGAATCTCGGGCAAGTAACATACCGATGACAAAGGGAACAATATATGTTGTTATGCGGTTGAGCCGATAAAGGTCTTCGTAGAATATGTAGGAGCCAATATGAGCATCCAGGTTCCGCTATTGGTTATTGACCGGAGACGTGTCTCGGTCATGTCTACATAGTTCTCGAACCTGTAGGGTCCGCATGCTTAAAGTTCGAAGATGGTTATATTATGATTTTATGTGTTTTGATGTACCGAATGTAGTTCAGAGTCCCGGATGTGATCATGGACATGACGAGGAGTCTCGAAATGGTCGAGACATGAAGGCTGATATATTGGACGACTATATTCGGTCACCGGAATGGTTCCGGGAGTTATCAGATATATACCGGAGTACCGGGGGTTACCGGAACCCCCAGGAGGTTATTGGGCCTCATGGGCCCAATTGGTGGAAGAGGAGAGGCGGCCAAGGGGCAGCTGCGCGCCCCTCCCCTCCCAAGTCCAAATTGGACGAGGAAGGGGGGCGGCGCCCCCCCTTTCCTTTCCCCCTCTTTCTCCTTCCCCCTCCTCTCCTACTCCAACATGGAAAGGGGGGAGTCCTACTCCCGGTGGGAGTAGAACTCCTCATGGGGCACGCCAAGGGTGGCCGACCCCCTCCCCCTCCTCCACTACTTTATATACGGGAGGGAGGCACCCCCCTAGAGACACAACAATTGATCCCTTGGATCTTTTAACCGTGTGCGGTGCCCCTCTCCACCATAGTCTACCTTGGTCATATCGTAGCGGTGCTTAGGCGAAGCCCTGCGTTGGTAGAACATCATCATCATCACCATGCCGTTTTGCTGATGGAACTCTCCCTCAAATCTCGGATGGATCGGAGTTCAAGGGACGTCATCGAGTTGAACGTGTGCAAAACTCGGAGGTGCCGTACGTTCGGTGCTTGATCGGTCGGATCGTGAAGACGTACGACTACATCAGCTGTGTTGTGCTAACGCTTCCGCTTTCGGTCTACGAGGGTACGTGGACACACTCTTCCCTCTCATTGCTATCCATCACCATGATCTTGCGTGTGCGTAGGAATTTTTTGAAATTACTACGTTCCCCAACAGAAGCATGCCGGGGTCCAGCTGGAAGGCTGTTGGAGGAACCCCAGAGGCACCATCCCCACCTCTGCACCCAACTCCCCAGCAAATTGCCTTGCCGAAAAGGAGATGCGGGTGCAGATGATGGTGCTGCCGCCTGATGAAGATGGTGCGAGCGATGCTCATCGGGAGTCAGAGTCGTTGCCCTCCCGCTCGCCGTCGTTGTCATCGCCGTCACTGTCCTCCTCGTCCTTTCGCTCGAGGAGGAGCTTTCTTTGTCGGTGGAGCTCTCTGCGCAGCACCCTAAGCGAGTTCCTGAGCGCCTGAAGATCTTGACGGAGAGTAGGCCGCTCTGCATTAATTTAACCTAGATAAGGTGCCCCTTTGACAAGCTATGGGCGCGAGCGAAGGTCTTCCAGCCACGGCGGAGGTACATAACATGAGGAGCACGAAATTCAACATCTACCCACATGCCACCATTTCCACAGCCACTCATGGGCAACCTTAGCGCGCGCGGCTGTTCGATTTCCATTACCCATGCAAATGGAGTGGGGAGGCGGAGATGGCCGCACGGAGGCTTGTACAACCTGATGACGAATTCTCGAGGCTGGTCTCCGATGTGGCCATCCATCGGAGGAGGAGCCTCCGGTGGGGGCGCAGCCGAAGCACCACCCCGTCCGCCTCTCCCTCGAGCGACACGGCGACCGCGACCTCACCCCCTTCCTCCTCCTCTCACAGCGGGTGATACGTCTCCAACGTATCTATAATTTTTCATTGCTCCATGCTATATTATCTACTGTTTTGGACTATATTGGGCTTTATTTTCCACTTTTATATTATTTTTAGGACTAACCTATTAACCGGAGGCCTAGCCCAGAATTGCTGTTTTTTTGCCTATTTTAGTGTTTCGAAGAAACATAATATCAAACGGAGTCCAAACAGAAAAATCCTTTTTGGAACGTGATTTTCTTCTTGGATAAGACCCAGGAGACTTGGACCTTACTCCAAGAAGTACCGGAGGCGGTCACGAGGGTAGCCCCCCCCTACAGGGTGCGCCCCCTGCCTCGTGGGCCCCTCGGTGCTCCACCGACGTACTCCTTCCTCCTATATATACCCACGTACCCCCAAACGATCAGAACAGGAGCCAAAAACCTAATTCCACCGCCGCAACTTTCTGTAACCACGAGATCCCATCTTGGGGCCTGTTCTGGAGCTCCACCGGAAAGGGCCATCATCACGGAGGGCTTCTACATCATCATAGCCCCTCCGATGAAGTGTGAGTAGTTTACCTCAGACCTTCGGGTCCATAGTTATTAGCTAGATGGCTTCTTCTCTCTATTTGGATCTCAATACAATGTTCTCCCCCTCTCTTGTGGAGATCTATTCAATGTAATCTTCTTCTTTTGCGGTGTGTTTGTTGAGACCGATGAATTGTGGGTTTATGATCAAGTCTATCTATGAACAATATTTGAATCTTCTCTGAATTCTTTTATGTATGATTGGTTATCTTTGCAAGTCTCTTCGAATTATCCATTTGGTTTGGCCAACTAGATTGGTAGTTCTTGCCATGGGAGAAGTGCTTAGCTTTGGGTTCTATCTTGCGATGTTCTTTCGCAGTGACAGAAGGGGCAGCAAGACACGTATTGTATCATTGCCATCGAGGATAACAAGATGGGGTTTATTTCATATTGCATGAATTTATCTCTCTACATCATGTCATCTTGCTTAAAGCATTACTCTGTTTTTAACTTAATACTCCAGATGCATGCTGGATAGCGCTCGATGAGTGGAGTAATAGTAGTAGATGCAGAATCGTTTCGATCTACTTGTCACGGATGTGATGCCTATATACATGATCATGCCTAGATATTCTCATAACTATGCTCAATGCTGTCAATTGCTCAACAGTTATTTGTTCACCCACCATAGAAAACTTATGCTCTTGAGAGAAGCCACTAGTGAAACCTATGGCCCCCGGGTCTATTCTCATCATATCAATCTCCATCACTTTAATCTTGCTTTGTTTTTACTTTGCCTTTTACTTTTCACTTTGCATCTTTATATCAAAAATACCAAAAATATTATCTATCGGATCTCACTTCCATAAGTAACCGTGAAGGGATTGACAACCCCTAATCGCGTTGGTTGTGTTGAGCTCTTTGTGTTGTGTAGGTACGAGGGAATTGCGTGTGGCCTCCTACTGGATTGATACCTTGGTTCTCAACAACTAAGGGAAATACTTACGCTGCTCTGCTGCATCATCCTTTCCTCTTCGGGGAAAACCAACGCAAGCTCAAGAGGTAGCAGCGGGTTCCACCTCCGCGTGGTCTAGAGGAGGAGGGATGTGCTGTCAAGCAGAAGCCCTCGTCACCACCGCTAGAGCTCCACCGCGCCCTTGCCCTCTCACGATGACAGACAGAAGAAGATTGGGGAGGAAGAGGAAGAAGTGTGTGTGAGCAAACTGTAAGTGCATCTAGTGCCCCTTAGTGATTTTGGTGTATTGAGGACTTATAGGTTAAGGGACTAATGTGTTTGTGAGTGTACACAGGTCTATAAGTCTATGAGGAGTTTGATATTTACGATGAAAGTCGACCCCTAAAAATTAATGTCTTCAGCCGAAGACATCGGTTTTCTTGAAGACTTTGAAAGTGAAGAAATTGGTGTGACCGTGAAGACTTGATATTCGTGCGAGTATTATGAAGCATGAAGACTTGTGTCTTTGTAGTTTCGTTTTCTCTTTCTTGAGTCAAAGGAAACATTGTACTGTTAAAGGGGGTCGAGGTAAAACTAAGGAAAAGTTTCCAAGTGATGCTCATCTCAAAACCCTACACCTACCCAATCCTTTCGAGTGAAGCCATTGGAAATCTCATACAGTTTAGTCAATTTCTTCAGTGACAGAGACGAAGATCTTCTGGTCTATGAGGAATTTGTTCTGACTGAGGAGTTAGGAATTCGCCAGTGAGGATTGCCTACAAGTTGGAAACATGGTAGCCCTGAGGAATTTGATACTGAAATATCCAATTGTTGCTGTGCTACGCGCCAGCTGTCCCAAAATATCTACCCACCTAACATTCATATCATTGAAGGGCATTTATGTCTTATCATGTCGGGCTGCTCCCTAGGCTATAAATATCCACCCCCCTACAACCACTAGTTGGTTGGCTGCTCCGAGAGAAACTGACACTTGTCATTGAGAGCATCCCATCCTCTGAGGACTTTGAGTGCAAGCCATCAGTGAGGAAAACCCAAACCCAAACACCTACAAACCCAAAGTGATTGAGAATCATTGAAGAGATTGTTCCTGTGTGGAACCGATGCTTGGTACCTTTGAGGACTGTGTATCCTGCAGATGGTTAGGCGTCATGGTCTAGAGCATCCAAGAGGAAATTGTGGATCACCGAGTGACCGAGTCTGTGAAGGTTTGGAAGTCACCTGAAGACTTACCACGAGTGATTGGTAGAGGTCAGTGTGATCTTAGCTTAAGGAGAATATGGTGAGGACTGTGTGTCCCCAGGTTTAAATACCTAGCCGCTCCAACCAGACGTACGACTGTCACAACGGTTGGAACTGGTCTACCAAATCATCATCTTCACCAAGCTACTGGTTCTATTTCCTCAACGCTTTCATTTCCTCATTCTTGTGTTGATGAACTTGACCGTTACTGTTTGAAGACTTCGACTGAAGACTTTCTCAATCTACTCAGTCCTAATTCTTCAGTCACTTTGTCTTTAGCCTACTTATCATGTTTACATGCTACCTGTACTTTGTGCTTGTTTTCATTTCATCATGATGACTGTGCTTTGGTTCTGTTATGCATGCATCTCAGTACTTGTGCCGCTGCTAAGTAGTTTGTTGCTTAGGAATTTCCTCACCTAGAAATTCCTAACTGACGAATTTGTAAATATCGCCTATTAACCCCCCTCTAGTCAATATAACACACTTTCAATTGGTATTAGAGCAAGGTACTCCCTTGTTCTATGTGATTTTGGTTTAACCACCTAGAGTTTTAGTTATGTCGACTGCAGGTATGATCAAGGTCTCGGCTGGGTGTCCTACCTTCGATGGGATGGACTACCCCTACTAGAAGAATAAGACGCGCATGCATCTTGAGGCAATTGACAACGATCTCTGGTATGTTGTGGAAAATGGCATTCCCTCCATCACTCCTTCCGTGAACGTTGCTGATGTGAAGAGAATCAAGCAACTCGACTCTCAAGCGAAGAATATCATATGTGGCCATCTGAGCAAAGGGAAGTATGGCAGAGTGAGTGCTTTGGAGACAGATAAGCTTATCTGGGATAGGCTGTCCAAGGTCAACGAAGGAGTCTCAACACAACGTGACTCTTGAGTTGACGTTCTTCACAATCTCTTCAACCGCTTCAAAAGACTTGACAATGAAAATGTTCAGCAAACCTTCGATCGCCTCACCGACATCTCAAATGAGCTTCAAGCACTTGGTGCCACTGACATCACCGACCATGAGGTGGTGAAGAAATTGTTGAAATCACTTGATTCCTCATTTGACTCTCTTGCACTGATGATTCAAGAACATGGATACTACAAGTCACTTGATCCGACTGATATCCTCGAGAGGCTTAAGACTCATGAGTTTCAACTTGCTGAGAAGAGAGATGTCTATGGACCAAGCTATGGTTGATCTCCCGCACTAAAGGCCAAGGCAGTCTCTCAATCTGAAGATGAAGATTCTGGTAGCAGCCTTGGTGATCCTGAATAACTGAGCCAGGAGCTAGCAATGATCATGAGGAAATTCCAGAAGTTCTCAAGATGTGGTCACTTTGGAAAATCTTCAAGGGGTGATGACATGAGATCAGATTCCTCATCCCGTAACTACAAGAAGAGAACTTGCCACAAATGCAAGAAACCCGGTCACCATATTACCGATTGTTCTCAGTGGGAGAAGGAATCAAAGAAGAAGAAATAGAAGGATGACAGTTCTGATGACTCAAATAAGAAGAAGAAATCTTCAAAGTCCTCATCATCAAAGTCTTCATCTCACAAAAAGAGCAGCTCCAAAAAGGCTCGGGCATTCATTGGCAAGGAAATGGACTCTGAATCTGAATCTGAGGGAAATGAGGAAGAGGAGGCATCTAAGGAGTTAGAATCTGGTGTGGCGAGCTTAGCTCCCGCTACTACTTTCATCAGCAAGTCCATCTTCAACTCTGAGGAAAATGACTTCCCCAACACTGCTGACGACTGCGATGATGACTATGCTCCCACATATTGCTTCATGGAAAAAGGTGCCAAGGTACTCAAATATCCCTCCTCTGAATCAAGTGGGGACGAATCTGATGAAAACCACAAGCCTAGCTATTCTAAAATTGCTAAGATTGCTGTGAAACAACAAAAGGCTTTTGAAAAGGTTCAAAATATGCTAGACAAAAGCGATGACCTATTAGGTGAGGAAATGGATCGAACTCAAACTTTGGATGAAAATCTTTAGAGACTTCAGACTAAGTTTGATAGCCTTTAGAGTCATCATAACACTCTCTTAGCCGATCATGAGAAGCTTTCTTATGAATTTCTTCAAAGAAAGCAAGATCTTGAGAAGCTAAGGGTGAGTTATATGAAGATCTTTAGAAGGAACGTGATTCATTGCTTGCTCAACAGATCAGTTCCGCTCAGGCTGAATTCATTCCACCACGTTTGAAATGCATTAAACGTGAATCTGCTAATTATTCATCTGAAAGTTCAAATGCTTCTGCTGCTGCAAATTCTTCAACTATCTTTGTGGTCACAGATTCCTCATCTGAGGATACCACAAGTATCACTGACAATGCAGGGTTGAAGGAATTATATGTGATAGGCATGTACAAAACCCTCAAAGGGCATCAGGCTTTTTGTGATGTGCTTAAAAAGCAGATCCTGTCTGACAGCCTGGTTTTTGCCCTTTTCTCTTTGCCTGATTTTCAGTTGGTTTGGTTTTGAAATTTGAAGTTCTGAATCTTTTCAGATGGACTTAAACAATTGGGTACCCCTTGACTTTAACCCAAGTGTCTCATTTCCCTCTATAACTATCATTTCCTCTTTGGTTCACCTCAAAATAATATTTTGAATATTTTTCTTAAAGGAAAATATTCATTTCCCTCTCTAAAACCCTATCTAGCTCAATGTGCTCCAAAGAAACCCCATTTTTTCTTGCCCAAAAAAACTGAGAAAGTTCCCAAATATTATTTGAACCCTAGGGCACCTTCCTGAGCAAAAATATTTCATCACTTTTTGGAATTTTTTTGCTATAGAAAATATTTTTTGTTTTGGACAGAAATAGTGGTTTCTACAACAACTACCATTTTACTTGCTCTATTGTGGCTGATTTTTATTGTGCATCATCACCTTAGTAGATGATTGCTAACCTCCAAAGCCCAGCTCCCCACTCTCAGTAGTTTGACCATAGTAAGCTCTCAAATTTACTGACCAGAAACTTACCAGGAAGTTGAAATCCATCCTACTGCGTCGGAGCTCAAACCAAAGCATGGTAACCTCTCAATCTACCACGAACTACACGCTAGACATGAATTTTGGGTTTATGTCGGCCTGACGTCAGAGTACACGTGGTGACCATGCGCGTGCACGATGCCAACCTGCACGACGCCGCGCTCTGAGTACCGTCGAGCGCTCTGTTGCGCGCGTGCTCGCTTCCCCGACTTCCAAACCTTGCCAAACTTCGCCACGATCATCATCCCAACCCTCTTAACTCCCTCCTGGTGCTCGTCGATGCCCGAGCTCGCCGCAGCGAGCACGGGCGTGGTCCGGCCAACGCAACAGTGCGCTTCGCACTGTGTTCGTCGCCATCCTCTCGCCCTTGTGCTCGTCTCCGCTCGCCCACAGTGCTCGCGTGAGCTGCGTTGCCTTCCCCCTCGCTCACTGACGCTATTCGTCGCCGGGCGACGTGTCCAGGTGTCCTCCGACAGAGCCCGAACCCCCTTGTCGCTCGGCTATAAATAGAGCCCTCCCCAGCCTCCTCGAGCATCATCCACTCCTCACACACACTCCACGATCTAGTAGAAAGCCGTAGCCCAGCCGGGCAGGCCGCGCACCACCGTCCCCGAGCACGAGCTTGCCGGCGATCCCCTCGGGTCATCTTCGCAGCTCCAACCCCTCCCAGGCTCGGGCCACCCTTCCAGGGCCTCCGTTGTGCTCGGTGGTGCCGTTACGCCTGGTTGGAGCCCTAGGTGTCACCTCTAGTCAATGTCATCTTCAACTCTGGTGACCTCTGCTTCGTTTCGCCGCTAGAGAGGTCATTTCCAATGTCGTCTGACCACCCCTAGCTAACCTACGGGTACGGGCATGTGCGCCTCCGTCTCCTCTTTCGATCCCTCCCCCTAGTTCGGGCCAAGAAGCCCTCCTCGCCGGCGTGTGCTCCGATGAAGCCACGCCATCCTCTGTTTCCCTCTCCACCTCCCTCTCACCTGACTAGCGGAGCCCGCTAGTCAGCCACTCTGTATGCCCACGAAGCGGTACGAGTGGTGGCGCCCACGAGGTTTACGCCTTCGACATCATCCCCCTCAGTTATGTTTTATTTAAATTCAAATTTAATTCTATCCAGAGAGCTTCAAACAACCAAAACTTTTTAACCCTAAGTCCAATTGAATTGATTCTTTTTGCATTATATTCTTTATGAAGAAATCTAGCAGCTCACCAAAAATGAGATTTTTCTCTGCTGTCTAGATTTTCTGGTGAATTTCATAAGGGTTCTTGATGTTTTCTTTTGGTGTTTATAATTGTTTTCAGAAAGTGAAGCTTGTCTTGAGGATCACCAGGAGGATTGTAAACCTCATCTGCACTAAGGCAAGCCACAACAACATTTTCATGGTGCCATTACAATATTTGTGATTTTTCAACTTGAATTAATGATTTAATCCATGCATCTAAATCACTAGTATATTATTTATATTCTGATTGGTTGCTTGTTTAAGTTGATATGCTTAGTTTACAGAAAGTTTGAAGCTAACTAAGTTGGTTAAGTAACTAGAAGTAATAATTGTTATGAAGAAGTAATATGATTATGGATATAAGTAATTATTTTGAGTTATTTTTTTAGGAGAAAAATGATAAATTTGCTAAGTAAAGATTATGTTTAAAGTGAAGATTAATCATAACCAGGGAAGTGTTATGAGTTGTTGATGTCTATGCTTAGTGTGGATCTAGTTGACCCAGTTATTTCCGATGATATACGATGCATATATTTGTGTAGCACTTGCATGGCAAGTTATGACACTAGTTACTTTCATGTTAAGTTGAACCTACTAATAACTCAACTTGAATATATCGTTGACCGGGTCATGGTGCCATTGAATCGAGTTTTTTCCTAGTGCAACCACATTTTCCTTTATGGGAAGGCCTTTATTCGGTCCGTTGTCATGCATCTGGTCGGTGCCTCCAACGAGGGAAGGTTATGGGCGTGCGGTACCCTGGCCCGGTAAGCAGACATAACCTTGTGTGCCCGTTGTTGATGTTATGGTACCTTGTCCCCGTTTGGGACCGTTTATGTTTTGCCACGATGGTGGTCGTTGGTGTCTTTGGTAGACACGGGGCCACCCATGACTAGCCCAGTGGGGAGTTAGTCGGAGTGGCTGAGAGAGTGTCATGTCAATGGAGGGGTTTCGTCGGAATTTCGTTGGTCCACCCAAATGGGAGTGCGAGGCCATGGGTTCCGTGGTGTGGGTACAGTGCACTACCTCTGCAGAGTGTATTAAATCTATCGATAGTCGAGTCCACGGTTACGGACACCCTTGAAAGTGGGTCACACCGTGGGTCAATGTTTAAATAAATTTTGCACACTAAGTTATGAATGTCGCACTATTGATGAGATGATGGTGGGTAAATCATATTGATGTTGGAGGCCAAGTGTTGGTCATGGTTGTGATCGCTGGAAAGATCATCGTTTGGTTACAAGGTAACCCGATCCAAGACCACGAGGTTGGTCCATTTGTGATTCGAGAGCGACCATCGTTGGTAAGCAAGTCCGAGGGAATTTTATCATGAGATCATGATCACATCATGTATGATATGTTGTTGCATTGCTAATTGGTTAAGTATCATGATATTATTTGTCATTATGTTTATGTTTGTTGTGAGCTTGCAAGTACAATCAATGTACTGACCTGTCGTGTCATGGCAGCTTTCAGGAAAGTCTCGTTGGAAAGGAGTGATGTCCGAGTCTAGATCGTGTCCACATCGGTGTCCCTGTGTTATGGAGTTCCGCTATGACGTTGTTTCGCTGCCACATAGTTGTTCTGATCGAGGCCCCTTTATGTTCACTAAATAATATACATATTGTTCAGCCGCACCGTGTGTGCCGCTTGGCCTCGCCGCCTGTTGTAATATAAACTATGATCCGCTAGCATCAATAAAGCGGTTGTTTTCTATACCAAGATATTGTGTGTTGCCAAAAGACATGGTCTCTGGGCTGGCAATGCATGGTAAACTGGTTGCTCTGAGCCGGGGTGCCACAACACTTGGTATCAGAGTGGGGCTGACTGTAGGCCATGCTAGACTACGACGTGTTAACCGGACGTTAGTTACAAGTTTAATTTGAGTGCCAATAGCATTTGTAGCTGGTTGTTGCATTGTATGCACTCGTTGGATTTTTATGCTAACCTGCTAATGGTTGTGAGTGTAGATGACTCCAGTGCCATATCCGTTCCAGTTGCGGCTGATGCCGTACACGTCGCCACATCTCCTTAACCTGTGGTGTTGGCTGTACCCCCTCGGCGACGACCTAGTTTATTGTGTGTACCGGGAGCATCTATCAGACTCAGTGTATGAGTATCACGCAGTGGTTACTCTGCGCACCAGTTCTGATTCCAACACTTAGACTCGTACCTCCCACAGCGGTTTTGCTTCTACCGCTTCTTAGGCTGTCTAGTTTCCTGCATTCGAGGTCCTTGTCGAGCTTCGTTATAACGAGGTCTGGATGTAGAACCACCCAGGTTTCTACTACTATCCATCTACGCACGACAATGGCCGTGTCCACTTCCCTATCATTGATCCGGAGTCTGATAGTGTTGCTAACCACCTTTCCCGTTATATCACTGCTAGCTATCTTATGATCCACGAGTTGGCTCGAGAGATGACTCGTGCTCGTACTGCTTTAGCCTCTACTATATCTTTCACTACTCCACCCTCTACGGGATTTACTCCTTATATTCCAGCCAGTTCTAGTTCCCCTATTTCACCGGTTACTCCTCCGAGTAGCTTGGGCACCTCGACCGTGAATCCTCTCAGTGCTCCTGCTGAGTGGGTCTCACTTCTCACTACTCCTGTAGCCTCGATGCTTCACCCTACACCTACCCCGGAGGGAGAGCCCTCGAGGCAGCGTTGTCGTGTTACCTTTAACCTGGAGGTTTCAGTTAACCTCGTCAGTTCAGGATCTGAGTCCGCTTCAGGAGAGGACCCCGCAGCACCAGTAGAGCAGTAGAGCTTCTGACTATCCGCAATTGTCAGGATGATGTACGTACGTAGTCATGGTGTTCTGTTTCCTATATGAGAGTAGTTGAAACTGGCATGATGTTTATCTTTCATGTATGAGTCTATGTATAATTATGTTGGAACTCTATTTTATTCGTCGTATTTTTCTTCTTTATTTCATTTTCTCTCAGGATTTGTTGCTGGCTTTTCCCCAATTTATTTTTGGATGTTTCTCATCTCGGTTCCGTTGTCTTGGGAAAAATCCACAATAGGATGACGCGGGGAGGCAGCAGTAGCGACGCTCATGAGGACACTCATGTTCGTCGTTTCGCACGACAGGCAGGACACCCCCCCCCCCCCGAGCCGTACGCCTCCACTGCCAAATCCGCCCTCCACCGAGAAAATCCTGTGAATGTTTGAGGAAAGAAGGAATAATGATCTGATTGAAATATTAAGGAGTGTGCAAGCTGTGGTTGGACAAAATGGAAATCAGAATGGTCATCACTCCAAGCTGTCAGATTTTCAGAGAACCAAGCCTCCCAATTTCAGTTAGGTTATTGATCCCTTGGATGTAGACGATTGGCTGCGAACCATTGAGAGGAAACTCAAGATTTCTCATACTGAAGAAGGTGATAAAGTTCCATTTGCAACCCATTATCTTGAAGGCGCTGCTGCCAGATGGTGGGAAAACGCAAAAGCCATGTGGCCTGCTGATGAAGAAATCACCTGGGCAAAATTCAAGGATCGATTCTGGAAATATCATATTCCTACTAGAATTATGAAGGTTAAGCAGCGTGAATTTCTCGTGCTCCTTCAAGGAAATCAGTCTATGGGTGAATATTTGCAAAAGTTCAATCATTTGGCCCATTACTCCCTTTATGATGTGGCCACCGAAGAGAGAAAGCTTGACAGATTTCTTGGGGGATTAAACCCGCAACTCCGATGTACCATCAGTATGTTTGATTTCCCAGATTTCCAAACTCTGGTAAACAAGGCTTTCATTGCTGAAAGGGAGCACAAGCTCGTATCAGACAATAGGCCTACCAATAATGATCACAAGCGCAAGTTTGAGCCAAGGAAGGAAGGGCAGCCAGTGCAAAAGGCTCGTACCTGGCAGCATACTCAGGTGGAATACAAGCCCAATTGGCAACAGAATGTTAATAAGACCACCACACAAGTCAAGAATGTCATGACCAACCCGGTGCGAGAGGAGTGCTAGCGCAACAATTCTTGCTTCAGTTGTGGGAAAACCGGACATTGTGCGAGAAAATGTCCCAAGAACAGCAAGGCAAGTGCCCTAATCAGGCCACAAGTCAACTTTATGGAGTCATACCCTACCCAGCAAAACATCACTGGGCATGTTCATCACCTCTCCGCAGATGAAGCCCAAGAGAACCCCGAAGTCATCATTGGTATGTTTTCTATGAATAACATACCTGCCGTAATTTTATTTGACTCTCGGGCTTCCTAATCTTTTATTTCGCGGAGTTTTATTGCCCAAAAAAAATTTCCTTGTTCGTTGTTGGGCAAGATTATGCTGGTACAAACCTCCTTAATCAGGAGAAATCTGGTCTGCCGTAATCTGGAAATCAATATCAACGAAGCCTGTTTTCCATCTTCCTTGATAATCACTGAGTCCGTAAAGTAGGATGTTATCTTGGGTATGAATTGGTTGACCCAATATCAAGTATGCATAAACTGTGCGACCCGAGAAGTCACTTTGACAAGTCAAGAGGGACAGACTACCGAATTCTATGCTCGCAGAAGCATACCCAAGAAAGAAATGGTTTTCACCGCTATGGATGGATTGTTGGAATGAATTCCTGTGGTTAGTGAGTTTCCTGATGTGTTTCCAGAAGAACTGCCAGGCATGCCACCCGATCGAGAGCTTGAGTTTGCAATAGATCTTGTGCCCGGAACCGCACCATTATACAAGAAGTATTACCGGATGCCCTCATCAGAATTAGTGGAGCTAAAGAAACAGCTTGATTAAATGCTCCAGAAAGGATATATCCGTCCCAGCTCTTCACCATGGGGATCACCTGCCATCTTGGTGGATAAGAAGGATGGCAGCCTCCGCATGTGTGTGGATTATCGTCAGATGAATCATGTCACCATCAAAAATAAATATCCACTGCCCAGGATTAATGACTTGTTTTATTAGCTCAGTGGGTCCAAGGTATTCTCCAAGATTGATTTAAGGACAGGATCTCATCAACTCAAGATTAAAAAGGAAGAGATTCCTAAGACCGCATTCACTACTCGGTACGGTCTTTATGAATATATAGTTATGTCCTTTGGTCTCACCAATGCCCCTGCCTTCTTCATGCATATGATGAACAAAGTATTCATGGACTTCCTCGATAAATTCATGGTAGTCTTTATCGATGACATACTTATATACTCATAAAGTGAAGAAGAGCACAAAGAACATCTCTGAGCAGTGCTACGACGACTCCGCGGCCATCAGCTATACGCCAAATTTAGTAAATGCGAGTTTTGGCTCAAGCAAGTTGGATTACTCGGACATGTGCTATCCACCGAAGGTATAGCCGTGGACCCGAGCAAAGTAAAGGATGTGCTTGATTGGTTGCCACCCACAACCGTATCACAGATCTGGAGTTTTCTTGGATTAGCTGGATATTACCGTCGTTTCATTGAAGGGTTTTCCAAGATTTTCAAACCCATGAAGGAGCTTCTCAAGAAGGATAAGATGTTTGAATGGACCGAGGACTATGAGAAAAGTTTCAAAGAGCTAAAGACACGGTTAACGACCGCACCTGTGTTGACTCTTCCAGATATCTACCGTAGCTTTGATGTGTACTGCGACGCCTCCAAACAAGGACTTGGATGCGTACTTATGCAAGACGGCAAGGTGGTAGCATATGCATCATGACAGCTACGACCCCACGAGGGAAATTATCCTACTCATGATCTGGAATTGGCCGCGGTGGTTCATGCTCTAAAAATTTGGAGACACTACCTCCTCGGGAAGAGGTGCCAAATTTTTACCAACCACAAAAGTCTCAGGTATATATTTACTTAGACAGATTTAAATCTCTGTCAACGAAGGTGGCTTGAGTTAGTCAAGGATTATGATCTTGGAATAAATTACCACCCGGGTAAGACCAATGTGGTTGCCGATACACTCAGTCGAAAGCCTGTCAGCCTGAATGTCATACTGAAATCCTTGCCTCTTGAACTTCAACAGGAGATTGCTCAGATCAACCTGGTCATAGTTGATGCTGGTCTTGCTAATATTTTGGAAATTGCACCTACACTTGAGGAAGAGATCCGCAAGGCCCAGCCAGCTGACACTGTCTTGCAGAAACGTGCAATGCATATGATAGCAGGACAGACTTCAGATTTTTCTAAGGATCAACTTGGTACCCTCCGATTCCATGGAAGGATTTGTGTACCCAGTCAGGCGGATTTAAAGAGGAAAATCATGTCGGAAGCACACGAATCTTCGTATTCTATTCACCTTGGAGGTAATAAAATGTATGACGACCTTCGACAAATATTCTGGTGGGATGGAATGAAGAAAGACATTGCCTATTCTGTGGCCTGTTGCTACATATGCAACAAGGTGAAGGTAGAGAATCAGAAGCCAGCCGGACTTCTCCAACCACTACCAGTTTCACAATGGAAATGGGATGATGTCTGCATGGATTTTGTCACGGGGCTACCTAAGACTCAGCGAGGCAATGATGCAATATGGGTCATAGTGGACACCTTAACCAAGGTAGCTCACTTTATCCCGATGAGAACCACATATCGAGTAGATCAACTTGCACAACTATATGTATCCAGGATAGTCAGTCTGCATGGAGTACCCCGAACAATCACTTCTGACCGGGGGTCACTTTTTACCTCTGCTTTATGGTCATGTCTCCATCAAGCCTTGGGGACAGCGCTAAAATATAGTACCGCTTATCGTCCTCAGACTAACGGACAAACTGAGCGGGTAAACCAAATACTCGAAGATATGCTACGAGCATGCACTTTGGCCCAAGGATCTAAATGGGAAGACTGCTTGCCGTATGCCAAGTTCTCATACAACAACAGCTTCCAGGCCAGTCTAAAGATGTCACCATATGAGGCTTTGTATGGCCGTAAGTGCCGCACTCCTTTGAATTAGTCTCAAACTTGAGATAGCCGTATTTTCAGAACAGATCTCATGATGGAAGCTGAGAAGCAAGTCAAGGAAATCCGAGACAGATTGCAATTCGCCAAATCGCGAAAAAGAGTTATTATGATGCAAAGCACCGATAGATCAGTTTTGAACCCGGAGAATAAGTATACCTCTGAGTCACTCCTATGAAAGGAGTCAAGAGATTCCAGACTCGTGGAAAGTTGGCACCCAGATTTATTGGTCCATTTCCAGTTATGTCCAGAGTCGGTACTGTTGCATATCAATTGGAACTACCCCCCGAATTATCGGAAGTGGACAATGTGTTTCATGTTTCAAAGTTGAGGCGATGCATATCGCTGCCTGAGAAAAAGACTGCTATGACTGAAATAGAGTTGGCAAAGGATTTAACATATGAAGACAGACCGGTCAGAATTTTGGATCAGATGGAAAGGGTCACTCGCAGTAAAGCAAGGAAGTTTTACAAAGTTTAGTGGGAGCATCACACAGAGGCAGAATTGACTTGGGAACGAGAAGAATTTCTAAAGGCACAATATCTAGAATGGTTTTCCCAAGCAACCGAACCTCGAGGACGAGATTCATACTAAGTGGAGGAGGTTTGTGACAGCCTGGTTTTTGCCCTTTTCTCTTTGCCTGATTTTCAGTTGGTTTGTTTTTGAAATTTGAAGTTTTGAATCTTTTCAGATGGACTTAAACACTTGGGTACCCCTTAACTTTCACCCAAGTGTCTCATTTCCCTCTCTAACTATCATTTCCTCTCTGGTTCACCTCAAAATAATATTTTGAATATTTTTCTTAAAGGAAAATATTCATTTCCCTCTCTAAAACCCTATCTAGCTCAATGTGCTCCAAAGAAACCCCATTTTTTCTTGCCCAAAAAAACTGAGAAAGTTCCCAAATATTATTTGAACCCTAGGGCACCTTCCTGAGCAAAAATATTTCATCACTTTTTGGAATATTTTTGCTACAGAAAATATTTTCTGTTATGGACAGAAATGGGGGTTCCTACGACAACTACCATTTTACTTGCTCTATTGTGGCTGATTTTACTTATGCATCATCACCTTAGTAGATGATTGCTAACCTCCAAAGCCCAGCTCCCAACTCTCAGTAGCTTGACCACAGTAAGCTCTCAAAGTTATTGACCAGAAACTAACCAAGAGGTTGAAATCCATTCTACTACGTCTAAGCTCAAACCAAAGCATGGTAACCTCTCAATCTACCACGAACTACACGCCAGACATGAAGTTTGGGATTAGGTCGGCCTGAGGTCAGAGTTCACGCGGTGACCACACGTGTGCACGATGCCAACCCGCATGATGTCGTGCTCTGAGTGCCGCCAAGCGCTCTATTGCATGCGTGCTCACTTCCCCGACTGCCAAACCTTGCCAAACTTCGCGACAATCATTGTCCCGACCCTCTTGACTCCCTCCCGGTGCTCGCCGGCGCCGGAGCTCACCGCAGCGAGCACGGGCACGGTTCGGCCAACGCAACAGTGCGCTGTGCACTGTGTTCATCGCCATTCTCTCGCCCCTGTGCTCGTCTCCGCTCGCCCACAGTGCCCGCGTGAGCTGCGTCACCTTCCCCCTCACTCACTGACGCTGTTCGTCGCCGAGTGCCGTGTCCAGGTGTCCTCCAGCGGAGCCCGAACCCTCCTCATTGCTCGGCAATAAATAGAGCCCTCCCCAGCCTCCTCGAGCATCATCCACTCCTCACACAAACTCCACGATCTCGTAGAAAGCCGTAGCCCGGCCGGGTAGGCCGTGGGCCACCGTCCCCGAGCTCGATCTTGCCGGTGATCCCCTCGGGTCGTATCCGCAGCTCCAGCCCCTATAGGGCTCGGGCCACCCTTCCAGGGCCTCCGCCGTGCCTCGGTGGTGCCGTTCCGCCCAGTTGGAGCCCCAGGTGTCGCCTCTAGTCGTCGTCGTCCTCAACTGTGGCGACCTATGCTTCCTGTCTCCGCTAGAGAGGTCGTTTCCGACGCCGTTCGACCACCCCTAGCTAACCTACAGGTACGGGCAAGTGCGCCTCCGTCTCCTCTGTCGATCCCTCCCTCTAGTTCGGGCCAAGAAGCCCTCCTCGCCGGCGTGTGCAACGGCGAAGCCGCGCTGTCCTCTGTTTCCCTCTCCCCCTCCCTCTCACCTGACGAGCGGGGCCCTCTAGTCAGCCACTCTTTATGCGCACAAAGCGGTACCAGTGGTGGCGCCCACGAGGTTTACGCCTTCGACGTCACCCCCCTCAGTTCTGTTTTATTTAAATTCAAATTTAATTCTATCCAGAGAGCTTCAAACAGCCAAAACATTTTAACCATAAGTCCAAATGAATTGTTTCTTTTTGCATTGTGTTCTTTATGAAGAAATCTACCAGCCCACCAAAAATGAGATTTTTCTCTGTTGTCTAGATTTTCTGGTGAATTTCAGAATGGTTCTTGGTGTTTTCTTTTGGTGTTTATAATTGTTTTTAGAAAGCGAAGCTTGTCTTCAGGATCACCAGGAGGATTGTAAACCTCATCTACACTAAGGCAAGCCACAACAACATTTTCATGGGGCCATTACAATATTTGTATTTTTTAACTTGAATTGATGATTTAATCCATGCATCTAAATCACTAGTATATTATTTATATTCTGATTGGTTGCTTCTTTAAGTTGATATGCTTAGTTTACAGAAAGTTTGAAGCTACCTAAGTTGGTTAAGTAACTAGAAGTACTAATTGTTATGAAGAAGTAATATGATTATGGATATAGGTAATTATTTTGAGTTATTTTTTTAGGAGAAAAATGATAAATTTGCCAAGTAAAGATTCTGTTTAAAGTGATGATTAATCATAACCAGGGAAGTGTTATGAGTAGTTGATGTCTATGCTTAGTGTGGATATAGTTGACCCAGTTATTTCCGATGATATATGATACATATATTTGTGTAGCACTTGCATGGCATGTTATGACACCGGTTACTTTCACGTTAAGTTTAACCTGCTAATAACTCAACTTGAATATATCATTGACCGGGTCATGGTGCCACTGAATCGAGTTTTTCCTAGTGCAACCACATTTGCCTTTATGGGAAGGCCTTTATTCAGTCCGTTGTCATGCCTCTAGTTGGTGCCTCCAACGAGGGAAGGTTATGAGTGTGCGGTACCCTGGCGTGGTAAGCAGACATAACCTTGTGTGCCCGTTGTTGATGTTATGGTACCTTGTCCCCGTTTGGGACCATTTATGTTTTGCCACGATGGTGGTCGTTGGTGTCTTTGGTAGACACGGGGCCACCCAGGACTAGCCCAGTGGGGAGTGAGTCGGAGTGGCTGAGAGTGTCTCATGGCAATGGAGGGCTTTCATCGGAATGCCATTGGTCCACCCGAATGGGAGTGTGAGGACATGGGTTCCATGGTGTGGGTATAGTGCGGTACCTCTGCAGAGTGTATTAAATCTATCGATAGCCGAGTCCGCGGTTAGGGACACGCTTGAAAGTAGGTCACAACATGGGTCAACGTTTAAATAAATTTTGCACACTAAGTTATGAACGTCGCACTGTTGAGAAGATGATGGTGGGTAAACCATCTTGATGTTGGAGGCCAAGTGTTGGTCATGGTTGTGATCGCCGGAAAGATCACCGTTTGGTTACAAGGTAGCCCGATCCAAGACCACGAGGTTGGTCCGTTTGTGTTCCAAGAGCGATCACCGTTGGTAAGCAAATCCGAGGGAATTTTATCAAAAGATCAAGATCACAGCAGGTATGATATGTTGTTGCATTGCTAATTGGTTAAGTATCATGATATTGTTTGTCATTATGTTTATGTTTATGTTTATTGTGAGCTTGCAAGTACATTCAATGTACTAACCTGGCATGTCATGTCAGCTTTCAGGAAAGTCTCGTTGGAAAGGAGTGATGTCCGATTCTAGATCGTGTCCACATCGGTGTCCCTGTGCTATGGAGTTCCACTACGACGTTGTTCCGCTGCCACGTAGTTGTTCTGATCGAGGCCCCTTTATGTTTACTAAATAATGTACATATGGTTCAGCCGCATCGTGTGTGCCGCTTGGCCTCGCCACCTGTTGTAATATAAACTATGATCCGCTAGCATCAATAAAGCGGCTCTTTTCTGTACCAAGATGTTGTGTGTTGCTAGAAGACATGGTCTCTGGGCTGGCAATGCATGGTATACCGGTTGCTCTGAGCCAGGGTGCCACATCCTCAACAGGAACCCTAGGAAAGAGGGTCTTACCTTTGAGAGGAAACTCAATGTTGATAGGACCTACTGGAAACTTGAGTAGTATCCCAAAACCACATGGGTTGCTGCGAAAGGACCTCCCGTAGATCCATCCACTTTATCTGGCTTTACATGTGAATCTTCATATTCTTCCGATGAGTGATTTGACTCCAACTATAAACTGTTCAAAAATCAGAATGGTAAAGTATCTGCTAGATATGTTGGAACTAACTACAGGAACGGTCCCCCTATGAAGAAAATATGGGTTCCCAAAAGGTGCCTTGAAAGTCTTTCGATGAATGTCATCATGACACCACCTGCGAAGAATAGGAACCCTGGATCAAATTCTTCATATGGACCAATGTCTTCATATGGATCCAAGTCCTCATATGGACCAAATTTCTCATATGGGTCAAAATCTCCATATGAACATCATCGTGCTAACACATCCGCTTCGCAGGGAAAGCCTAAGGGCTATGAATATGTGCATTATTCTTCAAATCAATATGTTCATAAGTCCTCGAAGAATTTCTTTGCTTATTCATATACTTACTCTAACCCCTCTTCTGTGAAACAAAGTGGAATGGCTTCTATGCCACCTTTTTCTTATGGATCTCACAAAATGATGAACTCTTTCTCACCCTTCCAGGTGTGGGTGGTGAAGAAAAAGAACTAATCTCTTATGCAGGGTCAAGTCTCCAGACGAACTTGAACGTCTGATGAATTTTCTGGAGACCTGAATATGCTTGAAAGGATGCAAGCTAATCATGAAGAAATGAATATTCATTTCTCACGTCCTCATATTGCTATATCTTTTGTATTGCTTGATGAAATTCAAACTGATGAATTAGATGTCATATTCTTCACTAATGAAGTATATGAGTTCATAAGTTGCACTAATTCATCTGCAGGATGATCAACCCAAAGCTACTAAGTGGGTCCTTGATAGTGGATGTACAAATCACATGACCGGTGACAAGAACCTATTGATGGACACTACTTTATCTCCATCGCATTTGAAGCATATCACCTATGTTGACAAAGGCAAAACCAAGGTACTGGGTCTAGGTAGGGTTGCGATCTCAAAGGATCGACCCATGCACAAAGTCATGCTTGTCGAGTCCTTAGGATTCAACCTCATGTCTGTCTCAATGCTTTGTGATCTTGATATGGTTGTTGTCTTTGGCAAGTATTGTTGTGTTGTGATCATGGAAGCTGACAATTACAAAGTCTTCAAAGGCTTTAGGAGAGGAGACTTGTATACTGTTGATTTCTTTACTGGACCATAGCCTGCCACATGTCTACATGCAAAAGCTTCAGAAGGATGGTTATGGCATCGGTGACTAGGTCATGCTGGCATGATAAACTTGCACACGCTCGTGAAGAAGAAGCATGTCATTGGCATCGAGGGTGTGAAATTCCTCAAGGACCATTTGTGTGGAGCTTGTGAAGATGGAAAGATGACCAAGTCCAAGCATCCCTCAAAGACCATCATGACTACCACTCGTCCATTTGAATTGCTTCACATGGATCTCTTCAGCCCTACTCATTATGCCACATTCACTAATGTTGCATCTTTATATGTCTTTGTTATTGTTGATGACTATTCTCGTTACATATGGGTGCATATCATCACTTACAAAACTGAAGTGCAGGAAGTCTTCAAATGATTTTCCTCGAGGGCTTCAACAAACTTCGGTGTGAAGATCAAGCACATTAGAATTGAAAATGGGACTGAGTTCAAGAATACTGGTCTTGATGACTATCTTGATGAACTTCGCATTACTCATGAATTATCTGCTCCTTATACTCCTCAGCAAATTGGCGTCATGGAGCGCAAGAACAGGACTCTTGTTGAGATGGCTCACACCATGCTTGATCAATACAAGACGCCTCCTCACTTCTGGCCCGAGGCAATTGATACTGTGTGCCACATCATCAACAGGGTATATCTTCACAAATTCTTCAAAAAGACCTCATATGAACTCCTCACTGACAAAAAACCCAATGTGAGTTATTTCAAAGTTTTCGGTATTAAATGTTGGATTAGAGATCCTCATCACAATTCTAAATTTGCACCGAAAGCACATGAAGGTTTTATGCTTGGTTACAGAAAGGACTCGCACACCTACAGAGTCTTCAACACCTTTCACCACAAGGTTTTTGAAACTGTATATGTGCGGTTCGATGAAACTAACGGCTCACAAAGAGAGCACCTACCTCCCGTACTAGATGAAATGTCGCCTGAGGAATCCATTAAGTTCAAGGCTACCGAGGATGTCATTCCTACTGAAGAATCTGCTAAAGAAGTCATTCCAGATCGTGAAGAACATCATGCTAGTGCACCTGAAGAAAATGGCTCTGAAGAAAATGTTGAGCCCAATCAACGTCGTCAACCTGCCCATCCTTGCGCTGAAAATGAAGTGTAGATCGAGAAAATCATCAACGACATCAACGAACCAGGTCCTCTCACACGCTCAAGGGCTTCACTTTTGTCCAACTTTTGTGGGAACTTTGCTTTTGTCTCTATCATAGAGCCCACAAATGTTGATGAGGCATTTCTGGAGCCTGAGTGGATTCAAGCGATGCAAGGAATTACCTCAATTCGAGCTCAACAATGTCTGGGAACTTGTCAAGCGACCAGACCCACACACGCACAATATCGTCGGTACAAAATGGATCTACCGCAACAAGAAAGGTGAAAATGGCCATGTGGCGAGGAATAAGGCTCATCTTCTAGCTCAAGACTACACACACGTTGAAGGAATTGATTTCTATGAAACTTTTGCACATGTTGCTAGACTTGAGGCTATTCGCATATTGCTTGCTTATGCTAACCATCATAATATCATCTTATATAAAATGGATGTGAAAAGTGCATTCCTTAATGGTAGGCTTGAGGAAGAAGTATATGTTGCTCAACCCCCATGTTTGGAAGATCCAAAGCATCCTGACAAAGTCTTTAGACTCAATAAGGCCCTCTATGGCCTCAAGCAGGCCCCTCGGGTGTGGTATGATACTTTGAAGGAATTCCTCATGAAGAAATGCTAGAAACCAAGTTCACTTGACCCAACTCTTTTCACCAAAACCTATGATGATGAATTATTCATGTGCCAAATATACGTTGATGATATCATTTTTGGCTGTACTAACCAATGTTACAGTGACAAATTTGCATACATGATGAGTGAGGAATATCAAATGTCTATGCTGGGAGAATTGAAATTCTTCTTAGGTCTTCAAATTAGTCAACAGCGCAACGACATCTTCATATCTCAAGAGAAATACCTCAAGGATGTGTTGAGGAAATTCGGCATGCAAGATTGCAAAGGCGTCAAAATCCCTACGCCCACGAATGGCCATCTATGAACTGATGAAAATGGTATATATTTCGATCAAAAGGTATACCACTCCATGATTGGCTCTTTATTGTATCTATGTGCATCTAGGCCAGATATTATGCTTAGTGTTTGCATGTGTGCCCGTTTTCAAGCTCCATCAACGAAATCACACCATAAGGTTGTGAAGCATATTGTTCGATATCTAGCTCACACTCCAACACTTGGATTATGGTATCCCAAGGGCTCGGCTTTTGATCTCATTGGATATTCTGACTCTGATTTTGATGGTGATTGTGTGGATCGCAAGTCAACATCATGCACATGCCATTTCCTCGGATGATCTTTGGTATGTTGGTCCTTGAAGAAGCAGAATTGCATATCACTCTCTACTGCTGAAGCTGAGTACATTGCTGCTGGTTCGTGCTGTGCTCAATTGCTATGGATGAAGCAAACCCTCAAGGACTACAACATCAATGTGAAGAATGTGCCACTCTTCTGTGACAATGAGAGTGCCATGAAGATTGCTCATAACCCAGTTCAATACGCAAAGACAAAGAACATCCGGATTCGTCATTATTTTCTTCATGATCATGTGTTGAAGGGCGACATCTCTATCGAGCATGTGAAGACTGGAGAACATCTTGCATATATCTTCACAAAGCCCTTGGATGAGAAGATATTTAGCAAGTTGCGGTGTGAGCGAAATATCTTAGAATCTTCGAATGTTCTTTGAAAAGGACACACATCCTAACACTTATGCAAAATTGATGATGTAGATGTGCAACACATGAAGTAATGTTTTTCTTCAATCAATGAAGACTAACCCTCTAAGTGTGAAGAAATTAACGAAGAATTCGATTCTCAGAGTCCTATGACAATAGTACGCGGCGTCTGAAATCATCATTCTTATAACGCCACCAACAAAAGTTGAAAATCTTCAATTTGAGTTTTCTTTGGTTTTTAAAATTCCTCAGTTGTTCAAATTCTTCTACCTTTGCAAAGTCTTAACTCTTTCCGACCGTGTTCTTCATTGACTATATATATATATACATGAGTTTTCAAGTCATGTACAACATTCACTTATTTCTAATTCTTCAAGTTGACTTTTACCTAAGTGAATGTGATCGAACCCGTCCCCCTTTATGCTAAACTGAACCTAGTCTGTTCACAAATTCTTCATGTGCGTTCTATTTGGAACCCGTTCAAAATCTTCACTATGTCCTTGACAGCTGAAGAATTTGCGACCGAAACTTTAAAATATTCTTATCTGAATTTTTGGATTTTGCCGCTCAAACCGTTCCACATCCCACGATGAGATTATTCTATTCACCCATGATCTAACACGATCTACACTTCACAGTACGTGGGTGACACATGTCGCTAGGATGAGAAGGGTTAGGGGCACGTTCGTCCATTTTCCATGGATGAGCGGTTTTTCATCTCGGCTATAAATACCCCTCACCCTCCTCTAACCACATTTACCCCGCTCGACCCCACTCCCCTCACTCAAGCTCTCTGACCTAGCGCTGCCACTACCTTCCATCGTCAATGATGAGAAAGAGCTTCATTGCCTCGATATCATCGCCGTCGTACTCGTGCCGGTCGCGGAAATCTTCACTCCATCGCCGCCGTATCTGTATAGGGCGTGGAAGATCTGAACAGACGAGCTTCTCAACTTCTGCTCTCAGTTCATCATGTTCTTCGTCAAGGGTAAATAAAATCTATTTTTACTGCCCTTGTTGATTCTAATGTTTTCCAAAAAATCTTCAAAAAGTGTTTATTCTTCAAGTTCCACACTCTTAAACACCACACTTGCATCTGTTCTTGATTTGTTTCTCTAAGACACGTTTTTTTACTTCAAGATTCCTCAATGTGTGGAGTTTCAATCTATACAACTCCGAACCTAAGTCCAAAAATGCTTAGTGAAATTCCTCAAGACACCCCTGGTCAAATTCGTCAAACTTGTTTCTTTTGAAAGCTTTTGAGAACGCTTATGACCTCTCCAAATTCTTCGCACCTATACTCTGTTCATAGGTACACATGTCTGCTACTGAATCACTAGGTTCTCATTAAATTAACTCATTTGCAGCATTCCTTGAAGAAAAATTGCATACCTCATCTGATAATTCAATTTTTCAAAATCCTTAAGTGAAGAATATGGCTGACGGTAAAAGACCTCAAAAGGGAGGAAAGAGACCAGAAGTCAATACTGCTTTCGAGATCCCTGATGATATCTATGCAGGGTACTGCACTCCTGATGAAGAAATTCATGGCAAGGAGACAAAGAATGAGCGCAAAGTGCGCATTCAGAGGAAAGAGAGGAGGTGGGCATGAGAATGGAGGGAGTACAAATATATGACTCCAAAGTACATGAAGAAATTTGTCATACACCCTCCATGCCCAAGACCTCCGTTGACACCAGACCAAGTTGCTGATCCCACTAGCATCAAACGTGGAGAGAACTTTCCAAAAGAATGGTCAAAGCTAGCAAGCCCAAGAAGGCTATGCCAAAGAAGCCTGCTCACAAGCCTAGTTCCTCAGCTGCAATGACCTCACGACATGTTCCTCAAGCTACTTCCTCAAAAGCACCTCCAGTCCCCTCTGCAAAATCCTCAGAAACTGCTGCGAAGTCCTCGACACATGCACATCTTGCCTCTTGCCAAAGGACCACTAGTATATCTATTGCCTCGAGAGTTTCAGCAAGTTCTTTAGCTCCTATCGAGTCCTCAACTAGCCCAACACTACTGAAGAAAAACGCCACTACTGGAAGAGGCACAAGGCCAAGTCCTCACAAGAAGCAAGTTGCCTTTCAAGTACCGTCAAGCGGAGACTGATAGTGCATTATATCGACTAGAGGGGGTGAATAGGCGATTTTTACAAATTCTTCACTGAGGAATTTCTGGGTGAGGAAATTCCTAAGCAACGAACTACTTAGTAGCGGAATAGGTACTCAGATGCAAGCGTAACAGAGGAGTAGGACAGTCATCATGATGAAATGAAAACAAGCACATAGTACATGTAGCGTAAACACATGATAAGCAGGCTGAAGACAAAGTGACAGAAGAAATAGGATTGATGAAATTGAGAAAGTCTTCAGTCATAGTCTTCAAACAGTAATGATCAAGTACTTCAACACAAGAATGAGGAAATGACATGGTTGAGGAAATAGAACCAGTAGCTTGGTGAAGACAATCATTTGGTAGATGAGTTCCAACTGCTGTGACAGCCGTACATCTGGTTGGAGAGGGTAGGTATTTAAACCCGAGGACACACAGTCCTCGCCGTATTCTCCTTGAGCTAAGGTCACATAGACCTCACCCAATCACTCATGGTAAGTCTTCAGGTGACTTCCAAACCTTCACAAGCTCGGTCACTCGACGATCCACAATTTCCTCTTGGATGCTCTAGACCATGACGCCTAACCGTCTGGAGGATGCACAGTCCTCAAAGGTAACAAGCGTCAGTTCCATAGAGGAACAATCTCTTCTGTGATGTGATATGTCTCCAACTTATCTGTAATTTTTGATTGTTCCATGCTATTATATTATCTGTTTTGGATGTTTAATGGCCTTTATTATGAACTTTTATATTACTTTTGGACTAACCTATTAATCAAAGGCCCAGTGCAAATTGTTGTTTTTTTGTCTATTCAGTGCTTCACATAAAAGGAATATCAAACAGAATCCAAATGGAACGAAACCTTCGCAAGGATCTTTTTTAGAACAAACGCAATCCAGGAGACTTGGAATGGAGGTCAAGGAAGCAACGAGGCGGCCACGAGATAGGGAGGCGCGTCCAGGGGGTAGGCACGCCCCCCACCCTTGTGGGCCCCTCTTAGCTCCACCGACCTACTTCTTTCGCCTATATATACTCTTATACCCTGAAAACATTCTAAGCCCTCACGACATGTTCCTCAAGCTACTTCCTAAAAAGCAGCTCCAGTCCCCTCTACAAAATCCTTAGAAACTGCTGCGAAGTCCTCGGCACTTGCGCATCTTGCCTCTTGCCAAAGGACCACTGGTATATCTATTGCCTCAGGAGTTTCAACAAGTTCTTGAGCTCCTCCCCAGTCCTCAACTAGCCCAACACTACTGAAGAAAAATGCCACTGCTGGAAGAGGCACAAGGCCAAGTCCTCACAAGAAGCAAGTTGCCTTTCAAGTACCGTCAAAGTGGAGACTTAAAATGCGTTATATTGACTAGAGGGGGGTGAATAGGCGATTTTTACAAATTCTTCACTAAGGAATTTCTAGGTGAGGAACTTCCTAAGCAACGAACTACTTAGTAGCGGAATAGGTACTCAGATGCAAGTGTAACATAGGAGTAGCACAGTCATCATGATGAAATGAAAACAAGCACATAGTACATGTAGCGTAAACACGGGATAAGTAGGATGAAGACAAAGTGACTGAATAAATATGATTGATGAAATTTAGAAAGTCTTCAGTCATAGTCTTCAAACAGTAACAATCAAGTACTTCAACACAAGAATGAGGAAATGACAGGGTTGAGGAAATAGAACCAGTAGCTTGGTGAAGACAATCATTTGGTAGACGAGTTCCAACTGCTGTGACAGTCGTACATCTGGTTGGAGAGGGTAGGTATTTAAACCTGAGGACACACAGTCCTCGCCGTATTCTCCTTGAGCTAAGGTCACACAGACCTCACTCAATCACTCGTGGTAAGTCTTCAGGTGACTTCCAAACCTTCACAAGCTCGGTCACTCGACGATCCACAATTTCCTCTTGGATGCTCTAGACCATGACGCCTAACCATCTGGAGGATGCACAGTCCTCAAAGGTATTAAGCGTCAGTTCCACAGAGGAACAATCTCTTCTGTGATGTGATACGTCTCCAATGTATCTATAATTTTTGATTGTTCCATGCTATTATATTATCTGTTTTGGATGTTTAATAGCCTTTATTATGAACTTTTATATTACTTTTGGGACTAACCTATTAATCAAAGGCCCAGTGCAAATTGCTGTTTTTTTGCCTATTTCAGTGTTTCACAGAAAAGGAATATCAAACAGAATCCAAACGGAACGAAACCTTCGCTCAGATCTTTTTAGAACAAATGCAATCCAGGAGACTTGGAATGGAGTTCAAGGAAGCAACGAGGCGGCCACGAGATAGGGAGGCGCGTCCAGGGGTAGGCGCACCCCCACCCTCGTGGGCCCCTCATAGCTCCACCGACCTACTTCTTTCACCTATATATACTCTTATACCCTGAAAACATTCAGGAGAGCCACGAAACCACTTTTCCACCGCCACAACCTTCTGTACCCGTGAGATCCCATATGGGAACCTTTTCCGGTGATCTGCCGGAGGGGGATTCGATCACGGAAGGCTTCTACATCAACACCATAGCCTCTCCGATGATGTGTGAGTAGTTTACCACAGACCTTCGGGTCCATAGTTATTAGCTAGATGGCTTCTTCTCTCTCTTTTCGGTTTAGTTTGGCCTACTAGATTGATCTTTCTTGCAATGGGAGAAGTGCTTAGCTTTGGGTTCAATCTTGGGGTGCTCGATCCCAGTGAGAGAAAGGGAACCGACACGTATTGTATTGTTGACATCGAGGATAAAAAGATGGGGTTTATATCATATTACTTGACATTATCCCTCTACATCATGTCATCTTGCCTAATGTGTTACTCTTTTCTTATCAAGTTAATACTCTAGATGCTTGCTGGATAGCGGTTTATGTGTGGAGTAATAGTAGTAGATGCAGAATCATTTCGGTCTACTTGACACAGACGTGATGCCTATGTTCATGATCATGCCTAGATATTCTCATAACTATGCGCTTTTCTATCAATTGCTCGGCAGTAATTTGTTCACCCACCGTAATATATGCTATCTTGAGAGAATCCACTAGTGAAACCTATGGCCCCCGGGTCTACTTTACATCATATAAGTTTCCGATCTACAATTCTATTTTACTATTTATTTTATTTTGCAATCTTTACTTTTCAATCTATACAACAAAAATACCAAAAATATTTATCTTATTATCTTTATCAGATCTCACTTTCGTAAGTTGCTGTGAAGGGATTGACAACCCCTTTATCGCGTTGGTTGCGAGGTTCTTATTTGTTTGTGCAGGTACTAAGCGACTTGCGTGTAGTCTCCTACTGGATTGATACCTTGGTTCTCAAAAACTGAGGGAAATACTTACGCTACTTTGCTGCAGCACCCTTTCCTCTTCAAGGGAAAACAAACTCATGCTCAAGAGGTAGCAAGAAGGATTTCTAGCGCATTGCCGGGCAGATCTACGCTCAAGTCAAGACATACTAAGTACCCATCACAAACTCTTATCCCTCGCATTACATTATTTGCCATTTGCCTCTCGTTTTCCTCTCCCCCACTTCACCTTTGCCTTTTCTTCGCCTCTTTCCCGTTTTCCTTTCTTTCACCATAGCCGAATCGAAAAGGGGTAAGGGTTCTCTCCCGAGTTCTAGTACTTTGGATAGTCCCTCTGTCCTTTCTAAGATCATAAATAATGATGCTATGGAAATACCTACCGGGGTTATCAATGATAGTTTGAATAATTTCAATGATGATCCTGGAATTTTTTGTTATTTGCTTGATGATTCTTTGAAAGATGCTTGGGATAGGTTATTAAGGATCCGAGCTAGCTATGTGCCCCAATATCACATTGAGATATACCTAAAAACCTTTTACGTTGGCTTAACCTCTTCGTTCAACCAAGTTCTAAATTCTTTTTTTGAAGAAGGTTTTCTTGAGGGGGGATGGCATAGATACCTATGAAAATATGAAAACTATATTTGGGCACCCCATGAGTGCAAAGGTTGAATCCACCTCTCTTTTGTGCTTTTATCAAAATGAAATTATCAAAGAGATGAAGGCTAGCTTAGATGCAAATTTCCGTAGCGTGCTTAATCTTTCTTCCACCTTTAGTGGCCACGTGCTTTCTCAAAATAGAAAGATAAATGCTATAGATAAGAAATTTTCTCTTTTCTTTCCCAACACCAAAGATGACAATACCTAGATCTATTCTTGTTTTTATGCCTAGCTAGGGGCGTTAAACGATAGCGCTTGTTGGGAGGCAACCCAATTTTATTTTTGTTCCTTGCTTTTTATTCCTTTTTAGTAATAAATAAATGATCTATCCTATGTTATGATTGTGTTTTTTATGTTTTAATTAGTGTTTGTGCCAAGTAAAGCCTTTAGGATCTTCTTGGGTGATTGTTATTTGATCTTGTTGGAAAAAACAGAAAGTTTGTGCTCACGAGAATAATTTTCATTTTTTACCAGAGAGCGATAAAATACCAATTCCAACTGCAGTAGATCAATATACAAATTATTTAGGACTTCCTAATTTTTTAGGATTTTTGGAGTTACATAAGTATCCGAAACTTCCACATTGCTACATACTGTTCTGTTTTTGACAGAGTCTGTTTTTCGTGTGTTGTTTGCTTATTTTGATGAATCTATGGCTAGTATCGGGGGTATGAACCATAGAGAAGTTGGAATACAATATATTTAACACCAATATAAATAAATAATGAGTTCATTACAGTAAATTAAAGTGGTGGTTTGTTTTTTTATACTAACGGAGCTCATGAGATTTTTTGTTGAGTTTTGTGTCGTGAAGTTTTCAAGTTTTTGGGTAAAGATTTAATGGATTTTGGAACAAGGAGTGGCAAGAGCCTAATATTGGGGATGCCCAAGGCACCCCAAGGTAAAACTCAAGGACAACCAAAAGCCTATGCTTGGGGACGCCCCGGAAGGCATCCCCTCTTTCGTCTATCGGTAACTTTACTTGAGGCTATTTTTCTATTCACCTCTTGTTGTGTTTTGCTTGGAGCGTATTGTATGATTTGAGTCTTTTCCTTTTAGTTTACCACAATAATCCTTGTTGTACACACGTTTTGGGAGAGACACACATGAATTGGAATTTATTAGAATACTCTATGTGCTTCTCTTATATATCTTTTGAGCTAGATAAGTTTGCTCTAGTGCTTCACTTATACCTTTTTAGAGCACGGTGGTGGTTTTATTTTATAGAAATTATTGATCTCTCATGCTTCACTTATATTATTTTGAGAGTCTTTTAGAACAGAATGGTAATTTGCTTTGGCTATAAAATTAGTCCTAATATGATAGGCATCCCGGATGGGTATAGTAAAAACTTTCATATAGAGTGCATTAAATATTATGAGAAGCTTGATACTTGATAATTGTTTTGAGATATAAAGATGGTAATATTAGAGTCGTGCTAGTTGAGTAATCATGGAATTCATAAATACTTGTGTTGAAGTTTGCAAGTCCCATAGCATGCACGTATGGTAAACGTTGTGTGACAAATTTGAAGCATGGGGTGTTCTTTGATTGCTTTCTTTATGAGTGGCGGTCGGGGACGTGCGATGGTCTTTTCCTACCAACCTATCCTCCTAGGAGCATGCCTGTAGTGCTTGGTTTTGATGAATTGTAGATTTTTGCAATAAGTATGTGAGTTCTTTATGACTAATGTTGAGTCCATGGATTATACACACTCTAACCCTTCCATCATTGCTAGCCTCTTCGGTACCGTGCATTGCCCTTTCTCACCTCGAGAGTTGGTGCAAACTTCGCCGGTGCATCCAAACCCCGTGATATGATATGCTCTATCACACATAAGCCTCCTTATATCTTCCTCAAAACAGCCATCATACCTACCTATTATGGAAATTCCATAGCCATTCCGAGATATATTGCCATGCAACTTTCCACCGTTCTGTTTATTATGACACGCTCCATCATTGTCATATTGCTTTGCATGATCATGTAGTTGAGATCGTATTTGTGGCAAAGCCACCCTCATAATTCTTTCATACATGTCACTCTTGATTCATTTCACATCCCGGTACACTGCCGGAGGCATTCACATAGAGTCATATTTTGTTCTAAGTATCGAGTTGTAATTCTTGAGTTGTAAGTAAATAAAAGTGTGATGATTTTCGTTATTAGAGCATTATCCCATGTGAGGAAAGGATGATGGAGACTATGATTCCCCCACAAGTCGGGACGAGATTCTGGACGAAAAATAAAAAAATAAAAAGAAAAAGAGAAAAAAGGCCCAAATAAAAAAAGAGAAAAAGAGAGAAGGGGCAATGTTACTATCCCTTTTCCACACTTGTGCTTCAAAGTAGCACCATGATCTTCATGATAGAGAGTCTCTTATTTTGTCACCTTCGTATACTAGTGTGAATTTTTCATTATAGAACTTGGCTTGTATATTCCAGTGATGGGCTTCCTCAAAATGCCCCAGGTCTTTGTGAGAAAGCAAGTTGGATGCACACCCACTTAGTTTCTTTTGTTGAGCTTTCATATATTTATAGCTCTAGTGCATCCGCTGCATGGCAATCCCTACTCCTTGCATTGACATCAATTGATGGGCATCTCCATAGCTCGTTGATTAGCCGCGTCAATGTGAGACTTTCTCCTTTTTTGTCTTCTCACACAACCTCCATCATCATATTCTATTCCACCCATAGTGCTATGTCCATGGCTCACCCTCATATATTGCGTGAAAGTTGAAAGAGTTTAAAAAGGCTAAGTATGAAGCAATTGCTTGTCTTGTCATCGGGGTTGTGCATGATGGGAGCATTTTGTGTGACGGAAATGAAGCCTGGCCAAACTATATGATTTTGTAGGAATAAGCTTTCTTTAGCTATGTTATTTTGATAAGACATAATTGGTTGGTTAGCATGCTTGAAGTATTATTATTTTTATGTCAATATTAAACTTTTGTCTAGAATCTTTTGGATCTAAACATTCATGCCGCAATAAAGAGAATTACATTGAAAATTATGTTAGGTAGCATTCCACATCAAAAATTTTGTTTTTATCATTTACCTACTCGAGGACTAGCAGGAATTAAGCTTGGGGATGCTTGATACATCTCCAACATATCTATAATTTTTGATTGTTCCATGCTATTATATTATCTATTTTAGATGTTTAATGGGATTTATTATGCACTTGTAGCGACCCGACCCGAATGGATCATGTCTCTGTGCTTAAGTGTCATCCCTGGATCTGTATGCTGACACACACAGTACTCGAGGATTTATAATAGAGGTAAATCACTTGTATAAAGTAACGTAAATACTATTACCTCAATCCAAAATAGCGGAAGTAACAAGGTTGTGGATTCCCATCAACACCAACTGCAAAGTTGAGTGTAGAAATCGTAACCCTAACGTATCACTTACTTGTCGTAAGATAATCCTGCAACATGAGACGTTGCAGCCACAAAGGGTCAGTACATCGAATGTACTGGAAAATTCACACCATAGAGAATGATGAACAATGGCTATCACTAAATGCATATTTGGCTGATGGAAAAGCTCTATGGTTATAAGATTTTTGCGAAAAGCCAATTTTTCCCTACTACAAGGGAATAAATTTTATTTAACTATCATGGTGGTTGTTGAACATTGATAATGGTTGACAGCATTCTCAATCCCAATTAAGTAACATCATTAAACCCAACAAAATTAATTTAAAGTAACATGATGAGATTCACGTGATAATCCAAGTACTAGATACTCAAGATGTCCATAACTGGGGACACGACTAACCATGATTAGTTTATACACTCTGCAGAGGTTTGCACACTTTTCCCCACAAGACTCGATCGCCTCCGTTGGGATTCTCGCACTACATGGTGTTTGAGAAACGGATGACCGAGACATAGTCTTTCAGAAGCACTAGCACCTTACGATCGGGTAGACCGTTACACCTACTTTCCCCTACATCTGCTAGTCTACCACTGTAAGAGTTCGCACGACTTAGTCAACTATGCTAGAGCCCATAGTAGCTTGTGGCTGCACATGGAAGTTTCTAGTATGAATAATCTCATGATCCCTTTGAGCCTAGGTGGCGGTCCATAAAAAAACAGGCAATCCTGGAATACCCAGGTGCCTAGACAGGCAATCACTGGAATACCCAAGTGCCTCAATCCACCCAGAAGTGTGTTAAAGTTGCCACCTTAAGTAAACCATTAATTAACAATCTCACATCTGTCATGAATACTCTCAAACCCAATCCACGTCTATGAGCATAGCACGGCAGTATAAGCATAATGTAAAATTAACTCCCAAGGTTTGAATGCAGGGCAATAGGTTCCTACCTCATCAACTACTTCCCAATACCCACATGTTATCGATCCTACTCATGCAATGTTTGAGGGTGAAACTAATGCATAAAAACTGGGTATGAAAGGGATATGGTCAAAGTGTGAACTTGCCTGCAATGTTGATGAAGATGATGCGCACTCAAAAGTCTTGATAGTTCTACTCGTCACACTCCGGTCAATCTATCGTAAGCAAGCAATAGTAACCGCACATAAGCAATCACTCAAAAGATCAGAAAGAACGAAGAAGATGATTCGGAAAACATCAAAAACAAGCAAATAACTCTTGCTACATAAAACAATTTCCAACAGTATCAAAATTATGTGAATTTGGCCTTATCATAAAGTTTAGGTCAAGAGCTTCGATTTGCAAAAAGAATCAACTCAAACGGAGTTACGAAACTCAAGTTATGATCAAACGAAGTTTGAATTCAAATCTGATCTAATTCTAATTTTAAACTTTTCAAAAATATGTTTGAGTTGGATTATTGGATAGAGGAGATCGTAACAAAGAAGTGAGCGTTGGTTTCGTTGGATTTGGACAAACGAGTAAAAAGTAGTGATCGTTTTAAGATTAGGGACTAAACTGTAAATAAAACCTTCACAAAGGAGTCCCTGGCCGAAAATTAAAAGAAAAAGAATAATTCTAAACAACGAACGTTCACTCCTGAACCCTAAACTATGAACTCGTTCGCCCCAGAGGGTAAACCAGTGAGCGTTCTCTAAATATACTAAACGGGGTTTTAAAAGAAAAACCGACTACTAAATCGAAAACCTAAAAAAACCGGACCGGGCGGTTCTTACCGGTTCGATCGATTTGTGCGGTTTTTGGCATGAAAACCGATGGCGGCGCCAATGAACTCCGGCGAGGGCGGCACGGCTCCGGCGATGTGCAGGCGACGGTGGCTACGTGAGGCGGCGGCGTCGGCGGCGCTGGGAGATGCGGCGCGGACAGCAGCAGTGGCGGCGGTGCGGCAACAGCAGCAAAGTGCGGCGGCGGCGATGGTTGGTGGCGGCGATCTCTGGCTGCGACGCGGCGGGGGAAAGAGGAAAGGAGGTGGGGCCCGGGGCGGATTTATAGGAGGGGAGGGGAGGCGAAGGCGTGGAGGAGGGGGCAAGGCAAGGCGGCTTGGAGGCGGACTCCGGGAAGGAGACGGCGGCGACCGGCGGTCGTGCGGGGTTCGGTCTCCCGCTGGAGATCGGGGACGACCCGGGGTGGGCCGGCGCGGCGCTGGGCCGGCTGGGTTTCGGCCCAGTCGGTCCGCAAAGTTTTTTTTAAAAAAACAACTTCCAGACAAATAAAATAATAACGGCAAAAATAAAAATATTATATAGCCATATAATATATCAAAATTTTCAGAAAAAGATTCTCTACGACATGAACATTTTTATAATGCCAAATAAAATCCACCCAAATTCAGATAATTCAAAGAGTGCTACTGCCTATTAAAATCCAATAAAAAACATTCTAAAAATACCAAAATTAATTCAAATTTATTTCTCTCCAATTTTCTGTTATAGGGAATCAAGTTACCCTAATTTCCCTATATTTTATTTTTTGGAGAAAAATAATTTGAATAAAACTCAAATAACTCCAAATTGGAATTAAATTCAAAGGGACTTTGAATTTAATTCTTTGAAACTTCCAACTCATATTTCATAAGTTTTGAAGAAGTCATTTTATCTTCGCTCTTGAAAATCATTGAGTTACATGAAGTTTATTAATTTGAAGTATTTCTAGATGAAATTCAAATATTTTCAACACCCCTTTGCATTTAAATAAATGGAAGAAGTCATGTCATCTTCTCTCTAGGGTTTTGTGATGAAAAGAATTTGAATTCACGGGGATCAAAATGCAAAAGGTGAAAGTTTGGGAAAGTCCTTTTATTCCATCTCATTTAACTTTCAAAAAGTTTCGAATTTCACTCAATCAATCACACAACAATCAAACAATCAATCTATCTATCTATTTATTATAACATTCCAAATTTAGAATTTTTGGTATGTTATAGCACTTTTATATTATTTTTGGGACTAACCTATTAACCGAAGGCCCAGTGCAAATTGCTGTTTTTTGCCTATTTCAGTGTTTCGCAGAAAAGGAATATCAAATGGAATCCAAACGGAACGAAACCTTCGCGAGGATCTTTTTTTGGAACAAACGCAATCCACGAGACTTGGAGTGGAGGTCAAGGAAGCAACGAGGCGGCCAGGAGATAGGGGGCGCGCCCAGGGGGTAGGCACGCCCCCACCCTCGTTGGCCCCTCGTAGCTCCACCGGCCTACTTCTTTCGCCTATATATACTCCTATACCCTGAAAACATCCAGGAGACCCACGAAACCACTTTTCCACCGCTGCAACATTTTGTACCCGTGAGATCCCATCCGGGACCTTTTCAGGTGATCTGCCGGAGGGGGATTCGATCACGGAGGGCTTCTACATCACCACCATAGCCTCTCCGATGATATGTGAGTATTTTACCACAGACCTTCGGGTACATAGTTATTATCTAGATGAATTCTTCTCTCTCTTTAGATCTCAATACAAAGTTCTCCTCGATGTTCTTGGAGATCTATTCGATGTAATATCTTTTGTGGTGTGTTTGTCGAGATCCGATGAATTGTGGGTTTATGAGAAAGATTATCTATGAACAATAATTGATTCTTCTTTGAATTCTTATATGAATGATTTGATATCTTTGCAAGTCTCTTCGAATTTTTGGTTTAGTTTGGCCTACTAGATTGATCTTTCTTGCAATGGGGAAGTGCTGAGCTTTGGGTTCAATCTTGCGGTGCTTGATCCCAGTGACAGAAAGGGAACTGAAACACATTGTATTGTTTCCATCGAGGATAAAAAGATGGGGTTTATATGATATTGCTCGAGTTTATCCCTCTACATCATGTCATCTTGCCTAATGCGTTACTCTGTTCTAATGAACTTAATACTCTAGATGCATGCTGGATAGCGGTTGATGTGTGGAGTAATAGTAGTAGATGCAGAATCGTTTCGGTCTACTTGACACAGACGTGATGCCTATGTTCATGATCATGCCTAGATATTCTCATAACTACGCTTTTCTATCAATTGCTCGGCAGTAATTTTTTCACATACCGTAATATATGCTATCTTGAGAGAAGCCACTAGTGAAACCTATGGCCCCCAGGTCTACTTTACACCATATAAGTTTCTGATCTACAATTCAAGTTTACTATTCATTTTATTTTGCTATCTTTACTTTTCAATCTATACAAAAATACCAAAAATATTTATCTTATTATCTTTATTAGATCCCACTTTTGTAATTGACCGTGAAGGGATTGACAACCCCTTTATCGCGTTGGTTGTGAGGTTCTTATTTGTTTGTGCACGTACTAGGCGACTTGCATGTAGTCTCCTACTGGATTGATACCTTGGTTCTCAAAAGCTGAGGGAAATACTTACGCTACTTTGCTGCATCACCCTTTCCTCTTCAAGGGAAAACCAATGCATGCTCAAGAGGTAGCATGATGCTCAATCACTTCGGGTTTGTAGGTGTTTGGGTTTGGGTTTTCCTCACTTGATGATTTTCGCTCAAAGTCCCTGGTGGATAGGATGCCCTCAATGACAAGTGTCAGTTTCTCGCGGAGCAGCCAACCAACTATTGGTTGTAGGGGTCGTCTATTTATAGCCTAGGGAGCATCCCGACATGATAAGACATAAATGCCCTTCAATGATATGATCGTTAGGTGGGTAGATATTTTGGGACAGCTGGCGCTAGCATAGCAACGGTCGGGTATTTGAGTATCAAATTCCTCAGGGCTATCATGTTCCTCACTTGTAGGCAATCCGCACTGGCAAATCCTAACTCCTTAGTCAGAACAAATTCCTCAGAGACCAGAAGATCTTCATCTCTGTTACTGAAGAAATTGACTAAAATATATGAGATTTCCAATGGCTTCACTCGGAAGGATTGGATAGGTGTAGGATTTTGAGACGAGCATCACTTGGAAACTTTTCCTTAGCTTTACTTCTAGCCCCTTTAACAGTACGGTGTTTCCTATGACTCAAGAAAGATAGAATGAAACTGCCAAAACAAATGTCTTCACACTTCATAATCCTCACATGAATATCAACTCTTCAAGGTCACACCAATTTATTCACTTTTAAATTCTTCAAGAAAACCAAAGTCTTTAGCTGAAGACATTCATTTTTAGGGGTCAATTTTCATCGTAAATATCAAACTCCTCATAGACTTATAGACCTATGTACACTCACAAACACATTAGTCCCTTAACCTATAAGTCTTCAACACACCAAAATCACTAAGGGGCACTAGATGCACATACAATCTCCCCCTTTTTGGTGATTGATGACAATATAGAATAAGTTTTCAACGGGGATAAACATATGAAGTGTAGATACTAATATTGAGGAATTTGATTGAAAGATATAGAAGAACTCCCCCTGGAGATGTGCGTATTTGAGGAATTTTCTTTGAACAACAAATGCACACTGTAGGGTGGAATCATGGAGATCTCACCCTATATCTTGTAATTCGTACACGCATTTTAACATATGATATGAAGAATTTGAAATGCATGATGAAATATGGTGTCTGATGAAATTCAGCATGAGTGCATTAACGAACTTGAGGAAGTAGCATGCGGAAAAACAAAGCAAAAGTATCAGACCACCATAGGACTTAAGTTTACAACTCGATCAACAAACACTTCAGAAGAGTGAGAGTTGTAACTTAACAAAAAATGGCCCAAATACAGAGACCCACTTGAATACTAACTCAAATTTCTCCCCATTTGTCATGGAATGACCAAAAGGGACGAAAAGTTAGGACTAATGCCCCTGAAGAATAACACCATGAAGTCGATGGAGGAGCACCAGCGTTGTTGGGGTCGTCCGTTGGAGTAGGGCCTGCCGCGGTGTCGTTCTAGTCTTAGGCTTCATCTGTCTCGCGTGATGAAGAATATGAACTGGCGACCAGGTGAGGAACTTTGAACTTCTTGAATTTCTTCGAAGGTGGCTGAGACCAGTGAAAGTCCCGTTGGAAGCCCATCTGCTTGAGATCTTCATCATCGTAGAGGTGAGACAATACGGCCCAAGTGCGGTCAAAAACTTCATGCAAGTAGTAATGGTTCTTTACAGTATTTTGCATGATCGTCATATTCTGAAGAATTGAACCAAACTGGCGTTTGACCCACTTGTGGTTGTGATCGACATTCTGATGAAGACTGAGGAGAAGCTAACGATCAGTCATCACACGTGGAGCAGTGGCTTGAGGATATTGCTTTGAAGCATTTGCGACAGTATCATGTGTGGCAGAGTCATCATTGGTGGAATATGATGCAGCTTTATGAAACTGTCCATCCAATGGACGAGTGCCTTCATCAATGACAACAGCCTTGCCCTTCTCATCAGCTGAGGAAATAGTACTTTTGAGGACTTCAATTGGTGGCAAGTAGCTGAGATGATTTTGAAAGTCAGTCTTGTAGTTCATTGAAGACCTTTATTTGATGAATCTCATAATCTAGGGAGCATAAGGCTTCAATTCAAATGGTGACAGAGCTACATTGGCCAAAGTCCTCATGAAGAAATCGTGGTAGTTGATAGGGATAGCATGGATGATATTGAACAACAGATTCTTCATGATGCCAACAACTTCTTCGACATCAGAGTTGTGGCCCTTTATTGGACTGAGGGTTTTCGTCAATATTCTATAGATTGTCCTTGGCACATAGAGCAATTCCTTGATGAGGAATGTGGTCCTTGGAGCTTGGCCTGGCTTCAACGGCTTCATCAGCACTTGCATCAGATGATTTGAAAATTTTGGTTCATCATAGATACGCCTTGCACCTTCAGTGGGACGACTGACTAGAATGACATGAAGCAATTCAGAGGCCGGTGCTTTATAGTGAGTGTTTTCAGTCATCTAGTCCAATACACATGAATTCACATCTTCAATGTTTCCTGTGATGTGTAGCGTGTCGAAGAATTGAAGAATGAGTTCTTCATTCCAATCGCAGATGTCGGTGTAGAAGTTGAGCAGCCTAGCGTCATGAAGAACACTGAGGACTAGGGTGAAGCGCGGAAGACACTCCATGTCCACATAAGGAATTTGCTCATGGTCAAAGATCTTATCCTTATCAAATAGCAGTGAGGAATAGAAATTCATCTGGCCGGTAGTCCAAAAAGGCTTGCGACGGAGTCGAGCAGAGTTATATGGATTGTAGTCAGTGAAGAAAATATGCTCAGCAAAGAAGTCATCAGCCTTGAACTTCTACTTCTTGTTGTGAGGATTCTATAGCTTGGGATGAAGTTTTGTAGTTGATGTCTTCAAAGCCTCTTGATGCATAGCCTCAAGAGCCACTGGCTGAGGAATTTTAGGAGCAGTGTCATCAGCAGCAGCCTTGGCCTCCATTTCTTCAGCACTAGCGGTTGGTACTTCTTCTAGAACAAAAGGAAGTGAAGCTTTGCGTCCATCAGAACCCAACAACAACAACAACAAACAACAACAAAGCCTTTAGTCCCAAACAAGTTGGGGTAGGCTAGAGGTGAAACCCATAAGATCTCGCAACCAACTCATGGCTCTGACACAAGGATAGCAAGCTTCCACGCACCCCTATCCATAGCTATCTCTTTGGTGATACTCCAATCCTTCAGGTCTCTCTTAATGGACTCCTCCCATGTCAAATTCGGTCTACCCCGCCCTCTCTTGACATTCTCCGCACGCTTTAGCCGTCCACTATGCACCGGAGCTTCTGGAGGCCTGCGCTGAATATGCCCAAACCATCTTAGATGATGTTGGACAAGCTTCTCTTCACTTGGTGCTACCCCAACTCTATCTCGTATATCATCATTCCAGACTTGATCCTTCCTCGTGTGGCCACACATCCATCTCAACATACGCATCTCCGCCACATCTAACTGTTGAACCTGTCGCCTTTTAGTCGGCCAACACTCAGCGCCATACAACATTGCGGGTCGAACCGCCATCCTATAGAACTTTCCTTTTAGCTTTTGTGGCACTCTCTTGTCACAGAGAATGCTAGAAGCTTGGCGCCACTTCATCCATCCGGCTTTGATTCGATGGTTCATATCTTCATCAATACCCCCATCCTCCTGCAGCATTGCCCCCAAAGGCCGAAAGGTGTCCTTCTGAGGTACCACCTGGCCATCAAGGCTAACCTCCTCCTCACACCTAGTAGTACTGAAACCGCACATCATATACTCGGTTTTAGTTCTACTAAGCCTAAACCCTTTCGATTCCAAGGTTTGTCTCCATAACTCTAACTTCCTATTTACCCCCGTCCGACTATCGTCAACTAGCACCACATCATCTGCAAAGAGCATACACCATGGGATATCTCCTTGTATATCCCTTGTGACCTCATCCATCACCAATGCAAAAAGATAAGGGCTCAAAGATGACCCCTGATGCAGTCCTATCTTAATCGGGAAGTCATCAGTGTCGACATCACTTGTTTGAACATCAGTGGCGTCCATCAGAACCCGTCTGAATTTTTTTAGTTTGGACAGGGGATTGAGGAATCTATTGCAGAGGGGTGAAAATGGTGAATTGGGCTGATGACTTTCCCAGTAGTCATCATTCATAATCTGAGTTGTAGACCCAATATCCACATCCTCATCTTCTTCATCAATTTCTTCTACGCATGCCTCTTCAGCTGTAAACTGAGGCATGGGCGATGATACCAGCGGAGTAGAAGGGATGTTATCCCCTTTAATTTCTTCATCCAACTGCTCTGATGTAGCAGGAGAAGGTTTTTCTTCATCTGATTCACTAGGAATTACATATTCCTCACCAAAGGGAACAATCTCCTTTGATGGCATGCTTGATATTGGAACAACATCTATGGGGTTTGCATAAGGTCTCGTCAAAGTCTTCACTTTCTTCGGAGCTGAAGACTCTGAGGATGCAGATGCTTTCCTTTTCTTCACTGTTGCCTTCTCTGTAGCCTTGGTATTCTTCACTTCTGATGCAGAAGGAAGGTTGGTACTTGTCAACTGAGGTGACTTGGCAGGAGGAGCAGAAGAGATAGGTTTAGTTTCTTCATGCGCAACTATTGCAGTTGCCCTGGCATGTTCAGTTTCCTCAGGCACAGTAGCAGAAGCTTGAACTGGCCTGGCTTGATCTTCAGGCGCAACACTGGAGGTTGCCCTACCAGTTTCTTTAGTGGATGGAATTTCTTTAGCAGCCCTGGTACTCTCAGAATCATCACCAGCCTGATTGTCATCAGTTGTGCTTGCATGTTCATCAGTAGGCTGGGCAGATGCTTCAGCCTAAGGAATTTCATGTTATGATGAAGCTGCCACATTTGAGGTAAATCTCTTCGCCATTTTGACGAATCTGACTTTGGCTCCCAGCCATTCTGCACGGTATGCGTCAAATTCATCACTGAGTGCTTTGATCTCAGTTTGCATGGTCACAAGTTCATCAGGAGTCATTTTTACAACATTCTTATTCAGAAAACGCTCCTTCTTGTATTGAGCTTTCTTCAGTTGCCTGGACTTCTCAAACTTCCATTTTTCTTTGCTAATAAAGGCCGTCAACATATGACTTTGGCTAGGTGTGAGATTGAAATCAGGCATATGAGTGTTAGGGTCCTTGTGCCAGAGGTCTATGAAGTCAAGGATCAACTTCAGAACCAGCAGAAGTGGTACATTACTGCCTTTGGCTCTAGCGTCCCTTTGCTATCTGTCTCTGATGATTTCAGCCAATTCTTCATCACTAGCTTCGTCTTCACTAGACGATACTTGAAGGGCGACCTGCTTCTTGTGAGGACTTGGCCTTGTGCCTCGTCCAGCAACATCCTTTTTCTTCAGTAATGTTGGGCCAGTTGAGGACAGCAGAGGAGCTGAAGAACTTGCAGATGCTCTTGAAGCAATTGATATCCCAGTGATCCTTGGCAAGAGACGAGATGCGCAGGTGCCGAGGACTTTGCAGCAGTTGCTGAGGATTTTGCAGTGGGGACTGGATCTGCTTTTGAAGCAGTAGCTTGAGGAACAGGACGTGAGGGCATATAAGAACTTGGTCATCAGGGCACAGTAGCTGAGGAACTGGGCTTCTAGGCAGGCTTCTTTGGCATAGCCTTCTTGGGCTGCTAGCAGCGGCAGCAGCAGAATCCTCATTGAATTTCTTCGCTGCTTCTTTGGCCATCTTGGCTTGCCGCTTGGCCCATTCCTTTGGAAAGTCCTCACCACGCTTGATGCTAGTGGGATCAGCTTCTTGGCCTGGTGCAAATGGAGGTCTTGAGCATGGAGGGTGTATGGCGAATTTCTTCATGTGCTTTGGAGTCACACATCTGTACTCCCTCCATTCTCATGCCCATCTCCTCTCTATCCTCTAAATGCGCACTTTGCGCTCATTCTTCGTCTCCTTGCCATGAATTGCTTCATCAGGAGTGCAGTACCCTGCATAGATGTCACCAGGGATCTCGAAAGCAGTATTTACTTCTGGTCTATTGCCTTCGTTCTGAGGTCTTTTCACATCAGCCATTTTCTTCATCTGAGGATTTTGAACAATTGAATTCTCTGACGAGGTACGCAATTTTTCTTCAAGTAATGTTGCAAATGAGTTAAGTTCATGAGAACCTAGAGATTCAGCAATGTACATGTGTACCTGTGAATAGAGTATAGGTGTGAAGAATTTGGAGAGGTCATATGCGTTCTCAGAAGTTTTTCAAAAGAATCAAGTTTGAGGAATTTGACCAGGGATGTCTTGAGGAATTTCACAAAGCGTTCTTTAACTTAGGTTCCAGACTTGTATAAATTGAAAATCCACACAACTAAGGAATCTTGAAGAAAAACGTTGCTTAGAGAAACAAATCAAGAACAGATGCAAGTGTGGTGTTTAAGAGTGTGGAAGTTGAAGAATAAACACCTTTTGAAGATATTGTGGAAATCATCAGAATCAACAAGGGCAGTAAAATTAGATTTTATTTACCCTTGATGAAGACCACGATGAACTAAGAGTCAAAGTTGAGAAGTTCGTCTGTTCAGATCTTCCACGCCCTAACTTGGCGGCGGAAGACAGCTACGGTGGCGGTGGAGTGAAGATTTCCGCAGCCCACGCGAGTACAACGGCGACGAGGTCGAGGCAGTGAAGCTCTTCCTCACCGGTAATGATGGAAGTAGCGGCGGCATGATGTCGCTTGAGGCTACGTTGGTATTTCCCCACAGAGGAAGGGATGATGCAACGCAGCGGCGGTAGGTATTTCCCTTAGGTATGAAACCAAGGTTATCGAACCAGTAGGAGAACCAAGCAACACAACGAAAACAACACCTGCACACAAATAACAAATACTCGCAACCCGATGTGTTAAAAGGGTTGACAATCCCTTTTGGGTATTGGTGAGGCAGTCCTAGACTAAGGGGTCCTCGGGCGTCCGGCCTGTTGTCTATGGGCCGGACTAATGGGTTGTGAGGATATGAAGACTGAAGACTGTACCCGTGTCCGGATGGGACTCTCCTTGGCGTGGAAGGAAAGCTTGGCGAACAATTATGAAGATTCCATCTTATGTAACCGACTCCATGTAACCCTAGATCCCCCCGGTGTCTATATAAACCGGAGGGTGTAGTCCGGAATGGATATACTCAATACCTTAGTCATACATGCTAGACTTCTAGGGTTTAGCCATTACGATCTCGTGGTAGATCAACTCTTGTAATACTCATATTCATCAAGATCAATCAAGAAGGAAGTAGGTTATTGCCTCCATCGAGAGGTCCCAAACCTGGGTAAACATTGTGTCCCATGTCTCCTGTTACCACCTTAGACACACAGTTTGGGACCCGCTACTCGAGATCCGCCGGTTTTGACACCGACATTGGTGCTATCATTGAGAGTTCCACTGTGCAGTTGTCGCAGAGGTTGATGGCTCGACTTATCGTCAAGGAAAATATCACCTCAGGAGGAGCTCTGGCCTCGGGCCAAACCCGTCGGCCTCTAAGCCGATGAGGATGACCTCCCGAGTCATCGAAAAACGTATCTGCGTTGATTCTGAATACGCCAAACGGATGGATCCGACGGAGTTATTGTCTTTGAACGTACTCCTAGATCGCATCGCCGCCTTGGGAGTCGCTACAGATTACAATCAGATTGGGCTTAAACCCGACCAGAGAGAGATTAATTCTCCACCGATCACCCACCAGATAGCGGTAGTCGAGGAGTAAGATAACCCTACCTCTATACTGAGGACGAATTACGTTCAGATCTCCGACCTCGAGAAGTCGGACACCTACCGGCAGAAAGACACACCTCGTCCTCCGAACTTAGAGTCACACGGGGGGCTTCAAAAATTAGAAGATACTCCGGAGCCCGGACTGTTCGGTCGGGAAAAACCATAGACTCTGGATCATCGATCGGGTCAGGGTTCAGATCCAATGCCACCCACCCACCCAGACATTAGTGCTCCTTGTCAAGGACAAGGTCAAAGATTGTCGTGACGAGGACGCAATATCAGCATTCCGCAACAATTGCACGAACGAAGGACTCCTCAACGGCATTAATCACCGCCGCATACTACACTTTGCCGACTTGGCAACTATTGTACAGAAGTACAACGCAATGGAGAGCGCCCGGAGAGATTAGACAGTGTGGGAGCTATCGGTCCCAACTCAACCACTGGTCCAGGCAAAAAGGGCGCACCCCTGTAACGCGCCCAGACCAATAGCCAAAAAATGCAAACCCATTACGCGGTGTGGAACCGTTCTGGAGGGATGGCTTGACAACCCATGAAAAATACACACCACACCGGACACCATACCAACCCACAGCCTTAGAGCATGTTGGATACTCCGGCAGGTAGCCAAAAATAGCAAGGACATCCTCACCAAAGACACGCCAGAGTAACACCCTCCAGAAGAAGACAAACCCAGAATCCTGGCAGTCTTTGAGACATTCACTTCAAACAATAGGCGCAAAAGGGCACTCCGGGAACTCGCCGAAGTTTACCAGATCGCAAAAATAAACCCTTGGAACGACACAGCGATAACCTTTAATGCTGGCGACGAACCAAAACACAGGACAGTCCGAACACCAGCCACCTTGGTCCTCAGCCCAATTGTGGATGGCTTTCGGCTCACCAAGGTTCTCATGGACGGTGGTAGTGGACTGAACCTCATCTATGAGGATACAAATACGAAAAATGGAAATAGACAGGAGCCGCATTGAGCAAAGCATCACGACCTTCCGAGGAATCATTCCCAGTCGAGAGGCACAATGTGCGGGAAAAATCACACTTGACGTGGTATTCGGCACGCCGGAGAACTATCAGTCCGAAGGGATAACCTTCCAGGTGTCCCCCTTCAACAGCGGATATCACGCCCTCTTAGGGCGAGATGCATTTACGCGCTTTCAAGCAATACCCCATTATGGGTACATGAAGCTTAAGATGCCCGGGCCCAACGGTATAATTGTCGGGACCCCGATTCTAAGTCACACCGATCTAGCATGTAACACCTCATATTACCTTGCGGCCTCACGCACGGTATTCCCGGGACCGTTTGCGCCTTTTGGCTCACGTATATTATAGTATCGCTAGCATCCATATGACAAAGAATCCGGGCCGACATGACTAGTCGTGAACCCTAAGCGGCACTAACCCATGGGGACAGGCATACATGAATCAACTTCGAGCATGTCGGTCAACAGCGTGTGAATCCGGGCTGTAGCACTGGGCTAACAGGACTCCGGTAACCCGGGCTGTAGCAGGCTAGGCAGGACTCCGGATGTCACCACGTGACATTTCCCCGAAGGGACAGACACAGGAACGAAGTGAAACACATGCCGGCCAGTCAAGTGTCCTGAACAGTAGTGCTAGGCTAGCAGGACTCCGGTGAACCGGGCTGTAGCGGACTACTATGGCTCAAGGAGACACTAGACTACATTTCCCCATAAGAGAGGCTGACAAGGATAAACAACTAGATTGTTGGATCCCACACATAGCAATACACGTTACACGTATGCATAACATGCAAGTATGTGCTATACAACATGGCATCACAACATAACACAAACTCATATAGATAAAGGCCCAGAAGAGCCACATAACATATATACAAACAGGGGTCACATGACCCATCATTCAGAGCATACAAGCAACAAGCGGAAGCATTACATGTCTGAGTACAGACAACTACAAAAGAAAAGGCTGTGAGCCTGACTATCTACAACGTCCGATCAAGATCGTAGCTGAGGTACAAGCTACTTGTCGAAGTCCACGTAAACTAGTAAGACCCAAGTCTCCGCTGCAAGAACATAAATAAAGCAACGTGAGTACAAAGGTACTCAGCAAGACTTACATCAGATCCTATCATACATGCATTTGTATCAAGAAGGTAATGTGGGGTTTAGTTGCAGCAAGCCAGCTTTGACTCAGTGGCTATCCTGTACTACGACTGCTGGTAACTCTTCTGAGGTGGCGCACACGAGTCCACTAATCACCACATCAATACACCACTATGGATTCATTCCCGTCTCACTACAAGAAGGCCATCCATAGCACTCACACTTATCTTGAGCATTTTAGGGTATCCACTTTAAGTTGTCTATGTACCACATAAGCATCCAAGAAGTCCATAACCAAGGACACGGCTATTCGAATAGATCATGATAACCCTGCAGGGGTGTACTTCTTCACACACGCTCTCACCACTTATCACCATGTACATGTCATGTATCTCGGCAACCTTCAAGCGGAAGCCTGGCGAGGGTGTCGGCCACGACCTGACTAACCACACAAGACTCTAGTCCAGGTTTATCGCCTATTCGGGTTCCATCCACAAGGAGATCTGGCCGGGTTTTCGCTCATGGCCCCAAACAATGTCTATAGGGTTCATGAGCCCACCATCCGGGTGCCACTCGGTACACCGGGCCACGTGTGCCTAGTCTGTCCCAAGGCCACCTGGCCGGGTGCCACTTGGTAGACTACTAACACTACCTACAAACACCAGAAACTATTTGCAACTCCTGGACAGAGATCAAGTTGGTTAATAAGTCGAGAGAGCTTGGAGTGCCTGGAGCCCAATGTGTGGTAGTAGCTAGTCATTGGACAACATACACAGAACTCAGTGCTTAAGGACAGTTCCAGTGAGACAACCCACCATGTACTCCTACATGGCCTCTCACCGCTACCTTTACCAAAACGTGTTCACACGTTCACTCTCAGCACCAGAACATATCGTAACACTCCAATTCATTCCCAATGAATCAGACCTGACACAACTCTAAGCAATAGCAGGCATGGCATGGTAGGAACACAACATGGCTCAATCAACTCCTACACATGCTAGTGGGTTTGAACTATTTACTGTGGCAATGACAGGTCATGCAGAGGAATGGGTTCAACTACCATAGCATAAAGTAGCAGTTGAATCGTTGTCGTCCTAATGCAATAAAAGAGAGCAGGAGCGAGAGAGTGGGATTGTTTCGGAAGGAACAAGGGGGTTTGCTTGCCTGGTAGATCAACAGAGGGGGCACTGGTCCACAGATAGGTACTTTGGAACACTCTCCGAAGCAGAACCTAAAGAGAAGGAACGGTGTCGACAATCAAACACAAGCATATGCAACAATATGATGCATGAATATGGCATGAACATGTGATGTGTTTTGAGCTAATGCATTTAGCATTCAACTGGTTGAAGTCCATTTGAACCAAAGGTTCAAATGCAACTCTGAAGTAAGCTCTTATAAATGCCATTCATGTGTTTTCACCTATACAGCAGGTATAACTTGGTTTTTCATTCATGAAACTGATATAGATGGATAGACTGAATTTTTCTGATAATTTTTCATATATAAATTATTTCAATCTGAGCTACGGTTGAATTTCTGTGATTCTTTGAAGTTTAGAACATTTTCTAGAATTTCCTGTTTTAAAATAATTCCAGAAAAAGGATAACTGCGTCAGCATGACGTCATGCCTGCGTCAGCAGGCCAGCGGCGCTGACTGGGTCAAACCTGACGTGTGGGGTCCACATGCCAGTGTCACAGTTAGTTAAGAGGGGGGGGGTTATTTCTAATCTAACTTAGATTAGTGGCGCTGGGGCCCACTGTCAGTGTCTCAAGGTTAACTAAGTGGTGATTAGATTAAGGTAATCACCTGGCAGGTCGGGCCCACACGTCAGGCCGGCGAGGTTTACGCCGGCGACCTCTGGACGCGGCGGCGTCCGCGTTACAGGCCACGGGGGCGGCGACTAAGGGCACCGGGGCGTAACCCGGGCTCTCCCGCAGCCAGCGGAGCAGGTAGGGGAAGCTGGGGTGGCCGGAGCTCGCCGGAGCGGAGCTCGCCGGAGCGGAGCTCGCGGCGGCGGCCGGAGCACGGCTCGAGCGGCGGAGGGGCTAGAGGTGCAGGGAAGTAGAGGAGTAGGGGGGAAACGATGGCGGGGCTCACAGCGGACTTGCAGGGCTGCTCGTTGTGGCCGGGGACGCGCTGGAGACTACGGAGCGGCGATGGCGATCTACGGCAGCCGGAGGTGAAGACGATGGTGATGGCGGTGCTCTAGGGCTTCCCGCGTACGTGGCTCGACGGAGAGGTGGACGGCGATGTGGCGGAGCTTCTGAGCTGGTCGGAGAAGCGAGGGGGAGGCGGTGGCTACGGAAACGGCGAACGGCGGCGACGGCAGTGCTCGGGCGGTCGCGCGGGAGAGAGCTAGGGGAGGAGGGAGAGCGAGGGAGAGGGAGAGAGGTGCGGGGCGTCGTCGCGACGTCTAGGGAGGCCAGAACGACGAGGAGGGGAAATAGGAGGTGGTGGGGAGATGTGGCCATGGCCGGCTGTGGCGTGGCCACGCAGCAGCTCCTACTGGCAGGAGTTTGAAGAAGCTCCTGGCAGTTGGGCTGGGCCGGCCTGCTGGGCCACAGGGCCAGGCCAGGCTGCACAGGTGAGTTGGCCCAGGTAAGTATTTCCCTTACTTTTATTTTCTGTTTTCTATTTTGTGACATTTGTTTTGATTTAGTAAAAATACTAAATCATTTTATTTACTTCTGTCAATTTTTGCAGGGACCTAAGGGATTATTCCAAAGCCCCTCACCAAAATTCAGAATTGTTGGACATATATAAAATATATAACATATATATCCAATACAAATAAATATTGGATTTATTCCAAATGCCCAAAATAAATACTTGTGATATCCTAAAAAATATTGGTTTGATTTTTATCTCTGTCCAATATTTTCAGAGAGCAACATGAACATTTTCTTGGACCTTTTTGGAGCAATTTTTAACTGGGTTATTTCCAGAAATGATTCTGAGGGTTTCACAAATCCCCATTTCAAATTTAAATGGAATTTAACATGATGCACACATGACTAGCTAGCCTTGAGCATACCAGAACTAGGGATGTGACAACTCGCCCCCACTTGAAAGAATCTCGTCCCGAGATTCAGGGGTCGATGGAAAGAAGGTGGGGTACTCCAGTCGAAGACGATCTTCTCGCTCCCAGGTAGCTTCTCTCTCGGAATGATGAGACCACTGAACTTTGAGAAACTTGATGTTCTGATGTCGAGTAACACGCTCTGCTTGATCAAGAATGCGAACAGGATACTCTCGATATGTGAGGTTATCTTGGAGATCAAGCGTTTCGTGGTCCACTCCACGGATGGGATCCGAGAAGCAACGCCTGAGTTGAGAGACGTGGAAGATATCATGAACTCGAGAAAGGTGTGGGGGTAGTTCCAACTGGTAGGCAACCTCTCCTCGTTTAGCGAGAATGTGAAAAGGACCAATGTAACGAGGAGCCAACTTGCCCTTGATACCGAAACAATGGGTACCCTTCAAAGGGGTAACCCGAAGGTAAGCCTTGTCGCCAACTTCATAACCCACTTCCTTATGACGATGGTCATACTGGCTCTTTTGACGAGATTGGGCTGTTTTCAAATTCTCACGAATGATGCAAACTTGCTATTCTGCCTCCTGCATCATGTCCGGTCCAAAGAATTGTCTTTCACCTGTTTCTGACCTGTTCAAAGGTGTTCGACATCTTCGTCCATACAGAATCTCAAAAGGAGCTTTCTTGAGACTGGATTGGTAGCTATTGTTATAAGCAAACTCGGCAAAAGGAAGGCACTTCTCCCAGTCCATACCGAATGAGATAACGCAAGCTCTAAGCATGTCTTCGAGAATTTGATTGACCCGTTCCACCTGACCACTCGGCTGAGGTTGGAAAGCGGTACTGAAGGAAAGATGGGTGCCCATGGCAGTTTGGAAACTCTCCCAAAAATGAGAAGTGAAAAGACTACCACGGTCTGAATTGATCTCTAGTGGAACACCATGAAGTGACACTATTCGAGAAATGTATAAGTCAGCAAGCTGACTAGCAGTGATATTCTCTTGAACAGGTAGGAAGTGAGCCACTTTGGAAAGACGATCAATGACTACAAATATAGCATTATTCCCTCTCTTGGTCCTGGAAAAACCGGTGATGAAGTCCATACCAACCTTATCCCATTTCCACTCAGGAATAGCTAAAGGCTGAAGGGTGCCAGCAGGCCTTTGATGCTCTGCCTTAACGCGATGACAAACATCACAATTTGCAATGAACTTAGCGATTTCTCTCTTCATCCTAGTCCATCAGAACCTCTGGCGTAGGTCCTGATACATCTTAGTACTATCGGGATGAATCGTGAGAGGAGATTCATGAGCCTCCTTAAGGATCAGTTGTCGTAGATGTTGATTCTTGGGAACCACCAAGCGATTCTCAAAGAAAACAACACCTCAATCATCTATAGAGAAACTACCATCAACTCCCTCGTTAATGTTTCTCTTGATCCAGGAAATTCCCGTATCCTGCTTCTGACCAGACATGATTTGATCCACAAGAGTAGGTTTCGCCACCAAGGTAGATAGGAATCCGTGAGGAGCAATGTGAAGATTAAGCTTACAGAATTCCTCATGGAGAAGTGGTTGGCCCTGCTGCAACATAAGATTGTTGCAATAGGACTTACGACTTAGCGCATCAGCCATGACATTTCCCTTGCCTGGGGTGTAGGTAATCCCTAAGTCGTAATCTGAGATCAACTCCAACCAACGTCTTTGCCAAAGATTCAAATCTGGTTGGGTGAAGATATACTTGAGACTCTGGTGGTCGTTGAAATCTCGCAACGTTTACCGAGAAGGTAATGTCGCCATGTCTTAAGTGCATAGACTACGGCTGCAAGCTCTAGATCATGTGTAGGATAATTCTCCTCATGTGGATGCAACTGTCGAGATGCATAGGCAATCACATGACGATCCTGCATAAGAATGCAACCTAATCCCTGTCGTGAGGCGTCGCAGTAGATAACAAAGTCTTTAGTGAAATCCGGTGGCACAAGTATGGGAGCAGAAGTCAGGCGTCTTTTCAGTTCCTGAAAACTGTACTCACACTGTGGGGACCACTCAAACTTTTTATCTTTCTTGAGAAGTTCCGTGAGAGGTTTGGCCACTTTGGAGAAGTTCTCAATGAAGCGGCGACAATAACTGGCTAGACCAAGGAAACTCCTAACTTGTTTAACTGTTTCAGGTGGAGTCCAATCAAGAACGGCTTGAACTCTCTCGGGATTGACAGCAATGCCCTTACCAGAGATCACGTGGCCTAGGTAGGTCACTTCTGGCAACCAAAATTCACACTTGGAGAACTTGGCATAAAGGCGATGCTCTCTGAGTTTTTCTAACACGAGTCTAAGATGTTTGGCATGCTCTTCCTCGTTCTTCGAGTAAATAAGGATATCATCGAGGTAAACCACTACGAACTTATCTAAGTACTCCATGAAGATCGAGTTCATCAAACAGGAGAAGGTAGCTGGAGCATTGGTTAGACCAAAGGACATGACGTGTACTCGTACTGGCCATAACGAGTGATGAAAGCCGTCTTAGGAATGTCCCCATTTTTGATCTTGATTTGGTGGTAGCCTAACCTCAAATCCATCTTGGAAAAGACTGAGGATCCAGCGAGCTGATCATACAGGTCGTTGATCCTGGGGAGCGGATACTTGTTCTTTATCATGACCAAATTAACGGGACGATAATCTACAACCATCCGGTCCGTACCATCCTTCTTCTTGACGAAGAGGATGGGGCAAGCCCGGGGAGAAGAACTAGGACGGATGAAACCCTTTTGCAAGGATTCATCGAGTTGTTTCTTAAGCTCGGCTAGCTCTAAGGGTGCCATTTTGTAAGGTCTCCTAGAAATTGGGGCGGTTCTTTGGATAAGATCTATGACGAACTCTACATCCCTGTCAGGTGGAATACCTGGCAGTTCTTTTGGAAAGACATCCGGAAAGTCACGGACTACCAGGATATCCTCAAGGTCTGGAAGAGGGCTGGCATTAAGAGAATAAAGCTGACGCTTTGCAATTCTGGTGGAGACAGTGACTATCTTGCTAGAGGGGTGTGTAAGCTGAACAGACCTAGTGTAACAATCAATCTTGGCATAATGAGCTTTCATCCAGTCCATACCCAAGATTATGTTAATATCTATAGACTTGAGGGCTATGAGTGATGCAAGGAATACGAGTCTGTCGACAAGGATTTCATTACCATGGCTTATTCTGGTAGTTTGCCATCTAGACCCCGGAGTTTGGATTTCAAGTGGAGTTGGCATATCACAAAATGACATGTCGTGCAAACGAGCATAGCCTTCAGAGATGAAGGAGTGAGATGCTCCGGTATCGAACAGAACTGAAGCTGGATGACAGCTGACAAGGAGTGTACCAAGAACAACATCCGGATCATCATGAGCGTCTTTAGCTGAGACGTGATGCACATGTCCACGTTCAGTGGGAGCTGACTTGACACTGATCATCTTGCGTGATGGCTTATCACAGCCAACAGACTTCTCGGGCGGGGGTGGAGCATAGCTGGCTTGAGAGCAGTCACGTGCATAGTGTCCTGGCTCTCCGCATGTGAAGCAAGTCCCCGAAGTAGGACATGGACCCGCATTGACAAGCGGTCTACCAATAAGCCTGGGTGGAGCATACTGCTGAACTGGGTGAGGTGCCACACAAGAAGGCCTCGGTGTATAACCGGGTGGAAGAGCGTAGTTCGGAACCCAAATCCGGCGCTTCTGAGAACTAGAAGTAGAGGAAGAAACCAAATCACGTGTGTGCTTACGAGACTCCTTCAGGTGAGCTAAGCTGTCTCCGCATTAATGGCCTTGTTCACAAGAGCCTGGAATGTATTGCAATGGTGCAAGTGGAGATCACGACGCAACTTGGGGTTGAGACCCTTCCGGAACCTAGCCTGCTTCTTGGCGTCCGTGGACACTTCTTCTGCAGCATAGCGGGCGAGGTTCTCAAACTCTCTACTGTAACCATCAACAGCCATCTTACCCTGTGTGAAACTATAGAACTCTTCTCTCTTGCGATCGATGAGGGCTTCAGGAATGTGATGCTCGCGAAAAGCCTCAATGAAATCTCTCCAGGTAGGAATCTGGACAGCTGGGAGCATACCCTCATAGTTCTGCCACCAAAGACTAGCAGGACCTTCTAGGTGATATGCAGCATAGATGACCTTGTCACCTTCAGCTACGTTCGCAGAACACAGCTTGTGAGTGATACTACGAAGCCAGTCATCTGCATCGAGTGGCTCAATGGAATGATGGAAGGTGGGTGGTTTCAGACCAATGAAATCATGGATGGTCGCTGACTCTTTGCACTGATGTGCGGTGTTCTCCTCGATACATGCCAACAAGCGGTTAGACTCACGCTTGTTCCTCTCCATCTCTAACATGAACTCTGCCAATGAAGGTTGGTCGGGAGGATCCTCCTCATCCCTACCACCTCCATGGTTCAGGCAACGAGCAACAAAACTTCGGTTAACTGACGACATCCTGAGAAGCGGAACCAAGGATGAGGTCAACAACAACTATAGGATGCAACATGTAGCACAAGGAAATTTAGTATCTCTCAAACTCCTAGGACAATTCCGGCAGCATAACGGCAGTAAAATGCTCAGAATGAGATATTCTGCAAAAGACGGGGTAGCACCATACTCAACATCATCACTCAAGGTTCTGAGATATTACTAAACAGGCTACACCAGAGGTACTCGAACTGGGATATGACTCTGATCAACCAATCCTAAGAGACTACGGAGTAGTAACACGTGATCCTGATAGACAGAAGAGGAAGCCTAGTTCCTTAACCCCGTAGGAAAGATAGGATGACTGAGATCAGAAGGGCATAAGGTAAAAGGAGTAAAAAGAGCCTTACGTTCCCTTCCACAATGAATTCCCTTACATAACTAAAGAATTTCTAGACTCAACTTCGACCAGGTTGGCTTGGAAATCCTACAGGCAGTCAGGCTCTGATACCAAAGCTGTCGGGACCCCGATTCTAAGTCACACCGATCTAGCATGTAACACCTCATATCACCTTGCGGCCTCATGCACGGTATTCCCACGGGTGTCGCCCTACCATGGCCCAGGACCGTTTGCGCCTTTTGGCTCACGTATATGATAGTATCGCTAGCATCCATATGACAGAGAACCCAGGCCGACATGACTAGTCGTGAACCCTAAGCGGCACTAACCCATGGGGACAGGCATACATGAATCAACTTCGAGCATGTTGGTCAGCAGCGTGTGAATCCGGGCTGTAGCACTGGGCTAACAGGACTCCGGTAACCCGGGCTGTAGCAGGCTAGGCAGGACTCCGGATGTCACTGCGTGACATTTCCCCAAAGGGACAGACACAGGAACAAAGTGAAACACATGCGAGCCAGTCAAGTGTCCTGAACAGTAGTGCTGGGCTAGCAGGACTCCGGTGAACCGGGCTGTAGTGGACTACTATGGCTCAAGGAGACACTAGACTACATTTCCCCATATGAGAGGCTGACAAGGATAAACAACTAGATTGTCGGATCCCACACATAGCAATACACGTTACACGTACGCATAACATGCAAGTATGTGTTATACAACATGGCATCCCAACATAACGCAAACTCATATAGATAAAGGCCAAGAAGAGCCACATAACATATATACAAATAGGGGTCACATGACCCATCATTCAGTGCATACAAGCAACAAGCGGAAGCATTACATGTCTGAGTATAGACAACTACAAAAGAAAAGGCTGTGAGCCTGACTATCTACAACATCCGATCAAGATCATAGCTGAGGTACAAGCTACTTGTCGAAGTCCACGTAAACTAGTAAGACCCAAGTCTCCGCTGCAAGAACATAAATAAAGCAACATGAGTACAAAGGTACTCAGCAAGACTTACATCAGATCCGATCATACATGCATTTGTATCAAGAAGGTAATGTGGGGTTTAGTTGCAGCAAGCCAGCTTTGACTCAGTGGCTATCCTGTACTACGACTGCTGGTAACTCTTCTGAGGTGGCGCACACGAGTCCACTAATCACCACATAAATACACCACTATGGATTCATTCCCATCTCACTACGAGAAGGCCATCCATAGCACTCACACTTATCTTGAGCATTTTAGGGTATCCACTTTAAGTTGTCTATGTACCACATAAGCATCCAAGAAGTCCATAACCGAGGACACGTCTATTCGAATAGATCATGATAACCCTGCAGGGGTGTACTTCTTCACACACACTCTCACCACTTATCACCATGTACACATCATGTATCTCGGCAACCTTCAAGCGGAAGCCTGGCGAGGGTGTCGGCCACGACCTGACTAACCACACAAGACTCTAGTCCAGGTTTATCACCTATTCGGGTTCCATCCGCAAGGAGATCCGGCCTGGTTTTCGCTCACGGCCCCAAACGATGTGTATAGGGTTCCCGAGCCCACCATCCGGGTGCCACTCGGTACACCGGGCCACGTGTTCCTAGTCTGTCCCAAGCCCACCTGGCCGGGTGCCACTTGGTAGACTACTAACACTACCTACAAACACCAGAAACTATTTGCAACTCCTAGACAGAGATCAAGTTGGTTAATAAGTAGAGAGAGCTTGGAGTGCCCGGAGTCCAACGTGTGGTAGTAGCTAGTCATTGGACAACATACAGAGAAGTCAGTGCTTAAGGACGGTTCCAGTGAGACAACCCACCACGTACTCCTACCTGGCCTCTCACCGCTACCTTTACCAAAACGTGTTCACACGTTCACTCTCAGCACCAGAACATATCATAACACTCCAATTCATTCCCAATGAATCAGACCTGACACAACTCTAAGCAATAGCATGCATGGCATGGTAGGAACACAACATGGCTCAATCAACTCCTACACATGCTAGTGGGTTTCAACTATTTACTGTGGCAATGACAGGTCATGCAGAGGAATGGCTTCAACTACCGCAGCATAAAGTAGCAGTTGAATCGTTGTCGTCCTAATGCAATAAAAGAGAGCAGGAGCGAGAGAGTGGGATTGTATCGGAAGGAACAAGGGGGTTTGCTTGCCTGGTAGATCAACAGAGGGGGCACTGCTCCACAGATAGGTGCTCTGGAACAATCTCCGAAGCAGAACTTAACGAGAAGGAACGGTGTCGACAATCAAACACAAGTATATGCAGCAATATGATGCATGAATATTGCATGAACATGTGATGTGTCTTGAGCTAATGCATTTAGCATTCAACTGGTTGAAGTCCATTTGAACCAAAGGTTCAAATGCAACTCCCAAATAAGCTCTTATAAATGCCATTCATGTGTTTTCACCTATACAGCAGGTATAACTTGGGTTTTCATGCATGAAACTGATATATATGGATAGATTGAATTTTTCTGATAATTTTTCATATATAAATTATTTCAATTTGAGCTACTGTTGAATTTCTGTGATTTTTTGAAGTTTAGAACATTTTCTGGAATTTCCTGTTTTAAAATAATTCCAGAAAAAGGATAACTGCGTCAGCATGACGTCATGCCTGTGTCAGCAGGCCAGCGGCACTTATTGGGTCAAACCTGACATGTGGGGTCCACACGTCAGTGTCACAGTTAGTTAATAGGAGGGGTTATTTCTAATCTAACTTAGATTAGTGGCGCTGGGGCCCACTGTCAGTGTCTCAAGGTTAACTAAGTGGTGATTAGCTTAAGCTAATCACCTGGCAGGTCGGGCCCACACGTCAGGCCGGCGAGGCTAACGCCGGCGACCTCTGGACGCGGCGGTGTCCTCGTTACAGGCCACGGGGGCGGCGACTAAGGGCACTGGGCCGTAGCCCGGGCTCTCGCGCAGCCAGCGGAGCAGGTAGGGGAAGCTGGGGTGGTCGGAGCTCACCGGAGCGAAGCTCACGGCGGCGGCCGGAGCTCGGCTTGAGCGGAGGAGGGGCTAGAGGCGCAGGGAAGCAGAGGAGTAGGGGGGAAACGACGGTGGGGCTCAGAACAGACTTGTAGGGCTGCTCATTGTGGCCGGGGACGCGCTGGAGACGACGGAGCGGCGATGGCGATCTACGGCGGCCCGAGGCGAAGACGATGGCGATGGCGGTGCTCCAGGGCTTCCCGCGTCACGTGGCTCGACGAAGAGGTGGACGGCGACATGGCGGAGCTTCTGAGCTGGTTGGAGAAGCGAGGGGGAGGCGGTGGCTACGGAAACGGCGAACGGCGGCGACGGTAGAGCTTGGGCGGTCGCGCGGGAGAGAACCAGGGGAGGAGGAAGAGCGAGGGAGAGGGAGAGAGGAGCGAGGTGTCGTGGCGACGTCCAGGGAGGCCAGAACGACGAGGAGGGGAAACAGGAGGTGGCGGGGAGACATGGCCACGGCCGACTGTGGCGCGGCCACGCAGTAGCTCCTACTGGCAGGAGCTTGAAGAAGCTCCTGGCAGTTGGGCTGGGCCGGCCTGCTGGGCCGCAGGGCCAGGCCGGGCTGCACATGTGAGTTTGCCCAGGTATGTATTTCCCTTACTTTTGTTTTCTGTTTTCTATTTTCTGACATTTGTTTTGATTTAGTAAAAGTACTAAATCATTTTATTTACTTCTGTCAATTTTTGCAGGGACCTAAGGGATTATTCCAAAGCCCCTCACCAAAATTCAGAATTTTTGGACATATATAAAATATATAACATATATATCCAATACAAATAAATATTGGATTAATTCCAAATTCCCAAAATAAATACTTATGAGATCCTAAAAAATATTGGTTTGATTTTTATCTCTCTCAATATTTTCAGAGAGCAACATGAACATTTTCTTGGACCTTTTTGGAGCAATTTTTAACTGGGTTATTTCCAGAAATGATTCTGAGGGTTTCACAAATCCCCATTTCAAATTTAAATGGAATTTAACATGATGCACACATGACTAGCTAGCCTTGAGCATACCAGAACTAGGGATGTGACGATAATCACTCTAGTTAGTGATCCGGACATAGCACTCTGCGCCGAGAATAAAACCGCGTCCCTGGCCCTTGAGGCATTATTTGAAGCCCTCGTGGCTGAAGAGTTAACCGGGCTGCGCTCCACGGTGGACAGAGATGATGTGGTCCTAGACAAACGACCCAAATCCACCTCATTCAAACCGGCAGAAGAAATAGTCAAATTCCAAGTCCATCCAACGGACCTCAAGAAGACATCATCCATCAGAGCACAACTAGACCCGATGGTTGACGCCGCTCTACGAGAGTTCCTGCGCGAGAATTGGGATATATTCGCCTGGCACCCTTCCGATATGCCAGGAATCCCACATGAGTTGGCCGAACACAGCCTCAATATATTGAAGGGACACAAGCCGACCAAGCAAATACTGCAGCGCTTTTCCAAACCCAAACGCCAAGCTATATGGGAAGAGCTAGCCAAGTTAATCGTGCCCGGATTCATTAGAGAAATAAAACATCCGGACTGGCTAGCAAATTTGGTGATGGTACCAAAGAAGGACAAATCATGGCGCATGTGTGTCGATTTCAAAGACCTCAACAAGGCATGCCCCAAGGATCCCTCCCCCCTCCCCCGCATCGACCAAATCATTGACGCCACCGCAGGACACAACTCACTATGTCTATTGACGCATATTCCAGATACCATCAAATCAAAATGAAGGAATCTGATCAAGCTCCAACAACATTCATCACCCCATATGGGCCATTCTGCTTCAACACCATGCCCTTCGGGCTCAAGAACGTTGGTGTCACATACCAGCACAATTCAAACATGCCTGGAGAAATAGATCGGCAAAATGGTTGAAGCTTATGTGGATGATGTCGTCATCAAAACTAGGAACGTCGAAACATTAATAGACGATTTACGTCTCACACTCGACAACCTCCGCGTGTATGACATTAAGCATAATCCGGAAAAATGTGTTTTCGGCGTTCCCTCTGGAAAACTGTTGGGCTTCATCGTTTCCAATAGAGGAATTGAAGCAAACCCAGCCAAAATCTGAGCTTTGTCACAATTGGCTAAGCCAACAGACCTTAAACAAGTCCAAAAAGCTCGCGGGTTGCGTAGCAGCTCTAAGACGCTTTATCTCCAGATTGGGAGAAAAGGCACTGCCACTCTATCGCCTTCTACGGCGAACCGACCACTTCGAGTGGACGGACGCGGCAACAACCGGACTGGAGGAAATAAAAGCCCTTCTTGTGAGCAATCCAATACTGGCCGCACCAAACACCGACGAACCGATGTTATTATACATATCGGCAACACATCAGGTGGTGAGCGCCGTACTCGTCGTTGAACGAGAACAGGACGGGCATAAATTCCCGCTTCAGAAGCTAGTATACTACGTATCTACTGTCCTTACACCATGCAAATCCCAGTACCCTCATTATCAAAAGATAGCATACGCGGTCTTCATGGCATCCCAAAAGCTCCGTCACTACTTTCAGGAGTGTTCGATCACGGTGGCCTCCGAAGTACCACTCAATGACATTATAAACAACCGCGATGCTACCGGCCGGATTGCCAAATGGTCCATTGAGCTCCTCCCATTTGAAATTTCATATAAACCACGTCGAGCTATCAAATCCCAAGTACTGGCCGACTTCGTCGCCGAATGGACAGAGGCCGAACTCCCTAAAGAGTACGACACATACTCCAATTGGGTCATGTATTTTGACGGCTCCAAAATGTTGGCAGGGTTAGGAGCGGACGTCGTTTTAACGTCCCCTACTGGAGACATTGTTCAGTACATCCTCCAAATACTATACACAGACTCCAATAACGCAGCCGAGTACGAGGCCTTATTACATGGTCTCCGGACGACTGTCTCCATGGGCATACAATGCCTAGAGGTGCGGGGACTCAAACCTGGCAATATCTCAAACAAATGGAGAATTTGACGCCAAAGATCCAAAGATGGCAGCGTATCGTAACGCAGTCAGAAATATGTCAGCCCGGTTTGAGGGGCTCGAGTTCCATCATGTGGCTCGAGAAAGTAATCAAACAACGGATGTCTTGCTCGTATTGGCGCTAAGAGCAACCCTGTCCCACCTAATATCTTCCTGGAAAGGCATTTAAGCCATCCGTGGTGTGGCAGGGGAAAACGACAATACTAGTCCGGATCCAAACATAACCCCAGATCTCGGAAACACCAATGTCGTCGGGGGCTCAGCCACCGAAATAACACCATCGGTGCATCTCATCATGGCAGTCATTGCCCCATGGACCGAACCTTTCCTGGCCTACCTTAACAGGAAGGAGCTTCCTGAGGACCATAATGAGGCCCGTTGCATTGTCCGGTCTTCAAAGGCCTATAAGGTTCATGGTGGAGAGCTCTATAAGAAAAGCACTACCGGGGTCGTTCAACGATGTATATCCGAGGAAGAGGGGCGGCAACTGTTGGCTGAAATTCATGCCGGAATCGGCGGTCACCATGCTACCAAGGCCTTCCGTACAGGGTTTTACTGGCCGACGGCCCGAGCAGATGCACAGGACCTTGTCCAACGTTGCGTCGGATGCCAACTCTTTGCCAACCAAAGCGATATGCCCCCACTGCCTTACAAACAATCCCCATCACTTGGCCTTTTGCGGTCTGGGGCTCGATATGGTCGGACCCCTTAAAGGAGGAAGTCATAAGAGAAAGTATCTGCTGGTCATGGTGGATAAATTCACTAAGTGGATAGAGGCCAAACCAGTCAAAACGGCCAAAGCGGGGCCAGTAATAGATTTCATATCCTGCCTGGTACACCGTTACGGCGTCCCGCACAGTATAATCACCGGTAATGGCTCCGATTTTACAGCTGATGAGGTGAAAACTTGGTGCGCAAATCTAGGCATTAAGCTCGATTATGCCTCTGTCTATCACCTGCAGACAAACAGTCAAGTCGAACGGGCGAATGGTCTTATTATGAGCGACATCAAACCCAGACTAGTGTGGTCTTTGAAGGAATCAGACAAGCACTAGGTGGAGAAACTTGACTCCGTACTCTGGGGGCTGCGGACCATGCCCAACCACACTACCGGATATACACCCTTCTTCATGGTGTACGGTGCATAAGAAGTGTTACCCTGCGATATTATTCATGATTCACCTCGAGTGCGTATGTACGAAGAGAGAGAAGTCGAGCTTGATCAGCAGGACATCTTAGATGCCTTGGAGGAGGAGCGCGACGTTGCAAAAGCCCGTTCCGCATTTTATCAACAACAGGCTCGCAGGTATCAAACAGAGAAATGCGGGCCAAGACGTATAACGTCGGTGAAATTGTTCTACGCTTGATGAAGAAGAAAAAGGACAAGCTCAAGCCCAAGTGGGAGGGTCCCTTCATCATTGACGAAGTTCTCACCGGAGGGTCCCTTCATCTGTGTTCGTTTCCTCCCTCCTGTTATTACCGTCATTTTTTTCCTCTATTTTTGTTTTCTACCTTTTTTCATTTTCTCTTTAGCCCCACGGCTTTAGTACGGCTCAATTATCCCTACCTGATGCGTACATATCTAAATATTTACGTTCATTACACATGGGGGCTTCTCGTAAAGAAGCTTGTGACAATTCTTCGAGCATCAAGCCACTACAAAAAAGAGACACATCCGTGACATTTTGGGCCAAACGAAAATTTTTCTGACATACATATGACACTTCTATGACGATAATTGTGACAAATCCCGATATCATCATAGATGTGGTGGGCTCCTACTTCTATGACAAAAAATCATGACAGAATATGGGCTTTTCGTCCTGGGCGGGCCGGAGACGCAGCTGCATGACATTCTTTGGGTCATCCATGATGGAAAAACCCGTGGTAGAAGCGAGGGGGAGGAAAATTTCGGGGAGTTCCCGGTTACGGTGGGAGGTCGGGGGCCGAGCAATGCACATTTCTCTCGCACACGTACGCGCGTGTGTGCGAGGCGTTGGCTCTAACTGAACCCGAGCGAGGCATTGGGCTCTAACTGAACCCGAGCGATTGCACTACAGGCTACGCGTTACTGAACCCAAGCGATCGATGGCTGTTAACTGAACCCGATCGAGCGATTCCTTCGCTACTGCTGCTAACTGAAGCCGATCGATGGGATGAACAGTGAGTGTTGCGGGGGGGGGGGGGGGGATGAACAGTGAGCGGTGGCATTGCCTCTGGATGAACAGGACCCCGTGGCATGGTGGAGGGCTGGATGAACAGTAGACGGTGGAGGGGTGGATGAATAGGACCCCGTGGTGTGGAGGGCTGGATGAACAGTAGACGGTGGAGGGGTGGTTGAACAGGACCCCATGGTGTGGAGGGATGGATGAACAGTAGACGGGGGAGGGGTGCCCGTGGAGGGGTGGTTGAACAAGACCCCGTGGTGTGGAGGGCTGGATGAACAGTAGACGGTGGAGGGGTGGTTGAATAGTAGTTGGTGGAGTAGCGCACAGTGGAGGCTGGATGAACAGGAGCCCGTGGAGGCTGGATGCACAGGAGCCCACGGAGGCTGGAGGAGGTCGACGGTGGAGATGAACAATATCCTGTGGAGTCCCGTTTTGCGGTACGCCACACCCCTCCCGATGAACAAGACCCCATTTCGACCGTAGCGCTCCAACACAAGTCCGTTTCCTCCATTTTGCGGTACGCCACACCCCTCCCGATCAACAGGACCCCCGTTTCGACCGTAGGAGGTCTGTTTCCTCCGTTTTGCGGTACGCCACACCCCTCCCGATGAATAGGATCCCGTTTTGAATGTGGCCGGTCGAACACAATGTCGTTTCCTCCGTTCTGCGGTACGCCAGGAATCGTTTCCATCGCCTGTTCCGTCCAAGCCCTCCCGATGAACATGACACATTCCGTTGCCTCCCCATGAACACGGCGCATTCCGTTGCCTCCCCATGAACACGACAACGACACTGTTTCTCCATTCCGACCCAGCCATGTACACGAGCCCTAGCCGTACGTATGCGTGAGTAGGCGTTCGAGATCCCGCATGAGGGAGTCCTGGATTAGGGGGTGTTCAGGTAGCCGGACTATACCTTCAGCCGGACTCCAAGACTATGAAGATACAAGATTGAAGACTTCGTCCCGTGTCCGGATGGGACTTTCCTTGGCGTGGAAGGCAAGCTTGGCGATGTGGATATTCAAGATCTCCTACCATTGTAACCGACTTTGTGTAACCCTAACCCTCTCCGTTGTCTATATAAACCGGAGGGTTTTAGTTCGTAGGACAACTTCATCATACAACAATCATACCATAGGCTAGCTTTTCGGGTTTAGCCTCCTTGATCTCATGGTAGAACTACTCTTGTACTACCCATATCATCAATATTAATCAAGCAGGACGTAGGGTTTTACCTCCATCAAGAGGGCCCGAACCTGGGTAAAACATCGTGTTCCTTGCCTCCTGTTACCACCCGGCCTAAACGCACAGTTCAGGACCCCCTACCCGAGATCCGCCGGTTTTGACACCGACATTGGTGCTTTCATTGAGAGTTCCTTTGTGTCGTTGCTTTTAGGCCCGATGGCTCCTTCGATCATCAACAACGATGCAGTCCAGGGTGAGACTTTTCTCCCCGGACAGATCTTCGTCTTCGGCGGCTTCGCACTGCGGGCCAAGTCGCTTGGCCACCTTGAGCAGATCGAAAGCTACGCCCCTGGCCATCAGGTCAGGTTTGGAAGCCAAAACTACACGGCTGACATCCGCGGGGACTTGATCTTCGACGGATTCGAGCCACAGCCAAGCGCGCCGCACTGTCTCGATGGGCATGATATAGCTCTGCCGCCGAACAGCGCCTTGGAGGCCGCACACGCATCGGTTCCGACCATTGATTCGGAGCCTACTGCACCGATCGAGGATCAGCGGTTGGACGCTGCCTCAGGGGCTGTGATCTTAGAGGCGATCGAGCCGAACTCCAGCCCCGCACTCCGCATGGCCCGTGACTCCGAGGGCCGGATTCCTTTCCAAACTCCGAGCCCCCCGCGCCCCTGCCGATCGAATCTGATTGGGCGCTGATAATGGAGTTCACCGCCGCACACATCTTTCAGCACTCGCCCTTCGGCGACATCCTGAATTTGCTAAAGTCTCTCTCGTTATCAAGAGAGCCCTGGACGGACTACGGTCAGCAAGGATGGGATTCGGATGATGAAGAAATTCAAAACCCACCCACCACCCACTTCGTAGCCACTATCGACAACTTAACCGACATGCTCGACTTCGACTCCGAAGACATCGACGGTATGGACGACGATGCTGGAGACAACCAAGAACCAACACTATAGGGCATTGGACAGCCACCTCATCTCACGATGTGTACATGGTGGATACCCCTAAAGGAAGCAACAACGAGGAAAACGGGGATGGAAAGAGGGATCGATCTCTCGAAAAACAATCAAAGCATCGGCGTAAACGCCGACCCAAGCCCCGCCTCGATAAAGACCCAGCCATAGAGCAGGATGAGCCGGTAGACGACGAGCATGCCTTAGAGCAAACGTCCCAACAGGACAACCCGGATAGATAAACCGAACATCCCTCCCCCGGCGAAAATGGCATTCCGGACGACCCTACGCCGGACAAGCCCACGAAGCAGAAGAACCTCCACAAACGGCTCGTTGCAACCGCACACAGCCTGAAAAAGCAGAAGCGGAAGCTAAAAACTGCGGAAGATGCACCCAGTATCAGATGGAGTAAAGTAATCAATACCGCACACAAATATGGCGACAGTCGCCACACTAAAAGCTATCTGAAGAGAAAGCTACTGCCTGAATTTGACGAGGAGGCCTTAGAGCCCTCGCATTCCAAAAGTGAGAAAGCCACATGGTCGGATAGACGACCCTATGGCCAGCATAAAGCGGCAAGAAGCGCCGCACTGAAGCCGGCATGCGACCCACTTAAGGATTCGCATCATGGCCCAGCCAGGTCCATTTACGGGCCAAGAAAGCAAGCTCTCGTAAGCAATGCAATAAAGCCATTATCAGAATCCGGCACACCCAAATACAGGGGTGCCGCACACCCCCTATGTTTCACCGGTGAGGTTCTGGATTATGAATTTCCAGCGGGATTCAAACCCGTAAACATAGAGGCATATGATGGAACAACAGACCCTGGAGTCTGGATCGAGGATTATATCCTCCACATACACATGGCTAGAGGAGATGACCTCCATGCCATAAAATACTTACCCCTCAAGCTTAAAGGGCCAACCCGGCATTGGATCAAAAGCCTTCCTGAAAACACAATCAGAAGTTGGGAAGAGCTCGAGGACCCTTTCCGAGCAAATTTTCAAGGGACCTATGTCCGCCCTCCGGATGCAGACGATCTTAGTCACATAACTCAACAGCCCGGAGAGTCATCTCGGCAATTCTGGAATAGATTTCTTACTAAAAAGAATCAGATAGTTGACTGTCTAGACGCTGAAGCCTTAGCGGCTTTCAGGCATAATGTCCGAGACAAATGGCTCGCCAGACACCTCGGCCAAGAAAAGCCAAGAACAATGGCCGCACTAACAAGCCTCATGACCCGCTTTTGCGCAGGAGAGGACAGATGGTTGGCAAGATGCAGCACCAGTGACCCAAGTACATCTGAAACTAGGGATGGAAACAGAAAACCGCAACGCAATAAGGACCGTCGCCGGACTAAGGAAAAAAGTCCGAAGAGCACGGCAGTCAACGCCGGATTCAAAAGCCCAGGACAGAATCAGAAAAAGCCGGCCCTCCAAGATAACAGGGACGACCTATCCAACCTAAACAAAATCTTGGATAGGATATGTCAAATACATAGCACTCCTGGAAAGCCTGCTAACCATACTCACAGAGATTGTTGGGTTTTCAAACAATCCGGCATACTCAACGCCGAACACAAGGGGCTCGACACACCAAGCGAAGACGAGGACGAACTCCAAAAGCAGAGTACCAGGAAACAAAAGAATTTCCCACAAAAAGTAAAAACAGTAAACTTACTCCACATAACAAAACATGCGGCGCCTATAAAGGTACATGCCCCACGACCTATCCCAAAGGAATCCCGCCACTGGTTGTCAAAACCAATCATCTTCGATCATCTGGATTATTCTAGAAGTGTCAGGAACCCAGGCTGGACTGCCCTAGTACTCGATCCAATAATTGGCGGACTCCAGTTTTCAAATGTCCTTATGGACTGTGGCAGCGGACTCAACCTGATATATCAGGACTCAATCCGCCACATGGGGATCGACCCAAAAAGAATTCGCCACAACAAAACCTCCTTTCAAGGATTAACGCCAGGTCCGGACACCCATTGCATGGGTTTTCTCCGGCTCGAGGTTATTTTGGGCTCTGCCGATAACTTCCGTCGTGAAAAGCTGACTTTCCACATCGTCCCATTCTCAAGTCGCGATCAAGCACTACTGGGACGCGAAGCCTTCGCCCGCTTTAACGCAATACCGCACTATGCATCTCTTACGCTTAAGATGCCCGGTCCACGCGGCATCATCTCCTTAAAGGGGAAGCAGTGAGAACACCTCCCCCAAGTGGAGGATTGTGCGGCCGCTTTAACAGCCTCACAATACAATGGCTTCACCAGCCAGAACATCAGAACAGGTCATTAAGACCACGGACACGGATAGACGAGTCTGGCACAAAAGTATCGTTGATAAATGCTTAGTGGCCATATACCCCTGCACTAGGGGCTTCACACGTATAAAATAAGAGACAATAAAGCTCAATTTTTCATATTTTACTTTACACTTTGTTTATTTCATATAACTTTTGTTCGGCACGCCCCTTTTTCAACTTAGTTGCTCTCTTTTTACAGATGAACGTCGTGCTGCGCCCGTCCAGGATACGGCACAACGGAGACACAGGCGCAGGCGTGCAGTAGGGACCCGTTCCAAGGATTCTTTTCAGATTAAGACCCTGCGTAAACCTTTTTTACTGTCTCTTATTGATAGACATCCCCTGGTTCTATGACCAAGGAGGAGGCTGGCATCTTGGCATGTGGCCACGTCAGAATTCTTGCACGTACCTGGACACTAGGGGCTTATACCTCAGAGCGTTACCTCACCCGCTCTCATAAAGAATGAATACCTTAGGGAGTGTTCGGCGTCGCGAGTTTGGCCTTATATGCATCTGCTCCGAGTCATGATTTTGGTCAAATGTTGGGTTGCCCGGCTCCTGTGTTCGACCGCCTTACGTTCCGCTCTATCGGCTAACGCGGCACCAGGAGAACTACTGCGATTGTGCCCTGGTTCGGCCAGGCGAGCACCTTAGTATAGAAAGCCGAAAACCTACTGTCATGATATGGCGTGAGACTGGTCAACCACTCGACGACTCTCCAGAATCTGTAGGATTCCTCCGCATTAACGAAGGGCCGTTTCCCGGCCAGGCACATACGCGCCCCGAATTCGGGCGAGCGCACTCGCCACCAGGGGCTACCTAAATAGTCCCATTGTCAAGCTCCTATGGCTAAGAGAAAGTGTTAAAGCATTATAGTTCGGTTGCCTAGCTCGCTGTGCTATCACCTCCTTTGTAGGACCAAGACGTTGGATTACGTGTGAAAATGCGCCTTCTGCGAGCACCCCCGCACTATGTGCGTGGGGGCTGAAGCCAACGACTGCAATCTTTTAGATTTTGTATATATATCTTAAAACGGCCGCACAGGAGGTGTTCCAAATACTTGAAGGCACAAGTATAAAAGGCTACTAAAATTCATCCAAATATTGCTTTATAATTACATATGCTATCAGAACATAGCATCCTTCAAGCACTGCATCTCTATTACACGAGCGCCTTCAAGGACTTCCTGAAAATAGTGCTCGGAGGGTACTCGGCTTTTGTCCGAATCATGGGATGCAACAACGATGGTCTCCATCTCTGCCCAGTATGTCTTGACACGGGCAAGAGCCATCTGTGCGCCCTCTATGCATGCTGACCTCTTCATCGCATTGATACGTGGCACCACGTCAAGGAATTGCTGCACCAAGCTGAAATAACTCTTCGGCTCCGATCTCCCTGGCCACAGATGACCCATGACGTACTTCATGGCGAGTCCGGACAATCTATTCAGTTCGGCCCATTGAGCCAGACGATCATCCACTGCCAGTGGACGCTCTGGATTCTGGAACTATGACTAGAAAAGCCTTTCCACTTCGCGATCTTCTTGATCTCGAAAGTATTCGGTCGCATCAGCAGCTCTCGCTGCCAAATCCAGATAGGTGTCCTCCGCACTCCACATCCGGTCCAATGGAGCAAACTTCGGATCGCAAAACTTCCTCCGCAGCATAAAGGGCTTTCCAGCCGCAATCTGTCCGGCCTGACGCAACTCTCATCGTAGAGCGAGCATCCTTGGCATCAGCAATGGTCTTCTCTAAGTCCGTCTGTCTCGCCCGGTCTTCTTTCTCAAGAAACTTGCAATGGTCAGCAACACTTTTTAACTTTGCGGCCATCACAGCCATCTCCTTCTTGCTTTGGCAGTGAGCAGCCTGTTCGTCTCTCAGCTCTTCAAGGGCCTTCTCGGCAGCCGCATCACTTTTCTTGGCTTGTTCCTTAGCTCGGGAAAGTTCCGCCCGAAGACTCTCCACGGCGGCCGCACCATCTGCGTCAAGCACACACATTGTAAGATACTGGCATAAAGCTCCTCTTACCAGATGTCGCCCGAGGAATTGCATACCCTGAGCCTCATCAAGCCGCTCGTTGACGAGCGCGATGTTGGCATCTGCCATGTCAAGTTACCGCTTTAGTTCGGCAAAATCATCAGTTCGGCTTGATTCCGGACACTTCGCCACCTATATACAAAGGCGACATTTTAGACCTGGGATTATGATCCTCTGCGCGCCTTAAATTTGGCCAATGCACAGAGTCTCAGGGGCTACTATCTACACAGGGCGCATCTTGTTTACGCGCAACTGACAAAGAAGTACATTATCAAACGTACCTCAAAACCCGCCAGCAAACTTCTGACGGCCTCATGCAATCCGCTTTCCGCAGACGAAATCCTTCCAATCACCGTACCTATCAATGCACGGTGCTCCTCTGAGATAGAAGCTCGCCCCAGCAGAATCATCAGCTCCTTTGATCGCGCATCGGATGATGCCGGACTCGTCCTATGGCCTCCATCGAAGGCCGGACGCGGAGAACCTTGGGGGACATATGGCTACCTTCCACCCCTGCCGGATTCGGAGAAACCCTCCGCGACGACACCTCAGGGTCGCCCACCTCGCCAGGCGGTACGGCAGGGGGAGGCATTCCACTCTCCATCATCTTCAGAAGAAGATCCCCCGAAGACAAGCTCTGCTGAGAAGGGCTAAGGTCCGAGCTACAATGTAAAATTTCGGTTAATCTTCTCAGATAAAAAGCAAGGATTTCTCTCATCCCTCTAAAGGAAAATCTTTCTCGACTTACGGCTCGCTGGAGGGCTGATCCCTTTGAGGGCGTAGTTCAGCCGAGGATCTCCCCGGCATCGGACCCTTTGATGAGGACTTTTCCCCCGCTTTGAGGCCATGGTCTCCGGGTCGTCAGAGGTGGCCCTCTTCTTCCCCTTAGGAGAGGAATTGTCAGTTCTTCCCTTCGGAGCATCCTCCTTCGAGGAGGCCATAGTTTCCTTGTCCTCCCCCTCACTTCCCTCCAAAGGCACGATCTTCAACATCCTGACTAGCACGGGATCAAGCCTCGTCTCAGGAAGGGGAGCCGGACACCAGATCAGCTTTGCCTTCGCTATCCACTCCTGTTTAAAAGGACAGCTCTTTTAGGGGCGAGTTTATGACAATTTTATGGATAGCGAGTCCGGGCACAAGGTTACATACTTGAGTATCTGGGCGATTGCAGCTTAAACCTATGTCCTGGGTCAAATCCGGACACATTGCTTGTGATATGAAGAACATTTTATACATCTCCATGGGCGTTGCGCCCATAAAATGTTGGAGAGCTCGTGGTCCCTCCGGATTAAACTCCCACAGACGAAGGGAGCGACGTTTGCCGGGCAGTGTTCGGCGAATCAGCATGACCTGCGTCACCTTGACCAGGTTGAGGTCTCTTTCTAAGAGATCCCTAATGCGGCCCTGCAACAAGGGCACGTCTTTGGATAACCCCCAATCTAATCCTTTGTTGACCCATGACGCTAGCCGTGGTGGGGGACCCGGGTGAAAGGCAGGAGGCGCCACCCACTTGGTGCTCCTGGGAGCAGTGATATAGAACCACTCTCATTGCCACAAGTCGAGCTCCTCTTGAAAGGAGCCCTCGGGCCATAGAGCATCAGCATTCTTACTTATGACAGTGCCTCCGCACTCTATGTGTCGTCCCTCGATCATCTTCGGCTCCACTCCAAAAGTCTTGAGCCATAATCCAAAGTGAGGAGTAACACGGAGGAACGCTTCACACACAACGATGAATGAGGAAATGTGGTGGATGGACTCCGGAGCTAAGTCATGAAATTCCAGCCCATAATAGAACATCAGCTCCCTCACGAAGGGATCCATCGGGAAGCCTAACCCCCAAAGGAAGTGAGACATGAACACTACGCTCTCACCGGGCTGGGGACTGGGAATAGCCTGCCTTTGAGCAGGCAACCAATGCAAAATTTCGGCGGTCAAGAACTTAGCCTCTCTCAACTTTAGCACGTCCTCCTCCGTGATGGAGGAGGGCATCCATCGGCCTTGAAGGTCGGAACTGGACATTGTCGAAGGTCCGATGCGCCTGGAATCTAGAGCCTAGGGTGTTGGAATTCGAGGCGACGGGCAAACTTGTTTTGAGATTGGAGAAAAGGAGTTAGGCCTTGGTCTCTTTATAAGAGGTTGAATACCAGGAGCCCTCCCCATAACCGTTTGGGTCTCGCCTTTAATCGAGAAGACATGCTAACGGGTACGATTGGGTTACCCATGTCCGTACTGACGAGAATCCCGTAAATAAAGGGGACATGATCTCTGCTTTGACAAGACGTGCCAAGGAAACCGCCTCGCAAAACATGCTGAGGTGGAAAAGTGAAAACGATTCGAATAAAGGCTTGGACGTAGTGTGATGTCACACTGCGGAATACGTCAGCAGATTAGATTTGTGTTAATATTATTCTCTTTGTGGCAATACGTGGAAACTTATTTTGCAGAGCCGGACAATACTCTTGGTGTTTACAAACTTTTATGAAGAATTTGGAGGAGGAACCCGCCTTGCAATGCCGAAGACAATCTACGCGCCGGACTCGTCGTCATTGAAGCCTGGTTCAGGGGCTACTGAGGGAGTCCTGGATTACGGGGTGTTCGGGTAGCCGGACTATACCTTCAACTGGACTCCAAGACTATGAAGATACAAGATTGAAGACTGCTTCCCGTGTCCTGATGTGACTTTCCTTGGCGTGGAAGGAAAGCTTGGCGATGCGGATATTCAAGATCTCCTACCATTGTAACCGACTTTGTGTAACCCTAACCCTCTCCGGTGTCTATATAAACTGGAGGGTTTTAGTCGTAGGACAACTTCATCATACAACAATCATACCATAGGCTAGCTTTTAGGGTTTAGCCTCCTTGATCTCCTGGTAGATCTACTCTTGTACTACCCATATCATCAATATTAATCAAGCAGGACGTAGGGTTTTACCTCCATCAAGAGGGCCCGAACCTGGCTAAAACATCGTGTTCCTTGCCTCCTGTTACCATCCGGCCTAGACGCACAGTTCGGGACCCCCTACCCGAGATCCGCCGGTTTTGACACCGCCCGTATTTACACATACATGGCCGTATTTTCTTTCTTGCACCCTGACCGTTGTACGTACATGTACATGCTACATGCGCGCCTCTACTACGACACATGCGCGCTTCTACATCTACCACTATATATGTACGTACACGTTCGCGACCAGAATGACAATGCTACGTATGCTTCGACCAAGTGGGTCCTGACTGTCAGGCACTTCCTTGCGTGCGAAGATGTAGCTGGTGGGTCCCAGCAGTCAGGGGGCGAATCATTTTTTTTGCCCCAACGCACTTCCGTGCGTGCGAAGGTGTAGCTGGTGGTTCCCAGCAGTCAGGGGGGAAACATTTTTTTCGCGAAATACGGTGGCCCGTCCGGTGGGTCCCCACTGTCAGGCGGAGGAATAATTATTTTGCACGTAATAAGGAGGCACTTCCTTGTTGCGGCCATGGACCCAGCTGTCAGCCTCTCCACGTACAGTCCATGTCCGATGGAAGTCGTTCCTTCACCACGTTGACCACGCCGCGTTGAGAGCACCAGGGCGGTGGACGATGGCGAGGCCTAGGAAGGCGATGATGGGGAGCCGGGGAAGACGCGGCAGTGGAAGCCCGCGCGGAGAGGAGTATGAGGGTTCACTGGTTCGGCTGCGGTGTGAGGCTGCCGTCGCCGCAGCGCCTGGCCAGCGGTGGGAACAGTAGGGGGCGGTGAGGCCTCCGCGGCAGCAGAACCGACCATGGGAGGTAGGAGCATGCGACACGACCGGCGCTATTTGGGCGGCTGGAACTAGAAGACCATAGGTTGAAGAAGCACTGCGGCCGTTGGATGGACATCGTACGGTCACTGGAGCTAGAATCGTTCATATTAACTAAAGTTGACAAAGGCCCCCGTCCCAGTCAACTTAGTAGGCCCACAAGTCAGCCTCCCACCATGGTGGGTCCCAGCTAGTAGGGGGAGTATTCATTTTTTTGTGCGTAATAAGGAGGCACTTCCAGTGGGTCCGAGCTGACAGCGGGGGGAACGTTTTTTTCGCGAAATATGCTGGCCCATCCGGTGGGTCCGAGCAGTCAGGGGGAAACATTTTTTCACGAGATAAGGTGGCCTGTCTGGTGGGTCCCTGCTGTAAGGTGGATGAATAATTATTTTGCGCGTAATAAGGAGGCACTTCCTTGCGGCCGCCTGGACCCAGCTGTCAGCCCCTCCACGTACAGTACTCTTCTGATGGAAGTCGGTCATTGACCACGCCGCACCGAGAGAACTAGGGCGGTGGTCTGGACGACGGCGAGGCCTAGGAAGGCGATGATGCGGAGCCGGGGAAGACGCAAAAGTGGAAGCCCGCGCAGAGAGGAGTACGAGGGTTCACTGGTTCGGCTGCGGTGTGAGGCTGCCGTCGTCGCAGAATAACAGGGGGTGTGGGTGAGTGGAGGGATGGCCTGGCCAGTGGTGGGAGTAGTATGGGGGCGGTGAGGCCTCCGCGGCAGCATAGCCGGCCACGGGAGGCAGGAGCAGGTGGCACGACCGGTGCTACTTTGGGCGGCTGGACCAAGAAGACCAGAGGTTGAAGAAGCACTATGACCGTTGGATGGACATCGTCCGGTCACTAAAGCTAGAAAAGTTTATTATTGACTAAGTTGACAAAGCCCTTGGTATGCTCCAACTTAGTAGGCTCACAGGTCAGCCTCCGAAATGGTGCGCCCCAGATGTCAAGGGGAGGAATCATTTTTTGGGCGGCCGAAGCTAAGAATATCCGAGATTGAAGAAGAAGCACGACATCCGTTGGATACACATCCAACGGCCACTGCTGCTAGAACCGTGTGTTAACTATAATAAGTTGGCAAAGCCTTGCATATACGTCTACTTATTTTTTTTAGGGGACGCGTCACTTAGTAGGCCCACAAGTGTGTGGTAGAGAACTTATAGCCCATTTGCATTTTGTAAGAATGTACAACCCATTTCGGAATTCTAATGGAATTTACAACAACCCATTTATGGTTTGTTAAAAGTACAACGCATTTTCTAGCTAGGACAATGATTAATAATTTCAACCAACTGTTGAAGACGGAATTCAATAAAATTTCCCACATTTTGATGGGCTCCGAAATATTTTTATCCCAAAACTTCTAGTCAGATTAAATATAAATTTGTATTACGTAAAAATCCAACGAAACATTGCGCGCGTAACAATGAAAATTTAAGATTTTCAAAATCCATAAATAATATTTTATAAACTAATTTCGTGTTTGGTGCATTTTTTTTATAGTTACTGCCTAGTTTTTATAATTACATCCCATTTATTATTTTTTAAAGCCCATTTTCCTGTTAAGCCTAATGCATCCCTCCTAGGAAAGATTTGCAGCCCAGCGGGGCGGAGAATAACAAGTTGACCTTGCCTGGGTATTTCTCAAAAAGACGTATAGCTGGGCTAGCCATTTTCATCTTGAAAAAAGCAGTATCTGGGCTGGATATCTGGCCTGGGCTAGACGGGCCACAGCCCGCCCAGTTAATACCCTGCTCTCCTCTGAACAACAACGAAATCATCGCCAAGAAAAACTCTGCAGTGCTCACGCCTCAAAAACACAAATACTGCTCGAGCTGCTTGGTCCCAGCTGTCAGCCGCACCTTGTGCAATTCTCTCGTTTATATTGACTACATAGGTTGACAATGGTGTGGGACCGTGATGTCCGGAAACCAGGAGAAAGCAAAAAAAATATAGTTGTACATAATAACACTAGTAGAAAACAGGGCTATGGTCCAGGCCGGCTCAGCCCATTAGTCCCGGTTCAGTGTAGAACCGGGACCAATGTGGGCATTGGTCCCGGTTCGTGAGCCCAGGGGGCCGGCCGGGCCACGTGGGCCATTGGTCCCGGTTCGTCTGGACCTTTTGGTCCCGGTTGGTGGGACGAACCGGGACCAATGGGTTCGCTCCTGGCCCACCACCATTGGTCCCGGTTGGTGGCTTGAACCGGGACCAAAGGCTCCCCTTTAGTCCTGGTTCATGCCACCAACCGGGACCAATGAGGAGCCTATATATACCCCCTCGCGCAAGAGCAGAGCACAGTGCTCTGTTTTTTCTGGCAGAGGGGGAGAGGGCTTTGTGGTGCTCTAGCTCACCTCCTATGCACATGAGGTGTTCGATGGAATGCCCGAGCCACACTACTTAAGCTTTCTCCTCTCGAAGGTCGACCTCCAAGCTCCATTTTGCTCGAGATTTGTACACTTCTATTAATTTGGACACTTAATTATATATAATGCACGCAGATGAACCGGCAATGGATGTACGGTGACAGACACACCCGCGAGTACATTAAGGGCGTGCATGAGTTTCTCGATGCGGCTGAGGCAAACAAGCAGAATGGTTTTATGTGTTGTCCATGCACTGAATGTGGGAATATGAGGTCTTACTCTAACCGGAAAATCCTTCACTCCCACCTGCTTTACAAGGGTTTCATGCCACACTATAATGTTTGGACGAGGCACGGAGAAATAGGGGTTATGATGGAAGATGGCGAAGATGAAGAGTACGGTGACAACTATGTGCCCCCTGAATACGGTGATGCTGCAACGGGGGGAGCTGGTGAAGATCAAGAGGAACCAGACGATGTGCCCAATGATGCTGCCACGGGTGAAGCTGCTGAAGATCAAGAGGAACCAGACGATGTGCCCGATGATGATGATCTCCGCCGGGTCATTGTCGATGCAAGGACGCAATGCATTAGTCAAAAGGAGAAGCTGAAGTTCGATCGCATGTTAGAGGATCACAAAAAAGGGTTATACCCCAATTGTGAAGATGGAAACACAAAGCTCGGTACCGTACTGGAATTGATGCAGTGGAAGGCAGAGAATGTTGTGGCTGACAAAGGATTTGAGAAGCTACTGAAATTATTAAGAAGAAGCTTCCAAAGGATAACGAATTGCCCGACAGTACATACGCAGCAAAGAAGGTCGTATGCCCTCTAGGATTGGAGGTGGAGAAGATACATGCATGCCCTAATGACTGCATCCTCTACCGCGGTGCATACAAGGATCTGAACGCATGTCTGGTATGCGGTGCGTTGCGGTATAAGATCAGATGAGATGACCCTGGTGATGTTGACGGCGAGCCCCTCAGGAAGAGGGTTCCTGCGAAGGTGATGTGGTATGCTCCTATAATACCACGGTTGAAACGTCTGTTCAGAAATGAAGAGCATGCCAAGTTGATGCGATGGCATAGTGAGAACCGAAAGAAAGATGGAAAGTTGAGAGCCCCCGCTGACAGGTCGCAGTGGAGAAAAATCGAGAGAAAGTACTGGGATGAGTTTGCAAAGGACCCAAGGAATGTATGGTTTGCTTTAAGCGCGGATGGCATTAATCCTTTCGGGGAGCAGAGCAGCAATCACAGCACCTGGCCCATGACTCTATGTATGTATAACCTTCCTCCTTGGATGTGCATGAAGCGGAAGTTCATTATGATGCCAGTTCTCATCCAAGGCCCTAAGCAACCCGACAATGAAATTGATGTGTACCTACGGCCATTAGTTGAAGAACTTTTACAACTATGGAATGGAAACGGTGTACGTACGTGGGATGAGCATAGACATGAGGAATTTAACCTTAAGGCGTTGCTGTTCGTGACCATCAATGATTGGCCCGCTCTCAGTAACCTTTCAGGACAGAAAAACAAAGGATACCACGCATGCACGCACTATTTAGATGACACTGAAAGTATATACCTGGACAAATGCAGGAAGAATGTGTACCTGGGCCATCGTCGATTTCTTCCGACCAACCATCAATGTCGAAAGAAAGGCAAGCATTTCAAAGGCGAGGCAGATCACCGGAAGAAGCCCGCCATGCGCACCGGTGATCACGTGCTTGCTATGGTCAATGATTTACACTACGTAATCTTTGGAAAGGGTCCCGGTGGACTAGCTGTTCCGAATGACGCTGAGGGACACGCACCCATGTCGAAGAAGAAATCTATATTTTGGGACCTACCCTACTGGAAAGACCTAGAGGTCCGCTCCTCAATCGACGTGATGCACGTGACGAAGAACCTTTGCGTGAACCTGCTAGGCTTCTTGGGCATGTATGGCAAGACAAAAGATACACCTGAGGCACGAGAGGACCTGCAACATTTGCACGAAAAAGACGGCATGCCTCCGAAGCAGTATAAAGGTCCTGCCAGCTATGCTCTTACAAAAGAAGAAAAGAAATCTTCTTTGAATGCCTGCTCAGTATGAAGGTCACGACTGGCTTCTCGTCGAATATAAAGGGAATAATAAATATGCTAGAGAAAAAGTTTCAGAACCTAAAGTCTCATGACTGCCACATGATTATGACGCAACTGCTTCCGGTTGCATTGAGGGGGCTTCTACCGAAAAACGTCCGATTAGCCATTATGAAGTTATGTGCATTCCTCAATGCAATCTCTCAAAAGGTGATCGATCCAGAAATCGTACCAAGGCTAAGGAGTGATGTGGCACAATGTCTTGTCAGTTTCGAGCTGGTGTTCCCACCATCCTTCTTCAATATCATGACGCACGTCCTAGTTCATCTATTCGACGAGATTGTCATCCTGGGGCCCGTATTTCTACACAATATGTTCCCCTTTGAGAGGTTCATGGGAGTCCTAAAGAAATATGTCCGTAACCGCGCTAGGCCAGAAGGAAGCATCTCCATGGGCCATCAAACAGAGGATGTTATCGGGTTTTGTGTTGACTTCATTCCTGGCCTTAACAAGATAGGTCTCCCTAAATCGCGGTATGAGGGGAGACTGACTGGAAAAGGCACTCTTGGAAGAGACTCAATAATATGCAGGGACGGATATTCTTGGTCTCAAGCACACAACACAGTTCTACAGAACTCTACCTTGGTGACCCCGTATGTCGATGAACACAAGAACAGTCTGCGCTCCAAACACCCGGAGCAGTGCGACGACAGGATTACATGTGAACACATCAGGACTTTCAGCAGTTGGTTGGAAACACGTCTTAGAGGTGACAACACTATTTGTGATGAGTTGTACTTGTTGTCCAGGGGACCATCTTTGACTGTATTGACTTACAAAGGATACGAGATAAATGGGAATACATTTTACACGATCGCCCAAGATCAAAAGAGCACCAACCAAAACAGCGGTGTCCGCTTTGATGCAGTAACCGAGAGCGGAAAGGACACATATTATGGTTACATAGTGGACATATGGGAACTTGACTACGGACCTGATTTTAAGGTCCCTTTGTTTAAGTGCAAATGGGTCAATCTGTTAGGCGACGGGGTATAGGTAGACCCATAGTACGGAATGACAACAGTGGATCTGGAAAATCTTGGGTACACTGACGAACCGTTCGTCCTAGCCAATTATGTGGCACAGGTTATCTATGTGAAGGACATGTCTACCAAACCGAGAAAAAGAAAAGATAAGGAAGCGAATACATCATACAATGAGCCAAAGTGCCACATAGTTCTTTCAGGAAAAAGGGACATCCTGGGAGTGGACGGCAAGACAGACATGTCTGAAGATTATGAAAAGTTTCATGAAATTCCTCCCTTCAATGTCAAGGCTGACCCAAGCATCCTGATAAACAATGAAGATTATCCATGGTTACGACGCAATAAGCAAATGACACAAGCGAAGAAAAAGTGAAGACTTTCTCCCGCAATAAGCAAATGCTATGTGGGTGAAATTATGATACCATCCCAACTTTCAACTTTTTTAGAGTTCATTTGAAATGCTTTCATGTCTTATGGTTCGAAACTTTGATACTTCGAAAGTGATTGTCCATTTTGTACACGAAGTGCATCAAGTTTTTGTGGTAACCCTCTCTACTTTTTGGAACATGCTATGTGGGTGAAATGATGATACCGTGCCAACTTTCAACCTTTTCAGAGTTCATTTTGAAATGCTTTCCAATTTCAGAGTCATTTAGCTCAAAGAATAAATTAATAGCAAACAGAATGAACTACAAAACTTTTATGAAAATAAAAACAATCAATAAAAATATTATGTTATGATCAACTAAAATAAAACTATAATATTCTTCAATAGCAAAAAGAATATAATTTTTGTGACCTAAAATCAAACTATAAGTATTTAATTGTAAGTATAAA